>NC_085137.1:218958239-219592817 GCF_035046485.1 Aedes albopictus | reverse complement strand
ACATAGTATATAGTAATTCAAACGAGCGCAGGCATGATAATAAATGATTCATTCCTATTGTGATTGAAACATGATTCACCACTAGCTGATTCATTGCAAATACCTATTAGCTGAACAGATAACACTTTATCAGCTAATGTACTCAATAAATTAGATGGACTGTACAGTGGTTAGAGGGCGGTCAAAACCTCAAAAATGAAAAAGATTTTTACGCAGCCGAAATAGTGTTATCAGCTTTTTTAACATTTCAATTGACGAAATTCATAAATACATAAAATGTATTCCAGTAGTCGGCTTTCATGCAAACATTATCATGCATATTCAAAGCTATGTCAGTATTCTGTGTGTGTTATTTTTTTTACATTTTATATGCAACATTCTTAACGCCAATTCTCCCCTTGACGTGGGTAGATCCCCTTGGAATTGTGGTTACGGCGTAAGATCTACACATTAAATTTTGATCGTGCAGTTTTTCTAACAAAATGTAGCCAGGGAACATACCAAAATCAAGATTTGATGTAGTTTTTTTTCTGTGTTTCTGTTTGTGTTTTAAGTGTTTACTGATGATGAACATTTTGTTTCGAACATTCAAGTAAATTTATCAAATGATGCAGCAATTATCGTAAGGTATATAATATATATCCGTTGCAAGCGTATTACGAATAGCTTACTTTTTTATCTGTATTAACGAGATTTTTAGCCCTAGACTAGTTCATCTCGGGACCCACGCTTTACTTTCCTTCCGAAGAAAGAACTCACAGTTTGCGAGTTTGTCGGGAGTGGGATTCGATCCCAGGTCCTCGGCGCGATAGTCACGTGCTTTAACCATCACACCAGGTTCGCTCCCAGAATAGTTTACTCAATGAAAGATTTCAATACCATTTTATATTCCAGATTTTGACCACAAAGTCCTGCAGCGACTTAGATGGCAAAACAAACCTGATGGATGAATAATGCAGGCAGCTGTCTAAACACAACCAAAACATATTTTGTGCACCTGAACGTTTACCAAATGTATCCTTTGGAGATTACCGTTCCAATAACAACACCCAAATTCCTGAGACACCTAGACCTGAGAGTTCGTAGAGCAGTCTACATCTTTCATAGTTGACCAAAAGTAACCATCCTTTTCCATCCCTCAGCAGCGGCAAGGACGTGGTCAGGACAGCTTTCGACTATATTGGAGGATTGCGTCAGTCTTGTCTAATAGTCAGAGATTAGTCCCAAATATTTGTGCCTTGATTCGGACGGGAAGGAGGCAACCCTCAAAATAGCGGTCTAGGACTGTACCAACTACGAATTTGTGCGACTCGTTTAATGCTAATGCTAACATTCTTAACGCCAATCTTTTAAGAAAATCAAGAAATTGCAACTGCTATGAAAACTGTTCATACAGGTCGGACTCGATTATCCGGAGTCAGGTTCTGAAGCTTCCCAAACATATATCTAAGGAACGAAACGCTCTTCAAAACTGAAATTTTGACTGATTACTAATCAAGGCTGGTTTGATGAAATGTTCAAATTTCAGCTTTATACAGCATTCAGTTCCTTAGATAATAGGATTAGGATAATCGAGTACGACCTGTATTTCATTAAAAAATATGAACAATAACAATACTACTCAATATGGTAACCCTAATCGAACAACACACTTCCCACTGTGCATAGATTGGGGTAAATGACATCTTGAGATCGTAAAGAAAAATGTTGGTTGTGTCGCTTCCCAGTATTCCACCAAATTGTTCGACCTAGTGCGGTGACGGGTTTCATACGATAGACGTTTCAAGGAAGTACCACGGTGGGATTACGTTCAAACCACAAAGGTCAATGATTTCTCAATCAATTTTAGTGTCTGTGGAACTCTTGAAAGTTTTGGAAATGATTGTCGGGGTTGAAAAAAAAATGGTCTAGAGATGAATAGCTATGCCACAGACAAGCAGACGTAACACTTGCGAAATTTCCATCGACCACGCTTTTAACGATCATTTTAAATTTTCATAGTTGTTGCTTTCACAACCAGAGGCGCGCGCATCATTTTTCTATGCGTTTGACGTTTCACACTAGCGCCTTCTGTTGACGATATTGCACAACACAGTGATTCGTGCAACTTTTCCACCAGGTGATGGTAGTGTGAACTGGGCGATGGATTTCCATGAAAATCGTTCAAGGTGTTACGTCTGTTTGTCTGTGGCTATGCACTTCTTTGGTTGTATAATAATAATATAATAAAGTTTGTCTTCATTCCCTATAATTTATCTCCGGTTAATATATCTTTCACAAACAAAACATGAAGTAAGTAATTTTTATACAATAAAGGAAACGATTCTTACTGAAACTTTATGCTGGGGCCAAATGTAAAATCCGATTAAAAATGTGAAGCAATATACTCAATTCAGTCAAATTGGAACCTAATCAAATACTGACGTTTTGACTAAAATCACTCATCAGCACAGACAAAAACAAATTAATATGCAAGCGGATAAATTTAGCCTCCAAGTGAGACAAACCACGACCGAACATTGCGGATGACAATATGTGGCAACTCCGAGTCGACTAATACCGAAAACCGAATTATAACAACCGATGGTCAACGGTCAGTGAGATTAAAACGGACATTTATTGGATTATGCTGACACGGGTCAGCCAGCACGTGTGGGTTTGCAGTCAGAAGGCGGTCGGTGAAATCAGGTGAATAATGTGGTACTCCATTTGGCATTTCCACTTCCATATTCAGAATTGGTTAGAAAAGCCGCAGGCACGGTGATGCTAATAACAGCAGGGAAGGTTTACGTATAAAGCATGCCCATATGAGAAATGCTCGAACAAGGTATTATCCTAGTTTTAATTGGCGGATTTCGACGGTTTCAGCCAAACTGATGCCAATGTCGATGGTTTCCCTATCTGAATGGAAAACTTTTTAATCCTTCATTTAAACACACAAACCAAAAGCCTCACTCAAACTGTGCGGTGTAGATTTTAGGACCGCTTCAACACCTCGCAGCACCGCAGCGGCAGTCGACAAGGCTGGTTGGTAATGTGTGTCTGTGTGCACACGTCGTCGTCTTCAGAACGGTAGGTACATCTGCAATGCTGCTATTGATTTTTTAATGCCTTCCTCTTTGCGTCCATCCGTCGTCCACCGGCGGTGCTAGCTTACTGATGGTTTTCCGTCGTTGTCATACATATGCCACAAGTAAAACCACCGCAAACCAGACATCCTACATCAATGTATTACTTCTTCTCGGCACATTTGCCAACTTCTTCTCGAAGATTTCCAAAGACGAGGGTAAGCTGCTGGGAACATCTGCTGAAATTAAAAAGTAATGCACGAAGGATGCACTTCGGCGCGCAAATGGCAGAATGTTCCGGTCAGTCGGCACATTTGGCCCAACTGAATGAGAATAATCTTCAGAGATGAAAACAGGACTTCAATAACTGGTAGGTAATATGAAACAGCTGTTTTTGCTTTTTTTGGGGTAGGCTTTATACAAAAATTTCATGTGAATTATAGAATTAGATTTTGTCTCAACTATTTCATACTTTAAGGTAATTAACCTACGCAAACATCATTCTTGTTGTTTTACATTAGTGAATTGCAAATTACTTGGCAAATTGTAATAATGCAAACAGTTTCCAACTAATATTCCAGAAGAATAGCAAATTTCCAACAACTTGATGAAAAATCTTGAAACTTCAATGATTGCCTTTGTTGCATAGATCCAAAAATAGAAATGTTCTACCACAATCGATCCAAAAACGTTTAGCTTTTTCTCGGAAACAAACAATTGCACAACGCGTTTCAGGGACAGAAAAGAGGAAACAAAATACATTCACTTCCAACCAACACCAACCGACTACGGCAACCAGCCACGATACAGGACAAAACATCAGGTAAAGAACAGCAAATACACAAAAGGCGTAAACGAAACTTGATACCAGCAACCAACAACGGAAGACAATAGCATAATTGTTGAGTATCACTTTCGTGTAATTTTTTTTCTCCACTCCATTTTCCGACTTAGCCAGTAGTGTGGTTCGCTGCGCGCCCGTCGCGTCGTCGAGTGAGGCGACGACGGCATTTATGTTTTTGCAACTCATCTCTTCAATACAAAGATGTAATCGCTTTTCCTTCATTCACGCAAAAACGGCTACGCTCAAAAATGTGTTCGGCCTGCACATTTTTAGTAAACATCCATGCCGCACATGACTGTGTTCGAAACACACATTTTTTTAAAATTGCTCGTACGCTCATATGAGCATGTATTTTGCAATAATTTCGACATGGCAACCTCACTGGGTTTATAAACCACCTTCAAATACCGAAAAATATTGATATTTTGCAAAAATGTGAGCGTGCGAGCAATTTAAAAAAATGTGTGTTTCCAACACAGTCCCTGTGCGGCATGGGCGCTACTCAAAAATGAGAGCTTTTATTTTAGAGAGTTCTGGGAACGATGATTCCCCGATGACGTCGGTGCGGTACGCTCGCTCGTCGGTGCGCGCTCTATCGAGAGTAATTAATTGTTCTAATGGCCTCACTAAAGAGCGTTTTTATCGGAACGACGACCTTCGAATTATATTTGCCGGAAATGAATATGGAAATTTCGATAATTAGGGGAACGAGGCTCTGTTGCGGTAAGGCATGCACTATTGCTAGGGATTATTCCTACACGAGCTGCTCTGGAGAGTTCACCAGAAGATTCCTCCTCAAATTGTTCCAGGATTTTTTGTGGGGTACCGTGGATACACAGTTATGGATCACACACGGTTACGGATCAATTCGATGTTTACGGTCGTATGTTGCAGCTTAGGATGGCATGGCGTTGCCAAGTATAGTGTTTATGCTATGAAGATTATGCTATGTTATGTCATGCTGTGCAGTGAGGCGACATTTGACCGTAAACATCGAATTGATCCGTAACCGTGTGTGATCCATAACTGTGTACCCACGGTATATGCTAGGATTCTGCAGTTGTTCGAAAAATGTGTTCTAGAGCACTTCCGAAGATTCTTTCATTAGCTCCTTCTGAAATTCTTACTAGACTTTCTTCAACAAGGCATCCCACTGAATGTTCATCAAGGATTTCTCTAGAAGTTCCTACAAAAATCCATCCAAGAATTGAGCTTGAGCTTGATTGACCGCCCGTGGATGCTACTCCAATATCGCCAGACTTGCTACACTTACACAAGGAACCAATGAGATATCTGCCGGGGACTTAGCAGGCATCTTCAATGCATGAGCACAAACTCATGCGGATGTCGGAGTGTTGGTGGGATATAGTTGGCAATGGGTTCACACATTGGTGCGTGGATGCCAAGCGTAACGTGATAGATTCGTGTACTTATTACTCTGAATAAATTGCAACACAATTCGCTTGATTGCATAACTCGTAGGCATTATATGATAGATTGACACTGTGCTAGCAAACATGGAAGGTAGGGAAACGGCTTTTTCAACCCGTTTTTGCTCTAGCGATAGCTATGAACATGTGAATATACATTAGTGTATATGTAGAGAAGAGGGAGAAAGTATATAGAAAGATACAAAGTAGGAGGAAAGGGACGGGCCAGGGATTGAACCCAGGACCTTCTGCATACGAATCAGAAGCGGTAGCCACTAGACCACCAAGCCCGTCCCTACAAAAATTCATCCAAGAATTTCTACTTAACTTTGTCAAGGGATTCTCTTTGATTTTTTTTTCAAGAATGCCATGAAGTTCCTCTACGGATTCCATTTCAAGAAACTCATCCAGGGATTTCTCCTGAAGCTTCTCCTCCATGGATTCTTCCTGAAACTTCTCGAAGTGTTTTCCGAGAAGATATGTAGGCGCACAAAGGTGTCCCTGAGAAAATCGTCAGCCTTATTGAAGCACGGTACGGAACATTTTTATGCTTGATGATCTTGCAGATCGTTCCTGAGCGGCAGGTCTTATCATCAACGTTAAGGAAACAAAATCGTTCGATTTAAACAACTAATTGCTAACTAGTTAAGCAAACGCGTCCGATGACGGAATCAATGCCATAGATACTAAATTGAAGAAGGATCAGCCACACTCGATTCCGGTGTTCCTTCCGGGGTTTTTGAGAGTTTTTCCTGGGATTTCTACCATAGTTCCTCTCAGAATTTCTAAAGGATTTTTTCACGGGGCCTCTGCAGGAGAACCTCTCGGGATTTCTCTCAGAAGATTACCCGATATGCTTCCAGCGTTTTTCACTGGATTCCGGAAATCCTTCCAAAATTTATCAACGTTCCTTCAGAATTTTTTTCCGTGTTTTGCATGAGATTATTGCGACATTTCTACAGAAGTTCTTCCAGGGATTTGTTTAGAGTTTTTCGGGATTTGTGTTAGGCTCCTCCAGGGATTTCTCCTACGAGTTTTCGGAGATCCCTCTTGAATTTCCCTAATATTACTCTCCGGGATTATAACCAGGTTTTTTTTCCAAGATGTACCAGATTTTCTTTGGATTGTTTTCCCAAAGTTCCTCTCAAGATTTCTCTAATAGGTCTTAGCGGAGCTTCTCGCAAGATTTCATCTGGATCCCTTACGGTATTTCTCCGCGATCACCTGGATCTCTTCAGAATTTCTTACAAGGAATTTCAAGTTCTCAGGAGGAAAAACACATGGAAGATCACACAAAGAACATCAGGAGCAACAATAAAAAAAAAAACATGAAAGTAACACCCTGAATATTGGGGCAATTTCCAGTTGAGATTCGGGGAAACATTCTGGGAGTAATCCCGGGAAAATCTCTGAAAGATAATCTCAGAAGAATCACTGTAGGAAACACTGTAAGCAACTACAAAGAAAAACCTGGAAACTCCTTTTGTAAGAAAAATTACTTGTAAGAAAAAACTCCATGGGAAATATCAGCAATAGCTCCTGCAGAAATCCCAAATGCAGCTCTGGGAGAAGCCCCGGAAAAAATCCTGTGAGAAAGTCCAGGATAAATCCAGAAAAACTTTAAGAGACATCCCATGACCAGCAGCGCAAGATATCTACTAAGAGAAGCTTTGGGAGAATCTCCGGGAAAAAACTCAGGTGAAACTTCTTGGAAATTTTTTTTTGTAGAAATCCCTGAAGAATGCTCATAGAAATTTCTTGATAAAATTACATGAGAAAAATCGAAAGAAATCCGATCAATGATCAAAACGATCAATTCTGACTATACATGTCAATGGTTGCTCCTCCGTGATTGATCTTAATTGGTACTACTGGCACTGAGATCCAACTGAATAAGGGGCTGAGACATTCCACTTATTCTCGAAGTGCAATTTTAGCAGCTCATGCATTTTTGATCAATAACGGCGCCGGCCAAGTCCTTATAGTCAGCTGGGAAGCGAAAGGAATGTTAGAGTGTACTGGTTGTTGCTTTGCTACTAGAGACCGAGAGCACCTCTGCGTCCCCACAACCAGTACGGACTGGGGTATTTGTTACACGGAAAGGATGGGAGATCTGGGAGTCACCGTTGGGTCTGTGATGCAATCCATGGATAGGGGATATTCATAGTCAGTGTTCGTAAAGTGATAGATTGTGCGGTGAATACTATGAAGTACAAACGGCACAGTTCGCTTTGGTTGCATAACTTGTAGGCGTTATATGTATACACTGTGCTGTGGAAGTTGGACTTTTTCAATACGTTTCTGGTTCTAGCGATAGCTATACACATATGAATATGCATGAGTTGTATATGAAGAGAAGAGAGAGAAAGAGAAAGTAAAGAGAAAGAGAAAGTAGAAAGAAAGATACAAAGTAGGTGGAAAGGAACGGGCTAGGGATTGAACCCATGACCTTCTGCATACGAATCAAAATCGGTAGCCACTAGACCACCAAGACCGTTTTTACATGAGAAAGTTCGAAAGAAATCCCGCTAAGAACTCTTGGAGGAGCTCTTGTAGGAATCGCAGGAAAAACTGTTGTAGTACCTCTGGGTGAAATCCCAGCAAGATATCCTGGGGAAATCCCAAGAGGAGCATCAGAAGGAGTCGCAAGAAACCTTGAGAAGATGAATCCTGACTCCTGAGAGAACCACTACTAGCGGAAATTCCGCGTCATCACCTAAAAATATCC
This sequence comes from Aedes albopictus, assembly GCF_035046485.1. NCBI lineage: Eukaryota > Metazoa > Arthropoda > Insecta > Diptera > Culicidae > Aedes > Aedes albopictus. The sequence continues at coordinate 219,584,747 of NC_085137.1, read as the reverse complement.
TGAGAGAAATTCCTGCGGAGATCCCGGGATATATCCTGAGAGAAATACCAACGGAATTTCTTTAGGTAAAACGCAGGATAAAGTCGAGGAAGCATCCCGCGAGGGACTCTGAGAACAATACCGAGAAAGCATGTGATTAAAAAAATGCTGAAACAAAATTGTGCAGGGTTCTTTTGAAAAATTCCAGAAGAAGAGGATCCCCGGAAATAATCGTTTATCGTTTTGGAAAAAAAAATGTCAGTAGGAATCTGGGAGAATATCCGGGAAGAATTTATAAAATAATATCAAGAAAAAATGCAGTGACAATAATATTTTCGGAAGAAATCATATGAGTAATGTTGTAAGGCATTCAAATTCTAAATAGATTTTAAGTTTGGAGAATCTTATCGGAATCGGGAATCCCAAAAGATTTTCAAAGAGGAATTCCGGAAACAATCGTAAAAATTTTGGAAAAAAAAAACGAAGAGAATTGGGAAGAATCATCGGAAGGAATTTAAGAACAAATATTAATTTGGAGCGCACATGGTGTGATGGTTGAAACACGTGACTACCACACAGAGGATATGGGAACGAATCCCACTTCCGACGAACTCACAAAATGTGATTTTGTCCTTCGAAAGGAAAGTCAATCGTAAGGCTAAAAATTTTGTTAATACGAATAAAAAAGGAATAACATGAAAAATGCCGAGAAAAAAATACAGGAGGAATCTTGTGAGAAATCTTGGAAGGCATCAAAGATTCCTTCTAAACCTCTTCTAGGAGTTCATCCCCAATTTATTAGGGAGTTTATTTTAAAGATTTTCAAGCTTTTATAGTTATCTACTCTAAGTCTTTCTCCGGAGTTTCTATAAGAATGCCCGCTGTAGTCTTTCCAAAAGTTGCTCAAGGAATTTTTCTATGAATTTTTGAAGAGGTTCTCCTTCTTGAGTTTACTATGGTATTCATTTAGGTAGGACTTTCGTTTGTTTCTTCTTAGGATTTCCATTGAACTTTCTTAATGGACTCTTGATAAAATCTCCCATGAATTCACTGTGGATTTCAAGCAAAAATTCTTCCTGCACTTCTTCTGGAGCTTGCTCTAAAAATTTCTCCTCAGGTTTATTCTCTTGTTATTCAACTGTATTGATAACACAATACCGTCTACCCCCGTTGGTTTGACCACATCTAATCTGAACACTTTTTAATTTGACCCCCTCTAATCTGCACATCGTTCACATTAAAAATAGTTCAAACGTCATTCTGCTAATGGAACGGAGTGAAACGAAACGCAGAATCAAAACAAAACATCAAATAAGGCTGCCACCAGGGTGTTTTTCCGTCGCCCACAGGGTTTCTAGAAGTTCAAACTAAAAATTAACCCCGTTAGTTTGCATGAGGTGTCGTTCAAACCAACGGGGATAGACGGTAGCAATAAAATATGCGTTATGACAGCCGTCATACTACATATTACAATCGTCGACTTTGAGTTCTATCCAGAATGTACACTTTTTTTTGGTAGAACACAAATGACTCAAGGTACTTAAACGAGACTATCGTACCTCACTTCAATTTTTTCATGATCAAATAAGCTTATAATTGGTGTAGGAAGGCGTAAAGTGGTGATTTAAGTTATTTCTTGTTCACTGATCTTAGTTAATAAAATAAATACTAATACTAATACTAATAGTAAGCAGAAACTAGTCAGGAACAGTCTACATCTAAATGCCAAAGGACAAAAGAATCACTTCAATTATGTTCACAAATCCTCCGCAATGCACCGTATCCTCTAAGACTACATATTTGCACCGATTTACCGATAGAAAACCAATACCTAACATGTGAAACATGTGTTACCAAAAATGTTTTCTTGTTTCCGGTCAACGACTCCCTGCGGGGGATAAAATTTGCCCTTCCCTTGTTTCCTCCTAACAATATTAAATTATGTTGTATTCCAGCTACCGCTTCCGTACGTGTTGTATACCACACCACCCATCGCATTATCACGCGATTGCAATGGATGTAGGCGACACACATTCTTCCAGCCAGAACATGAATGAATATTTCATTACGAACAAGAGGACAGACGCCTTGGACCGGTAGGTATCTGGGTCCGTGCGTGACTCTCTATTTTATCGATAAGTACCTTGATTCTGCCAAATCCAGTTGGGCCCCCGAACGACCCGTATTCCCGGTGCCAACATGTCGCCTCCGTTGACTGGTCCAGAGTAAACACTGTCCGTCACACACTAGGCTGCCCAAAATAAATACACTGTGTGTGATTGTCAGCCTTGCGTTTACTTCACGTGAACACTTCTTCCATTCGCACAATCTGTAAAGATAGAATAAAGAAACGGGGAAATATAAGAATGAATGGTCCGTACACAGCTGTAATGGAACAAAGAAAGCAATTTTCAGTTCACTGGAGCATTGATCGTCCTTCGATGTATTTGCTGATTGATCATAAAGAGAAGATAGAGCGAACCAAATAACACTATCTACCATTGCTGGAAAGCAACCACAATGGCTATTTTACTACCACCATTGGATCGATAATAAGCAGCGGCATCATAACCCTGAACCATCATCGTTAACCTTTCTTTGGCTGTCACGCGGTTAGTTAATAAATGTATATTGTATATCTACTTGTGAATACATACTTCAAATTCCGTAGACATTTGTTAAAGAAACGATACAGACTTGATGCTGTCAGTCGTTTGTGTAATGCGTGAAGAATCAGTTTTAAGTTAAAATTCACACCAAAAAAAATAAAAACTGTTTGTTTCTTGGTTTATTTCGTAAAAAAAACTAAAAAATAGCTGTCCTATAGATTAAATTGGTAGTTATAAAGATTTGTCAATAAACTAGCGAAAATGTAGAGTGTATAATGTAAAATACAAGCTATAATTATCAGGATTTTTTGAAAGTTTATTTCATGCAATTAACATCTACCTAATTTTACAAAATACTTTTATGATTTATGTTCAGTTGTAAATAATTTCAAAAATTTAAATCACGAATCACAAAAACCTGACAAAACAAACTGCCAAAGAGCCAACAAACCTGACAAAACAAAGCCAAACTGCCGAAGAAACCAAAACGCCTCCACAACTCGATTGGGGTGATCGCGAAATAAAAAGGTTGAATAACAAATTTCACTTTCATCAAACAGATGGAAGCGTTTAGTCTATCACCTCCGGTCGATTCATCAATATTATACGATACCATGAAAATTAAGATATTTAACAAACTTGTTGATACGCATGCTACATGATTCGAGCATTTTCGTTAATATATATTTTACATTTCACAACAAAAAGCACAGCACAAATGAACCTTCCATGGGGCGAAGCCGGGGCGAACCGCGGTCATTACAAGAGCAAGCGTGTAAATGTTTAAACTAGTTTTATGTAAGTTATTGCTGTTTTCTCTTTTGTTAGGCAGAAGCGATTAGATTGCACGATGCGATGGTTGTTTTGATTGAAGAAACAAAAAAAAAGTTGCTTCAAGTTCGCCGTTGGTCATTATTTAATGAGAGCTTACGGCGTAGTTTAGCTATAGCAACCATTCAGCAGTACTTGCCATCCCAGCCCCACATAAAACAGTGATAATCACCGTCAGCGTCATAATGTTGTCACACTTCCTGAAGATTCAATGAATGTCGGACAGCGTATTGCTGAGCCCGAAACTTCCTAGACATAAAAAAAACCTAGGTTCAAAGATTGAAAGCCAAAATAAACTGATGCTACAACGCCAACGAACCTTCCGAAATATGGGTATTTTCCTGTCACAACGTTCGCATTTTAAGCATTATTTATGAATGGATCTGCGCAAACCAAACAAAACAGTAAAAACGACTCAACGAGAGATTCTACGGGCTACGATGGATATGAGCCACATAAATTATTAATGTCTTCCGATTTCCCAGATATCATTCACTCTCTGCACTAATGCACTGCTCTGGAGTCCGGACGCCGACCGTCAGCACTTGCGTTTGACTAAATGAATGATGGAGCTTCTTTGGGGATCATAGAATTGTTACGTTAGCTTGCTCATTAAAAATATATAATTCTAAAAAAAATAGATGAAACATTCGAAAACTGTTTTTTTAATAGAATACTGAAACTCTTGCTAATAAAATTACTAACGAAGCTTTTCCCTTAAATTGCGTAAAGCAAATATTGTACGACCCTCAATGTGTACGCAATAAGCATAGATTTATTAGTTTGGCTAGAAGGCAAAAACAAAAAAGAGTGATGATGGTAGATGATTACAATTCCGAGAATCATACGACCGTGTGTAATAAAGAAGATCTACACTAGAGATGTCCACAAATAACAATAACGAAAAATTTGATTATTTGTTCTGCTATGGAAAATTAAGATATATTTCATACATTTGCTTGCATCCTCCATAGACAACTTGTTTACATTTTAGTCGACGGGGAAAAATATTTATTTAATTAACCCTTTGAAGCCGGATTTTTTTCAAGCGGTATTATGGAACTTTTTGTACGTTTCTCTTTTGTTTTGGTGATCAATAGCATAAAAAGGGTAGAATATCATGCAGTATATATTTTTCTGGATATCCTAGGTCATCCAAACTGTTGTTGAGTTTAGATCTTAAAGTCTATGGGTGTAACGATAACACTTTCAGTATACAAAGCTACGATTTGTTATTTATCATGTCCAGTAAGACTTCTGAAAGTTCAATAGACAGTATCCATAGGCGCAAACTTAGGGGGGCAAGCATAGGTTCGCCCCCCAATATTTGACGGTTTTTTAATTTTCCCATACAAAATATCAATCAGAAAAAACAGGCTATGTACCCCCAATAATTTGACCAAGTTGGCGCGTCTGACAGTATCAGATCAGTCGGGATATCCTAGGTCATCCAAACTGTTCTTGAGTTTAGATCCTAAAGTCCACGGGTGTAACGGTAACTTCTTTCATTATATACCGCATTTAGTTCACCATCCAAACCAATTACATTTCAAAGTTTATTGAGAATAACTACAGTTGAGAACAACTACTGTTACTATTAAGAGCTAAACTTCAGGACAGTTTGGACGATTCTCAATGTCCCAAAAGTTCATAATAATATATAGTAAACTTCAGGTTGGTCCAGTCTTCTTCTTCTTTATGGCTCTACGTCCCCACTGGGACTTGGCCTGCCTCACTTCAACTTAGTGTTCTTTGAGCATTTCCACAGTTTTTAATTGAAGGGCTTTATTTGCCTGCCATTGCATGAACTTGTATATTGTGAGGCATGTACAAAGATACACTTTGCCCAGGGAGTCGAGAAAATTTCCCCGACTGGAACGGGAATCGAACCCGCCGTCTCCGGATTGGCGATCCATAGCCTTAACCACTAGGCTAACTGGAGACCCCAGGTTGGTCCAGTCACCGCTATTGATTATGAAACTTTTACTCAGTATGCCAGATATATACTGCCCATGATCGCATATCAGTCCCATCTTTGCTGGGTTTCCTATTCATATGGGACAATTATGCGATCATAGGCAGTATAGTTGATGTTACGAGTGTTGACCTGATGTTCTGAACTCCAAGATGGTTTGGCTGACCTGGAACATTCCCATAGTGTCTCTTAATGGCATTTGAGACTTCAAGAGCTTCACGGATCTCGGCCGATAATGCTATGCTATTATTTATGGCGAAAACACATACATTTCGGGTCTCCAGTTAGCCTAGTGGTTAAGGCTATGGATCGCCAATCCGGAGACGGCGGGTTCAATTCCCGTTCCAGTCGGGAAACCTTTCTTGACTCCCTGGGCATAGTGTATCATAGTCCTTGCCTAACAATATACAAATTCATGTGATGGCAGGCAAAGAAAGCACTTTAATTAATAACTGTGGAAGTGCTAAAGAACAGTTAAATTGAGGCAGGCCCAGTCCCAGTGGGGATGTACAGCCTTAAATAAGAAGAAGACATAAAGTTTTTCTTGTAGATTTGAAGGACTTCATTATAGAACAGTTTGGACGAACCTGAATGTCCCAAAGGTTTATGATAAACAAGTCCAGATTGGTCCAGTAATTACGGATAAATATGCAACGTTGCTGAGAATAGCAGATACGGCTGTTGTTACGAGTGTAGATCTGAAGTCCTGTTTGGACGACCTGGAATATCCTTGTAGTGTTTCTAAATGACATTTAAGATTTCAAGAACTTCGCGGATCCCAGCAGATTATGCAATACTATTATTTATGGTGAAAACACATAAAGTTATTCTTGTAGATTTGAAGGACCATATTGCATGGTCTTGCTGAACACCAGTTTTCCCATCGCTTCGGCTAAATGGGCCCTAAATCCAGATATTAAAACAAGGATCCAGTATTTTGTTAATTATCAAAAATTCTTCAGAGAATGTTACTAAGAAACTCTCTAGAATATGCTTTGGAATTTCCATCATGGTCATTGGCAGGGGAAGCTCTCAGTCAACCCATTTCAGGTGAGGGCCCATATAGCCACAGTCGTAAAGATGTGGGTATTCAGCATGACCATGTTGGAGATGACGGGTTTGGTTTCCGGTCGGTCCAGGAACTTTTCGTAATGGAAATGACATACTTGGGAATAGAGTATATTAGTGCCTGCCACACGTGCCAAATGATCATTGACAGAGGAAGCTCTCAGTTAATAACTGTGGAAGTGCTAACACTGAGCTGAGAAGCAGGGTTTTACCCAGTGGGGACATTTCGCCAAGAAAAAAGAAGAAGAAAAACAACTCGCTTCAGAAATCAATATATGGAACAATTTTACATTTTTGTTTTACCTGGAACTCTGTAGAACTATTTACTAGCGTAGCATCAACAATTAAGTCAATAGAAAGCAGCAAACGCAACTCTTTACGGTGTGTATGTAGTTTACGCGAGGAGGGTTGGCTTCACAACTCGCTCAGAGCTTTGGTATGCTTGTGCGACCCTAAATTTATCACGAAGACAAATATTGTTCGTTTGAAACAAAAATATTCATGTTTATTTGGTAAACTGATAAAAAGTTTAAAACTAAAATTTTAATTTTTAAAACTAGCTCAATTACACATTTATTTCGACAATACCAATTGAAGAGCCACCCGATCCGCCGTCGAGGACATAAACAAAACTCACAAATTCCAGCTGCAGCATCAAACAAGATTTCCTCCTGCAAAAAAGGCAAGGTTCACCGAAAGTCTCTAAGAACACCCGTTGTTTTCGGGACGATTTTATAAGGTCTAAATTATGAAACAGCGTTTAAAGAAGTCTTCATGTTTAGAATGAACTTTATAAAAACCGCTTTACAGATAGACATGTATGCATATTAAGCAACACAATGTCTTCGAGCATTGATATGGGTTAAACACCAGCTTAATGATTTCGACGTTCAAGACATCCTTATGACAATCATATTATTACGATTAAAGCAAAAACTCGTAATTTATTCTGGTGAATTTCGTCAATTTACTTTCTACTAATCTCAAAAAGTTTATCAATTTCAAATGACTTCGACGAAAACTTGCACCTCCCTATCAGCTTCCGTGAATCCCCGGAGGCACACAAACCGATCCGTTCATCGGTTGAAACCCTTTACACAACCGAGCGTGAAACCAATGCGCAAAAGTGCCAAAAACAACAACCGTAATGTGTTTGTTTTTGTATACCCTTCCAGAGCAGCGTATTGCGCGATTCACACTCTGCCAATCTGCACCCGCACCAGTCTCGAACAACTGAACTGAAACAATCTTCGACAACCCACAAAAGAGGAGCCACTTCCTTCACCGCCGACTGGGTGTATGATTAACTTCTGAATTGTGTAGGTCGGTATTACCGTTTGCCGCCTGTCAAAAGAACATCGCGCGCAACCCACCGAGTATAGGTGATGACAGCGACAACGGTGTGCGAGTCGTGTAACTGTACGACGTACGGTATGGTATGGTGATATGAATGACGTACCACGCTTCTGGCACCCTCCGGACAAATGTACTCTCACACGCTTCCCTACACATATCACACTGACTGTCTGTAACCCGCGCACCACAGCTCACAGCTGAGCTGAGTACGGTGACGAACGGGCTGGTCTGGTGCTACCAGCAAACGAAATCGCTTTTTATCGCTGTAGAGCGCTAAAAAACTAGGAGTGTGTAATGTCTGAGACATAACCGCAATGTTGACGTAGGACTAATTTTTAACACATAATAAAGAATTTGGGGCTCACAGATGAAGTAAACGTGTATCTATTCAGCAAAAATAACGGCCAGAGTAAAATCACTATATGCTAAAGACTCGAAATCTGGCGATTGTTGCTGGTAATGATGATTCCCGTATCATGACGATGATGCTGCCGAGCAATGCCTTTAAAGTTGAAGGATTCGTCATTGAAATAATCGTCATCATTGAAAATTCGAAAGCAGTTTTCTCGTACAAAGCTGAAATTTCCGCAGTGAAAATGTATTCACTGTATTGCGGCTGAAGATTGGAGTACAGTGAACTTATTTTCACTGCAGAAATTTCAGTTTAGAATGAGAAAACTGCTTTCGAACTTTCAATGATGACGATTATGTCAATGACGAATCCTTCAACCTTAAAGCGCATTTGACAGGTATCCTACTCGATTGGAATGACATTGACAGTAAATTTGGAATTTCAAATACCAAATATACAGCGGTGTATACAGTAGACGTTCGATAAGTGCAACATGTTTACGTTTCACTTAGCGAACAAAATTCGATAACTGCAACGTCAGGCAGGCGTCAACAACCCATCAATTGACGTTAAATGAACGCAAAAATCATTCGACTGTTCATTTGGACTAACTTGGCGCACCGTTTTGACGGATAGCGGTGCGATAACTGCAAATTTGTTGCACTTACCGGACTTGCAGTTAAAAAGCATTGCAGTTAAACCATTTGCACCGACCGAACGTCTACTGTATTTAGTATAAAAATTAAACTTTATCGATAAACTAAACTATAAAAATTAGAATTAGTTGAATTTTTAGAAATAATTGAATAATGCTCCAAATAACTCTTTCGGAAGCTTTGGGGCCCTTAAAAGAACCATTTTGGTATAATTCATTGCCACCCATGCCGCCACCACCGATTGATTCGAAAAGAATCGAGGCTTCATTGGACAGAGGGCGGTGCCACCCGCTTGCTCATCCGTGTTGAAGCGGATCTTTTTTGGGATCTCGCTGCTGCTGCCGCCGGCAATCCATGAAAGAATCGGGGCCCCGGCAAACGAAAAGTGACGCCAATCGAATTTTCGTTTGCCGAGGCGGATTTTTCTTTGGATGTTGCTTCCGCTGCTGCCTCCACTGCCGATGGATCCGAAAAGAATTGAGGCTTCATTGGACAGAGGGCGGTGCCACCCGCTTGCTCATCCGTTGAAGCGGATCTTTTGACGTTGAATAACGTCCTTCGGCAACATATAGGGGTGTAACTTCAGAAAAACCAAAAATCGGCCGCGTCACGAAAAGTGGTCAGCTTTTGAACGCTAATAACTCAGTCATTTATGAACGGATTTTAAAAATTTTAGCACCGATCAGACGCAAATATTTCCAGCAATTATGTCAATTAATAACAACTATTGATTTTCAACAGCGAACTATTGAAAATTTAGGAAAAGTGAACCTATGTTTTATCCAGCCAATCACGTTCGAGCGCAGCTTTGGGCTTTTCCGTCGTGCGCCTGGCAGTATAAAAGCTATTTCTTCTTCCCCTCTTCCTTCATTCTTCATCAACACCTCGAGGGGAACGCATCGGCAGAGAGCTGTTCAGTTTGCTCCGTTTGCGTTTTCATTTAGTGCTCTTTGGCAAGCCGAGCGCGGTGGTCGGTGCGGTGCGTCTTCGAGCGCGGCAGCTCGAGCGGAGTCGTTCACCGGATCAGAACGGAGGAGCACAGTTCGGTTTGCATTTTCGCTCAGCATTCTCACAGCACATTTTCACGCTGTCGACCGCGGTAGACGGACGGACGCAGCAGCAGCGGCGGTGGTAGAATAATTTATCATTTCCCCAGTTCGGAAACGGATGGGCGCCGACGACACGGCAGCAACGCGGTTTGGTTTTGTGAAATGAAAATTAAACAGCCCTTATTAGGGCTACAATTTTAAATTCCACGAAAGAGTTGATTCGAATTCCACTAGAAATTGAAGAAACGCAAGTGCAAACATCTTGAAACCTACTTCGAGAGCACCGCCGAGCGCGGTACAAGCACCGCCAGCAACCTAGCAGCAGCGGCGGTGGCTTATTAGCATTTTCCCCGTGCGGTAGCGAATGGGGCATGGCAACAACTGGGAATATTTTAACCGCTTGATGTCGAATCTATTCTAAATTCAAGATACGATGACAAAAGCCTAAACTTATGCGCGCATAATAAATCTGCTTAAAATTTCTTCAACTTTGAAGAATGGCAGGTTTGCTGGAAAATGAAAATGTTAACCAGCGTTGCTAAATTTCAATAACAATTTTAGAATTTCAAATATCTGTAATCTTAAGAAAATTTTGGTCGAAAATACATGATTTTTGTACTATTTACTGTCATTCCTTACTAAACATTATAATATTGGTTAATCCTAAGCCTACATACTGATTTGGAAATGGCTAATAATAATCATTTTAGTATATTTTAATACTCCGCTATAATGAATTATTGCAGATAAATTTGAACGACATCGTTGAATTTTACTCCCCTCACATTTAACCAATCACGTTCGAGAGGGGAAGCCCGGCCATTGTGCCGTATAAAAGCAAACTGCTTCTTCTCATCTTCCATCCTTGCGATAAGGGACGAATGACTTTCGGGTTAAAGTCCCTCGAACCCAACAAAAGAAGAAGAAGTCATCTTCCATCATTCTTTTTTGACCCGTCGAGGGGATCACATAGAAGGAGAGCTAGCCTGTTTCTCCGTTTGTATTTCCCATCAGTATGCTTTGTCGGCTGTTACGCTCTCCTTCGTATCGTTGTACGCGGCGTCAGTGGAGCAATCAGCTAATTCAAACTGGTGCGCGGCAACGACGAGGGCTTTCTTTTGCCCCAAGTTTGCGCAGCATCGCCATCGCAAAACCCCCATCGGAATCAACGCCACCGATGGCGCTCTGGATTTGGTTGGCATAGCTATCGATTTTCACCTCATGCAACAATTGAACGATTATTGTACAACAAATGAAATTAAACAGCCTTTCTAAGAGCTTCAAAAATGTTCCTCCCAAGAGTGAATCGAATAATTTTCTTAGACGACGCGTCGGGTCACAAATATGTCAAAACCGACTAAGTCCTAAAACCGTAGCATAAATTTTGCAAGCGGAATAGTGGAAATATATTAGATTGTTGTAGCATCCTTTATATTTCCCAGACATTTTTGCCACACAATATAGAAGAAAACTGTATGATATCTAGAAATTCTTAGTTATATAATTACATATTGGTAATTCCAGTCCACCAATTAGCATAAGCTAAATGATTTGCATTTTTGATTGATCTGTTAGATTGCATCTGTTTAAATTCTTATAAAATGAACGGTTAAATTCGTTTATGGAAACATTTTAAAACCAACTACTACGCGGAACAAGTCTTGTCGCGTCCATTCTAAATTTCTATATATAAACCAGCAAAAGCAGAGAAATTGTGCGAGAGGATTTGAAATCTGCATCAATTTTCTTCGCAAAATAATTACCTGTTAGCATCCAAAGAAATTCAAAGGTCCAGCAAACTATAGTTGGCCCGCTGAAATTATTCTGCAAATTGACTCACTGTATTTCGAGCGCAACAACATAGTTTAATGAAAGAGAAACTAGTTACGACTACCAGTACCTGGGCTGCCCATAAATGGTGAACCTAGAAAACCTAGTGCTGGGCTAGTACACAGGTTTAAATAGTTCTGACGTTCGATTTGAATAGGTCTTATCTGTATAGGAATCCCAGCAAACTTACGACCTATTCAAATTGAACGGCAAAGTTCATCAGGAATGAATCGGATCGAAAATAATGATAAATAATATACTCCACTATCAATTGCCGTCTACAATCAAACTAAAACAAACCAAAATTTCACATAACAGTCTTTATCAATGTTAATACAGCATTCAATAATCGGAACTTATGCAGACGTTATTCAACGTCAGACTTGTGGTCGTGTCTAGTATACAACCCCTCCAACTTTTTTGGGATCTTGCTGCTGCTGCCACCGACAATCCATGAAAGAATCGGGGCCCCGGCAAACGAAAAGTGACGTCAATCGAATTTTCGTTTGCCGAGGCGGATTTTTCTTTGGATGTTGCTTCCGCTGCTGCCTCCACTGCCGATGGATCCGAAAAGAATCGAGGCTTCATTGGACAGAGGGCGGTGCCACCCGCTTGCTCATCCGTTGAAGCGGATCTTTTTTGGGATCTTGCTGCCGCTCGGTGCTGTCCGTCCGCTGCTGTGTGTGCCGATGAAATGATCGAAATGAGTGTGTGCACCACTTATATAAGTTTCGTCGTGTCGCCTCACAGAACTATGCTTGATTGTGATTGGTTGGGTAAGACTGATCTCGAGCTTTTACTAATTTTCAGCTCCAGCCTCAGTCAAGGCACATCATTCAATTGAGCCCCAGCTAGGAAGCATAAATTTGTGGTGTTGTAGGTTTAAAGCTTTTACCATAGTTGATGACGTCAAACCCGACATCAACCTATCATTCACCTATTTTGATTTTAGCCACCAAACCTAACATAGACCCAATAGTTGATCGATGTTGGTCCAACAGTGGCCCAACATTCGATAAAAATTGACCCGACTTTAACTCGACATTCGACATTTTTTCAGTCTGGCGGAATCCAGAAAGAAATCAGAGGGAACAGCTTTTATACCCCTAGATTAGCAGATGCAGCTCCTCCCATTCGGCTGGCTTTCCAGAATATTTCATTTGCATGGCCCGCCCCGCCTGCTTCAGACGCTTCAAATGATTAATCAACCCAAAAATGGAAAAAAATTTCATTAGGCGTTAAAGTAAACAAAATATTGGATGATTTAGATCATTTTAATTCGAAAATTGTTAGAGTTAAACAATGTTTTACGGAAAATAGTTCTGATAGGGTAATGCGTTGCTGAATTCTCGGTGGAACCATTAGTGGCCGGAATTCAATCATTCATTTTTCGGGTGAACCACACTTTTCTCGATTGATGGAGTAAAATTATCTGATTTACAACTCTTGAAGAATCATTTTTTGGTGATCCTGATAAGGACCGTTTGATAAAGTAACGATTTCAGGAAGAAAATGGCATGAAACCGCCTTGCCACGCAATGCGTGTTGGTTTTCTCCGTGCTAATTCTGCAGGATGCCACCGAAAATTGGTAGTCCGCTTTCTGCCGTGGATAAGATTCATGACGCTATCAGCACGATAGCCGAGAGTCGCCGATGGGTAGTGCTCAGGTGTGGAGGTGACATCCACCCTGCTTGACTGATCCAACGAAAATGACGAAAGAAATCAGAGGGAGCAGCTTTTATGCCCTAGATTAGCAGATGAAGCTCCTCCCATTCGGCTGGCTTTTCAGTATATTTTATTTGCATGACCCGCCCCGCATGCACCAGACGCTTGAAACGGTTAATCAACCGAGAAATGAGAAAATTTCCATTTAACGAATAAAGTAATCTAAATATTGTAAGGTTAAGATCATTTTAACTCGAACAACGTTATAATTTATCGATGTTTCACGAAAAATGGTTCGGATAGGGTTGATAAATTCCGGATGGAACCATTAGTGGCCGGCATCATCATTCTTGCGGGGCCACCAAGCATTCAATCTTTCACTTTTCGGTTGCACCACACTTTTACCGATCCATGATGGAATGAAATAATTATCTGATTCACAAATCTTGATGAATAATTTTCTATGGTCCTGAAAAGAACCGATTGAATATTGAAAGATTTTAGACAAAAAATGACATGAATTTATCATGCCACGCAATGCGTGTTGGATTCCTCCGTGCTGAATGCTGAACGCCGTCGAAAATTGGCCGCCGCTTGTTGCCCTGGATGTTCCTGATGCTATCATCAATGCGCCGCCGCCAATCAATCGGTGAAGGGCCGAGCCCCGAGGACAGCGACGCAACTCGCAAATTCGTCGCGGATCTTTCTGTGGATTTTGCTGCCTCTGCCACCACCGCCGAGCAATCGATGAAACGTATTCTTTCCTTCGTCTGCCGCGTTAGACGGTTAGAAGGCGAATGTGCAACAGCACCCTTGCCGACAACCACCGACGCCGAGCCAACACGGCCGTCAAAGAATAATGAGCGAAAACGCAAACGAAGAAAGTGGGCAGCTCTCGTTCGATGCGTTCACCTCGAGACGACAAAGGCAAATGAGGGAAGATGCGAAGAAGCAGTAGCTTTTATATTCGACGGGAGCATCCAAAATGTGCTCCAAAATGTGCTCGATCGTGATTGGCTGGAATAAACATGGGTTCACTTTTCCCAATTTTTCAATAGTTTGTTATTGAAAAACAGCAAATATTATTATTGGACATAATTGGTGTAAAGATTTGCAATCGATTGGTGCCAAAATTTTGAAAATTCAACAAGAAATGGCTGAGCTATTAACGCTCAAAATCTCCACTTTAAACGTAACGCGGCTGATTTCTGAAAATTTAAAATGACACCCGGTATAGAAAAGAGAGACGTAGTCCTACGTCAAAATAAAACCATTACGTTCTGTGTGTATTAACGGGAGGCACATGCTGCGTCGCGACGCAGTCGATGCCTTATTTTTGCGCTTTTTTTTGCGAAATGACTCACGCAATGCCATAAAGCGTGCACGGCCAGCGAACACTTCCGAACAAAAGATTCGAATCACCCGCTGAAGTTCGTATCTATGCCAATTTGCGTTTGATTTTATTGTTTTAGTTTTTAAATACCTTTTTTCTTTTGAATTTCTTATTTTTTCTTTTTTCTTCTCTATTTTTTCTCCTTTTTTTTCTTTTTTCTTCTTTTTCTTTCCTTTCTTATTTTTATTCTTCGTTTTGGCGTTACCTCTTAACTGGAACAAATTATGATTCATAGCTAAGTGTTCTATGAGCATTTCCACTTTCCACAGCTTACTTCTCTAATTGACAATTTTGCTCGAGATCAAGAATAGGGTGACGAGACCCGGCCTAGGGTGGCCCACACTTGTATAAAAAACAAAAATTTCAAAAAATGCCAAGTATTACCTCCTAAATCAGTTGTTTTAAACTCCCAGAATCTACGTTCAAAATTTCAGCAAAATCGGTTCAGCCTAAGCGGGCGCTCAAAACGCTTGAAGTTTGTATGGGAAAACTTTGCGCCAAATGTATGCAGATATTTTAAGTTTTCGAACTTTGCCGCTAGGTGACGCTGTAAGCGTTCAATAATCAAACCCTTTGGTATTATTGTAAGTGACTATATACCAAAGAACTTTGTCGAAGACCGCGAAGTGATCCAACGGCTGTGAAAAAAGTTATACCCTAGGCAAAGTGAGGCAAAGTATTGAAATTTCATTATTGATATTATTCCTTTACATGTAGAGGTAAGACTTGGCATTTTCGAAATTTTTGTTTTTCATATAAGTGTGGGCCACCTTACCCGAGCCACTTTGACAGTAATTGGTATTTTGGATCCTTTTTTGCTATAACTCAGCCAATTCCAAACCAATTGATTTGAAATTTTGAAAACGACTAGATCAAAACTAACTGAGTTGTAGCAGAAAAGTGCCTAAAATTAAAGCCCTACCTGTCTTTTTTTTCTAATATCGAAGACTTTTGTCTCTTTTGACCCATTTTGATGATCTAAGATCGTAACATTTACACTACTTTTTTCTTCAGAGATGAACCAGCCAAGAACTGTGCTGAAAATCTCTTTAATAAAGATAATTAATTTACACTACTCTCCCTTAAAAATATGAGGTTGTCTAACGAGTGACCACAAACTTTTGTCCTGAAGTGTACGTAACTAAAACGAGGTTTCCAAAACCGCCAGCAGCAAACGAGTGATATATCGTTTCTAAAATATGAATGTATGTAGACTGTATCCATACCATCCATACTGAAAGGAAAAATGAGTGATCATCTTGAATGTTTGATTATCTATCGCATTAAATAAATTTGATAGAAAATATCAGCATTGTTTACAGCAAGTGACAGCATGATTGACACGGAATTATGTTATGTTGTTGCTGATAGCATTAGCATATTAAACCGATATGATTTATGGTTACGGGGACAAAAATATGAATATTGAAGTATAACTGGTTTGACAAAAGTTTTCCCAGTTCTATAATTAACTTTCTATGATTCTACGTTTTCACTGTAGTTCGAACTGCCCCTTCAACAGTATTCTCACGAGATGCCTATTTATTACATCACAGTTATTAAATTAAATTGTCTGAAATAACTTTCTTTTTATGTACAGGGGGTGGCCAAAATGTTTGGGATAGGCAACTTTTTTTCTCTCACAAAAAAGTTCAACATGCTGTAACTTTTCATAGAGTGCATCGAATATTCTCAAATTTTGACAGTTTATTAACCTGTTATATGTGCATCAGTGGTACAATTTTGAGCTCGATTAGATAATCTTTCGCGAAGTTATAACTGATCTGGTAAAACACTATTTTTAAGACTATCCATTTTTGAACTGTCATATCTCGGAGACCAGTGAATCGAATTGAATGAAATTTTGTGCGATTATCAACAATATAATGATGCTTGAAAATTCATCAGAACATAGATACTTTTTAAAGGTTCAAAAAAGTTATGATGGTTTGACATTTTCACCCATTTAGAGGAAAATGGGTCAAATCTACTATACTGCACGAAAATTACTAAATGTGTTCTTTCTTCAATCCAAATAGGCTCTAATATATCTTTTTATAGATATCTTATGAACAGAAGTAGAAAATCTTTGGATATCAAAAACAAAATTTTATGACATTGATGTAAAAAAATGCATTTTTTTCTAAAAAGTTCCAAAAAGTGTCAATCTATTATAACTTTTTTCAACGTATAAAAAGTACCCATGTTTCAAATTATTTTCAAGCAATCATATATTGTGGATAAAAGTTCAAAATTTCATTCAATTCGGTTCACTGGTCTCCGAGATATGACAGCTCAAAAATTAGTACAAAAAATAGTGTTTTACCAGAACGGTTATAACTTCGCGAAAGATTACCCAATCGAGCTCAAAATTGTACCAATGATGCACATATAATAGGTTGACAAACAGTCAAAATTTGAAAATATTTGATGCACTCTATGAAAAGTTACAGCATGTTGAACTTTTTTGTGAGAGAAAAAAAGTTGCCTATCCCAAACATTTTGGCCATCCCCTGTAATTTTAGAAAATAAATTGTGTTACTCGGAATTGACAACCTTGAAATATAAAGAACTATGAATCTGTAAAATCTTATAAAACTGCTTTATTCTGATTTAGCAATGACACGTGGAATACCCGATAAAAATCCTACCTTGCGCATTGAGAACAATTTTGCTTTCATCTGTTTTGAACGTATGAAACACTCTTCTAGTAATTCTTGAAGATGAAAGATGCAATCTAACACAACCATCATTGGATTGAAAAAGTATTTCAAAGCCGGTAAAACGATGCTATATGTACATCCATAATGCACCAGAAGCATCACGTGACGTGCGAGCTACGACGACGCTTGTAACGTACTCATATCTAGATAAGTGCAAGGCCTCTTTTTCGCTCATCACGCCATGTTTCGCTTGGCAGCAGCGGGAGCGCAAAGTGTGACGACTATTGTGGGCCATAATGTTTCAGTTGAAAAAAAAAACGTTAGGCACAAAAAAAGCTGGAATAACGCAAATACGGCTCTCCACCGCAGTTTGGTTTGTCTAGTGGTTCTTTACATTCGCATTTGTCGTTCACTACTGGGCGGCACAAGGCTTCAACTATTTCTGTCACACTTTTTTCCGTCCGGGATGGGTACGGAAGGCCTCTTCTTTCGCTTTTCTTTCCCGTCCACCACCATTAGCGTGTGATGTTGTTTTCGTGTGCAATGGGCACTTCAGCTTTCAAACAGCTTTTTATGTGCTTCCGGATTTTTGATTCCGCTGAGATATGAAACGACAGCTTCACAACGCTACAACGCTTCAATACTCGGAACGTTTATTTTGTGCTTTGACAAAAATAGAACAGTTTGACGAACAAGCGATATTTCATCAGAACGTAATTCAGATGATTGACTTCCTTGAATTCTTTGTAGAGTCTGCGCTGCCATGAGCCTCTGGATCTGTCTGTGCTGCGATGTCCTGCAAGGTTCCAATCTAACGCAAGCTTGCCCCTGCGTTTCCGCTCCTGCGTAGAATATGGCCAACCCGCCTCCACTTTCGCTCTCGAATTTCTGTCGCTATCGGATTTTGACATCGACTATCCAATTGTGAGGTCAACACGCTCAAATTATATACCGCAGGCATCTATTGATGAACACCTGTAAGCCGTTGAGTGTTCTCTACTGATACACACCAAGTTTCACCCATACATTTCTGAAACCCAAAAAAGCAGCTCACGCCTTCTTAATCCGTCACTTATGCCGATCTTTGGCTACCAAGATATTGGAAGCTTTGAACAAGCTTCACTGCTTGTACAGTTATCGTAAAGCTGGAAGGGTTCAATGATTTGGTCTTGTTGACGTTGCTGGTAAGACCTGCCACCGGGGGGCGATCGGGTTGATCGTCGAGCTTACTCTGCATAAATATCAGCGCACCGTAGAGCTTTGGGAGAAACGTCATTAGTCAGTAAGAAGTCATTTGAATGTACCATGGTAATGGAAAGTACTCCACGATTTGGTTCAGAATCAATCACATCTACCAGGATCCCGTGATTACGATGAGGAACAGTAGCGGTGCGAGCAAACATCCTGGCCATACTTCAGCGACGACCCGGATAAGGTCGTACAAGGCATTGTTGTTCCGTATTCTGCAAGAAAATGTACCGTACTGTGCATCAATGATGCCGATGATTTTTTCAAGGACACATTTGCGTCTGAGGGCTCCCCAACTTTTTTCGTGATTGAGATGGGTGAAAGCTTTCATTGATTTGCTCCAAGATGATACGGAGCGGGGCAATATGGTCGAAACAGGATAGCGCCCGGCACGGAATCCTGCTTGCTGCCATCGGAGAGTTGCGTCAATCTTCTTATGTATCCGGTTAAAGAACACTTTGCAGAGGACTTTGAGAACGATAGACATTAACATGATGCCCGTCAATTATCGCATACAGTAAGGTCCCCCTTTTTTTTGGGTACCTTTATTAAGACGATTGCATCCACCCGACCGGAAATGTCGCGGTATGCCAAATGTTGCAGAATAATTGATGCAGCAGTTGTGCAGATACGATCAGAGCAGTTGTGCAGATATGATCAGACGTTTTTCAGTTTGATAGAGCATACTTTAAATAGTTTCCTTTGAAGTGTCTATTAGAATATGATTCCAATAGAACTATACTTGAAAGGAAATTATTCAAAGTATGCCGTATATGACTGAAAAACGTCTGATTAATTTCGACCCGGAGATCAATTTGACCCCGGTTTACGGTACTACGAGGTCAGCATTGAGCATCTCCGTTGATATGCAATGGCCCCCGGTGCTTGGTTAGATTTCATGCTACGGATGGCTGTTTCTATCTCCTGATGAAGCTGCGGTGTTAACACGGTTGTGTAATGCGTCGAATTTTTGGCGTCGACGGTACTTCAGGAAGGTATTCAAAGTGCTCGAACTAGCGTTTCAACTGGTCAGTCAATAGCTGTCCAGAGCCAGACGTTTCTTTCACAAGCAAAGTAGCATTCACATTAGTCCCAATAATGCGACGTGAGGCATCGCAGAGGAGATGGAAGTCGCCGATATTAGCGGGTTTCTCGCCTTCGTCGACGTTGTCTTTGTCCCGTCTACAAGAACGTTTCACTTTCTTATCGAGAGTCGAATAGCAGATTTGGCTCCTCGTATTTTTACTCGCCCTATCTCGGCTTTGGCATTCTTACGCTCTTCTATCTTTCTTCAGGTGTCATCTGCTTTTTCTGAGTGCATAGCTCACCCAAATTATTCTCGCCGGTGACGATGAAGGCATATTTGATGGCGCCCATTGATCTTCTACGCTACTAACTTCCGGAATATCTGTAGCTCCTCTACGAAGGACCTTTTCACCGTAGCATCTTCTAATCGGCGTGTGCCAATTTGATATCCAGTGACGCCATCATGGGAAACCCATGACACTTTGTGCACTGGATGAAGGGGAAAGAACGATTCCCCAATCACCATGTTATTCCTGCCACAAAACTCTATAAACTCTATAAACACAAATAAACAAACCTTCGCGTTGAAGTTGCCCATGAGGATCTTGATACCACCTTCGTATCCATTGTGAGAGTTGATAAATTAATATGTTATTCATCATACTAGGTAATCTGCATGGGTTGAAAATCACTTTAAAGCCATACACTAATAATTCATTATAAACTCATTATGGGCTCAATAGGGCGGAATAATAAAAGCTAATCAGTAACTGGGAAACATCGAAAACCACAGCGCACCAGTAACGATAGCCCACGCCAATTTTCCGTACGTCCGGGAGAAAGAGAGAAACCTCAAATCCCCAAACGATAACAATAAGAAGCTGTCACATGCCAGTCGACACCCCCTCGGGTATGACTAATGAGCTTATTCCTACTCATAAATACAAGCTGCAGCCACCATACAAGTATAACGGAATTCTCGCTTCAGTTAGCTCGCTATCAACTTA
This sequence comes from Aedes albopictus, assembly GCF_035046485.1. Taxonomy (NCBI): domain Eukaryota; kingdom Metazoa; phylum Arthropoda; class Insecta; order Diptera; family Culicidae; genus Aedes; species Aedes albopictus. The sequence continues at coordinate 219,564,039 of NC_085137.1, read as the reverse complement.
ATTCGTATGTGCCACGCGAATGCAAGATAGGCGCAATTTCAATCATCGCACTACGGAACACTATAAACACGTCATCGCTTTGAATCGACGGCGGGCGACGACAACGACGTCGACGACTATATGGACGAACGACAACAGGACGACTCAAGCGTGCATTCAACAGGTCACAGAATGTATTATTTCCATAGCCTCCCAGCCTAACCGATTGAGAAACCCGGCAGGAAGAAATTGGTAACGATGCTTGACAGAGGTTGAGTCATCACCACACTATCCATCCGTGCAAGCTTGTGGGACCAATATCGACATATGACATTCCCTGCCTTCAGGGTCAGGGATGCCAGATTATTGTATGTCGAGGATCAACCTACATAGAAAAAAAATTTTACAGAAAATTTTATAAGGACTTCTAGTCTAGATCCTAATTCTAGGTTTCACCGCTAAGTGACGCTAGTAAGTTAAATTCTGAAGTTTTAAAACCGAAAGAGAGATGGCTCGTGAAAAAAGGAATGTCCATGATGTAGGCTTGGCTTCAGTTTGGCTTTCTATTCCGCAGAATCATTACCTGTTCTGTGGTTAGAGCGCTGGTTTAGCGCATACGGAGTCATGGGTTTGAATCCCACCAGATTTTTTTTTACAAATTCAATTCTCAATTTGTCAATAAGCAACATTCCGTGCCTTCTAATTACAAGTTTTCTGTATGTTTATGACATACCAGCAAATCTGGTAAATGGTATATCAGTGTATGTTAGTAATGATTGAACTAATTTCCAAACATCGCGCTGCAATAACTACATTATCGCAATCTACACTGGTTGTAACAATCCACCCAAAACGACATGGGTTTGTCCTAACTAGATGAGAAGTACGCCACAAATTTAGCTTCTGTTTTGTCACAGACAAATACTTTTGAGATTATGATCGTGCAAGCTGAGACAAAAAATAAATGCCGCGCTTTCTTTGTCGTTTGTTTTGTATCTCTTTTGTTCGACAATTCTCTACAATGGTAATCAATCATGTTAAGAAACCTATGGCAATGAATTTGCATATTTATCAAAAATGGTTTTGAACTAACAATATAAAATGCAGAAAAATCTATACATTTGGCATCTCTGCTCTGGAGTGTGCTAGGTAGAGATAGGTATATGACACTCCTGCGCCGTCCATTATGATGCGATCCTGCTCTTCCGGGTCGAGTGGCAGATCTGCCCGGCGGAAAATTTACCGCACTTGATAATATACGAGCCACTTGAACCGTACGTGACAGTTTTTACACAAAGTGATCCTCCAGATCCAACCTAAATGACGAGACAAGTGGGAGTCGCGCAGCATACACTAGAGTGGGCTAGGATAAGCTTCAATTCTATCAATTTTTTGATACATATTCCTCTCTCGGTAATGTATCACCATCATCTCATCTCTGTTATGATTGGTGCGATATCGTGCAATCCAATCAAATGTATAGGAATGGAGACATTTTCAGCCGTGTGCTTATCTCCTCTATGATGATTTGTTAGCAGACGAAGACAACAAACATGAATATTGACCATCATGTTTTAAATGGACTTTCGAAACTGCTGACCAAAACTGATTCCATGTCCAAAGTTGGACCCTCACCCGCATGTGCCGCGCACTTATGGACCGTGCCGAAATGTGTTGTTACTTCATTCAAAGCGTTCCGTTATCGGAGTGGTTTCATTTTACCGAGTATGCTTGATTGGTTGGAGGTGTCAGACCCGGTCCAATCAATCTTGATGGGATCTGCATTACTGCTTTTGTTCAGACATGATTCATTCATAAAATAAGAACGATGGGCAAATATGGATCTATTTTCGTTAGTTGGGATGTGTACTATACTTTATGGAAGGATATTTAGTAATCGGTAACTGACAGGTCGGAAGCAACATATTTTGTGGTCTTGGACTTGACACTACACGAAAAACATTCTTGAAACGATTCCTCTCTTTATCATTCAATATCTATCAAATAATATTGAGCTGACCGAACCACTGCAAAATTTACAAAATATAGGGTACATATAGAAATAGAACAATAGTTGATATGTTATTATGATTATGATTATGATTATGATTATGAATGTAAATTTTAACCGTAACGAAAGGAAATGAGATCAGCTCCCTAAATCACTAGTGCATAATTTTAAAAATATACATTATCAAAATCAGAACGAAGTATTGCTTCGTACTTCACGCACTTTTGCAAAAAAAAAATCAATAAAGATCGAAATTGAGACACCGTATCTCACAAAAATTCAAAATACCGTGTGGCCCTGAATGACAACGCATGCAAACTAACGGGGTTCATTTTTATTTTGCTTGACGTTCAAACCACATTTAATTTGAACGATGTGCAGATGGACCCAGTCAAATTGAAGTGTTCAGATTGAAAGCAGTCAACCTAACGGGGATACACGGTATATAATTTGACCTAATAGAATTCTGCCACTATTTTTGTTCAGCAGTGTCTAGTACTCTATTTACACATACCGACGGCGGAAAGATTTCTCCTGAGCATAGCCCCGTAACGGATGACCGGCTTAATGGAGTAGATTTTCACGTGTGAACTTCACTTCGACCTCCAGAGCAGGTGGCCGGCGATAGGTGGAACTAATCGTAAGGCTCAAACACCGCAGTGCCGCTGGTCTTCGCTAGCTGTATGTTGCTGAATCACAATTGCATCACCCGCCACCAGCCAGTGAACCCCGATTTCAGTGCACATTTTTGCCCGTAGCCAAACGCAACTCGTTTATTGTGCGCTCGCTCGGTAGGAGTCTTGCCTTGACTTGCTGCCCGATGTGTACCAAATGGTATATAGGTACGCGTTCAACACGAAGATGACCCCGAAGCGGGGAGGGAGCCAATATTTGTTCACATTTTCTTTCGCATTTTATATGTGTAACTTCAAAAGCAAAACAAACCACAGTCCAAATGTGCGAACATAACCCACACTGTGCACAGTGGGAAAAACGGCAGGAAATGGCGTTGAAACCACGCATGATGCCAGCGCTCGTTTAAATTTAGACATAGAATCTGGCAATTACACATTATGTGACACATTAAAAACTGAAAAAATAGGTAATTATAAGAGCTTATAATAACTTAACGCCAAGAACTTACAATAACTTTACAAACCCGGTCCGGATTTTTAAGTTGACAAAAACGGAAGTTGACAGAATATTTTCAAAGTAGGGAATCGCGCTACTTGGGCGGTGGCTTCTATATTCGTCTGTTTTCCACTATAACTCAGTCAATCTTGAACCAATTGACACAATTCTTGGAATGCGGTGAGATAGGTATAGTATCTACCCGTGTACAAAATTTCAAGTCAATCGGTTCAAAATTGACCGAGTTACAGTGGAAAACAGACGAAGAAAACCACCGCCCAAGTAGCGCGATACCCTAAATCAAAAGGCTTACTAGAAAACACTTCCCAAACTACTATTATGCAGTTTACTATCAAACTTATTCTTTCTGCCAAATCTTATTAGACATTAAATGCACAACTCACATTTAACTCACAACTAACTTTGACAAAAGATTTGTGGCATCTAAGAGTTTATGAACCTAAAATTCATATAGCTGTCAATTTCGTTGAATGCAAGTGTAACGCATATGACAGATTCATTATATGGAACGACATTTTTCAGATTGACACGCTTCCCGGAATGAGCTTTCGATATCTGAACAAAGAAGGTTCTGGGTTTAAATCAAGAGTTTCTCTCAAAATTCCTCCAGCAATTGCATTTGAGATACACCAAGCAATTGCGTTTTGCCTTTTTAGCTTCCTCCAGGAGGTTTTCCGAGTTTTTCTTCAGAGTATCGTACCAAAATTCTTCCAAGATTTTTTTCGTGAAATCCCCCTTCTGCTATTCCTCCGGGAAATTCTTCCTCTTACAGGAATTCCTCCAAAAGTTTATCATTTTCTTAAATTTCTTCAGAGGTTCCTTTTAGGCTAGTTTCATTCTAAGACTCGTTCAATTCCTCCAGGAGTTTTGTTTGGGATTTCTACAGGAGTTTCATTTCACTACTGAGTGTCCTGCGTTACGGTTCCTTCTGGAAATTTTCCAGAAGTTTATTCTAGGAATCTCGCAGGAGTACTTTCTAGGAAGCCCCCTGGATTTCGTGTTAGAATTTCTTCCGATGTTTCTTCTATGAACCCTTCCTGGAGAATTTCCTAGATCAAATTTCTGGATCTCAAACAGTCATCCTGTAGGAATCATCAAAGAAGCGCTTGAAGGATTTTAAGGAGGATGACATATCTGGAATCTGGAATCGAAATCGATTCCTGGATAGAATTCTCAGATAAAATTAATGTAGCAATTTCCAGAAGGAAGTTCCAGGAGGCATCTCCGCATGGAATTACCGGAAGAATACCTAGAAGAAATTCCTGTACGAAGCCCCAGGTGGCATATTTCAGGAGTGGTTTGTTTTCGGAAGGCTCTTCTGAAGGATTTTCCACAGACTCGTTCAATTTCCCCCGGAGTTTTGTTTGGGATTTCTGCAGGTGTTGCCAACGCTGGCAGCACTGAAAATTTAAACGGAGAATCGATCTACGATACCCCCAATCCGACTCTATGCGCACCGACTGACACAATCCATGCGCAAGATCCGATGCGTATCGAATGTCAGGATAAATGTCACTACGGCGAGAGAGTAAAGTATTTAGCAAGTCATGTGAACTAGTAATCGTTCGAGAAGAATCTACTCCGTGAATTAATATTGAATTATCAACCCTTCTTTGTACCTTTCGAAACTAAATTAGATAGAATTCAGTTCCTACCATTGTAAGTTTGCTAAACAATCACTATATGCGTTAAAACTCCTAAACCATAAATGAATTGTTATAATATAGGTTAACACAATTCGTACCTCTCGGATAATCTGTGAATCTACGGTCGCAAATCACCACTGTTTGTTGGTAGTAAGTAGGTTCATCAATTTGTGTTCTAAATCAAGTTAACTTAGTTCTGCTACTTAATAGAGATCCTGTATCCCTGGGAAGAATAGTTTGAACGCTGAAACCAATCTGTTGGGGTCAAAATACAAAGGAGACCAGTTTGTAAGTAACGAACCACATAGTTTATATCTCCCAATAACTAATAAAAGCATTTCCAGCTTAAAGAACTCGGCACCGAATAACATAGTGCGATTCTCTTGAGACCTCCGAAACATCTACCCAACAGCAGGAGTTAAATTTCGGTATTCCGGGACTTATATTTTGAATAGTTCCTAAAGCTTTCGCTGAATTTTCTATAAAATCGCCTTTTGAATTTTTCATATTTTCTTACTGAGTGTCATGCGTTACGGATTATTCCAGAAGTTTAGTCTAGGAATCTTCCACGAGCTGCTTCTGAAAATCCTTCGGAAGTTTATTCTAAAAATTCCTTCAGGAGTTGTTGCTGGGAATCCTCCAGGAGTTCCTTAAGGAAATCCATCAGTTTCTTCTGAAAAATCTCAAAAAGTTCCTTCTGCGTTCCTTTCCCCTTCTGTTTTTTTTCTTACGTCTTATAAAAAAAATCAGAAGTTTTTTCTAGATATCCTCGAGAACTTCCTTAAAAAACCAGAAGTTTTTTGTGGGAATCCGTCAGAAGTATCTTCTAGTAATCTCGCAGAAGTTCTTTTTAGGAAGCCCCATGGCTTTCTTATTAGAATTTCTTCCGAAGTTTCTTCTATGAATCCTTCCTGGAGAAATTCCTAGATCAAACTTTTGGATCTCAAACAAAAATCCTGTAGGAATCCCCAAGCGTTTGATGGATTTTAATGAGGATTTGCCAGAAAAAAGGTGTCGAGAAATGTAGAGCAATCCCCAGATGGAACTTGTTAAAATTCCTTGCAGAAATTGCTGAAGGAATCCAGGATGACATATCTGGAATAATTGACAGGTTGGATTCCTAGATGGAATTACCAGATAAAATTTCTGTAGGAATTTCCAGAAGGAAGTTCCAGGAGGCTTCTCCGGATGGAATTATCGGAAGAATACCAAGAAGAAACTCCTCTACAAAGCTCCAGATGGCATATTTCTGGAGTATTCCACACATGGGGTTTGTCTTCGGAAGGATCTTCTGAAGGATTTTCCAGAGGTATTTCCAGATGGAGTTCATTGATTAATCCTTACCAGGAATTGGTATGATTGCTCTTGTATCATACTGAACAAAATATCAATAGTGTTCCTGAAGAATCTGACCAACAGCAAAATTAGATATTTTAAGATCAATCGAACAGCTCGTTGTTGGATCATCTTTTTGAATTAGATGCCACATAAAATCGCCTTTTCTCACTGTGCACTGTTTTAGAAGGGGGTAGTTATGATTGGATCGCGTGATTCGAAACGCTTCAGTACCTACATAACGAGTTATTTTTACGGTTGAGTATTGCAAACGATTGCGGGTATCGCAAAACAAAAAAAAAATCGCATGTCTCGTACACTTCATTGCTTAAAACTTTACACGTGTCAAAACTGTGACCACCAGAAGTCATCAATTGTAGATAAGCTTATACCGTAGATGGTTTCTTCCATAAAGTCGGAAAATTTCCTTCCACTGCAGATTGCCAAATTCTGAAACTTTCCTAATTGATTTTCGATGTTCGGTGAAGCTGCACACTTGAATGGGAATTGATGGCATAAGCCTGACATTGACGTTTGGCACAGATGGCATTCCGAAACGGTTTCGTGGTGCTAAGCAAGACTGACCAACCAGCAACACACGATGGACGACACATCGATGAACACTGTGTGGTTCGAAACGACCGTGACTTGTGTCACACATATCCAACACCACCAACATGACCGACCCAGCTCCATTTCAACCCAACCCAGCTGTCTCCAACCAACTGCCGTAATGTGCAATCTAAAGCAGTGCGGTGGCCTTCAACTCTGTTATCTTCAGTTCCCCGTACCGAATTGCGAATTGCAGAGTCCAGTGCAGCGTAAGTGTTGATGAGACCTCGGCTGATGGACTTTTGTTTGCGGCACATTAATTTTGAAAACACCACGGACGAATGGGCAACCAAGCCATGCAGCAGTGTCACACAGAAGAAAGGAGTAGGTAACGACGGACGACGGCGATTCCACTCATTGGCGGCACACGTTTGCCGACTGATATGATCTCATCATCATCATCACCATCATCCCGTCCCGGTAGAAAAGGAGTGCGGACAAGCCGGCGCGCGGCAGGCGCCTTTACGAGTGGCACCAGGAGTGTGTATCAATTACGTTAATTGATTTCACATATTACTCTTCACTTCATCGCCGCCGGCAATCAGATTGATTATCATTCGCTTTACCACCCGGTTTGAATTTCTTGCATGCACTACTGCTACAATTGATAACTGTCCACTTTTTTACATATCTAAATGTCCACTGGAACATAACCGGTCTTCAACATAGTTATTTTAAAAAGAGTCTCTTTTAATCTGAAGAACCAGAATAACAATGAAGAATTTAGTAAATACACTTAGGGTAGTTTCGAGTTCTATAAGAGTAGAGAAAAGGTCAATAATATTATAATTTGGTATGGCTCCCTTTTGGGGGCATCCGTAAATACACAGCTTTGTATTAATCATTGATTGACGTAATGTCGGGAAAAGATAACAGTTTTGAACATTTGATACATTCAAGCGTAATGCAGCAAATCAAGGAGGAACCCACTTTCGCTGACAAATTATATTGGTTTTAGCATTTGGTGGGGCCATGAGACCACAAGTCAGTCCAAAGGCAACACCCTGATCCCACACAAAAATTTTCCTATCTCATGGCGTTTGTGTGGTCCGCAAAGACATTGTCCTTCCTAAGGCTTGGTACACAAACTATGTAATGCTAAAATCAGCCATTTCAGACCCCCTTTGTGTCGCTTTATGTATGAAAACTCTAACAATATTGTATATATTGTATGGATCGTAACGCTATGCTGTACTTCCCCTACCCCTATAGCGTTACGAACTTTGTGTACGAATCAGCTTTGGACTGGTTAACGAGCTTGTTGGTCTAGTGGCTATCGCTTTTGATTCATATGGTCCTGGTTTCAATTTCTGGCTCGTCCATTTTTTCCTACTTTCTCTATAATGTCTTCTCTACATATACATCTCACGGATGTTCATTTCTCTTAACTTTTTACACCACGGTGTAAATTTACCATATAACGCCTACAAGTTATGCAAACAAGCGAACTGTGCAGCTTCACAGTAAACTCCGCACAATCCATCACTTTACGTCTGGCATGCAGGCACCAATGCGTGAACCCCTATGCAAACAATAAACATATGCCAACAACGCATCCGCATAAACTTGTACAGATGCAATAAATTTCGCGGTCTGTTGGCAACAAGCGATTGCAATAATCATCACTTTTCATGTACATTTTTGCGATGATAATATTTTAACCCCTAAACTTTAACGCTAATAGTGTTGGCTATTCCGATCAAAATCAGATCACATCAATATGGTAAAATAGCTTTTGGAAATAGGTTATAACCTTATTAGAATACTGATACTCTCTACTGTTTGGTTCAATAATGAAATTATTGACAATCAAAAACTATTGACAATTAAAAACTTTCTTTACGTTTTCGATAAATTAAAGTGATTTCTAACTACTTTTGTTTGAGGACTTTTTATTCAAAACATTTATTACTTAATAAGTATTCAAAATTTAAAAAAAAAGTCATACGGGGGAAGGGATTATTATGCATATCAGTTTAAAACTTGCAGTTTGTATTATGATGACTTATAATGCCGGGGTTTTCAGTCTTATGACAAGCGGAGCAGTTCATTCCAATAAATTGTTTTGTGGATCACCCATAATAGCGCCAAAGCATACCACATGACATACTTATTCTCTTTTACTTCCTTTTTTTAATATTTTTGTTATATATCTCTCGCTTTGTTGATGATTACGATGAGCGGAGTATGTTTGTGATTCCCTGGCGATAGTTTTACAGATCCCTTAACAATGGCAACATTTTTGGCGCATGCATGCAAACTGCCCATTCGCCAGACTTTTCTTCAAAGCTTTCTATCAAACTTCTTTCAATATTTCTTATGACTTCTTCACCGAGAATTGTAATATATTTCAGACAGTGGCGTCGCGTAACCTTACTTTTTGCCTGTGCACCAAGTATAAATTCTTTAATTTATTGAACAAATTTGCTTGTAATAATTATAAAATGACGAGAATAGCTGCTTTCACTCATTTCTATTTCGATTTTGATCATAAATCCCCTGCAATTGCAAGTTTTAGGGTCGGTGCACAGGTGAAAAGTGAGGTTACGCGACGCCACTGATTTCAGATATTTTTGGTAGATGCCTTATACTATCTTGGCGTGTACTCAGCTGACTGAACTCAAAAATTTGTAGCAAATTCCATGAAAAGGACATTGTTAAGCTTCGGCAGATTACTGACAAGATGTGTGATAAATTATTTCCAGTGCTGTCATCGTAAAATCAGAGTTCCCCGATTTCAGCGCCTCTTCACTTTTCTTCACTCCTGGAGGAATCTCTGGGGGAACCGCTTGAGCAGAAATAACTTCGGAAAGAATCCATGGAACAACTTTTGACGAAATCCCTGCTGAAATTTCTGAAGTAACACTCTAGGAGTATCTAGGAGTAAAGTCTATAAAGATATTGCCGAAAGTATCGCTGAAGAAATTTCAGAAGGAATTTATAAAAATTTGAAGAAAATTCTAAATGAATTCTGAAAAAACAAGAAATTTTTAGGAATCCATAGATGGATTTTCTGAAGAAATTTAAGAAGGGATACCTGAAAAAACATCAAGAAACCCCTGGTGGAATATGTACCTAACAAAACCTCTTGAGGTATTTTTGGAAAACAATCCTGAAGAAATCAAGTATTACGCGCACACTTGTTGTTCGTAGGCCGTGAGAGTGCGGGAGATTGGCATCTAAGAGCCGAAAGAGAGATAAAGTTGTGAAAGACCCGGTTTAGGGTGGTGCTTCGAATCCAGTTTGATTTTCTATTCTGCAGAGTTGTAACTTGTTCTGTAGCTTAGTTGGTTAAAGCGCCGGACTAGCGATAACGGAGTCGTGGGTTCGAATCCCACCAAAACAAGTGGTATTTTTTCACAAATTTATCTCTCAATTTGCCAATTAAACGTACTTTGCCTAAAAATACTTCAAGTTTTTACGTCTATTTCAGACATACTAGCCAACTGGTATAGCCGGAAAAGGGCAATAAAATCAATGTCATACCTGAAGAAATCCCTTTTTTTTTGAGAAATTTGTAGAAGTAAGCTTGGAGGAAATCCTCGAGGGATTTCTGAGAAAATACATAGTGGAGAATGGGAGTGGACCTAGTGTGATGGTTAGAACACTTGACTATCACGCCGAGGAACTGTGATCGAATCCCACTCCCTACAAACTCAAAATGTTGGTTCTTCCTTCGGAAGGCAAGTAAAGTGTGGGTCTCGAGATGAACTAGCCTAAGGCTAAAAGTCTCGTTATAACAGATAAAAAAAGTGGAGTACCCGGCTGAATTTCTGATGAATTATCTATAAAAAAATTTCTGCAGAATTATTTGCAAGAATGTCTTCCAGCCATTCTATAAGAATCTTTATAAGAATCTCTGAAAGAATCTGCAGAAAAAAATCTGAAGGAGTCCTTGGAGCAATTTCAAATGTCTAGAATTATTATCTAAAGGAATGTGAAGAAATCTTGGGAATCTCTTTAATAATCTCTCGAAAAATCTGTGAAAGTTTTCTCAAAGTAATCATTTGAGAAATTTGTAAAGAAATCTCTGGAAGTAAATCTGGGCATATTCATAAAGAAATTATTTATCGAATTTATAAAAGACACGGGTGCCTAGGGCAGTCTCTATAGGAAGTAGAAAATTCCCGAATGGATATCACATTTTGTTTAAAGAGTCCGTTGAGGAATTTCTAAAGAAATCTTAGGAAGAATTTCTGACAGAAATCTTGCAGAAATCCCAATTTCAAAAAAAAAATCCCTAGAGCAATTTCTAAAGTAAACTTCAGAGTTGATTTTGGAATAAATCCTTGAAAGACCGTTGAGAGAATGCTTACCCCTTCTAGGATGTTAGGTTAGGCGCACCACGCTGGTTCAGGTTCCTGTCTGGGTCATATTAGAAATGTTCCTAAAAAAATACGGTAAACCTATGAATGAATTTCTTAAGAAATCTCTGAAGGAGTTTCTGCAGAAATTCACACAACTTTTTATGATATTTCTGGAGCAATCCTCAGTGGAATTACTGGAGAAATCAGAAGTGGTTGTGGGAATTTCTGGTGAAATCCTTAGAAGAATTTCCAAAATAACCCCAGTACAAATTTTTAAAGGAACTTTCGAAACATATTCTGAAAAAACTCTGGAATAGTTCCTGAAGGCATCGCTGGAAGCTTCATTAAAGGAATCTCTGGTGAATATTTTGCTGGTTTGCAATGGAAATATTGTTGACTCCCTTGAGCTTCATTGTAATTATCACACGCAATGTGAATGAAAAATGGTCAATGGGGCACGTTCGATGTAGTACTAGATTTGTAGTAATGAGCTGAATTTTTGTATGGTGAGAAGGTCAGTTCTCTGTTTCTGCAATGAAATGGTACAAAAAGCTTGGGTATTATGATTCCTTGCCTAATTTGATGCTGTGTCAGTAAAACTTTGTATAACTATGTTGCTTATATTGCAAGAAATGGAGAAAATAACAACACTGTTACCCGAAGTTTTGCTCAAACAGCATCAAATTAGGCAAGGAATCATAATGGCCACGATTTTTGCACCGTTTCATTGCAGAAACGGAGAATTGACCTTCTCACCATACTAAAGTTCAGCTCATTACTACAAATCTAGTTCTTCACCTATCTGTCCTATTGCCAACTATTGAAGTGTTCATAGCTAAGAAGCAGGTGCTGTCTCAGTTGGGACGTAATACCAAAACGATTCAATAAATAAGAAATGTTTTATTCATCTCAATATTCCTACGTTGATTTGATTCAAATCAAAAATTATCTATGATTTGCGTTTTTAAATTATGATTGTATTGAAGTCAATATAAATCCACCAAACTATTTCGATTAGCAAGTTTCTACATTCTACCCAATCCATAAAAAGAATCAACAATGTATCGTAGGTAAATAAAAACAACCTTCTACTATTCAATACAATGAGAACGATTCTTTTAACCCTTTTACAAACGGTTAGCATATAGGACCCTCCTTATCACCGTCGACGACTGCCTTCCACAGTAGTCACAAACATCGAACCCCCTGATGGCGGAACGGGCCCACAAACGTTGAGTCATCACAACACAAAAATTTCAATCTCCAACAATGCGAATAGAGGCAATATCACGACTATCATTTGTCGTACACACGAATACAATTATCTCGGATACTACGAGAACGCCAGACTGCAGACTAGTCTGCTCCAAACCAACTAACTGCTACTACTACTACCAACAGCGAGTGCATGCGGTTGCTTTGCTGCTGATAGAATAAAATGCAGGAACCGATCCGCAACCATCATCACAGAGCAGCTCGTGGTCGTGGCCACGATCGAGGAAACAAACGGGTATTATTTACTACCACACACTCTTGCACAGCAGTCTACAGTGGCGATCGGAAGCTATTTGACCAACGGTTCCTTTAGGCTCATGTTCATGACGCGATGGCACGTGCCTCTGGAGCCGACCTTGACACATGATTTCATGAAAAGTATTCAAACCATTGGTGGAATAAAATCTCAAATTATTGTCATCTAGGGTATTGGTTCCCTTATTAAGCATGTGGCTCCCATTTTCATCCCACGAAAAACAAAGGATTGAAGCGCTGTTTGTTTTGTTTCTTATTTTTGTATTTTTTGTTAGAAGTGAGCACCCATGAATACAAAAAGAACGGAGTCAATCGGTGCCGTAATCGCTTGTTTTCGAATAGGATGAAAATGGGAGCATGAGATTACTGATGGCACACATACCCTACCTAAAGAAACCTATGTTTACAAAAATAACGAAAGCACCTACGAATGTTGAAATTCTAATGATAGTTAACAGGCAAAATGTAGAAATGAAGCCAAAACTACTTTAAGTATTTATTACGGTATGCAAAAGTGACCCGAATTTGTCAGCCTCTTTTCGGAACAGATATTTTGCTCTCCTCGAAAATCTTAACAATTTTTCAAACTTTTTATCCCTCTATATTCTGCCCTTTGTAGTTTGATGATAAACTTGGAAGAATTGGTTAAAGTTTGGCCGTAAGATAACGAGAGCAAAAAGTTTGTCGCAAAATGGGGCTGACAAAATCGAGTCCTTACTGTTACGACAATCATGAAATCCCTTTTTCTACTTGCATCATTTTATGTTTTTTCTGAGTTTTCGTATAAAAACAATAAAAAATATTATTTGTAAATAGGAATTATTGAGACTTCATCATCAACAGCAATAGATTTCCATGATTTTCATATTTTCAACAACTCAATATATTGCAAGCTATTTCCTTTCATATAAAAAAATCGGAATACACAAATCTCATTGAATCAAGTTCAGCATGTGGCGTGGCTTCACAGATTTCTCATGTAGGATTTTTAAAGAAAATAAGTTTGAAATAAACTGAATTCATAAAGCAATGCAAAATTATTCAATAAAATGTAAATTTTCCCGGCGGCAACCACAGTTCCCGTATATTTCCCGGTGATTCTAAATTTTCGACTTCTTCCCGGTTTTCACGCAGGGTGTCTTTCCAAAATTCCTCCTTCGAATTCATTTCCAGTTTCTCGCAGAGTTTTCCCTTGAAATTATCAAAGGTTTTTTTTCTGGCTTTCTCCAGTGTTACCAAGTGTACCCAAGTAACAATTATACTTTTGTGGCAATCCTGAAGTAGTTTCTAAGATAGAATAAACTTAGCAATAAAGCTCTTTGTTCTGCAAATCCGAGATAAAATAGGCATAAAATATTCATAAGACAAATCTGGCCCACTCTTCAGGAGATCTCCAAGGCTGCTTTTGAAGACTGATTTGAAACTACAGTGTATCAAACAATTGTCCGTACAGCAACTTTTTTTTTTTTTTTTTGAAAGGTTCCTAGCGGCACGCCGACGGACGTAGAAACCTCTCCCATCACTGTGCGCACAAGCGTCTCACATTTGCGCGGACAACGACAGTTCACTAGGCCTTTGGATAGGATAGAGAACGTAATCCTTCAGAAGCAGTTCACCAGCCGTGCACGGAACATGTCGTCCAGTAAGACACTGTTGCGTACTGACTCAAAAGGTTACGGTAGAAGGTGGAAAGTTTCGGTTTTGTCATACGGTCGATTTTGTATTTGTTTTTTTTTGTCATGTCAAGGTTTAAAGAATGTTATTGTTCATATTTATGCTGTGCCCTATAATTCAGTAATCTTTGGTGTTCCTATGATCTGTTAGATAGTCGATGTGTTTGTCATGTCCATTTTCGTTGATCCTCATTTTAGTATTGTTTTTATTATCTTTGAAAGTTGTCTTTCGTTCACATCCCTAGCACTATCAGCATCGGTCCAAATAAGTCCATATTAAAGAAAACCTTTCATACACTCAGTCGAAAAATGTAAAAATATCTAATTAGTCATAAATAGTCTACGTTAGTCAAAGTCGAAGTAGTCAGTTTTTGTCGATTTCGTCTTGATCACACGTTAGCTTCGAATCTATAAGCAAGCACTGTTAAATGCTGCACTTCCTACTATTAGTTTCTTAGTTATTTTAAATTGATATTGAAAATTATAGAGAAAATTGAATCACGAAAGTACATCAAATGTTGAGAACTATGTATTAGCAAATTGAATACGCGAGATACTACTAATTATTTCATATTTGAATTAAATTTGTATTTGTAAAAAATAACCGAATAGTGGGAATCCCAGGAAACAGTTCAAAGTCTGCTGACTAAAAAAAGATTCCGAGACTCGTCACAAAACACAAAAATATGCATTATGATTCACAACGACTCTCGAAACCTTCCCAGACTCAATCGACCGGAACTGTTTTCTGGGTATAGAAACTACTAGGCCCCAGCATGTCCCTCCTGTTTATTGAGCATTTCTGATAAATCAGCCATACTCCATCTGTAGCAGCCGGTTCGCAATGAACCGTTGGAGGCGCATTAAAGTGTTAAAGGTGATATTTTCATTGCAAGAAGTACAATCAACATCCTTCACTTTAATACCGTCAAACCCTGTGATCTTGGCCAGGGAATTGTCCGTACAGCAACTTTTTGGTCAAAAAACTTTTCCATTCAAATGTTCATAACTTTTTATACGTCAATCAAAAACGCTGAAATTTTGACTTATCATAAACCATATATTAAAGCTCCATTGCTAAAATTTTGAGCGAGATCGAATAAGTTTTCTGAAAATTATAGAACTTTTAGTAAAATTTATAAGGTTTTTGAACACATTTTTAAAACATTTTATCTCAATGTGTACTCGATGAAACTTTTTCATTTTTTTTGTGTTACAGCTTATACCTAAGGCTTTCATATGCAGCTTCGTTTGAGGTTTTATATTCACTACAAAAATATGAAAAATCTGTATATGTTCATAGTGTCATTTGGAAATTTATCATATTTTGATCAATAAAACTGCCAAGTGTTTTCAACTTTTTTAAACTCTCTTAATGAAATATTTTCATACAGGGCCTACTAAACTACATATGAAGAGTAGATCCTATGCATTTTTCGTTCAGCTAATGCACTTTTATTGGTGGAAAACGTTTAGCATAAAATATGTGCGAAATAAGGTAAATTCTAAAACATTGTCAACTACATCAGCACATTTTTCATATATTTTGAAGTGAATACAAAACTTCAAACGAAGCTGCATATGAAAGCTTTAGGTATAAGCTGTAACACAAAAAAAAAATCATCGGGTACATATTGAGATATAATGTTTTGAAAATGTGTTCAAAAATCTAATAAGTTTTAGTAAAAGTTCTGTAACTTTCAAAAAACTTATTCGATCTCGCTCAAAATTTTACCAATGGAGCTTTAATACATGGTTTAAAAACATACGAAAATGACAAAGCGCCTTAAAAAATAACATCAATCATAATATACGAAGACATAAATTTCCTATCAAAACATAAAGCTACGCCACTTTTTCAATTCTTTCTAAACATGGCTGCCGTTCCAAGCGAGCAAAACTCATGCAGCCGCCATCAATTGCTATTACCTTTAAACCAAACCACCTCAAAACAATGATGGAACCAAGTTGCCTTGCATGAAATCTACAACATTTATTGAACATTGTTTTTACTAGTGATGATCTTAAGGCAGATTTGTTCGTCGTAAAAACGATCAAAACGATCAAATCTGACTATACATGTCAATGGTTGCTCCTCCGTGATTGATCTGAGTTGGTACCAATTGCACTGAGATCCAAATGAATAAGGGCAATATTAGCAGCTCATACATTTTTGATCAATAACGGCGCCGGCCACGTCCTTATAGTCAGTTGGCAAGGGAAAGGAATGTTAGAGTGTGCTGATTGTTGCTACTAAAGACCGAGAGCACCTCTGCATCCCCACAACCAACACGGACTGGGGTATTTGTTAGACGGAAAGGATGGAAGATCTGGGAGTCACCGTTGGGTCGGTGATGCGATCCATGGATTGGGGATGTTCGTAAGATGATAGATTGTGTGGTGATTACTATGAAGGACAAGCGGCACAGTTCGCTTTGATTGTAACAGTCTTTGACAATTGTTTGTTTACCTTTTGGTAGCTAGAAAGTTGTTTCTGTACATTTCGCGTGCATCCAGCAATTCTATTATAGTTTTGTGTATTTTTGCATTAAATAATTAAGTGCAACTTATTAAAATTACAATATTTTGCATGAGCATGAGAAGAATCACAGTAAGTACCCATTTCATTTTCGATTCAAGTTGCTGTGACCTGTGTGAGAAGCTGGCTGAAGGTTGGACGGGTGCAGCAAGCTACTCGCATTTTTAATTGGCTATAAAATGATTATTTCGTCGATAAGATTACTTTTGAGCACCAAAACGGCTAAATTAACAGTGAGCAAAAATGTTTGAGTGTTTATATTTGCATAAGAAAGCTGTTTACAACCAATATGTTGCATAATTTATTATTTGAGTTAATAAGATAGTTCGTTGTTTTATCATTCCGTTTAGTTCTTGTTCCAGAATAGTGGCTCTAGCTCAAGAATTGAAAGCTTCAAGAAGTTTTTAAAGAATAACTCAGATGAATTGTACTTGAATAAACGAAGCATACATTTTTAATAAAATTTGTAGATGTTATGCGTTGAAAATAACTTCAAATACGTCTTAAAACTTATTAGCCTTAGTAAATTAAGTTGTTTAATGCGCGATTTTCAAAATTTACTTGAAGAAAACTTAATAACCGCATACGAACGCAGACTGTTTTCTATAGATAAAAACAACTATAAATATTTAATGAATAATTGGTCATGCTATGATAAAGCTTCCATAAAAATGAACAAATCTATTGAGATAGTTGCCCAGCAGTTTCTCTCGGGATGGCTGCAGAAGTTTTTTCCAGGAATTTCTTCCAGATAGTTTTTAGATATTTCTCGTAGATTTCTTTGTGGAATATCGTACGTAGTTTCTCCCGGAATTCCTTTTAGAGGTTCTTAAATTTCGCTAAAATTTCCTCCTGGAATTAGTCCTAAAACTTTTTTTTCGAGATTTTCCGAAAATATTTTACAAGAAATCTCGTAAGTTATCCCAGGAGACATTCCGATAAAAACTCTTTGATAAATGCTGCAAGAACTCCAGGAGAAATTTTTAAATAAATCCCAAAAATGAGCTCCAGAGTCTCGGGATATTTTATGGTAGAGGTTCCGAGAAGAGCTCTGAGAAGAATCCCGAGAAAATCACTAAAAAAATAATCGCAGGATCACTGCAAGAAATAAGATAATGAATTACAAGGAAAAGCCTTGAAACATATCCCAAAAATAAACACGGGATGAACTCCATGAGAATACCAGCAGTAGTTCCTGCCAAAAATCCCAGTAGACTCTCCAAAATATTTTAGCAGAAAGTCCAGGATAAAATCTGAAAATCTCTGAGACATCCCAGGATCAACACCTGGAAGGAATTTTCTGCGATAAGTCCCGGGAAAAAATCGGCGAGAAATCTCGAAAGAAACCCCGCGATAATCTTTGGGAAAATACCAGCTGAAACTTCTGTAGAAATTCTAGGAGGACATCTGAAAAAACCGTCGGAAATTTTATGAATTCCGGAAGGGGTTCCTGCTGAAAAATAGTGGAAAACTCCTTAAAACCCTTGGAGGAGCTTTAGTAAGAATCCCAGAAATAACCCCTTCAAGAGGAATCCCGAGAGAAACTCGCAAAAATATCGCGACAACATCTGCTGTATATCCTGAGAGAAACTCTTGTGGAGATCTCGGGATAAATCCTGGTTGAAACTCACGAAAACTCTGAAATCAATACTGGGAAATCCTCTAGAGAAATTCTGTATGAAGATTCTCAAGGAAGAATCAAGAATCCCGGAAAGAATCGTTCGAATGATGATGATGATGATTGTGTACCCACCATCAGCGCAAGGATTACCTATGGCTGCAGAGTCATACCGGAACGGAATGATCTACCTGATGGTTTGTTGTAGCAGGGTAAGCTAAATTCACTGGAGACCTTCAGAAAACAACATGATAATTGTTATCTCGTGACAAAGTCTGGCCACCCCACGAACATTTGCCCGGAAACCAGTTCATTTAACTTCCTTAGGCTACCACTCCGAAATCCCCATATATGTCATGTTCAAATATAAAAAGTAATAATAAGGAACGAACTCACCGGGTAATCCTGACCAGCTGGTTTTCAATGTTTGGCTTTGGTCTCAGCATTTCCGAACTCGGAATAACGACGGACACGAGCACCACGATGCGGGCAATGTGGTCTCTTGCCACCGAGCCATCGTCGATCGTTTACACAAAGTGCGAACAAAAACACAAAGAAAAATACGAAAACGCGGGAACGACGAAATGCGGCAAGTTTCAGCCTCCGCGCCCTGCTTGTCACTGACGACCGACGACCATTCACTCTTCCATCAGCGTTCCACCCAAGTACGAACTAAAAACACAAAGAAAAATGCAAAAACGCGGTAAAGACGAAATGCGGCATGTTTCAGCCTCCGCGCCCTGTTTGTCACTCCCGGAAAGAATCGTTCGAATGTTAGAAAAATCTTAGGAATCCGAAAGAATCTCCGGAAGGAATTGAAAAAAGGAATACCAAGACAAATGGCCTGAAAAATTACGAAAGGAATCTTGTGATAAAACCTGAGAGGAATTTCAAAAGGTACATAATTCCAAAGAACTTCCAGAGAGAAACCCTAACGGAATTTCTGCAAAAATAGTTGAAGCCTATTTTCTAGATAGATACACTACCACTACATAATCGATATTTTTATTCATACCTACGATACAGTAAACTCTGTAGACTCTATTTTTGAGTAGCTCTACAAGAAATAACATTTGCTACTTTTTATTCATACGACCCAATGTTTATTTTTTTGTCGATGGTAAATTTCCCTGAGTATTCTAGTATTACCTTGTTTAATAAAATTCCCTGAGGACTCCCGGTTTTCCAGGTTTTTTTTTCAGGTAGTAGACACCCCGTCACGGTTCGCTGGTCATCCTGAAAAAAGTATCCAAGGATTCCTTCGGAAATTTGTCTACGGGGTATTTCAGAAATAATTATAAAGATTCTTACGGAAAAGCTGGACGACATTCATGCAGAGATTCTTGCAGAAATTCAGAGAGATTTCATCAGAGATTCCGCCGGGTATTGTTCTATGTATTTTCTCATAAATTCCTTCAGGATTTCCTCCCCAAGCGTACCTCTAAGAGAGATTTCATCAGAGATTCCGCCGGGTATTGTTCTATGTATTTTCTCATAAATTCCTTCAGGATTTCCTCCGCGTACCTCTAAGAATTTCTCTATGGATTATTCCAAGAATTCATTAAAAAAATGTTTAGGATTTTTATTAGGAAATTTCTCCAGGTTTTTTTTTTTCAAAAATTTCTCAAGAGGTATTGTCAGGGATTTCCAGGGGTTTGTTTAGCTATTTTTCCTAGAATTTCTGACGAAAATCTATCTATGGATTTTTAAAATATTATTGTTTTTTTTTCAGAAATTCTTTCAGGCATTCATTTAGAATTTTCTTCAGCTTTTTTTTATTTTCCTTCTGATATTTATTCAGCGATACTTTCGCAAATATCTTTGGAGATTTTTTTTAATATTTCTAGAATTTTTTCAGACATTTCAGCAGTGGTTCCTTCGAAAGTTGCTCCACGGATTCTTTCAGAAGTTGTTCCAGCAGTTTCTTTAGGAATTACTTAAGCGGTTCCTTCAGAGATTTCCTCAGGAGTTCATCCATGGGAATGTACTAGTGAAGAGGCGCTGAAATCGACAAACTTTGACAAACTAGCTCTGATTTTACCATGACAGCACTAGAAATAATTTATCACACATCTTGTCAGTAATCTGCCGAAGTATTACAATGACCTTTTTTATGGAATTCGCGTTCATGGAATAAATTTTGGAATTCAATCAGTTAAGAACACGCCAAGATAGTATAAGGCGTCTACCAAAAATATCAGGAATATACCTACAATTCTCAGTCAGCAAGTCATAAAAAAAGAAAGAAAAAATTGTTTAGAAAGCTTTGAGGAAAAGTCTTGCGAATGGGCAGTAGCGTGGGACACAAGAAGACATTTTACTCCTGTACACTTTTTGAGTTCCATTTTGGCCCCATATTAACTGTGCAAAATTCCAGCTCGATCGGAGAAACTATATTTTAGCGCCAGCCGTTTTAAGTTTTCATACGATTTACTATGGGGAAAATCACTTTTTCAAAGAAAAATCGCCACAGGTTGCCACTTAACCGCTAAAAATTTTACGAGGAACAAACCCTCTGAAGACCGCAAAGCGATCTAAGGTTATGTGGAAAAAGTTATTGACTGAAAACTGAATGGCATGCCAACGCTGTTTAACATGTAAGGAATAACAATAAATAATTAAATCTCGTCATTTTATCGATCGGGGCTTAATAACTTTTTCCATGAATGTCGCATCGCTTTGCAGTCTTCGGAGGTCTGATTCCTCGTGAAGTTATCTACGAGAAATCATTCAACGACTTATTTTTAGGGATCAATGGGTGACCTCAAGCGATTTTCCTTTGAAGAAATAAATTTTCCCCATAGTAAATCGCATGAAAAACTAAGAATGGCGGGCGCTAAAGTATAGTTTCCTCGATCGATCTGAACTTTTGCACAGTTGATATGGTACCAAAATGCAACTCAAAAAGTACCGTGGAGGGCCCATATTCTGCGCACCTAAGACTTTTTCAATTTCAATCAGCTGTAATAAATTCCAAATGGAACCGATTTGACTGAATTTTTGACCGCGCATAGTTATAAGCCTTGTTAAGGGAAAAATATATTTTTTATACAAAACACTCATTTTTTATGTAAAATCATGGAATTTCTAAAGTGTGTCTATGTTCCTAATTCTGCGCACCCTTTTTCGGAATGTTCCTTATTCTGCGCACTAGTGTTCCTAATTCTGCGCACATGGAAAAAACTCTAAAAAGATAACATATTGTAATGAAAACATGATACATAGATCAAATTCAATTGAATTCTTAATTTTAAACTTTCATGCGACGTTACGACCGTATTGGAACTTTGCATGTCCCCAACATTGATACTACCAACTTTGATTACTAAGCAAAGTGAATTTTAATCATGTTATACAAAAGGATTTGGTATACCTATAGCTATTCCTATACCCTTAGCATTGCCAAATACTACTATGTAAAGCTTTTTTAGTTATCCGCGTAATATGTACAATCATTACATTTTATTAAAATTTACTTTCATTTCTAAAAGCAATGTAAACTTTTCGCCATGAAAAGGTGGCACAATCTTTGCTTGCAAACTGAGACTTCTTTCTTGTTAAACTTCAGGGTTTCCTCTGTTTAAGCAAATTTCATGTAAACTCACATCATATGTCCATTTGATGTATGCTTGCATGAATACATAAAATTTCTCCCGAGGTTGATAGCACATGTTTTCAAACAAGTGGTTAGTCCGGTCGAACTATCAGATCAAAAATGCAAGAATCGTAAACTAGCTTTTAAAATAATAAGCTAACTTGTTGAAACGTTATTACATTCACCGGATTGCTAGAAACATAGAATACCCTAGTTATAATTATGGTGGCATTTATATGATGTTTGTTTATTAATTATATGTTCAAAACTTAGTGTTGAAATGTCTGCGCAGAATTAAGACCACCATTCAATACCGGTTCCTAATTCTGCGCACCTAAGAAGAACAAGAAGATTAAGAAAATAAGAAGAAAACTCAATTGTTTTTTGCCGATTCTGATTCCTCGAAGACAGCAGTACAGGATGCGCATGAAAAATCAGACATTCTCTTCATTATTTATGTTGCAAAATGCTTCAGCTCATGAGGCAACTTTTACGCAGCTTCGCTAACGGACACAGATTTCAGGCAATTTCAAGTACTTGCAACATCATTTTATTTTTTTACAAAACAATGGTTATTAGTTTGAAAAAATTTTTCTTCACAAACTTTTTCACTACTATTGAAACAATATTCAAAAAATATATTTGAAGCTAATATTGAACTAGCGCCCATGATTTTGTGGTACATTCGAGAAAGTGCGCCGAATTAGGGACTGCGCAGAATTAGGGCCGGTCACGGTATACAGGAGTTGGAGTTTTTCCATTTTTTCTTATATTTTCCCATACACTGAGCCAACTCTCCCGATCACAGTTATATGTCAATCATATATTACTGCACTATTGGAATATCATATGAATCTAATCTGAGGTTGAAAATGGAAAGTGAGAGTTATATGCGACGCATGTGTTATGACTCTCAGGTCGCCATGATACTGTTATATGTAATGTATTTTGTTTCTATCATGCGGGCTGGGTGCGCCAATGTATATGCAACTCCAATAACATCCTTCACATTTTGAAAAAAAAGTTTCCTTGGCTGGAGCGGGAATCGAACTCACAACGCCTAAATGACCGACGCCGCTATCCGCACGACCACGAAGCTCAGTTACTGGAATTGCGGAATTCTGCAAAACGTGTTCCACTTTATCTGCCAATGTTGCTTTTCCACCCGGCCAAAGTTATATGCGCAGCTGATGTATCGATCGTATTATGTGCATATAACTCCGATATGCGCAAATGTCATTTAGTTTCATTAGAAGGCTTTTCAATCGGAACTGTTTATGATATGATACGTATAACGATTCATTTGAAGTGAACGTGTCAGACTAGGGGTAAAATGTATGTGTAGCGTCTGATGAAATAGGCTCTTAGAATTATTTCAGTGTATGAACCGTGTACCAGGCTAATGGGCAGTTTACATGCATCCGCCAAAAATATACGTCACATTACATTCGGCCGCTACTGTAAATTCTATGCGAACAAACCTACTAAGCCTTAGCCTACTATGACATTGTGTGTTGTGAGAACAATCGACGAATCGTGAAAGCGCAGCAACCCGCTGGGACAGCTCTTCCGACATGCGTGACGTAAACAAAGCGCGATGACCAGTTGTTCATTATGTTTCTTCTTTGCCAGCATATTTTCTTTTTCAGATTGTTGCCTTCCTTGCGGTAATCCCGCTGGGATTGTGGAACGGCCTGGCTGGTGTCAGCCGATAAAATTAGCAAGAAATCCGACTTCGAGCAGTAGATATTTAGTAAAGCGAAACAAAAGAGTTCGTGACAAATGACAAATATCTCGGTCATGGAAACACTGATGCTAGGCAACGGTGAAAGGTTTCCCGAGAAATCAAACAGGTATCCATGGAAAAGGGCCGTTTGTGTTCACTGTTTGCCACATCCCCCTGACCTTCCGGTTTTGTGTTATCTAGAAAGGTTTATGGCAAAGAAGTGACCTCAATTCAAATTAGGCATTAGAGACCGGAGGTTCTACTTACCATAATTTGCCAACAGAGCCAAGAAATCCCTATTGCAGCTCGCTCACCCAACAGGCTGCTCCAAATTTACATTCCTTATTTTTAGCTGCCACTCGGAGAGGTACCGCTGTTGTTGCTGATGTTATTACTTCTTCTGTTTCCACTCAATCTGTCGCCCTTCTGCCTCTTTTTCTACACTCGGGACGGAGCTCAAACACGAACCATTCGGGAGGACTGGATTTTGCCTTATTTTTCTTCACTTTCCAACTTCCACTGCGTACACAATACAGCTAAATATAATGCAGCGTAAGCACGTCGGACAAAAATATCCAGAAAAAGAAACCTGAGCTCACCCGTTTGTTGCACTTTTTCTTCCTCTATTTTCTTCTAGGCAAATCTGATTTGAAAGATTGTGCACACTTCACCAACTCCAACGCAAAAACAGGACTACAATATTACTAATTAAAACACCCAGAAAGTAACAATTAAGACGCACACACGATACTTTTTCACCGCTTTCTTCAAACACACGAAATTCTTCCTTATTTAGCTTAAACTATTTTCATTCATCTTGCTTCTTTCTCGAATCTACTTTGCTCTGCTCTCCCTTTTGCTTCTTTGCGCATTCTTCCCGAGTTGTTCGCCTCACTCGAACGAGATGTATTTTTATGTGCGTCTTCGTCGCCGTCTTCCGGAATCCCGCCCGTTCGCCGTCAGCTAGAGCACTCCCTGCAGGGTCCTATTTCAAACACCTTTCCTGGAAGCAAAGTTCCGGGGTTTCTCTTCTGCACAGACAGACAAGACAGGCCCAAATATCGCGGGCAAACACGTCCAAGACTCAGTCCGTCGCAATCCGAACTCCTCCGGGCTAAAACTGGTTGTGTGTGGTGCTGGCACGGGGATGCTACGGTGATCTGATATTGTTGCCGCTTATCGTGCGCAACCAGAGCTCACCAATACTAACATTCACTCAATACAGCAACGGGAGCAAATGAAGAAAAACGCACCTTGACAAAGAAAGTTTGCGAAAAGAATTGTTGTGTGTCTTTTTACAAAGAACTAGTACTCTATAGGAGCTTGATTTAAATACCGACACTCTAACATTCAAATTTATTAATTTATTGCGCATTTTCATACTCAACACATTCATGAGATCTAATCTGAAACAAGCGTTTTGATCCAATATCCCTCGTAAAAGGATAAACATCCCACTTTCACGATTGTGTTGGTGAACATTTTGACTGGAGTATAAATTTATGCTCCACGTAAGGAGGCACAATCCAATCTGTCAAACTCCATAGAGAAAAAATAGGATGCCATCTCCTTGGGTGCTGGGCTCTGGCTGGTGTTGCTTTGCTACTACACTGCGAGCACTGACTGACTGTGTGCAAGTGTGGTGAATAATGGAGAGAGGTGAATCACAACAACCACTCTGCGCGAAATCGCCATAAACACCGAGAGGCAGAACGCGGAAACTTTTCGTCTTTTGATTTAGACACACCACCGACGACACACTAACTACACAAACATTTAATAAATTGCTATCTAGCTAGGACCCCGATGGGAATTATTATTTTATTTTTACGAATAAAGATTTAATGACGAAGCACGAACAGAAAAACTAAACTTCATTGCGTCGCGGTCGTTTTCCTGACTCTCCACCATTTTTCTGTGTTGAAATTCTTCTCACCGCGTTCTCGCTCGCTCGTTTGACAGTTCATGAACGCAACGCGTCGAGCAGTTTTGGTGGGGTAGTTGTGTGCGCCCGAAAAAAATCCGAAAACATAATATTAACTCGCCGAAAGGCAGCATCCATTGAATTGTATAATCGATTCAATTCGAGTTTAGGTCATTTGCACTGTAAAAACGAGATAAAAATCAAGTATATTCATTGCCATATACACCGGCGAAGAGAGAGATTCAGAGAGCCACACGGCGCTGAATCGTTGTTCCTCACTCTCACTCGTAATTTTTATTATCGTCGCACTAGTAATCCTACATTATAGAGATCTGCGGAGGCGGCCATTGTAAGCCAATCGTGCAGAAAGAACTGTCAAAGTGTGAGCCAAATGAACAGGCTGATCGTTCGTAAGAAGGCGTCGATTGAACGGTATTGCAATCCGAGCTAAATAAATTAAAATTATTTATTTTTAATATCGAGAAATTGACGGTATATGTAAGTTTAGTAAAAAGATAGAATTTAATTAATTCTACTTTCAAAAGCTCAAGCTTATGACGAAACTTTAGTTGATGCACTTCTCGAAAAAGCTTTCATTGCTGCTTCTTGCTTCAGTTCTGCCGATATGTTTAGCTTAACACTTTACAATAAATTTCAGATTTCATCGATTGCTCCGCTATTTTTTTTTCAAAATTTTGTAAAAAAATCTATTATAATTAGAAAATGTAAACAAAACAACTTGAACCACTACGAAGTCACGCACAAAGTTTGAACATCTAGCTTTGCAACAAGTGTTGGCAGCTGATGTAAACAAAATGAACAGCGTTGCCGAATCGACATATGTAACTTCCGCTTATCTCTATGTAGAGGATTTCTACGTCGCACCACCAAATCGAAGTCGTCGCTAGAAGCACATGCGAAGTTGCAGCTGCGAAATAAATTTGAATCTATTTTTTCTGTTGCGCATCATTAAGCTAATTAAGAGCAACAATATGCACTAATCCAAATTGAATTGCGACATTTCTAAGTAGGTTAAAAATCAATTTTCGCACGTTCGGTCACTTTGTATTTCGACCAAAAGCATAATATTGCTTCCGCTCCCACTTGCTTCAGAAGCATGTTAGCCAATGAAGGAAATCGCTACCGCTTTGGGTTGAATAAAGCACCGGTCAAAAAAGAGCAAATTTTGATTCGTCTGAGGTAAAACGCTTCAATTTTCATGCGCTGGAAAAGTTTCATCACTAAGAGCGCGAATTTCTCGTTTTGGTGAGAATTAACCCACATAGATTGTCACAATAGATCTAAGAGCTGGTCGCAGCTCAACAAGAAATAGAAAAAAAACACCTAGATTCCATATTGTCAAAAAGCAAAACAGCATCTTGAGCAACACTCATTGGACACAGCTACCGATGATCGTTGTCTAGGAAAATACATATTATGTTTCCAGTTCAAAACCGAATTCGCGACATTTTTTCTTTGACTTCCGCTGCCTTTGCCCTGCGTTAAACATAATGTCGGAAGTGGGGCGCTGTATTGTACACCTGGTGCTCTATACAGCACCCCACTTCCGACATTGTGTCCAACGCAAGGCAAAAGGAGCGGAAGTCAAAGAAAAAATGTCGCTAATTCGGTTTTGAACTGGAAGCATAATACCCCTTCGAATGGGTTTGAATTTTCCGGAAATTTTTCTTACAACGCGTATAATATTTTAGGGGTACTCACTAAACAGATTAAATTGCTGCGTAAGCCATGATTTTCTGCTTATTTGAAATGTTTCATGATTTTGCGAATGAAATAATCAAAGATTGCCTTGGTGATCGCGACGTTTAATCTGTTTAATCAGTTTACGCTGTTAAGTGAATCCCCCTTTTGTTATCCTCTTTCAGCGCAGGAATAGGCTTCTGAGGCTTTTTCAAAATATTTGTCAATTTATTTCCAAAAAGGTTAGAGGCGAGCTTTGACGAGTATTATTTCGAGTCTCAGTTTCGGAGAGTTTTATTTCGGGTCAACATCGGGCTTGCTATATGCGAGCTACTCGAATCAAGCAGAAGTAGCTGTCATCACAATTAAACAAAGCATTGTTTGCAAATAAAACTGACCGCAGGAGATAACAGTCTGGCACCACGCCAGTTCGTGCACAGGTTTATCAGTACCAGCAAAGCAAAACTAGATTTTTTGTTCACTTTTACGTAAAATTGTGACTTTTTGTGTGCTTATCAAAATTCTACTTTGCGCTGATAAGAGGTTCTATTCTTCATGGTTATGCTGGAGTAACTAGCGGTAATCAGCACAACAGCCAGGTTTTTGCAGTACTATGAAAAGGATGGCCAGCACAGCAACCTCCGAAGAGTACCAGGAAGCGATGGCCAAAGTAACCCTCGTGGAACGAAACCCCTGCCCGAATGGAACGCAAATCGTGAGCCTGTATCGCAGCGGACGACGCGAAGCCGAGGACATAGTCGACCTGGCAAAGGAAATCCAATCGGCCGAAATTCAAGTGAAGAACAATGCTTGCGCAAGGCTGCTGGTCATCGCGGAGCAGGTCAAATTCCTTCAGGAGCAGGCGCGCAAAATTCTGGAAGAGACACAGACGGCCCAGGACTTGCACCAGGCGGCTTGCAATTTTAAGAAAATTCCCGGCCACATCTACCATCTGTACAAGCGGGATTCCGGCCAGACGTACTTCAGTATGCTTTCGCCGGAGGAATGGGGACCGGGCGGATGTGCCCACACCTACCAAGGTAGCTATCGGCTGGAGCACGACCAAACGTGGACAGCGGTGGAGAAAATGCAGCAAGTGAACGATCAGCTCAAGTGGGCGAGGAATTTGGTGGAGTCCTCCGGGACGAAACGCGCGGATCTGCTGTCGATAGGTGGCGCTGGTGACTCGGAGGCAATGGAAACGTAAGTGGCTTTATGTATTTATGACTTATTTTTACGGAGCGAATCTAATATGAGATTTTGTTGATTGGCGGTGAGAAATGATGAACGGATTTCAATACTAATAGAGCAAAAGAAAGCATATCCTTGGCTGGCTCCCTTTGCACACGCATCTTTCGGCAACATCCGGCAAAAAAACAATTAAGTCTTATTAAGTTGGGTTTATCGATTGACAAACAAAGCATTTTCAATGCATGCAAAGTCTTTCCTTTAGCAGCTGTTTCAAACCTAGAACACCTAGAACCTAATGTTTGACCAAAGCTGGGCCTTTTCGATGATAAATAAAGAACACAATGTCTACCATCCTTTGCTTCAAAATATTGTAACTACCAATGACGCCCACGCGTCTGTGGCATGGACGTCCGCACGCCCTAGGCCAGCTCACCTCTATTCGATCTCAGGGCCGACTTAAGACCGCACTAAGGAATACTCACCTGTTCAATCTACTAATTCTCAACCTGCAAATTAAGTTGATGCATGCAAGAAAAGTACGCGACTCACGAGATTTAATTTTAATTTACTAGAAAATTTATTTGGGAATACTAGTTGAGAACCACTGGCACTAAACTCACGCTTTCGACGATGGAGGATGCTCTGAACGACGCTTCTGGGATTCCAGCACGTGCTTGCCGGAATACTGTAGACAATCCGGCCGAAAATAGGGGATTCCAGCACCAAGGCCGGAACGACGGGGTTGGGGATTATCTGAAATCACGTGGTGCTAACACTTTGGCACTTTGGCGGGGTTTCGTGCTCAAGAAAACACTTGACCGTATGGTGACGGACGGTCGGTAATCACTGGAACCGTATGGTGACGGACGGTTCGGTTCGGCCTTCTGGAAGGCGGTTAACGCGGGAAACAGTCTTCAAAACGGTCGTTTCACTCGCGAATACTGGTCAACGGACACCTGAGCTAAGGCGAGCTAATGCTCCTTTACTTTTAGCGTATAACGCTCACTGGGTCCACTCGTGCGAGAAAAATCACTCCTTAGCGATTAGCACTTTACGATTATATTAACTTTGCCGAACTCACTATATACGCCTTCACAGGATCAAAGAGACCCATCCCTGGAAGGGGGCTGCTTTTATAGCTCAGCGGGTGCAGATTCGGCTTCGTCGTTTTCCCACCCCCTCGTATAATCACGGGCCGTCCTCTCTCCTCGGGTGCACTCGGGTTTTGCGCGCTTCGGGTTGTCGAGCAGTTTGGTTCAGGTCTTGGCTAATGCGTGACCGGTGGAACAGTTGAGCCAGTGGAACTACCTGAGTTTCGAAATTGACTCTCGCAGGCGAGATTGATGAGATGAGAAAATTCAATCTAATCGTTGGTTTGTATATAATCCAAACTTTTCATTGCATGTAATTTACATTTACTCGCAGCATAATTTATAGTTGTAGCAAAGCTATCATCAAATTAATTATTTTAGGTTGGAAACTCTATGAGAGGTTACAATGTCCTCCTCTTCGGGGAAAAATTACTCAATATGGGGTAATTTTTCCTAACTATTAAGATATCAAACATCAAAATTATCAACATCTGTGGATAGTAAGCCTGGATCAAGGAATTTACTTATAACAATTGTTTTCAGGTGTTCGAGATACATATTTATTTCAGATCTTTTTGTTTTTTTTTTTTTTTTTTTTTTTTTTAGATACGATATAAACATTCTGTTTATCCTTTTCTGAGAAAACATGTCTCTCTATCAAAGTGCGTTTTGTCTTACTCCCTCAATTTATGAGGAAAATTAATACTCGGTATGTTTCATGATCGCTGGTGCATCCAATATTATCTCATTCATTCTTTCATTCATCAGCCTTTCAAACGGGTACCCTCCACAATCTCATTCATTCTTATTCACTCATTCACACGACTTTAACCTATCTTACTACTACCTGTACATTAATAAGTCTACGGAACCATAGACGCAATCGTCTAAAGGTGAAACTTAGTCAATCCCTGATTAAGTTTAAAAGGAGGTTTATCCATTTTTTTTTTTTTTGCAGAGAAAAATAATTTGATTCAATAGAGGAACAAACTTAAAATCTGTGCTCGATTCGAACGCATAGCCTCATGCGTGAGATATGAGCTGCTGTCTAAGTTCGAAAAATCAGAAAAATCCATCAAACTAATGACAATTGCCCAATTTTTGTTGGGGTTTATTCATCCACAGCACATCAACGTTTTATCTTAGGAGGAAAATTGTAAAAATTTGGTTGGTTTTTAATGGGAATCGTGACACGGTTTTCGAACATACTGCTGTTTCAAACGCTTGCTTTTATTTGTTTATTTTTAGTTGATCACTGAGACATTGGATCCTGACGACTTTATTATGAATTTGTTAACGGAGTTTCTTCGAGGATTATCCATGAACGTCTTCGCCACCGGTTTTCGACTGACGGCTAATTAGCAAAGAGTTTTGTATGGATTATGCAGGTTTCAGATGAGATGCATGCCAAATTCCTAGAGATTTTCCTTTCGAATCTTCGATCTCGTATGCCGAAGATCCTAGCTTTGACCTGACTCGAGCAGGCAGATACATAGAACCATACTTAGCGCTATAGTTCTGTGCTGCACAAGATTGCTTCATGTTTCTGTAGTAGATATTCTGACCTAGCTCAAAACTTTTCGCATGCTGACGATGTCGGAGATTATATCTCTGTTTACCCGACTCGTAGGCATCCTTAAGATTCTTTTCTACAACAACGTAAATTTTCTCGAACAGCTTTCTTTGAGCGTCGGAACGTTGTTCAAGGGTTTGATCCTGATCGGTTGGTGGGTTCTTATGATCGGATCCTTGGATAAACAGTTCGTGACCATGAGTTATGAAAAATGGGGTCAACTTGGTCACAGAATGAACTGAGGAGTTAAGAATAGTTTCTATTTCTGACAATTTAGAATCCCATAGCCGTTGGTCATCTTTAACATATGTTCTTATAGCCGCATTCACGGTGCGATTGACCCTCTCAACGGGGTTTGCTTGGCAATGGTACTTGGCGTTAAGCCAATGTCGAATATTGAAGCGTTCTAAAAGAAGCTTGAATTCTTTCGATAGAAAGCAAGAGGCGTTATCAGTTATGATTACTTCAGGTGTAGAATTCCTGAAAAACCACTGATCGCGTACTATTGTACATAACGAGGCACTGTCGATCTTGCGCACGGGAGTTAGCATGATCCACTTACTGAATAGATCTAATATGACCAGAATATGTTGGTGTCCTTTCTTGCTACGTGGTAAAGGACCAATGAAATCTATCGCTATTATCTGCCACGGGTGCTTCGTGATTCTTTGGTCACCCATAAGAGGGACAACAGGCACGGAAGCACCTTTGACTTCCTTACAAGTCGTACAATTTTGTATGTACTCGCGAACTTCGTTGGCAAGTCCTGGCCAGAAATAACGTTGTCTTATGCGATCAATGGTCTTGTCTACTCCAAGATGCATTGACCCGTCGTGGTTTTCACGAATAATGTTTTCCCGATCTAGGGCAGGTGGAACATATTTCCACTCATACCGATGATCGTAGGGTAGGTTCGGAGTTGAAACGAACTTAAAAAGATTTCCATCTTCAATTCGATAGTCCACATTGTCATCAGGGTTATTTTTTACCTCTTCTAAGATTTTATCGTACCAAGCCGACGTGGAACGAGTCGTAACCACTCCTACGCTCCTGGAAAGGGCATCCGGAACTATGTTATCTCTGCCCTTTCTATGCCTAATAGTCATATCGTATTGCTGTAAGGTTAAACACCACCGGCTACAGCGGGACGCGGTTTTCCACTTTGTGGTCATAATATGCGTTAGGGCCGACGAATCCGTTATTAACGTAAAGTGGGCGCCTTCGACATACCCTCGGAATGCTTCAATGGCTAATAACGCCGCTAACGTTTCCTTCTCGCACGCATGATAGTTGCGTTGTGGGGTGGTTAATTTATGCGAAAAATAGGCGATGACTCTCTCGGAGCCATCTTGCTCCTGGGTTAGAATACCTGCCACAGCTACATCGCTGGCATCGGTTTGTATGCAAAATTCTTTTGTGAAATCTGCGCTCATAAGAATTGGGGCGGATATGAGTTTTTCTTTGATGGTACAAAAAGCATCTTCAGCATGCTCATTCCATCCCAAGACTTTACTTTTCGTTTTCAAAAGGTCTGTCAGTGGGGCTGTGACGCCACTGAAGTCCTGAATAAATCTACGGTAGTAATTAGTCATGCCTAAAAATCGGCGTAATTTTGTAATGGTTGTTGGTCGCTCATAATCGACAACGGCTTTGATTTTTTCTGGATTTGGTCTTAATCCCTGAGTTGAAAGCAAGTAACCAAGAAATGGTAATTCTTCTACTCCAAATTTGGATTTTTCCAAATTAATTGCAAGGTTCGCTGCCCGTAGACGGCGTGCGACCTCCTTGAGCAACTCAACATGCTCTTCGAAAGTCTCACTCACGATGACTATGTCATCAAGATAGACAAATACTCGAGGTTCCAGTTCACCGTGCCCTAAGACTTGGTCCATAAGACGGGACAGTGTCGCCGGACTGTTTACCAAGCCAAAGGGCAAGCGGGTGAACTGAAACATACCTCGGCCTTGCACGCTAAAGGCAGTGTATCGGCGTGAGGATGCATCTAGTGAAATCTGTAAAAATGCTTCAGAAAGGTCAATGGTGCTAAGGTATTTAGCTTTTGGTAGCTGGCCCAGAATTCTACCAGGATGAGGTAGTGGGTAAGCATCCCTCACGGTACGCTCATTTATTTTCCGGGCGTCCAGGCATAAACGAACCTTTCCCGTAGGTTTGATAACCGGGACTACGTTAAGTGACCAATCCGAATGACATCTTTCGATGATGCCAATTTTGAGCATTCGATCCAGTTCATCGGAAACTTTTTGTTGGATCTTGGGTGATATTGTATAGGGGTATTGGCGAACTGCAGGTTTCTTTTTCCAGTCGTCTTGTATTTCTATACAATGAGTTATCAGTGGAGTAACTGATATTTCTTCAGGTACTGCCACCTTAAACAGCTTTTTGACTTTTTCTAACTGACTAACTTCAGTCTCGTTCAATAAAGACGTCGACTCGTCAGGGTGGGGGTTCTGTTCTTCTATCGCTGCGCATCGTTGGATGGATGGAGAAATTCCAAATCGTCTCCAGAAGTCCATCCCTAGGATGCAGTCAAGTACTAAATTTTCAATAACCAAAGTTGAGATAATTCGGGTTTGGTTTTCGAACGAAATTGGGATGTATAATTTTCCTAGCACATTTAGTTGTGATCCGCTGGCCGAACGAAGATCTATCGAGGTTTTCAAAGCGTGTAGCTTTGGCTTATTTAATTTTCGGTAAACGCGATCACTGATGAGGGTGTTGTTGCTTCCCGAATCAAGCAACCCTTTGAAAATATTACCGTAAAGTTTAATCCTAGCATAAGGCCGATTATCATTCAGAATGGAAGTCGTAATTACCTGTACATTGCGGTTTTCTTTGTGGTACATATCGTCTTTCGTGGGTTCCCAAAACTCAAATGGGGTTACCGAATTTTCGAAAGTATTTACGCGGAGGACGTTGACGACCGGCGACTTTTGGTCGTCTGAAATCCGTTTTTTTGGCAAAACGGACAATTTTGGGTATCAAACCCTTTAAACCCGCACAATCTGCAAAAGAGACCTTTAACAGATCGACACTGCTCAACACTGTGATTTGTCATTAAGCAAAAAATGCACTGATCTAGTTGAGGAGGTTTATGTGCTGAAATTAAACTGTCAAGAGATCTAAGGTTTTTTGAATTTCCCTCTTGTGGATTTTCTTTTCTAACTTGCGACTTAGCATCCGAATCCTCAGTCCGTTTTGGTTTAATCTGAGGTTTAGAGGGTTCCTTAACGGGTTTGTTTGAAGGGTGGGGTGGTTTCGATTTCGAATTTTCAGACCGCTTTTTATCGTGGGGTCGGGGGTTCTGAGGTTTGGTTTCCTGCTTCACAGGTTTGAACTGTTGCACAACGTTGGTCGATTTCTCCGATCCAAACATTTTGTTGTACAGCGAAAAGTTTGAAGCATCTATTTGACGACCCGCTTCGACCAGTTGTTGTAGGGTCGTAGTGGGTTTCCACAATAAATACTTTTTATAATCTCCACGCATGTTCCGTTTTACAACGTCCAGTTTCTCGGGTTCACCCATCTGCACAGTCATTGACCGAAATAGTTTTTCCATATCATAGTAATAGTCTTGAAACGATTCGCTCCTTTGTTGTCGGCGTTGGTAGACTTTGGATCTCACCAGAGAATCTAGCTCTGGATGAACAAAAGATTTCCTCAACTCCTGAACCATATGGCTCCAGTCCCTAAGAAGCCCTTGAGAACTCATCGTCATGAACCAATTCAGAGCAGGGCCTGTAAATAAGTGAAACGCCGAATCAAACAGTTCTTGCTCAGAGATCCTCTCAGCAAGCGATAACTGTTGAATTAGCACCAAAAATTCATTCAAGTTACTGCCTTGATCAGTACCTGCATACTTCTCAATTTTCCATTTGGAGACGGGCAATGATTTATGAGTGTAAGCCGACGGTGGTGGAACAGTCGGTACGAGCGGGGGAGCAACAGGAGCGGGGTGTGAGTACAACGCCGACGAAATAACAGGGTTCAAAACTGAAACGGGTGGCATGACAGAAACGGGGGTTGCTATCGAGGCAACTGGCATGGGTACCGAGCATGGAACATTCGGTGGATAATATGCAACTTGTGGATAATGTTGATATCCTACTGGATTGGGATTGTAAAAAGTTGGTAGCCAACCAGCATTTGTATTCAATCCAGTGAATGTGCTTGAATACGGTGTCGGATACACGGATGCAGAAGCCGAATATGAACAGTCACTGTATCCGTACGGAGAAGAATTCGAGATCAAAGCATTCGGAATAGTGCTCGACCCGTAAACTGAGCTCACTATCGGTGGCGTGGGTCTGCTCACTGATGTAGTAACTCTAGGCGAAGTCAAGATATTCACCACCGACGTAGATAGAGTCGATAATCGCACACTCGCAGTTGAGGTTACGTTAACCGTTTGAGTACTGGGAGTAGTAAGAGTTTTAGGGTGACTGTGTAACTGTGAAGACTGCTTGTATCTTCGCAACTGATACAATTCGTTTTCAAAAGCTAACATGGCATCTCGTACATCTCTCTTCAATTCCCCTGATGAATTTTTAGAGTCCAAGCAACCTAACCTCTGCAAACACTGTATGAGATCATCATCTTCCGGATCCAATAAAGCCTCAGCATTTTCCTCTTTAGCCGTTTCTGAACCAGTCCTAATTTTCGGAGCGGCATTTCCAATAAAAGCTGGAGGAACGGTTAACCAATCGGTGAGACACAAGTCGCTTTCCACACTAGCAGTTCTTTGACCATCACGCTTCTGATAAAAGAAAATATTCAATTGTTCTATGATTTTATCGATGAACACTTCTAATGTGCGTTGCTTTGTTTCATCCACGTGCGGAATCAGCCTATCAATCCTAACGCCTAAATGTAGCAACGACGATTGACAACGTGGTGGAGCACTTTTCGCGCCAACCAGACTGTCGAGCACTTGGTTGTATCTGTCTACGCAATAAGCATAATCAGCTTCTGGGTCAAAGGCATACCTAACCGAGGGAATAACGCGCGATTCTTTCTCCCTTTTGAGCGCTTCTCGAAGGTTACCACGTTTCCTAACCATTTGCGCACCTTCATCGCAAACTATTCCCCTAATCTGCAGCTCATACTCGAGCTCATCCTCGTTTAAAAAATCGACTCGAAGGTCACCGAAATGTGCCTTCAAATCTTCCACATCGGCAATTGATTTACCCAAACCTTCCATCGTTTGTAAATTGTTGCACAAAAGAAATCGAAAAAAAAAAATAGCTAATAATGCGACCTGCAACCTAGAAACGCACCAAAGCAAAGACAAAATTTATCTCAATTCGCACAAACAACTTAAACCAGAGTCTGTATCTCTACCAAAGAATAAAAGGATGAGCAATCGTACCGAATCACGCGATCTATATTTTTTTGTATCTCGCCACCAGAGAACAATAGTTGTTTTTCTGGCTTGCCACCTATGGTAGCTATTTTTTGCCGCTATCTGCGATCAAACAGACGTCCTATCACACTGAATGCTGCGAAAGTTGAAATTTAATATCCTACTAATCACGACAAACTTTTAGAAGTATTTGAGTGAGTCTCCCCTAGTGCGGTTGAATTGTGTGGTATGGCCAAACAATTTTGAAATCTAATTTTTCACGAGGATCGCCAATTGTAACTACCAATGACGCCCACGCGTCTGTGGCATGGACGTCCGCACGCCCTAGGCCAGCTCACCTCTATTCGATCTCAGGGCCGACTTAAGACCGCACTAAGGAATACTCACCTGTTCAATCTACTAATTCTCAACCTGCAAATTAAGTTGATGCATGCAAGAAAAGTACGCGACTCACGAGATTTAATTTTAATTTACTAGAAAATTTATTTGGGAATACTAGTTGAGAACCACTGGCACTAAACTCACGCTTTCGACGATGGAGGATGCTCTGAACGACGCTTCTGGGATTCCAGCACGTGCTTGCCGGAATACTGTAGACAATCCGGCCGAAAATAGGGGATTCCAGCACCAAGGCCGGAACGACGGGGTTGGGGATTATCTGAAATCACGTGGTGCTAACACTTTGGCACTTTGGCGGGGTTTCGTGCTCAAGAAAACACTTGACCGTATGGTGACGGACGGTCGGTAATCACTGGAACCGTATGGTGACGGACGGTTCGGTTCGGCCTTCTGGAAGGCGGTTAACGCGGGAAACAGTCTTCAAAACGGTCGTTTCACTCGCGAATACTGGTCAACGGACACCTGAGCTAAGGCGAGCTAATGCTCCTTTACTTTTAGCGTATAACGCTCACTGGGTCCACTCGTGCGAGAAAAATCACTCCTTAGCGATTAGCACTTTACGATTATATTAACTTTGCCGAACTCACTATATACGCCTTCACAGGATCAAAGAGACCCATCCCTGGAAGGGGGCTGCTTTTATAGCTCAGCGGGTGCAGATTCGGCTTCGTCGTTTTCCCACCCCCTCGTATAATCACGGGCCGTCCTCTCTCCTCGGGTGCACTCGGGTTTTGCGCGCTTCGGGTTGTCGAGCAGTTTGGTTCAGGTCTTGGCTAATGCGTGACCGGTGGAACAGTTGAGCCAGTGGAACTACCTGAGTTTCGAAATTGACTCTCGCAGGCGAGATTGATGAGATGAGAAAATTCAATCTAATCGTTGGTTTGTATATAATCCAAACTTTTCATTGCATGTAATTTACATTTACTCGCAGCATAATTTATAGTTGTAGCAAAGCTATCATCAAATTAATTATTTTAGGTTGGAAACTCTATGAGAGGTTACAATATGTATAATGATACTTTATTGGAAAGGGTCACAATGTTGTTCAAAGTAGTTTAGACAGCGTGTATAAATAATTCATAAATATGTAAAATATATTGGTTGACATAATATCGAAATTATCCTAAAGTACGTTAATAGTTAGAAGTGCTATTCCTAGGTCGTGTGGTAAAAATCGATTACTGAATGATTAGCAAGGCACCACCTGTGAATGCCTTTCATCTTCTTCTCCTGCGACGACCAGGTCTCTCGTGTCCTGCATGTTCTACGCCGGTTTTTTTTTCACTACTTTTTGGCAAACTGCATGTTCATAGGTTTGCGCGGAGCTGGCTGACGTTGGCGGGAAAGGAAGCTGTTGCCGGGTCCACTGTGCATGGCGAGCCGGGAGTCGACGGCTTCCCGCTGGCAGGTCATTCCCAAACGGTAGAAAGCGGTCGCAATTAGTTGCTCTTCTTGGACGCCCATCGGCCCCACCCGACCGGAACCAGTTGAAGTAAGAGTCGATGCATCGCCCGCGCTTCCGGTGGCCGACGAAGAGGAAGCTTCCCCATCCTGCGGTGGTTTGTCCAGTAGTAGCGCTTCTGTAAAGGTGAAATTCGTTTAACCGCTTTAGAATTGATAGAAAAATCTAAGTGCTAATAGGCAGATATAACGATATAACCTAAGCGGCGAACGCGCGGGTATGCAGGTAAACCTTGCATTCCGATTAAGTTTGGCATCCACAATCAAACCTAAGTATTTGACCCGATCACTACGATAATTTTGTATTCCTCCAAGCCGACAAGCTCTTAGGTTGATGTTCCTTCTTCTAGTGAAAGGTACAATTACGACTTTTGACTCTTCCATGCAAGAAGAATTGATAAAATCCGTCAAACACTTTTTCATACTTTTTAACAATAATGAATAGAGACTAATCGGTCTATAAGCTTTCGGGTGCATCTTGTATCGCTTCTCCTTTTTGCCTTTCTCGTACACTAAGTGCACTGGAAAGGCTATATGTTTTTTTGTATAAGTATAACACTTACAAGTCTCTATTTTGATGTAGGTAACGTAATTGAATATCAAACTAGCCTTGAACATCTCAATTAGTGATGTAACCAACACCGCTTCTCCGTTTTAAATCACTGTTGGAAATACCGCATCTACCTACTCCTGCAGATTTTAAAGGCTGAAAATACACAATTGCATTTTCCACTCTGACCTTCATGGAGATGTCATCAGCTAAATCTGAGGAGGTGTTTACTGTACTATTTGACTTCGTAGAGTTTATACTAGGTACTCTAGCGTGCGCAGCTTTTTCTTTTTTATCACTCACTCTCGTAAACAAACACGAGAAAGAAACATGAAAGAGATGGCACTTTGCCCCCTCTTTTATCTCGCTCTTTCTTGCGTTTAACAAAGAGAACGAGCGAGAAAAAACAAAAAGCTGCGCACGCAAGCAACTAGGTCATCCTTTACCTTTCAGAGATATAATATCATTGGAATCCACACTAAAAACCGAACTTGGAAATAGAATTTCCATCAATACCTAAATCCAAAGTTTCACGAGGAGTTTTGGTAAAGGCTTCATTGTCACGTTTCAAATATCCTAGTTTATTTGCATGATCTTTTGCAAACGTTTTTTTTTGTAGTCTTGCAACTTCAGGAGCACTGTTTATGTTTTCACATGCCAGCACCCAAGATTTTCTTTTAGGTTTTTGCTTTTCGTTGTCGTATTCAGACAAGCCTTTCTTGTACTGAATCAATCTCCAGTTTGTTTAGCTTCATTGAACAGTTTTGAGTTCCACTATGACACGTCTCTAGTAGAAGACAATTAATGGGACAATTGCTGTTAAGGGAATCAAAGATTCTGTTCGTTTTCTTTTACACCCACGAAATTATGAAACACGGCTCGCAAAAATCGACGCGGACAACGTGGTCTACTTACCACTGAATGCCATCGAATGGTGGTAATCTTGACCTTTCTAGAAACAACGGGAGATGCTTCGCCGTCTTCTGGTTTGCTTGTAAATCTGAAATAGAAAACAGTATTAAGATGTGATACGCTCTCAACAGTAATATATTTTTTTTCTTGTAAATTGTGTTATTTTTATAAATAGCATAAATTTAGCTGTATTCTCCTGGCTGTTCGAGCCCGCATGAAGTTAATCATCAACATTAACTTCTTTTCTCGATCATCATTGAAAGCTGTGTAGTTTTAGTAGCGATAATCTCAATTAGCTAAGAATAACACTACGGACCGTATGTTCTTGTGGTAAGATTTCACTAAACAGGTGACCCCATAATTCATGGTGTGATGGGGCTATATGCGTACTGTGCCTAGGAATTAATTGTTAGGGGAGGGGGTATGTTGTATAATAAAAATCTAACCGCAAACGGAGTGGAGTGCCAGGGCGCCCTCCACAGTATTTTGCCCTTACTGCGCTAACCGGAGTAATAGCACAGTGGACCTTGTGTTTCTCCGAGACAATCTTTAGTTTCAAACTTGAGGCTAAATAAGAGCGGGATTATGAAGATGTTATTAATTAGTATAAATTGTCACCTATATGGTTTTGCATTATGCGATTTACACAGTGTATTCTGTGTATCCTCGCCTTTGGCGTTTTCCAATCGATGTCAATCTGGTTTTATTGCTGCTGTTTTTTGTGTGCCGTGATTGTAATCTTTCCTTGTTTAGGATAGATCAGATCAATCTTCAGCCTAAACGCACGATCAATCTTTGCAGACTTATGCAAAATGGTACAGCCCAAGTGGCCTTAGTCCAAGAACTTTACTTTCTTAAGGGTAATTTCTATCTAGGAAGCATTGTGAACCCGGTGTTTATTACTATCAGTAAAAATGAAATGGCAAACTCGCATGTTATGCCTCGAGCCTGTGTGCTTGTCAACAAAAGGGCCGATTCAAATATGACGTCCATCATTTTCCGGGAATTTTAGACCCCCTCTCCCCCCTCTGTCACGCTATTTTGTATACCTTATACATGGAGTGTCACACTTTTTCAGACCCCCCCCCTCCCCCCTAAACGATGGACGTCATATTTGAATGACCCCAAACTTTGTCGAAGACTGCAAAGTGATCCGACGTCTGTGAGAATAGTTATACCAGTTATTCCCTAGACAACGTAAGGCGAAGTATTGAGATTTCATTATTGATATTATTCCTTTACATGTACTGGAAAAACAATCAACATGTTTCGCCTCACTTTATCTTTAACTTTTTTAACAGACGTCATATCACTGTGGTCTTCGACAAAGTTGTTTGGTATATACACCGTGTCCTCTCATACAAAATCAAATTAAACAAATTTCACGTCTTTAATAAGGATTTTTAAAGTAAATTTATTCATTTATTCAAAGGCCATCTAACACTGATCAAATACAGCTATGTTTTGGAATAAACTGTCCTTTATTTGTTTCTGCTGATCGCTTATGTTTTGTAAATCCATTTCAGCTGGCACCCACGCCGTATTTCACCTAATTTTAAAAAGTAATGGTTTTACGTTGAAACAAATTAGGTTCCTGTCCTCGCCATTGCTATTAGCGGCTATGACCAGAAGAGAAAAAATATGAGTTTCTATGTTGATGAAGTACGAAGCCGTTTTATTTTGTACAATTAACGACGTTAACACGGTGTAGTCACCTAAAATTATACCAAAGGGTTTTATTATTAAATGCTTATAGCGCCACCTAGCGGCAAACATCGAGAACCTAAGCTTTCTGCATACATTAAATGTGCCAAATTTTGGCCACGTTTTCCAATACAAACTTCAAGCTTGTTGAGCGCCCCCTTTAGGCTTATTCGAATTTGCTCAAATTTCTACGTTCTCTTCTGAGAGTTCAAAACAACCGATTAAGGACGTAAGAGTTGGGATTTTATTTTTTTTAGTTTTTCATATAAGTGTGGGCCACCCTAATCAGCACCATTTTCGACCTGATGCAATATGGTTTTTCGGTAAATCCGAGTAAACTTCTATTGTTCTTTTCACGGAAAGGCGAAACCATTATGGCGTTCAATCCTTGCGTCTCTTTTATTCTGAAATCGATGTGATTGAACAGGTAAAGTTGGAGTTATTCTTCATTTCATGCTTTCCTGGATACCTCACTTTGAGTTCAGAATCAAGAAAGCTTGTATGGCCTTCGGGCAATGCCGGCGAACCTTTGGTACAACTTGGGGTTAACACCTGTTATTCGACGAATATTGGCCTATGGATGTCTTGTGCGGTGGCAGAAGGGCGAAGTGAGAACGATCCAATCAAAATTAGGCCATCTCCAAAGGATGTGCTCAATGGCGATGTCTGGAGCGTTCTCTTCAACTACCACGGCACTATGGGCGATTTCCATACAAGCAGGCGGACGAAAATATTTTTATCATTTATTTAGGCCGTTACAAATATTTATTTCACTTTTTGTCCCACCACTCTTTGACTGGTCGAGGGGGGGATAAAAATAATAAAGCATTTAATTTGAAAAATATTTAAAACTCATCGGATTTGTTAAAGAATTTTGAGCAAAACCCGAAATTTTGATATTTTTTTATCTGCCCCCTCAAAATGCAAAATCCACCCAAAAAATTTTAAAGGGGGGGGGGGGGGAGACAAAAAGTCAAAATAAAATTTGTATCAGCCTTACTATCGAAATATTTCGTTAATTTGCTTTTTCAATATTTCGAGACTAACTTTTGAAAAGGGCGTATATACTTATTAATTTAAAGTAAATTAAAAATTAAATCGATCCAAACTTTGATTGCAAATCAAATTACTATTTTTTTTTTTGGTTTTGATATGCAACAGTCCATACACTACATGGAAAAAATATGAAAGCGATACATTTGCTATTGTTATATATAAAAAAAATAAGAAATTGTACTAAAATTACCTATTTTTTAAAAAGCCTGGTTTCAAAGTCCAAAGAATAGACCTCGGTTATGCTTGAGAGCTGCTGGGATTTGCGCAAATCAACGCAAAAAAACCTAGTGATTTAAATAATGTATTGCAAACTAAGGGGTTTCTCATGAAAAAAAATCTCAAAAAAAAGATTTAAAATAAACCAAGCATAAAGTTCGATGTTTTTGTAAATTCCCAACTTTGACATTTCATACCTCAGAAACGCAAAGCGCTAGAGACTTGAAACTTTGGGCTTTTCTTAACTGAGATGTTGACTTTCGACAAAAAATTACACAAAAAGATTTGGTGAGGGTCACTTTTTTGATTTTTGCCCGCCTGATATCTTATAACGGCAGCGCCCGAAGTTCTCTTCGACATTGCCCTTTACACATTCATCTTAAACAAGAAGCATTTTCTTGCACTTACCGTCTACGGGTACTTGGACTACTAGAGGAAACTCCCGTTAACCGCAGATCATTACAAACCTCATTGTTTCCACTATTGGTGAATTATAATTTTCCATAAATATAGTGGTAATCACGTTCAAATGTATGCCTGTCTCCTTTGTAGATGTAGTTGTGAAACTCGGGGGAAATTTTTTGCACTCTTACCGCGGTTGTTAGTTTTATCATTATTTAGCCGTTTTACCCAAATCAATTGGGTAATATTTGCATAT
The DNA here is from genome assembly GCF_035046485.1 of Aedes albopictus. NCBI lineage: Eukaryota > Metazoa > Arthropoda > Insecta > Diptera > Culicidae > Aedes > Aedes albopictus. The sequence goes on along the minus strand of NC_085137.1, from coordinate 219,520,500 downwards.
GCCCTGGCCAAGTTCGCAGGGGTTGACGGTATTAAAGTGAAGGAGTTTCATTTTGATTATTGTATTGTAGTGTTCTTTAGTGAAACATATCACCTTTTTAACACTTTAATGCGCCTCCAACGGTTCATCACGAACCGGCTGCTGCAGATGGAGTATGGCTGATCATATGCATCAGACATGCTCGATAAACATGGAGGATCCGCCAGGGCTCATTAGAGTCTATTCCCAAGCAATAGTTCCAAGTCGGTTGGATTTAAGAAGGTTTTGATGATCGTTACAAATCCTAATAAAAGTATTGTAGGATTTGTGACAGGTTTTGATACCTTTTACAGCCAGCTGACTTCAAAATGTTGTTTGGGCTCTATTTTCCACGTTTCTCGGTTGATTTTGATTAGTAATTTATTAATGTCATAGTCGCTTTTTTGAATTTTTAGAATGTTAGTTGGTCATATTTTCTTTAAATAAAGCAATTAAAATCGACCGAAGAATTAATGGGAAGGAGATTTGCAGCACTTAATTGTGCTGATAGATTCGAAGCTAACGTGCGAACACTTAAACGCATTGTTGACGCGAATGCGTTCGACGTGACATTTTGGACAAAAACTGACTGCTTTTATTAACTGAACAACGTTACTTGTGTATGATTAGGTTGACATTTCTAGGCTACACTTGAGAAAATGACATGGTTTATCTAGGTAGGACCGATAGGACAATTGAACGAATTTGAATATTTTTAATAGTATTTGTAGGGGGATGAATACATAATAGTTGACAAGCAATCTTTATTATTTTAATTTTTTTTTGCAGTCAACTGACCAACTTGGTGTATTTTTGTTTATCTTTTAGATGGTATTATGACACCAACAAAAAAATATCAGAAGTTCAGTTACATGTTTCTGTGGGTTTTGGACCGATGACAATTTAAGGACACAAGAGATGAACACAGAGAAGTAGAAAACGATTAGAGCGAAATCAAGAAAACAATTTGACACAGGATCGACTATATTTTAACATACGGAGTTCGATTGATTCGATGAAAAGAAAACATACGACAACTGACTTAACGAGGAGAAATACATATTTTACGGAACCATACCACAAAATCAAACAAAAAGACAAACACAAATTGTGTGACCATAACACTACATAGGCAAATCCTGACTGACTGACCAATTGAAAACTTTCCAATCTTCTACCGTAACTTTTTGAGTCAGTTGCAACAGTGTCTTAATGGATATCATTTTCCGCGTACGGCTGGCAAACTGCTTCTGAAAGATTACGTACTCTTTTCTATCTTCGGGTCTAGTGTAGAGGTTTCAACTCTATTCAGAGTGCAGCTAGAAACCTAGCAAAAAAAAAAAAAATATATTTGCATATGCAATCTGAATAGCCTTTGAATAGGCGTGCATTTTTGTGTATGGAAAAATTCGCGCTAGTGTTCGTGTGTTGAAATGTCACTTATCTTTATAGGACATTTTCCACGAAATTCCCTTGACGGGAAGAGTGGACATTTGGATATCTGGAAAGAAGTATTTCAGACGGCATCGTATGTTACACTGATGGCTCCTTCTCGAAGGTCGAGCAGGTGTCCATTCTCGTCAGCTAAGGCCACATCAGTCTTACTCACTTGTTAAACACTTCACTATTTTTCAGGCCGAAATCTTTGCTTTTACGTGCGGAGTGCAATTAGCACTTCCCAACAAACATTTTTGCTGTACAAGAGTGGTACAAACCATTCTTAAGCAAACTTTAGCTTAAGAAACTGTTGTTCAACTAGTTCTGTTTCTTGGGTTCAGCACAACGTAATGGGCAAAGTAATATAATTCTGTTCAGATAGATACCCAGGCTGCTATTAAAGCACTTGCTTCGACCAACTCTAGGTCGAAGTTATCTATCGCTTGTCGAACTCAAATCGAGGAGCTGAATTCAGCAAACGCTGTTCACCTTGTATGGGTACCTGGCCATTCTTCCATCGCTGGAAATGAATTGGCTAACTAGTTAGCTCGCACTGGATCATCACATGACATTATTGATCCTGAGCCAGCTATTCCGGTATAGATGTGTTGGGTAAACATTCAGATTGACACCTGGGCTGCCACTCCTTGGATAGAGGGCACGAACGGCACAAACAAACCAAAAACAAAAAGTTTCGCCATCATTTCTCATTTTACTATTATGTTATTTATGAATAACTCGCTAAAAACAAAAAAAAATGTTATCATTGCAAAATTTGTTATTTCTAAGTTATTGAATAACAAGAAATGACTGGATGATGACAAAATAAGTTCTTCTGAACATCCCAAGTAAAATAATATCTAAATGGCATATTTTGCAATCATAACTTATTTTATCATTGATGATTTATTTTGTATTTTTGTATTTTGTCAAAAAGAATAACATGCGAAGATCAAATATTGCCATTAAAAATGAATAGCTAAATGGCAAAGCTTGTTATTGGTTTGTTGGGAATAAGAGCTAGAAGAACAAAAAAAATTGACTTTGTGTCGGAAAAAAAATCAATGATAACTAATTTTGGTATTGTAAAACCAAACCAAGGACAAAACATTCCTGAATTTAAAACACTGTGTTGGTGTGATTTCGTTCTTTCGGAGGTCTTAAAGCAACTCGCTCTTTTCCGCAGAGTATCGCTAAAGCTGCAATAGTATTTTTTTATTACTTCAGTTTCATTTTTTGTTTTGGCTCGTACTTACAACTTAGTGTCCGAATTAATTCAATTTCACACAAACAGAACACTAATCTAGATCAACTAGGTCAAGAATCTACAATCATACAAATTATTAGATTATTTCAATAAAAAAAGGAATTCAAATTATTACATCAAATCTTCTACCGTCTTCGATTTAATCTTGCTTATCATTCTACATGACAATCATAGATGACAGATCTGCAATGACAATTCGCAATCTGTCATTTCATCCTTCACTTCACCCACTATGGGCTCACATTGCTCCGGAGTCGAAGGGTCCGCAACATTCTCCCCCACGTGTCGCCAGAACTTCCGGTTCGGCGTCACTTCCAGTATTAATATCCAACAGAGCCAATTTGGCTACTGGTCGATCTCGCATCACCGATCCATCAGGAGTTCGCACATCAGCACGCCTTGGTACGCCGTCTCGTCCTGGGTATGTCTTCACTATTCGACCCCTAAGCCACCGATTCCTCACCCCCTCATCTGCCATTACCACCAAATCACCCTCCCGGACATGTCGGACATCGTTGAACCATTTAGTTCGCCGTGTTATAGTCGGCTGATATTCCTTCAACCAGCGGCGCCAGAAATTGTCCAGAGTGTGTTGTATTTTGTTCCAGCTTCCCCTCAGTGCCATGCCCTCGTTTACAGGTGTTTTTTCTGGTTGCTTTACCCCATTCGAGCTCAGCATCAGGAAGTGGTTCGGCGTGAGCGACTCGTGATCATCGCTTTCGATAGGCACGAACGTCAAAGGACGCGAGTTTATCATGTGCTCGGCTTCTGCAAGAAACGTTGCTAAGGACTCTTCATCTAGCTTACTTTCAAAAGGCAGCACGCCTAAAGCAACTTTGACCGACCGAACCATTCTTTCCCAGCATCCTCCCATGTGGGGAGCAGCCGGCGGGTTGAACTTCCACTGCGTCTGGTGATCTGTGAAGGTACTGCTGAGTTCAACGTTAATACGATTAATCTCTTCTATCAATTCACGACTAGCACCGATGAAGTTGGTCCCACGGTCCGAGTAGATCTCCACGGGAGCCCCCCTGCGCGCGATGAATCTCCGTATAGCCTTCTTGCACGAGTCCGTTGATAGGCTGCTTGCCATCTCCACGTGAATCGCCCGAGTTACCAAACACGTAAACAGAGCGACCCATCTTTTCACCGCAGAACGCCCAACTTTGACGAAATATGGCCCAAAATAATCGATTCCGGAATAGGTAAAGGGTCGCTTGAACGGTGTCAATCGCGCTTGTGGCAACGGCCCCATTTTAGGTGGTGCAGGAACGGCTTTGTACACCTGACACCACATACACCGCTTCTTCGCTGCTCGCACTTGAACCCTCACATTCGGTACGTGGAACCTCTGACGAACTTCGTTGACCACGGTCTCGTTGTTCGCATGTCGATATTTCCGATGATACCAGTCCAGCAGCAGTGTAGTTATCGCGTGTTCCTTTGCTAGAATGATTGGGTATTTTGCATCGTAGGCTACGTAGTTACTGTGAGCTGTTCGACCGTCTATTCGAAGAACTCCATCTTTATCCATCATCGGTGACAACTTCGAGAGCGGGCTCCTTTTCTCCAGTATTTTCAGGTTCGGCTTAACGGCTTGAGTATTGTATTTCAGGGTGGCCACTTCATCCGGGTAGGCATCAGATTGTACTAATTTCCATAGTGTATGTTCGGCTTTCTGCAGTTCCAGCGACGTGAGTCCTCCTTCAGTTCCAGGTTCCTTTCTGCAACGTTGTTTCAAATTGTCCACGAAACGGTGAACGAACGCAACACATCGCAGTAGTCGCTCCCATTTTGAAAAGTTTTCGAAATCCACCAGCGGTTTCACCAGAAAATGGCTGAAAATGTACGCTGGCCGGAGTTCTTCATCAGTTTCTTTCTCCTCCGATCGATGATCCTTTGGCCATTCTCGCTCGTCGTCGTAAAGGAATAATGGCCCTACCATGATTTTGCTGCCTGGTTTGAACGATGGACCTCTTCCCCATTTCGTGGCTTCATCGGCTACATTGAGTTTCGTTGGGACCCATCGCCATTCATCTACCGTTGACAAGCTCAAAACTTCACTAACACGGAATGCTACAAACTGTCGGTACCGGCGTGGATCCGACCGGATCCAGGAGAGGACTGTTCCGGCATCACTGTGGAAAAACGTCTGTTGAATCCTCAGGGAATGATTCTCGATTATTGTTTTCTTCAAGCGAGCTCCTATCACCGCTGCCATAAGCTCTAGACGAGGAATCGATAGCGGTTTGAGCGGTGCTACTTTAGTTTTCGACGCCACTAAACAACAACGAACTGTTCCTCTATCGACGATACGAAAATACGCACAAGCAGCAAAGGCCTGTTCACTCGCATCTACGAATATGTGTAGCTGAAGCGAACGATAGCTATTTGGATCGTACTGTGGAAAGTAGCAACGGGGAATCCTAACATCGCCCATTTTCAACAGAACTGCTAACCACAGCTTCCATCGACTGAACACGTCCTGAGGAACTTTCTGATCCCAATCGATTCCCGCTCTCCAGACGTCTTGGATGAGGATCTTCCCATGAATAACAAATGCAGCCACAAGTCCAAGAGGGTCGTAGATGCTCATCACCACTCGTAGCATTTCTCGTTTCGATGGAACAACCTCGCCTTCAATCAGAATCCGAATATCGTGGCGAAAGTTTAGCGTGAAAGTGAAAACATCCGCATCCGGTAACCAGGCCATCCCCAGCAAACGTTCAGTTTGACTTTCTCCGATGAAACTTTTCACTGTGGTTGGATTGGTTTCCCCGATTCGCTGCAGTACTGTGTGATCGTTCGATATCCAATTTCGAATGAAGAATCCACCAGCGGCGTGAACCTTTGCCACCTCCAGAGCTAACTCCGTTGCTTCCTGCGCCGTATCAAGGCTGTCGAGGTAGTCATCGACATAATGTTTCTTTTTTATCGCTTCCGCTGCTCTGGGGTGTATTGCCTCATGTTCGTCGGCATTCTTGTTTTTCACGAACTGCGAGTGTGCTGGAGAACATGTTGCGCCGAAGATTGCGACGTCCATTACCATGGTTTCTATCGGCAGGTCCGGCGAGTCTCTCCATTTGTACAGTTGAGCACTGCGATCTTCCTTCTGAATCAATATTTGGTGAAACATTTCCATGATATCTGCGCATATAGCCACCTGTCTTTCGCGGAATCCGAACATCACTCTCATCAACGGTGCGAGTAGATCTGGACCGCTCAATAACTCCGTGTTTAATGAAACACCTTCGACCTTGGCCGCAGCGTCCCAGATAAGTCTCACTTTTCCCGGTTTCTTGGGGTTTAGTACTACTCCCAGCGGTAGGAACCAGGATCGACGACGCTCGAACTCTGCCAACTCTTCAGCGGTTGCTTTATGTGTATAGCCCTTCTCCTGCATTTCTGCTATAAGGCGGCGAACGTTGTTATACAGCTCTGGATCTTTGCTGAGCCGCTTCTCGAGACACAGGAGCCGCCGTTTAGCCATCAGCTCGCTGTCCGGAAATTGAACGTAATCGTTCTTCCAGAGCAAACCCGTTTGAAACCTTCCGCTCTCAGTGCGCCGCGTCGTTGCCTCCAGGATCTTCCGAGCCCGTTGGTCTTCTACCGTTTCCACTTCTGGTACCACAGAAATCCCTAGGCTTTCAAGAGCAAAAAAGTCTTGGACGTAGGAGTGTAATTCTTCGTCAGATGTTCTTGCGTCGATGTGCATTTGACGGTGTGGAAGTTGATCGACTCCCCCACGTATACTTCCATAAACGGCCCAGCCAATACGTGTCTTTGTCGCTATAGGTTCGCCGATCCGTCCTTCACGCAGTTTAAGGGTGGCCAGCAGGTGAATGTTGTTCAGTCCTATCATCAGCCCAGGAACAGCTCCTGAAAAACTTCTCACCGGCAACCCTTCGAGATAGGTGAAGCGCTTTTTCATTTCCTGGAAGTCGATTGTTTGTTCAGGCAAGCCTAGGTTTTCGACAACGTACACCTCCGATGCCTTGAACCGCTTCTCGCTGCCTACGGCTGATACTTCTACTGCAACTTGCTGAGCACATAGTTTCTTCTGTATTCCTCCAGTCCAGTGGATGCATAAGGTTTCCGTGTTTCCTTCAAGCCCGAGCGCTTCTGCGGTCGATTGATCTATCATGGTAACGGAAGATCCGTCATCTAGAAAGGCAAACGTATCAACTTTACCTTTGCTTCCGTAGAGTGTGACAGGTAGCATACGGAACAGCGTCGACGATGTCAGCTTACGATGAACCGTAACAGTGGCATTCTTCGTCTCCTCAATTGGCTTCTTCTCCTCTCTAGACAAGTCAGAATGAAGCAACCGGTGGTGGCGTCTCTGGCAACCGTTCAACCCACAAACTTCTCCACGACACGGCCAGCGACTGTGCGCAGTCAAGCACCGACTGCAAAGCTGCTTCTCCTTCACTTCCTTCCAACGAGCATCAACACACAATTTTTTGAACGTCGAGCAATTCGCCGTCTGATGACCCCCGCCGCCGCAAGACGGACATGTCGATGCTGGTTCTATGTTCTTCACTGCAACGTGTAACTGTTGATATTCACCATCTGGATCGGTTTCCTCTTGGGTCAATGCCGCATGTGCATTAACAAACGCCTTATCCTTGCCCTTGGGTCGATCATCCTTGCTCGTCTTCGGGTGGCTTAGCAATGGCGTGGCCACGCTACTTGTGGCGGTTGCAACCTGCTCCATGTAATTCCCAAAACTGCTAAGATCCACCACGGGCAGATTTTGTTGATAGAGCGCCCAGTTAAACTTTACAGTAGGTGGCAGCTTTTCTACGAGTTCCTGCAACAGAATGGGATTGGATAGATGATTCTCCAACCCGACTGCTCTGAGATGACCGCACAAGTTTTGCACCATCAAACCGAATGTTACCCACGTATCCAATCGATCCGCTTTTGGCGCAGGAGTATTGCGCACCTTGGTGAGCATATTGGTAACGATTTGCTCTGGCCGGCCATACAAGGTTTGCAGTGTCTTAATGATCTGTGGAACCGACGATGGGTGTAACAGAAGGCTGCTAACTGCATCTTTGGCTGTGCCTTTGAGACACCGCTGAAGCCGCAGTAGATTTTCGGAGTCCGTATATCCACAAGCGCTCGTCGAATGCAGAAAGCTGCTGCTAAACATCGGCCACTCAATAGGATCCCCAGTAAATGTTGGAAGTTCCCTGGAAATTACCTGCCTTGCCACCACTTGCTGCGGCGTCGGACCATGCTGGATTGGTAGTGGACCGCAATTTACGACAGGGGGGCTTACTTGAACGAATGGCTGTCGAGGGTCATGCTGAGGAATGACATGGGGGGGATACATAGGAAAATTCAATGGTGTTTCATGCTGAGAGGTGGCACGAGGGGTACATGTTGGCACAGATTGATTCACGGGCATAGAGTATTGCGATCGACCACCAATTGGAGTGATCATCGAAAGCTCATCCAAGTCGGGTTGTAGGTGAGGCGTATGTGAGGGGGTGGTATTTATTGATTCCAAAGTAATGGCTGACAAATTGGGTACACTTACCAGGTGATTGGGTTGACCAGGGATGTCGTTACCACCATCTACTTGCGTACAACCTTGGAATCGCGACCACGCTCCCGGTGGTTGGGCTGGCTCCTGTACTGATACTGCTGTAGCTGCGTCGTTTGAGTTCCGTCCACACGTGCCAGTCTGCTTCTGCATCTTCAAAAATGCGGACTCTATTTTCTGCAAACGTTGCAACTCCGCATCCCGTTCTATTAGTTCGTTCTGTTGCTGTTTTTTTATCTCTGCTTCTTCTTTTTCTCGAATCTGCAGTTGACGAAAAAGGTCGACCTCGCGCCGACGCTGCAACTCAAACTGCTCTTCCTGGATGCTCTTCATTTGGTTGAGTTTGTTGACAAGGTCGAGCTCGCGTTTGCGTCGAATTTCCATTTCCATATCGTGTTGTTGTTGTTGCCGATTGTGTTGCTGACGTAGGTCCTCGGTCTCTCTACGCCACTTCTCGTATAAAGGCATCGGATTCCTTGGACGTGCACCTCTCTCGGGAATCGTCGGTGGAGAATATTCAAGAAGATTCACAAGCGGCTGTACGTCTACCAGCGGCACACCACCCTTCGCACCTGCTGTTTCGACGAGACGTTCGATACCATCGATGGTTATGCTACCGAACGTTTTCTCCAGATGGCTGTCAGCTACACCACCAATGCTGGATTGAGGGCGACTCTGAATATCCTCCAGGGCCGCAGTCTTTAATGGAGTGGATGTTATCTTCACGTCGTTATCGTTAACTGACGCTGCAGCGTTTGTGCTTACAATAAATACTTCTGGCTCCTCAACGATAGCACTGATAACTCCCGAGGCACTGTTTTGCTCATGGACCCACTCCTTCACTCTGTTAGTTTGGTTGGATCGATCGCTTCGCAAACTCGAACTATCCACTTCGTCCTGCTGCTCCAGTAGTTCATATTTACGTGCGATATACTCCTTCTCGCGCTCCAGTTTCTCCAACGTCGCTTGTTGAATCTTTTCTTGCAAGGCGCGCTCTTCCTCGAGACGTTGCATCTCACGGGCTAGTCGTGCTCTACGTGAGCTAGACGTACTTGTCCGGACAGATACCGAGGTTGGAGGAGGGATGGGTATGCGGGGAGCGCAAAGTGCACAGGTGTAGGATTTGGAGTGCACTGTTTTGCAAGTCACACCGGCGCAGGAAAAGTGATACCACTTTGTACAATTTCCACATTGCACCATAAACCACTCGGCCTTATTCGGACGATCGCAAGCGCCGCAATCCCTTTCGTCCGCACGTTCATCGTCGACTACGGATGCTTCGAAATTGCCCTCCGATGACTTCACGGATGCATTCTCACGTAGGTCGTCAAACTGGAGGTTAGGTGCATCTTCCGCTGTAACCCGTGCCCGCGATCGTGTCTGCCTTACAACCGATGTCCGATTCATGGTTCAACTTTCCGAATCCTTAAGTTCTTTAGATTCTGTTGGTGTGATTTCGTTCTTTCGGAGGTCTTAAAGCAACTCGCTCTTTTCCGCAGAGTATCGCTAAAGCTGCAATAGTATTTTTTTATTACTTCAGTTTCATTTTTTGTTTTGGCTCGTACTTACAACTTAGTGTCCGAATTAATTCAATTTCACACAAACAGAACACTAATCTAGATCAACTAGGTCAAGAATCTACAATCATACAAATTATTAGATTATTTCAATAAAAAAAGGAATTCAAATTATTACATCAAATCTTCTACCGTCTTCGATTTAATCTTGCTTATCATTCTACATGACAATCATAGATGACAGATCTGCAATGACAATTCGCAATCTGTCATTTCATCCTTCACTTCACCCACTATGGGCTCACATTGCTCCGGAGTCGAAGGGTCCGCACACGGGGATGCTACGGTGATCTGATATTGTTGCCGCTTATCGTGCGCAACCAGAGCTCACCAATACTAACATTCACTCAATACAGCAACGGGAGCAAATGAAGAAAAACGCACCTTGACAAAGAAAGTTTGCGAAAAGAATTGTTGTGTGTCTTTTTACAAAGAACTAGTACTCTATAGGAGCTTGATTTAAATACCGACACTCTAACATTCAAATTTATTAATTTATTGCGCATTTTCATACTCAACACATTCATGAGATCTAATCTGAAACAAGCGTTTTGATCCAATATCCCTCGTAAAAGGATAAACATCCCACTTTCACGATTGTGTTGGTGAACATTTTGACTGGAGTATAAATTTATGCTCCACGTAAGGAGGCACAATCCAATCTGTCAAACTCCATAGAGAAAAAATAGGATGCCATCTCCTTGGGTCCGCAACACACTGTTTTTATAATGATAAAAACTAGTTATCATTGAGTTATTTTCCGGGACAAATTCAATTATTATTTTTGTTCTTTTTAGCTCTTAGGGGTAGGCGGGGCAATATGGACACCCTAAGGTTTTCGCCAACTTCACCTGGCAAGATGTAAAAAAGTTTAGTTTTTTGATACATGTATCCTTTTAAAGTCTATTTAGCATCTATTGCATAACAATGCTCACGAAGAAAAAATATTTATCCACTTCAAAAAATGTTTTGAAAAATGTTAGTTTTTCATGACTGTCTTCAAGCATACGGGGCAGAATGAACACCCCCATGGGGCAATATGGACACCATGAGACTTTTACGAATTTCGTACATTATTTACACCTATAAAGTCATTTCATTACAAAACAACTATTATGGATGAATAATACGCCGAAGTAGTTCATTTATGTTCAGTTAATTTAAATTCAGGCTGTTTTGGATAAAGCTTCGTTTTCGTCGGCATGTACAGCTGTGCTTAGACCAACTATTTTCCACTGCTGTCGTTTTTTGACCAATTTGTTTCACCCTATGTCTACTATAGTGAACATTTAATCGAAAATATACTGAAATCGAAGAATTTTGTTGATTTGTGATTTAGGTTATATTTTTCCCTTGCCGCTTCTTTCAAAAAGGTGAGTGTCCATTTTGCCCCGGCAGCAGAAGATATTTCCAAACTTGATTTTTGATATAATAAAGAAAAAAAATATAAACATGTTAAGCATGTAGATACAGCAAAACTACTTGCATGTGTTCTAGAAATATCAGGTTTTAATCGACCTGCAATAAATTAATCACTTAATCTTATTTTAGATGGTGTGAAAATTATAATTTCCATGTACAAAAAACGGAGGACGCAACTTGTTCGTGTAAAATCAAGTATAATTTTAATTTCGAATGTTTCTTTCCTGAAACTACGTTTTAGACAAATGGACTATTTTCTCGATTGTATAATATTTCGCGGTAACCTATTTCGCGGCGTGCTTTTTCGCGGTATGACATTTCGCGGATGATAGGGGTAGGCGGGGCAATATGGACACCCTAAGGTTTTTGCCAACTTTACCTGGCAAGATGTCAAAAAAGTTTAGTTTTTTGATACATGTAACCTTTTAAAGTCTATTTTGCATCTATTGCATAAGAATGTTCACGAAGAAAAATGATTTATCCACTTCAAAAAATGTTTTGAAAAATGTTAGTTTTTCATGACCGTCTTCAAGCATACGGGGCAGAATGGACACCCCCATGGGGCAATATGGACACCATGAAACTTTTACGAATTTCGTACATTATTTACACCTATAAAGTCATTTCATTACAAAACAACTATTTTGGATGAATAATACGCAGAAGTAGTTCATTTTTGTTCAGTTTATTTAAATTCAGGCTGTTTTGGATAAAGCTTCGTTTTTGTCGGCATGTACAGCTGTGCCTAGAACAACTATTTTTCACTTCTGTCGTTTTTTGACCAATTTGTTTCACCCTATGTCTACTATAGTGAACATTTAACCGAAAATATACTGAAATCGAATAATTTGGTTGGTTTGTGATTTAGGTTATATTTTTCCCTTGTCGCTTCTTTCAAAAAGGTGAGTGTCCATTTTGCCCCGGCAGCAGAAGATATTTTCAAACTTGATTTTTGATATAATAAAGAAGAAAATATAAACATGTTAAGCATGTAGATACAGCAAAACTACTTGCATGTGTTCTATAAATATCAGGTTTTAATCGACCTGCAATAAATTAATCACTAAATCTTATTTTAGATGGTGTGAAAATTATAATTTCCATGCACAAAAAACGGAGGACGCAACTTTTTCGCGTAAAATTAAGTATAATTTTAATTACGAATGTTTATTTCCTGAAACTACGTTTTAGACAAATGGACTATATTCTCCATTCATTAAAAGTTCAAAAAAGTTCGCATATTTCAAAATATTGAGGGTGTCCCATGGGGTGGGACACTCCATCTCGTATTAGAAATATTACTCATATTAATATCGATATTAAAATTATTATCAAGTGCTCATTGATATTTTTTTCGTTGTTTGTATACACTTTCGTTTGTCAAAACATCACATTCAAATTTGGGAAAAACTAGCATATGTTGGGCTTTTCCGAAATACGTATCCGAAAGTGTACACTCTATAAAGCATTAATTGACTTCCTGACCGATATCCCTTACCTAATCGAGACATTTATGGACATTCTCAAGGCATTCCATAAGGGTCGGAACGCGATACAGTGTTGGTAAAACTCGCATTCTGTTTGCCCAAGTGTTTGGATCATCACATAATTCGCTGCAGAATTGATGTGCAATTCGATTGAGGTGCAACTGGAGGAGGATATGCACTCCTAATTGGCGCAGTTTTCATCGGAAGCGGTGGGACGTTCTTCATACACTACGCAGGCATATTTTCGGCCATCTCAGATGTCTATCTGCAACATCACCCTTCCTCCCTCATCTTAGAGTACAATTTTCGTAATGTGTACGAGCCGTCGACATAGACCAGGACCTCGAGGATCCTCCCTTTCTAACAATCTACGTAATTTAAAGATCCGCGCTGATGGTAAAGTGTTCCTTTATTCGCCTTGTTGGAAATAATGACCTTAATCACAGAGAGTAATTCAAAACTCACTAAACGATTCCCAAACGGAGCAAAACAACCAGTAAGAAAAGCCAGATGTCACAAACTAGGGTCACAAACACCGAAAAAACGACCAGGAATCAATTAGACACCTCCCTCAGCTGAATGTTGCTCTGGTCCGTTCTGGTCTATCAAGAGCCTTCACATGACAGTTGAGTTTGTGTATAGAACCGAGTATAAAACAATCACAGCCACCTTGATGTGATTCATAGATATTACTGAATTAATATAATGTTAACCGATATTAATGGGATATTAATGCTGATATTAATGAGTGTCCCACCCCATGGGGTGTCCATTCTGCCCCGGGTGTCCATAATGCCCCGCCTACCCCTACCATTTCGCGGTATGCCGTTTCGCGGTCTATACCGCTTCGCGGTGGACCACTTTGCGGTCTGCACCGTTTCGCGGTTTGTACCAATTCGAAAAAACTGCTCATGGAACTCAGAAGAGTGAACTATTAGATCATTGTGTGTAAGGGGTCGTTTATAAACCACGAAAATCAAATTTTGAACAACTCAGATCCCCCTTCTCTCTCTTGTAATCGTTTGACCATACAAAATTTCGAAAATTGTGTGGAGCGTGGACTTTGACCAGATCTCCCTCTTCCAAAATGTCTAAGTGGTTTATGAGCGACCCGAATTTGTTTGTGCATCTGTGCATGTAAGCGAAAGAACGGAAACATTAACCAACAGGCAAACATCAGTTTTAACATCGACTTAACACCAGAGATGCATTTTGAACGCTCATGTTCAATGAGCGTGCCAAAATTGTTCCCTTCGAGCTCTCAAGATCAGGTTCAAAATTTTGAACACAATCTTGATTACTAGATTGAACACAGAGCGGTGTTCTAATTCTGACAGATCAAATGCGTTTTGTCTGGAGCTGGACTAGGAATTTGGAAGTCGGGGTTATCGATGAGAAGAAAGATTGCAATGCTTATGAACCCTTAATTATCGTGAGTCATACGGAAAAGAGCTGGGATAAATATTCTCATTACGCCAGGACGGACCAGGTCTTCGAGTCCTTTCCAATGATGTAATGGCGTGCTTCTTATTAGATTGGCTGGCTCTGTCTGCGCCACGACATAGTGTAGTGAAAACCTCGCGAGGATCCACGCCATAATATCGTAGAATACAAATAGATGTCCAGGCCTAACCGGGATTCGACTGGGTTAATGAGGAGAGTCTTTTATTCATATACATCTTTTCGTAGTGCAAGTCTCCGAACTTGTCTCCGAAGGTTGCTCTCACAGGGCCCACGCATTATAGGCTGCAAATGCTCGAATATCTTTCGAATAGTTAGGGACTCAAATCCATCCTGATTCGGTTTCATTGAGGAAAATATCGTCGAGCAAAACGTATGTGGCATCATCGTCAGCAACTACAATGACTGTAGTCAATGCAATGAATACTTTTTGTATAGAAAAACCTTTGTAGAGAGTTGGGCACATGACGACATTCACAAACGGTAATCTGCGAAATCGTGACAACGGTGGAAACTTTTGCATACATGAGACAGGCAGGGGCCTGCAGAGACTAACCATTTCATTTTTATTTCTGAAATGTTTTTTTTACGGTTTGGCAGGGAGAATAACTCAAAGATACAAAATGACACCTACGGGTGCCTACGGCAGCAATGTGTTGCTACCTGTTGCTACTAGCTACGAAGTGCACTGTGATCAGGCACCTGAAAAGTTTGAACATGAACACGGCTCACGTGAGCACAGCTCTTGAACAGAACATGAACAGAACACGTTCAAATGCATCTCTGCTTAACACCTAAAATATAAAGTGGATATTTGAGTGCTGCTTTATGCGTGTGGAAAAATCAGCACACTTGGCAAAGTGTGTACTAATAGCTTAAGGCTGACTCTCGAAGTGCTGAATGCATTACTTAAGGTTGAAATAACAAAAGGCTGAAGATAGAAAATGATGAACATTCTAGAATGCATACGTCGTTGAAAATATTCTCATAAGAGAGTTTTCATTCTTTTTAGCATAGTCTATTCTTTTGAGACATACTATCACGACTATGTGTCACCTGGGAACCACTGTATACTACGTATAAAAATCGAATGATATTATGCTTATGAGCGTAGTACCGCAAGATCGGTTTTGTAAGCGACTGCTTTTGTATTAACGACACCAATTGAAAACTAGCCGTATCACTATTTCAATTTTCAACTACAGGCTTTTGATATTTTCGAGATTCAGCCTTATGTATCCAAACATTTGTGATTTCAGCCTCACGCGTTTCGGCCTTTCTCGAACTCTAACTCGAAAGAACAGTTCATGAAAATAAGAAGGGTGAACTATTAGAAGATTGTGTGTGAGTTTGTAAAGAACAGTTCATGATACTAAGAAGAGTGAACTATTAGTTAATGGTAAGTACATTTGTGCGTGCGTCTTTGCCTGTGCTGGCCCATATAGCCGAAGTCACTAACGCGCGGGTATTCAACAAGACCATACTGGGGGTACTGGGTTCGATTCCCGGTCGGCCCAGGATCTTTTCGTAATGCAAATTAACTTGTCTTGTCTCAGTCTAAACCAGAAATGTTAAAAAGAAAGAAAAACATTCGATGAAAAAGTTAGCAGCTTAACAATAAACTCAAAAGAACGGCATATTAATAAAGGAAGGTAACATATCCTATGATGATATTACTAGTTGAATGCCAACAACTATCCTTACAGTGTAACTAGAAAGAACAGCCTATGTTTAAGGGCGGACGGGACGGTCGAGAAAATATCCGCCATTGCTCTGTTGCTACTAAGATGGTAATCTCAGATTCTACTTCATATTTTGCAACAAAAACCTATCATTGTGTATGCTCACTTGCAGTGCATATGCTGATTGGTTTTCAGCATCTTCAGTGCGATAGGTCTCGAGATTACCATCTTCAAAATCGCGAGGCAAATTGTTAGAAAGAGAGGCAAGATAGGAAAAATAACACGGCGTCCCGTTTCACCTTAAAAGAAGGGCAATTATTAGATGAAAACATTGGCAGGTTGATGCCGAAAACTATTTTAAAAGATAACTCGAAAGAACAGCCTATGTAAAAAGAAGGAGGAATTGACTATTTGTGAACATTTGCTTCAATGCAAAAATTGCGACCCGCCTCTGTAGGGCCGGGACCATTTAGGCAGGGGGGCTATTTTGGGCACTTGCTGTTATAACTCAGTCAATTTGAAACCAATTGACTTGATTTCGAAAATTCAAGTCAATTGGTTCAACATTGACTGA
This sequence comes from Aedes albopictus, assembly GCF_035046485.1. Classification (NCBI taxonomy): domain Eukaryota; kingdom Metazoa; phylum Arthropoda; class Insecta; order Diptera; family Culicidae; genus Aedes; species Aedes albopictus. The sequence continues at coordinate 219,504,021 of NC_085137.1, read as the reverse complement.
ATTATAGCAGCAAGTGCCCAAAAAAGGCCCCCCTACCCAAATGGTCCCAAACCCTATTATACAACAAATGATTTAGCATTTTTTTCCAATCAAAGAATATTCTTTAAATATTAATGCAGCCAAATTTATATTATTTAAATACAATAATCTACCATTTTATGTACAACACTTACGGTAGATTAAAAAAATAGTATGGCACTATTTTCCGGGAAACGTTTTTTTGGTAAATAGGTTTCCGGGAATTGATTTTCTGGGAAATGGCGTACAACCGTGTAAGTATACATATGTATGAGCGTCTGTTTACGTATGTAGTACTAGAAAGAACAGTTCATGGAACTAGCAAAACAATGAATTATTTAATAATTGTATGTACGCATGTGTGCGCGTTGGCGTGCGTGCGTATCTTGAAAGACTTGCTCACAATGTGTGAATGTGCTTAAGCGATAAGCTAAAATTAGGAACCGATTAAGGTTAAAGGATTCGTCATTGATATCACCGTCATCATTGAAATTTGGAAAGCAGTTCTCCATCTCCATCTAGAATCCAGTGAATACATTTTCATAACGAACATTTGTGTTTTGAACGAGAAAACTGCTTTAGAAATTTCAATGATGACGGTGATATCAATGACGAATCCTTCAACCTTAATACCGCGAAACGGTATAGGGTAGGTAATCAAAATTTGAACCAAATTGCGGCTTCCTGAAGCAGTGCAAATTTTAAGTGATTTTTTCTCCCACATGTAAATAATTTACTACGGCAAAATCGTATGTACATGAAAGCCACGGGTATAAGCTTTCTGTTAAATGGTTAAAAGTTTGTATTTGCATCGAATTTCATTCAAATATTTGATTTTTCATCAACAATGACTTTAATCTTAATTTGAACCATCGTAATCATAATTTGAACCAATTTTAATCTTAATTTGAACTACTGGCGGCAGCAGCTCGAGCAACTCACAAAGCAGCCAATTCCATGCTAAACAATGAAAAATCACATGAATCTGCTAATTCTCCTACCTATTTTTCATTAGGCAGTGGAATCTCAACTCAGAATGTTCGAAATTCTTTAGGAATTTGGAAACTAAATTTGGATTTTTTCATCCTCCAAGAGTAAACAAAGCAACCACTAGAGCAATCTACAGGCCAACACTAGAAGCTCACCCCCGTTTACTAGTAATCCTACATTATAGAGATCTGCGGAGGCGGCCATTGTAAGCCAATCGTGCAGAAAGAACTGTCAAAGTGTGAGCCAAATGAACAGGCTGATCGTTCGTAAGAAGGCGTCGATTGAACGGTATTGCAATCCGAGCTAAATAAATTAAAATTATTTATTTTTAATATCGAGAAATTGACGGTATATGTAAGTTTAGTAAAAAGATAGAATTTAATTAATTCTACTTTCAAAAGCTCAAGCTTATGACGAAACTTTAGTTGATGCACTTCTCGAAAAAGCTTTCATTGCTGCTTCTTGCTTCAGTTCTGCCGATATGTTTAGCTTAACACTTTACAATAAATTTCAGATTTCATCGATTGCTCCGCTATTTTTTTTTTCAAAATTTTGTAAAAAAAAATCTATTATAATTAGAAAATGTAAACAAAACAACTTGAACCACTACGAAGTCACGCACAAAGTTTGAACATCTAGCTTTGCAACAAGTGTTGGCGGCTGATGTAAACAAAATGAACAGCGTTGCCGAATCGACATATGTAACTTCCGCTTATCTCTATGTAGAGGATTTCTACCGTTTACTAGTTCAAATTTAGATTACAAATGGTTCAACTTAAGATAACATTCTCCAAGTAAGAATCACTTAAATTTGATAATTTTATGACAAATAATGCGGACGTGTTCACATATTGCGTGTGATACAATGCATGAGCTGTACGAGTGCACCGAAAATGTGCTTTCTCTTGGGGGAAATGGGTGAAATCACAGTGATTTTTCAATTGCCTGTTTTCCATGACAAAAACGCTTTTTTCAATGCTTTTAAAGCCCATGTTATCAGGTTATATTACGGAAATCTGTTTAACATCTTTTTCGGGACAATATTTGCCTGAATGGTACGTAGTTTTAATGAATTTTGAAATGGTTCAAATTAAGATTACAATTTGACTAGTTCAAAGCTTGATTTCTTACCCTATCGCCAAATGGTAAACCGCGAAATGGTAAACCGCGAAAATGTATAGACCGCGAAACAGAAAACCGCGAAATGATTCAAACCGCGAAATGGTCCACCGCGAATTGGTTGACCGCGAAATGCTTTACCGCGAAATGTCGGACAACCATATTCTCTATTCATTAAAAGTTCAAAAAAGTTCGCATATTTCAAAATATTGAGGGTGTCCATTCTGCCCCGGGTGTCCATATTGCCCCGCCTACCCATATTCCCAACAAATCAATCCAGCAATGTACGAGCGCTAATGGCCGCCACAATTACGCTCACTTTTTGGTAGGGAAAAGCCGATCTGACGTTTGGCTTGTGTCGTTTGGCAGCTGATCGATAAGATCGATAAGAAAACTTATCGAGCAGCTGCCAAACGACACAAACCAAACGTCAGATCGGCTTATCCCTACCAGAAAGTGAGCATGATCGCGGCGGCATGAGCGCTCGTAAATTGCTGGATAACAAATTTTGCTATACAGCTCTTCATTTTTAATTACAAAATTTGATCTTTTTGTTATTTTCTTCTGATCGAGTCAGCACAAATAATGCTGGAATAGTTTGGAGTCATGTCGTCAAAAAAAATGTAACATCCATAGATTGTGTCACATAACAACATAACAATTTTAAAAGGCGCTTTTTCCCCTATGATTTTTTTGAGACCTCTAAAATTTGTATATGGGTCGGTCGGTCAAACTTTTCTAAACCCCCCTCGTGACTTAATTGATGCACGCTTATCTACAAGTAATATCAATCTTACCGCTACACTACAAAAACATTTGTTAGTATAATCAAACAATACAAACCTAAATGATCTTACCATTGATGGCGCGGGGATCGAGCGTTTTGATCACTTCCTTGGCCTTTTCTACGCACTTCTTGTACCGCGAATCGGCCGCCAGCAGTTCTTGGTCCTTCGCAGCTAGCGCAGCCTCCAGGTTTGCAATTTTCGTATGCAGCTGTGTCATCTGCGATTGTGCTTCGTCGATTTGCGAAGACCGCTGCTCGTTCAGCTCCAGAGCCTGTTTCAGCTGTATGTCCATGTCGCTCTTGGAGCTGATGTCTTCACTGTGATGCTGACTCAGCAGCAAAACTCGCTGATTGGCTGCCTTCAGTTGGTCTCGTAACTTCTCGTTTCGCTGATTCGCATCATCTAGCAGTTGCTGCAAATGATAGAAGAAAGCTGTAATAAATACAAACCACTACAAGTTCCATCAAATTCCAACTCACCGACAGTGCAGTCTGTCCTCCCTGACCCTCACGCAAAGCCTTGTTCTCCTTCTCCAACCGTTCGATTCTCTCCCGAACATCACTGGAGTGCAGCTCCTTGGACATGGTGTTTCCACTCTCGGAGTCCTCTGCAGCTTGGCCGCATTTCAGCTCGTCACAGGTCTCCCTCAGGACGTCTCGCTCGCTCAGCAGATTCTCCTTTTCCCGCTGCACGGCGGACAGCTTGGTCTGCAGTTGATTGTACTCGAACTCCGTCTTGATGGTTTTGCTCATTTCCGAATCCAGTTTGGCATGCAGGTCTTGGATTTCCTTCTTGTACAGCTCGACCTGTCCTTTGAGGCCGGAGTACTTTTTCGCTTCCTCTTCGTGCTGCAGGTTTTGCTTGAGATATTCGGCACTGCATTCTTCCAGCATTTTGATTTGCTTCTTGAGATCATTGTAGTCTTCCAATTTCTTTTTGTAGGTCTGCAGCTGGGTTTCGCAGATTTTCAACTTGTCGTTGGCTTCTTTGAGAATGTCGATTTCATCTTTTAGCTGAGCGATTTCCGCTGTCGCTGTCTACAAGAATATTACAGAAAGTACATTTTAAAAATGGTATGCAGATTCTTTAGAGCATTAAAAGAGAAAAAAAGATTTGTCTCATTTGACATAAAGTCATTTATGCATTTCGAATATATATAATTAATCTTCCTGCAATAACTTTAATGGAATTCTATACAACTGGCAATCCTCCAGAGATGTGTTCCACTGAAAGCTCAAGTAATCGATTACACGTCATTTTTCTGAAAAACATTTGGGGTCGTTCATAAACCTCTCTTCGCTCTCTTGGGGAACAGTGATTTAATTACCTTTCTTATATGAATTGACTTAATAATTTGTTTAGAAATTTCATATATTCATACCAAAATTTCACAAAATCATCCCAAATTTGGTTAAGGAGTTCTGTCTGGAATACAGGGTGGCCACCGAACCGGAAAAAACGGGAAAACCGGAAAAAAGACGGGAATTCAGAAAGACCGGGAAAAAAAGCGGGAAAAAGCCGGGAATTTGAGATGATTACCGGGAAAATTATTGTTGAGAGAAATTTGGTGAACATATTTTAAATTTATACAACTTCTCGATAATCTGTATAAGCAAGCTAAATTCAAATTATCGATTTAGATCCTGTACAACCTTGCTTTTCTTGAAATTTTACTAATTTATTATCGAATTTGTGAATAAATTTAGAACTTCCGCATAATTTCAAACATAAACTATTTCATAAAGGATTAACCCTTCTATGTCAAGAAAGCGTTTCCGAAAAAAGTGCTGGAACAAAACTTATTCTAAATTGGCCAAAGTTATCGAAATCAACGAAAAAGTTTTACAGTTGTATGTCATTAGTTGTTTGATTGTTTATCAATAGTTTTACTATTGAAACGTTTGTTGGTGGTTTGGTTTACCTAATGAGATTACAATTGTATTGTAAAAACTATTGTATCATATTTATTTAATTTCGTTTGTTTCGAGTTCGTCGAACATCGATGATGCTCTAGAGCAACCATGGGAAGTAGAGAACTGAAAGTGAATTTTAAGAGAAAGAAATTGTGTCTTTCGATCCGAATATTTAATATTTGAACTTGAGACAAACGGAATTAGATGTAATAGTTTTCAGAATATTGTTGTAACCCCATTAGTTTTGGGTTAACAACTAACTACTTGTTTAAATAGCGGAACCATTATCAAAAAAATCAAAAAAACTATTAATTTACAAACTATTTCATAAGGACTGTTCACTAAAGAAAGTGGACATCTGTTTACCAATAGTGTAGAGTTAAAACTAAGCAAAAAAATGTGAATTTTTGCTCAGTGTGTAAAAACATTGTTCATTTCGGCAACACACTCAAAGAAAACGGAAAAAGTGAGAAATTTCGAACGATAGGTCGTATTAGCTTTGCGACTAGCAGAGTAATTCTGCACAAATGGTGTTCCAAAAAGTTGTCGTTTCGAGAATTGGCTTACTAATACACTTCCGGGACCGCAATTTTTTAACGTTAAGCAGGGGAGAGATGTGCCGGATGATGTAGGGTACATCAGAACGGAAAAATTTGGGAAAAAGTTTTTGGTGTGGCAAGTCAAATGTTCATGCTTAAAGAGTTCTTCGTATTTCACAACGGGAACAATCAACGGTGAAAATAACAGAAAGGAATGCATCAAACAACGACTTCTACCCATCTATCGAAAACATACGGATCCTCTTTTGTTTTGGGCGGTTCTGGCATCCGCTTATTACGCTTATTCTACACTAGAGATGCTCAAGACGGAAAAAGACGATTTTGTCGAAAAATGTCAAAATCCACAAAACTTCTCTGAATAGCGTCCTGTGGAAAGATACTGGAAAATAATTAAGCTGCATCTCAAGAAAGATGGAAGAGAAGCAAGCTCTGTTGATTGCTTCAAAAAAATTAGGTCTGCGGCACAAAGAAAAATTACGGAGAAAGTTGTGCAGAATCTAATGGGAGGTATCAAAAGGAAAGTCCGAGCGTTCTTCAGAAATGCGAAGTAAATGTTCAAACTCACGTGAATTCGGCCACATGTATGTTGATTGTCATTTATAAAAAATAAACTTATGAATTTGTTCGAAAATACATATTTTCTATTGAAAAACAGGTGTCCACTTTCTTTAATGAACAGTCTTTATATTCATATACATATATTTTTTTCGGGTACGCTTTTTTTGACTGTTCAAAGTCGTAAGAAATATAAGATTAATATTTCATATTCCTGGAAGCAAGCACGTGACTACGTCTTTAGTCCAAAATTGTTTTCAGATTAGAATCGATATTTAAAATTTGTCAAATTTATTTTGGCTCGTTTAAAGACATAAATTTCGAGAAAGCTGTTCAAGTAAAATTTAAGTATTCAGAAGCAGCGTAAGTACCAGCCAGGTTTTTCTGTTCAACGTTCACTTTACGATGTCACGAAAACATTCACCTAATCTTTAACAAGAGCGCATTCCCGAAATCTTTTCTTTGGTACACTTCCAACAGAAAAAATATTAGTATTAGGAGCTACAGTATGTACGTGGACAGTACTTTACTCACACTGTCACACCGTAAGATCCTAAAATCGATTCGTTTAATTGCATATTACTCGAATTACTCCACATCTGATGTAAAATGATTGATGTAAAAAATTTTATAATGATAAATTTCTGCAATTTTGTAAAACATATTTGTTCAGAATTACACTTGGTTTCAGCTAAATTTTCGTTTTTTTATCCCCGCATTTGGGAAAAATAAGAGTAAATTAAGCTGCGTCCAATAAGCTGAGCTTTTGTGGCTTGACTTAACATTGCCAGAGAATATTCATAATCATTGGTTGGTGATCATTCTTCAGACGGAGAGGTAGAGTACTTCTTCATTTCAGTATTAAAAACAAGTTAGAATTCACGTAGAAGAAAAGCTTAAAAAATCTCATCATCATTAAGAACGTTGTTGCAGCTGAGCTTTTGTGGCTTGACTTAACATTGCCAGAGAATATTCATAATCATTGGTTGGTGATCATTCTTCAGACGGAGAGGTAGAGTACTTCTTCATTTCAGTATTAAAAACAAGTTAGAATTCACGTAGAAGAAAAGCTTAAAAAATCTCATCATCATTAAGAACGTTGTTGCAGTGCTAAAACAGTTTGATTATTTTCAACTGTAATCGTTCTTAAATAAGGTTTACTAAGAAAAAGTATTACTGTTTACTAGTTAAATGCATAATTTTGAGTGGATTTTTTTACATTGTTTCAATTTTTACGTAAAACGAGAGTTGGGTCCAAAAATATCCATTTTAAAAACCGGGAAAAGTTGAAAAATCGTACTGGGAAAACCGGGAAAAAGACGGGAATTCCAAAACTAAAATTGAGTGGCCACCCTGGGAATATTTCTCTTTTAAAATTTCTTAAATTTCATTAGACACATGTGTTTTTGTAAGACGCGTAAGATTTCTATTAAAAAAATTTGACAGCTTTTGAAAACGTTGACAATTTTGTGGCATGAATTAAACCGTTTTTGAAAAGTGAGGCTCAAAAAATCGTTTTTAACTCACACCGCTCGATTTGTAACCAGATTTGAAACCTACTCTCAAAATTTTAGCTTATTTAGTTGAAAATTGAGACTACATAAGTTCTTGCAATTTTTTATGGGAATTAGGGTCTATGTACCGTTATTAATCTTACGGCCTTTCGTTATTTTCGGCCTTTCATTACATTCAGCCTTTTGGGGTTGGCCTTTCGTGCTTTCGACCTTTTGTGATTCGGCCTTTCGTAGTAGTCCCAACTTACGCTCCCAAGCGATTACGACACTGGGATTTTTTCTTTGTTTTCATACGTATGATAGTATTGGGTCAGCTAATCGGGAGCGTCTCTCAGAGACCGTTCGACTCAACTACTTCAGGGTCGACACGCTTACCGTTAGTTTACCGCGGAACAGGGAACTTTCGCATTAGACCTAGGCATAAAAAAACCGGCTCCAGAGGCACGTTATCCTCCATTTGGGACATTTGTGCCATCGCCAGAATGAAAGTCAATTTCATCATCTATAGGGATAGGGACAGGTGGGGAAATTGGAAAAGATACCCTGGAAGAAGGTACTAACGCATAAGCAAACCACAATGGTTTCAAACAGCGCCCTGAAAAGGGTACTGTAATAATGCATAAAGCATAAAGAGAGCATATAGCTCCCTACCACACCGGGTTAAGAACAACAGAACATCCTGAAGATTCAGGTTCCTGAAGTCAGTTTCAATTTTCAATTTTAATTTAATTTATTTGTCCAGAATTCAACTTTCTTATATCTACTATTCACATTTACACTTCAGAGATTTGGTTTACCTTTCAACTGAGAAAATAATTCAATTCATATTATGAGACATAAATACACAGAACAAAAATTACTAGCTACTTTCGGCTATTTTAGGGAAAAGAATGCGAAAAACCCTAGATCTCAGATTATTTTAAAACTAGTATCACAGATGTTGAGGAAAGAGTGCTCCGATGAGCGGATTCGCTGACATCTCACAGGAAGTCCTGAAGGATCTCTTGGCTCGTTCAATGCTTGCATCGACGGTGTCGACTCCGGCCAGCTTGTGGAGATCATCGGTCGGATACCGAGAGTTTAAGTTGTGAACCATCTTGAGCAGCTTGTTCTGTTTCACCTGCAGCCTTTTGCGGTGAGATTTAACACAGCTTCCCCAAACCGGCGATGCATAGGTGATCATTGGTCGGATGACGCACTTGACCACCAGCAGCTTGTTCTTAATGTGCAGCTTCGACCGTCGATTCAGCAGGGAGTACAGCGCTTTGGTAGACCGATCAACCTTTCCGGCGACGTAGTTCACATGTTTGTCGAACTTCAGCTTCTTGTCGAACAGCACTCCAAGATATGTGACTTCATCGTCCCATGTAGTTGAAGTCAGTTTCACGTAATAAGTGTTTACAGAATACATACTCGGAAACGCAGTTACTGGACAGTAACATATCAAATGATACGAAGTTCCATAATCGAATTCACAGAAATCACATGCAAATGAATCAACATGCTGAACATTCGCCATGTGATAGCTGAGTTGACAGTGGCCAGTCAACCAGCATGCTGTAATTCTGCTTAGACAGATTGGTTAGATACTTCGCCACCGCTGAAAATGACTCAGTACAATACAATTTTGTTTGATGACATGACTCCAAACTATTCCAATATTGTTTGTGCTGAGTTGTAGCCTAGGCACCCAGATTTCGGAATAGCTGGCTCAGGGTCAAAGAAGTAATGCTAACTCATCCTCCAGTTTATTTCCAGCGATGGAAGAATGGCCAGGTACCCATACAGGGTGAACAGCGTTTGCTGAATTCAGCTCCTCGATTTGAGTTCGGCAAGCGAAACTAACTTCGACCTAGGATTGACCGAGTTAAGTACTTTAATAGCAGCCTGCACACTTAATTTGGAAAACAGGTATTCTTCGATATAACGTACAAACAATTTTTCTTTTTGTAAGTTATATCGAAGCAGAGAAAAATTTAATATTTTTTATACTAGTGTTGATGTATTTGACGTGAAATTAACCCATGATAATGATTTCGATGAAATTCACGAAACCAATAATGAAAAACACGAGTTTTCACGAAAAACTCATTTCGTTTTTTTTTGTGCTTCGTTATAACGTACATTTTGCTTCGATATAACGTACACAAAGTTTTTCCCCAAATTGCGCTAATTTTGGGTAACAAGGCTAATGCTGCAACACATCATTGATTTGAATGATTTCGTAGTTTATCTGAACATTATTCCTGGGAAACAATAAAAAAAATCAATGTTGTACGTTATATCGAAGCAAAATGTACGTTATATCGAATTCGCTATATCGAAGGTACGTTATATCGACGAATACCTGTACCGTGTTCGGCAATTTTTTGACGAAAATAGACCAGCTGAATACAGCTATACTGCATTGCCCATAGGTCAATATTGGTCGAATAACAGTTGTGTAAATACATTTCATATACTTGGGGTTTAGACCCCAAGTTGTACCAAAGATTCGCCGGCATTGCCCGAAGGCCTTTATTCGGAACTCAATATGAGGTGTCCAGGAAAGCTTGGAATCAAGAATAACTCCAACGTACTTTACCTGTTCAGTCACATCGATTTCAGAATAAAAGAGACGCAAAGCTCGAACGCCATTACGGTTTCGCCTTTCGTGAAAAGAACAATAGATGTTTTACTCGGATTTATTGTGCCTTGCAAGATAAATCCGCGAAACGCGTTAGTCTTCTTCTTTTCCATCAAGTTGCAAAAATATGACCGCACCACTATGAGCGACCTGATGGTCAGAAATTCTACATGCGGCGCTTATATCAAATCCACATGAGGCTACGGCGATATGGCCGCGAGGAGATGCACGCGATACAGACGCAATGTGGAAATGGAAAAGATGAAGCCGTATCCCCCTGCAGCAACACTAAATAACATCCCGATTATTAAACACAAAACCGACGAGGTGATGCGTGATGCGTGTGCATATAAGTGAATCAATGTCGCGATAAATATTATTACGATTTGTGGCCACCTGAGTTGCCATTGTGTTAACTTTTGTTTTGATACGAACGGCCTGAAGGCTGCTGCGATGCTGCTGGGTGGGTGACAGTATCTGCTCGATTTTGACATTGCGTCTGTATCGCGGGTATCTCCTTGCGGGCATATCGCCGCCGCCCAATGTGGATTTATGATGAGCGCCGCAATATTGTGCCTTGCAAGATAAATCCGCGAAACGCGTTAGTCTTCTTCTTTTCCATCAAGTTGCAAAAATATGACCGCACCACTATGAGCGACCTGATGGTCAGAAATTCTACATGCGGCGCTTATATCAAATCCACATGAGGCTACGGCGATATGGCCGCGAGGAGATGCACGCGATACAGACGCAATGTGGAAATGGAAAAGATGAAGCCGTATCCCCCTGCAGCAACACTAAATAACATCCCGATTATTAAACACAAAACCGACGAGGTGATGCGTGATGCGTGTGCATATAAGTGAATCAATGTCGCGATAAATATTATTACGATTTGTGGCCACCTGAGTTGCCATTGTGTTAACTTTTGTTTTGATACGAACGGCCTGAAGGCTGCTGCGATGCTGCTGGGTGGGTGACAGTATCTGCTCGATTTTGACATTGCGTCTGTATCGCGGGTATCTCCTTGCGGGCATATCGCCGCCGCCCAATGTGGATTTATGATGAGCGCCGCAATATTGTGCCTTGCAAGATAAATCCGCGAAACGCGTTAGTCTTCTTCTTTTCCATCAAGTTGCAAAAATATGACCGCACCACTATGAGCGACCTGATGGTCAGAAATTCTACATGCGGCGCTTATATCAAATCCACATGAGGCTACGGCGATATGGCCGCGAGGAGATGCACGCGATACAGACGCAATGTGGAAATGGAAAAGATGAAGCCGTATCCCCCTGCAGCAACACTAAATAACATCCCGATTATTAAACACAAAACCGACGAGGTGATGCGTGATGCGTGTGCATATAAGTGAATCAATGTCGCGATAAATATTATTACGATTTGTGGCCACCTGAGTTGCCATTGTGTTAACTTTTGTTTTGATACGAACGGCCTGAAGGCTGCTGCGATGCTGCTGGGTGGGTGACAGTATCTGCTCGATTTTGACATTGCGTCTGTATCGCGGGTATCTCCTTGCGGGCATATCGCCGCCGCCCAATGTGGATTTATGATGAGCGCCGCAATATTGTGCCTTGCAAGATAAATCCGCGAAACGCGTTAGTCTTCTTCTTTTCCATCAAGTTGCAAAAATATGACCGCACCACTATGAGCGACCTGATGGTCAGAAATTCTACATGCGGCGCTTATATCAAATCCACATGAGGCTACGGCGATATGGCCGCGAGGAGATGCACGCGATACAGACGCAATGTGGAAATGGAAAAGATGAAGCCGTATCCCCCTGCAGCAACACTAAATAACATCCCGATTATTAAACACAAAACCGACGAGGTGATGCGTGATGCGTGTGCATATAAGTGAATCAATGTCGCGATAAATATTATTACGATTTGTGGCCACCTGAGTTGCCATTGTGTTAACTTTTGTTTTGATACGAACGGCCTGAAGGCTGCTGCGATGCTGCTGGGTGGGTGACAGTATCTGCTCGATTTTGACATTGCGTCTGTATCGCGGGTATCTCCTTGCGGGCATATCGCCGCCGCCCAATGTGGATTTATGATGAGCGCCGCAATAGCTTTCATTTGGTGCCAGGATAACCGAAATCGGTTGACAGACGGCTAAGATATTTACTATGATACTTTTGGTCAAAAATCTCAAAAAGTTTAGTTGTATAAATCCTAAGTACTCTTCGAAAGATATCTCTGTAACCAAATGTCCAATCGAAATAAAATTTCTGGGTGATCTACTAGGATGCTGTAGCTTTCATTTGGTGCCAAGAGAACTTAAATCGATTGACAAACGGCCGAAATATTTATTATGATACACTTGGTCAAAAATCTTAAAAAGTTTAGAAGTATGACTCATAAGTACTCTTCGAGAGATATCTCGGTAACCAAACGTCCAATCGAAAAAAAATTCAATAGCGTTCTACTAGGATGTAGTAGCTTTCATTTGCTTCCAAGAGAACTCAAATCGGTTGACAGACGGCTGAGAAACGTGCGTGACTTTTTTTTGTAACGCACATACACACACACACACATACACACATACACACACACACACACACACACACACACACACACACACACACACACACACACACACACACACACACACACACACACACACACACACACACACACACACACACACACACACACACACACACACACACACATACAGACATTTGCTCAGTTCGTCGAGCTGAGTTCATTGGTATATGAGACTCGGCCCTCCGGGCCTCGAATCGAAAGTCGGATTTTCGAGCGATATTTATACCCTTCTTATGGGTGTAAGAAGGGTAAAAAGAATTTATTGAAATACTCTTCGTAAGATATCTCAGTAATCAAATGTCGAATCGAAATAAAATTTCAGGGCCTTATACAAGGATATTACAGCTTTCATTTGGTGCTTAGAGAACCCAAATCGGTTGACAGATGGCTGAGATATTTATTATAATACCCTTGGTCCAAAATCTCTCAAAAAGTTAACCTGTATTACTCCCAAGTACTCTTTGAAAGATATCTCGGTAATCAAATGTCAAATCCTAATGAAATTGTATAGGGTTCTTCTAGAATGTTGTAGCTTTCATTTGGTGCCAGGATAACCGAAATCGGTTGACAGACGGCTAAGATATTTATTATTATACAATTGGTCAAAAATCTCAAAAAGTTTAGTTGTATAAATCCTAAGTACTCTTCGAAAGATATCTCTGTAACCAAATGTCCAATCGAAATAAAATTTCTGGGTGATCTACTGGGGTGCTGTAGCTTTCATTTGGTGCCAAGAGAACTTAAATCGATTGACAAACGGCCGAAATATTTATTATGATACACTTGGTCAAAAATCTTAAAAAGTTTAGAAGTATGACTCATAAGTACTCTTCGAGAGATATCTCGGTAACCAAACGTCCAATCGAAAAAAAATTCAATAGCGTTCTACTAGGATGTAGTAGCTTTCATTTGCTTCCAAGAGAACTCAAATCGGTTGACAGACGGCTGAGAAACGTGCGTGACTTTTTTTGTAACGCACATACACACACACACACATACACACATACACACACACACACACACACACATACAGACATTTGCTCAGTTCGTCGAGCTGAGTTCATTGGTATATGAGACTCGGCCCTCCGGGCCTCGGATCGAAAGTCGGTTTTTCGCGCGATATTTATACCCTTCTTATGGGTGTAAGAAGGGTAAAAAGGCTTTTCCTACATACATTCCGTGATATTTTTGCTACTGTTTATTAAGCTCAAATATTACAAAGAGATAGTAGCTTTTATGTATTTGTTGCAATTGCATTTTCATGCAGAGCTCCTTGAGAAACCAAATATGATCATAAATAAAAAATCTGTTGACAAACGTCTGAGAAATGTATTATGATACATTTTATCAAAAATCTCTCGAAAGCGTAAATTTCATTACTCCTTAGTACTCGTGGAGAGATATCTCGGAAACAAAATGTCCAAACGGCATGAAATTTAATAGCATACTACTTGGATGCTGTAGCTTTCATTTGATGGAGAACTCAAATCGATTGCACACGGCTGATTCATTTATTATGAAGCATTTTGTCAAAGACCTCTTAAAAAGTTAAGTTGTATTACTTCAAAGTACTCCCCGAAAGATATCTCGGTTACAAAATGTCCAATCGGAATGAAATTCAAAAGCGTTCTTCTAGGGTGCAGTAGCTTTCGTTTCGGGCCTTAAGAACCCGAATCGGTTGATAGACGGCTGAGAAATTTATGGTGATACACTTTGTCAAAAATATCTAAAATAATTAAGTTGTACTACTCCCTAGCACTCTTTGAAAGATATCTCGGTAACCGAACGTCCAATCAAAAAAAAAAAATCAATAGCGTTCTACTAGGATGTAGTAGCTTTCATTTGCTTCCAAGAGAACTCAAATCGGTCAACAGATGGCTGAGAACCGTGAGTGACATTTTTTTGTAACATACATACACACACACACATACACACACACACACATACACACACACGCACATACAGACATTTGCTCAATTCGTCGAGCTGAGTTGATTGGTATATGTGACTCGGCCCTGCGGGCCTCGGATCGAAAGTCGGTTTTCCAAGCGGTATTTATACCCTTCTTATGGGTGTAAGAAGGGTAAAAAGAGCGGGATTATGAAAATGTTGTTGATTAGTTTAAATTTTCACCTATATGGCTTCGCATTATGCGATTTGCAAAGTGTATTCTGTGTATCCTTTCCTTTGGCGTTTTCCAATCGATATCGATGTGGTTTTATTGTTGTTGTTGTTTTGTGTTGTGAAAAAAGTTTAATCTTGCCTAGTTTGGGTAGTGGCTACGATTAGGATAGCTCAGATCAATCATCAACATTAATGAACAGCAAACGATCAATCCTTGCAGACTTATGCAAAGAAGTACAGTCCAAGTGGCCTTGGTCCAAGAACCTTACTTTCGTAAGGGGAACTTCTATCCAAGAAATCTTGTGAATCCGGTGTTTGCTTCTTTCAGTAAAAATGAAATGGTGAAGTAGCCTGTTATATCTCGAGCCTGTGTGCTTGTTACCAACGCAATCGCTGCTACACTCATTTCTGAACTAACAACCAAAGATGTATGTGCTTGCTATCACAATTGATGTATCTGTCCTCAACAGGAAATACGTCTATTGTTCGGTTTATTTACCACATGATGATGCATTCCATACGGATGCTTTCAAACAAGTCATCTCATACTGTACTTCAAAAGGCTTTCCGCTAATTGTTGGCAGTGATGCTAATGCTCACCATATCATCTGGGGCAGCTCAAACATTAACTTGAGAGGCTTCAGTTCGATAGAGTACTTAAGTAGTACAGATCTTGCATTACTTAACATAGGCTAGAGAGGAAGTGTTAGACATAAGGCTTTGCTCCAGCAGAATTATTCACGAGTTGACCAATTGGCATGTGTCAGATGGAGAATCTTTATCTGATCATCGCTACATCTTTTTTGAACATTTAAAAGTTACTTTGCAAATTTTGCGCTTCAGGAATCCCCGGTCAACAAACTGGTATCTTTTTACTGATTTGGTTGCGGTCAAATTTCATGGATACTCACCACCCATTGACACTCCAAGTGATTTAGATGATGCCGTTGATACTACAACGGCCCTCATCATGGAAGCTTTTGAAGAAGCTTGCCCTCTACGGTCTGTGAAGACCACAAGAACTCTGATCTGGCCAAGCTCAGGAAGCAATGTAGAAAGAGTTGCAACACAGATGTCGTTCGGCAGGTTCGGAGGCTTTCGGCAAATTTCACTTCCTCTGAAGAGGAAGTTCTGGAATGCTTATTCAGCACACACTTCCCCGGATGTGTGGATATTACATCTTCGGATGAACCTGTAGTTATGATTCCCTGGCTTTGGCTTGGAGTATTGTAAATATAGAATCGATTGAGTGGGCACTAGGGCAGTTCAGACTATAAACATGTCAAAAACTCAAAGCTCCCATATGTTTATTACAATCCTTGGTGCAAAACTAGAGTCCAGTTAAATTTTCAGCCATTTCGGTGGTGATTTAATGGTGGCCCAAAAGCAAAATAGGTTTATATGGGAATTACTATGAAGAATTTTCAAAAAAGGTTCTCGGCGCTGTAGAGCATTAACGCATGGATGAAGTTATAGGGTCAAAGTCAAATTGAATTCTTCAGACTTCAATGATGAATGTTGCCGAAGACCGCAACTCGTTTCGACTCACGAGACAGAAGTTATTAATCAATATTCATCAATGCATGCTTGAACAGAAGACCACAGCTCGATCGACATGCTTGACACGCAATCATAGTATGCGTGTTACCTTCTTGCACACAACTTGCAGGGCATCGTGTATAAAGATGCACATGCGAGTAAGAATTTGTTTAATAACTTTTTTCCTGATTGTCGAAATAAGTTCCGGTCTTCGGCAACATTCATCATTTAGATCTGCATAATTCAATTCGGCTTTGACCTTATGACTTCATCCATGTGGTAATGCTCTACAACGAGGAGAACCTTTTTCAAAAATTCTCCATAGTAATTCCCATATAAATCTATTTTGCTTTTGGGCCACCATTAAATCGCCACCTAAATGGCTAAAAATTTGACAAGACTTTAGTTTTGCACCAAGGATTGTAATGGACACATGGGAGTTTTGAATTTTTGACATGTTTAAAGTCTGAACTGCCCTAGTGGGCACTAAATAGCTTTGCTCCTTTCAAATCTCCTGGGAAGACGGAACTTATCCTATTTTGCTTTAGAAAGTATTTGATTTTATCAAACATCATAACATGTTATGAAAAAAAAACTTGTTTGCACTTTTGCTACAGAGTATATTTCCAAATCTTGGTGGGATATTACTGTGAAGTTTCGTGCGTCGTATGAAGAAGCAAATAGTTTTAGACCTATCAGTTTCACCTCTTTTCTTCTGAAATGCTCATGTCCAATGTGACCCTTTTGCACAAGGTTGTTTGCGATACCGAGAAGGCATTCGTTCAAAACCAATCCAGCTTGGATGTTTTCTTAGATATCGAGAGTACCTTTGACAACGTGCCTTTCGGTGTCAGATTGGAAGCCGCATGGGGTTATGGTATATCAGCAATGATTTCCAACTGGATTCACCAAATGCTCAAAAACCGACATCTCTTCTCGACAATGTGTCAAGCGACGATTAGGAAATTGAGTGCTTGTGGATGCCCCCAAGGAGGAGTCTTGTCACCACTTTTGTGGAATCTCGTAGCTCGTAGCAGATACGCTATTGAAGCAACTCAATAACAGCGGGGTTCCTTCTTATGGTTTTGCCGACGACTATCTAACATTGTTAGTGGATTTGTGCATCAGCATCAGCACTCTTTTCGACCTGATGCATCCCTGCAGGTAGTTGAGGGGTTGTGTCGCCAATATGGCCTTTCGGTAATGCGGCGCTCATCATAAATCCACATTGGGCGGCGGCGATATGCCCGCAAGGAGATACCCGCGATACAGACGCAATGTCAAAATCGAGCAGATACTGTCACCCACCCAGCAGCATCGCAGCAGCCTTCAGGCCGTTCGTATCAAAACAAAAGTTAACACAATGGCAACTCAGGTGGCCACAAATCGTAATAATATTTATCGCGACATTGATTCACTTATATGCACACGCATCACGCATCACCTCGTCGGTTTTGTGTTTAATAATCGGGATGTTATTTAGTGTTGCTGCAGGGGGATACGGCTTCATCTTTTCCATTTCCACATTGCGTCTGTATCGCGTGCATCTCCTCGCGGCCATATCGCCGTAGCCTCATGTGGATTTGATATAAGCGCCGCATGTAGAATTTCTGACCATCAGGTCGCTCATAGTGGTGCGGTCATATTTTTGCAACTTGATGGAAAAGAAGAAGACTAACGCGTTTCGCGGATTTATCTTGCAAGGCACAATACAACATTCTAGAAGAACCCTATCCGATTTCATCAGGATTGGACATTTGATTACCGAGATATCTTTCAAAGAGTACTTGGGAGTAATACAGGTTAACTTTTTGAGAGATTTTGGACCAAGGTTACCATAATAAATATCTCAGCCATCTGTCAACCGATTTGGGTTCTCTAAGCACCAAATGAAAGCTACAATATCCTTGTATAAGGCCCTGAAATTTTATTTCGATTCGACATTTGATTACTGAGATATCTTACGAAGAGTATTTCAATAAATTCTTATTTATTGATATATTCACTTGTTATCTTGCATTAGTTTTTCACCAGTCTATGGGAAATTATTTTCAATAAATTATGCTGATCTAATACAAAGTGTATTCTAGCAGGTTATTGTTTTCAACAAAATTATAATTAACAAATTACAAATACACAGAAATTTTATGAAAACTAACAATATGTTAAATGAAAGCTTTGAATTTATATATTGTTGGAAAAATGCAAGAACCGGACAGCCAAAATAACTAGTTAATGCCAAAACTGATTAACTTAGTAGATATATCATTTTTGTCCTTTTTACACCATAACCATGAATACCAAGTACTTCGGAGCTAATTTATTCGACTGATTAAGAGATATTAGACAAAGTGCATCTCTTTGTTAATCAATTCAAGATTATTTGGCAGTTAACAAAAGATACAATATTCCAGAATATGAAAGCTATTTTTTTAACATTCCATATAAGATTCTAGGAGGTGTCTGGCATTTCTGGTAAGTCCATGGTCTGATGCTATTTGGGAACCAATTCATTAGATGTCAAACCCACAATATTTTCTAGAACTTTTGGTCAATCACACAAAATAGATTTGCTTAATACGCATAATACAACAATAGTTTTAATAAGTGTAAGAAGGGTTCTGTTCACCATAGGTGGATTAAATCGGGTTTTTAGGCTCAAGTTTGAGACTAAAGAAGGGCAGCTGATTGTCTCAGAGAAACACAAGGTCCACTGCATTATTACTCCGGTTTCGCAGTAAGACCAACATACTGTGAAGGTCGCCCTGGTGGGCCACAGGCTCCGTTTGCGGTAAGGTTCCAACGGTAATCATATCACCGCATAACACTATGAATTAGGGGCCACCTGTTTAGTGGACTCTTACCACCACATGAACAGGTGGTCCGTAGTGCTATTCTTATCCAGTTGAACCAATCGCTACCGACACTACACAGCGAACTAGGCTGATTGTGAAAAGAAGTTATTATTGATGATCAACGGCCGGCCACCTTGCAAAGGTGTTTCAGCATTTGAAAAACTGACAATTATGATGATTAGAACTGTGAAATATGCGAAGCGATTGCTGGGAGCAGAGCAGAGCTTCTTCGAAAAGCTGCTGAAAAGTTTTCGTTCAAAACTAATGGTTGAATTCCAGAAAGAGTCCTTCCGAAAATTTCAATGGAAATATTTGGTACAACTTTAAATTTCATGCTTAAAAAACTAGGTAGGGTGGGGCGGGGCAAGATGGGTCACCTAAGGATGGATCACCATAACTTTGTAAATACAAATCGTATTGGTTTGTATTCGTCCGCTACTCTTTAATACACTAGTTAGCTATGCTAAAAGTTGATAGAAGGTTCATTAAATACAAAATTTAATGTTAAATAAGCAGTTTTAAAAAGTGATCGATTTTGCGCCGTGAAAAAAGGGCGGGGCAAGATGGGTCACCTTTTAGGTAATTCACATTTTCTCAACGAAAAACGTCAAAATATAAGATTTGTTCCGCAGTCATATATGCTCCATATCCATACTGAGTAAACAAGAGCTACTAGTAAACATTTTATAAATTTATTTGGAATATAAAAAACTTTACGATTTGAGTGGTCCTGAGGCGACTTGAAAATCGATGTTTTTACTAAAAAATTATCATAATTTCATGTTATAATTTTAGGCGTTCATTCCGCTTGATTGAAGTCAGTTATGAGATATTCTTGTAATAAAAAATAAATAACTTTTGAATGCTCCAAAAATACCTTCAAAATTGAAGGTGACCCATCTTGCCCCGCGGCCGTTTATATGGAGATTATATGGGATGTATCGCATAAGAAAAATGGCTAAAAACCATTTTATTTTTCATTTCCAATGAGAGTGAATAATTTTTCAATCAATGCCCCAAACTTTTGTATATTCATGCTGGTCATCTAACAAAATTATTAACATAATCAAAACATGAGTAATGCGCCCGAAAATGGCACTGACCCATCTTGCCCCGCCCCACCCTACCTTGTTGGAAGAGCTTCTGCAAAAAATATTGAAAACTATTTGGAGGTATTCATCATATTGTATAGTTCTGAAGAAAATTCTAGCATAACACCAAGAATAATTCTGGAGCAACATTTGAAAAGGGCCCAAGAGGTCTTGTGTCTTTTTTCTAAAACGCTCCGTAGGGCATAACAGCAGTCCGCCCACTCAAATGAACACCGTTATCCGAAAGATCGATGTTTGCTCTATCTGATAACGGTCTTAGTTTTTGTGAATAAGCTGAGGGGGGCTCAGGAGCGACGTGTGAAGTCATTGTTTACCAATGCTTGTATGCCCTTTTCAAATGTTGCTCCAGATTAATTTCTTGAAAATACAGGAAATAGAGATAAATTCCCGAAGGAAATTACAATCCCTGCCTACTCTCCCTTTTCGTTTGGGCTAATTGATGATAGAAATGATCCCTTTCTAATGACTTATTTTTATAGCAATGAAACAAAAGGTACTTACATGGAGCTCATCAATCTTGACCTGCAACTCGGCAATCTCCTTTTCCTGCATGGCGGACTTCATTTTCAAATCATCGCGTGCCGTTTCCGCCTGCAACAGATCATCCTTCAAACTGTCCACCACCTTCCGGAGGTCATTGTACCGGGTCGATCCCAACTGCACTGGTCCCAGTGACGTTCCATCGTCTCCGATCAGGTTCGGATTCTCATATCGTGCTATTACAGCCTGGAGTTTACTGATCTCTTGCTGGAGGACCGACTTCTCTTCTATCAGTATGAGCATCTTTTTGTTCGTCTCGTGACACTTCTGAGCCAGGCTGTCGCGATCTTCCTGTAGCGTTTTCACGTCCAAGCTGGACGCATTGATCGAGTTTCGTGAAGGAGACACTCCCTGCCACACGTATTCAATATCTTGCAACGCGGCCATTATGTTCCGCTGGAGCGATTCCTCCAGTTCCATAATCTGCGTGATGTACTTCTGCTTCTCCAAACAATTGACCGCACATCCCAAGATCAGCTGCAGCAATCTCCCTAGCTCATACCCATCGCACTTTTCCGCAATCTTCATAGCATCCGGGCGCAGTTCTTCCGACAGATTCAAGCTCAGAATGTCCTGATAGTACACGTAGACGCCTTCGATGATTTTCTTCAGGTTGCTCACTTTCAGCCGCCAGTTGTGCCCCACGTCCACCTTGATCTTCGAAAGCCAATTCTCGCTGAACATTTCCGGCGCTATCAGATGCAGAGCCTGGGCCAACGCTACGCCATCGCTCAGCTGCTGGATGTTTTCGTGCGGAGCGGACAGCTGCAGCACTCCCAGCCAGCGGATCAGTGATTCGTAGATTTCCATTTTGTCACTTTCCATCCCGCGCGCGTACCAGCACTGTGTGGTACAAATCGAGCGAAACTAACGGAACTTACTCGTGTGGATTAGCCGTGCGATAAGCGAAGAGCAGATACGAGGTGAAAACAGTACGCGGAGTTGGTATTTTCGCTTTCTTTTTGCTTTCTTTAGCGAGAAGAAAAAAAAAACAGTACTCTGGGACTGAAAAAATATGATTACAAATCGAATCTGATGTTTTTCAGATCACTTGGGTTGACAGATCTGTCAAAAAGAAAAATAATGTCCGTGCTGCCAGAATTGTCGGCAAATTAAAAAAAAATCGAGCAGTTTCCACGGAGACCGGAGGGGAGCGACACGTTTCGTATAAATATAAATATTGGACTTGTACTTGTACGATTTTTATGCAACAGGAAATTACAAGTTACAAGCTACAAGACTAATATTATTAGTAAAATTTTCATTATGCTACAGGCCCCTGGCCCCTGCATACAATATTAAAAATGTTTAAAATCATTTTTAACACGGAGACAAATTTTGTTCGTTTGAAACAAAAATATTCATGTTTATTCGGTAAACTGATAAAATATTTCAAACTAAATGTTATTTTTTAAAACTAACTCAATTACATATTGATTTCTACAATACCCATTGACCCCGTTCCGCCGTCGAGAACATGAACAAAACTCTCAAGTTCCAGCTGCAGCACCAATCAAGATTTCCTCTTGCAAAAAAGTCAAGTTTCACCAAAAGTTTCCACGAAATCCCATTGATTTCGGGAGCGTATGTTATCTACACGATGATTGCATTGAAAGTGCCACGCGGCAAGTGGGTTTTCCTAGAGAAGGAAATTTCTTTGTAAATTTAATTGGAAAACATATTTCCGTAGGGCCGACCTGCCACAAAAAAAAACATTTGTTTCTAACATAATGGCTAGTTTCCACCTGGTACGTACTGTGCAAAAAGATAGGACAAGTAATGATCAAGTAATTATTCCGCTTCAAAATTACTGAAGCTGTTCGCAGATGGCAAGTAAGGAAAAAAGTGTAACACTCGTAACGCCTCCCGTGCGAATCAAATGGAGCTGTCACTTTTCCTTGCGGAAAAATAGTCCGCGCTATTATTCCGTAAGGAAAAGTAACGTTTCTCCCCATACTGGATCAGTTGTCAAAATTACTTGCGGAAATAGGTGGAATTTTACTTGAGCGCTGTACTTGGCAACAAGAAACTAAGCTTAACCTGTCACTTCACGCAAAAAAAGCATGGTAAAATCAAAAATATTTCAGGTAAACTCAAATAACAATTTGTTCTGGCACCAAAACTCAAACTGTTTGGAGCATATCAAACGTCACATTTGAGGCAAATTCAATCCATTTTTGAAACAAACATGCATCTTTGTTTGTTTCAAAAAATGGATTGAATTTGCCTCAAATGTGACGTTCGATTTGCTCCGAACAGTTTGATTTTTGGTGCCAGAACAAATTGTTATTTGAGTTTACCTGAAATATTTTTGATTTTACCATGCTTTTTTTCTGCGTGAAGTTACTCTTTTTATAAAACGGCTCCATACTGCCTCCATACTGAAGCGATGGTAGAATACAAGTAGCCGGTAAATCCACAATATAATATCACTCGATCGATGTATATAACGACTTGGTTGCAGTGATATTCAACAACTTTTTTTGCTGTGTAAGTGTATCTAACAAAAATCAGCTGTTGTCGGCAAAATCGAATGGACGTATTTTTCACTAGTAGACTTACATTAGTGTGCGAAGCACCGCGCTACGAGAACTCAATAGAGCACCTAGCGGCAAAAGTCTCTCTATTTCACACCTTAAGAAACTTTGTAAACAACAGGACCAGTACCTGTCAAATTTGACAGGTGTGGGTCCTGCTGTTTTCTTATTTTCTAGTGGGGAGAAAGAGGACGAATTTGTCATGACGTCACCGTGCACCATGAGTATTTGAACACAAATCATTCACACAGGTATTTCTGGCGTTCGATTTGAATAGATCTTACTATTATTATTTGTGAATCTTATGTTTGTACAGTGAATCCTATATGCAAATACGACCTATTCAAATCGAACGCCAGATTTGGATTGGCAATTTTGGCAATTTTGATTTTCCGTGCATGTGCTCAATGTAAACAAAAACATGGACGCGTTCGGTTAGCTTTTTTGCACCATCGTCTGGAAAATGTTTGAAAAATCAAACTTTTTAGTCAGTTTTATCTAAAGAAACCACCCGTTCGAAATGGAATATCAAACGAACTACATCTCCTTCGACCAAGTGTGCCGCATTTGTATGAAAACTAGTTCCGATTTGCAGTCAATCTTCGGTCATCCCCAGGACATACCCGACTTGATCCGGCTGCTGTCGAATGTTGAGGTGAGTTTTATGCTAAGCTTGATTGAGAATTTTCAGTACCTAATCGTTATAAATCTTCAAGGTTCTGGAAGATGACGAACTGCCGAAGCTTATTTGCGACGAGTGCCTCACGTTCGCTGGAAATGCGATGGAGTTTAAGGAGCGCTGTATCCAATCGGATCGGACCTTACGGGAGTACATCTCGGATAAGGGTGAAGACCAGAAGCTGTACCTTATGAAGGTTGAGCCTGGTTTGCCGGTTGTGGGAGAAAATGCCGATGGCTTACCAGTGGGGCCGGAGTTCATCAAATGCGAGATTGATGAGTCTAGCAGTGATGAAAAGCCGGACGATGACAGGGACGATAATGACTTTGAAATCGCGGACGGCGTCGATAGTGATGAGGATGAAGATGAGGACGATCGAGAGGAGGAGGAAGAAGTCAAAATGGATCGACGAATTCGAAGGCGCCGGACTCGAAATACGGTCGTTGAGGATTCGGACGATGAGCCGTTGATTGTGAAGCGGAAAAAGGGCGAAGAACTGAATTGTACAAAGTGCAACGAGAGGTTCAGAAACAAGGCTCATGTGAAGTTTCATATGCAAAGTGATCATGCGGATGAGAAAACTTCGAAGGAGGACAGGTATGTTGAATCAATGAACATGTATTAGCCTAGTCTGCGCCGGATTAGCTTTGACTCTGAAGCATCAGGGGGGCAGCAACGGGGAGCTCAGGGTAATGCCTCTGTAATAGGCTAGGGGAAGTGGTTCACCTAGGATGAACCAAACGTCAAACACACTTTTTCTAGTCATATAGGCTCAATGAAAAGAAAAAGCGGTATTGACATTTAGTTCATCCAAGGGCGCTCCCCTATTAGCACACTATGGCCTGTACCCTTATTTGTGGATTGGGCAACGTGCTCGCTTCCGTGCTTAAGAAATTCGACCGGGATATCGTCCTTTCGAGTAGTCTTGTTGGTTTCAGCTCCAGGCCATCTTAATCTCCTTAATCTCCTATATTTGCGTTTCCTCTGCTTGTCCATCATCAACTAGATTAACCCTTTATAAGGCAGTGGCAACTATATTGCCACCTACTGTTTTTATTTCTTTCTGTTTTATAACAATTTATTTCGAACTTCTTTTTTGTTTTACGCAAAATTGGGATTACTAACAACGCCTGGTATTTTTTTTGGTACCTACTAAACAAAGCTTAAACAACAATTTGGGAGCCATTTGTAGTCTCAAAAATGGCTAAATTTGATCGCGTGAAGAAAGTTAGCTCGAAATTGTTGTAAAACTATAGATTTGGTGATTATTTTAAGAAAAAAAAACAAATTATGGGTTGATATGTGCTGAACTACACAGTTTATTATATGGGTTAAACCCTCATCCACTCTAAAATCTCTTTTCCGGCTATTTGTAGCAGTGGCAACTATATTGCCACCTCAAAAAATCGTTTTTGGGGTAAACGGGCAGTGGCAACTATATTGCCACCAGCATTTTTGGTTTTAACGGGCAGTGACAACTATATTGCCACCTAGGTTTTTAATAGTTTCTTTCAAACAAAAATGTTTTGTACATGTTATCATGTATATAATTATTTCCATAATAGTATGCGTTGACAATTCTTCTAGTTTTCTCGGCCTTATAAAGGGTTAATCCTGTTCCTGGGTACTCCTTCGTTCATTGTTTAAATCTTCGAAGTGGTCCATCCACCTGGCTGCCATAATTGTATGAAGTCTTGTGCCGCATGCCATCGACAGTTGCATAAAATCTCCACATATCATTCCTGTCCAGACTTTCTTGCGCTTCAGCAATTACACTTTCTTCGTGCTGCCATTTCCTATTGGGATAGATTCGTTTCTCTTTTGCTTTTGCCACCTTGTACCGCTTGCTAGAGGTGTGCGCCGCCGCGCCACGCCGGGTCGTCGCCGATTTTTAGTTCACGCCGCCGCCGATTTTTAGTTCACGCCGCCGCCGCTGATCATTTTTCGGCGCGCCGCCGCTTACGCCGCCGAAATCCAATTTTTTACGCCGATCTCAAAAACGCATTGTAAAATTCTATTATTTCTTGATTTATTTCATTACAATCTTTCAAGCAACTCATTGGAGTCATCTGCATACATAGCATTTGTAAGGTCATTTTCAGCGATGGTCCATTTTTATGGTCCAAATTTATAACAGTTCTAAAAATTTGGAACGCGAAAAATAGATCAAATTACGCTAAGTTCCACCGGTAGTTGTTTTAAATTCTAAACTTCGCATGTCGATGTTTTGAAAGTGAAAAAGTTTGTCCCTCGAATTAAATCGAGTTCACAAAGATACCGGGGGTTCCTGAAGATAACTGATAGCTGTAGAAAGAATCTACGGATTCCGAAAATTGAAGAAAATGCTAGTGATTCTAAAATAGGGTATTGTACCATTTGGGCAGGTGTACCTATTTTGAGCACTTGCCGCTATAACTAAGTCAACTTTAAACCGATTGATTTGAATTTTTGTACAGAGTTAGATGCAGTGCGTGCCTAACTCTATACAAAAATTCAAGTCAATCGGTTTGAAATTTCTCCAGCAACTCTTTTGAAAATTCTTCCAGCAGTTTCGCCAAGAAATCCGCTAGGAGTTCCTCCGGGAACTCTACAAGGTTCTTCTGGAATTTCGAGAGTTTCCTTCGAGACATCCTCTAGGAGTTTATCCAGGCATTGCTACAGAAGTTTCACTAAGACTTTTTCTAGTACTTCCACTAGAAATTCCTCTAAAAGTTACTGTGGGTATTCTTTTAGAAGAACCTTCGGCAATTCCTCTAGAAGTTCTTCCTGGGAATCCCTTTAAGAGTTCGTCCGGGAATTCCTCCTCGAGTTCTTCAACGAGTTCATCCGGGAATTCATTTACGAATTTCTACAGGAATTCTTTTAAGAGTTCATAAAAATTGCACTGGATATACCAGAAGTTTACTCCGGTAATTCCTCTAGAAGTTCTTCCGGGAATTCTTCTGGGAGTTCTTCCGGCAATTTCTGTAGCAGTTCCTCCTGGAATTCTTCCAGAAGTTTTATTTTAAGATTTCTTCCTGAAATTCTTCCAGAGATTTCTCCAGAATGTTCTAGAAGTTCCTGTGGGAATTTCTTTAGGATTTCCTCCAGGAATTCCTCCGGGAATTCCTCTACGAGTTTCTTTGGGGATTCCTTACCGTTTTTTTTTTTTTTCGGGAATTACACTAAGAGTTTCACCGTGACTGTCTCTAGAAGCTCTGGGAATTCGCCCGGGAGTACTTCTGAGAATTCGAACATCTTTGGGAACACCTTTACGAGTTTCACCGGGAAGAAGTTCCCCAGGCAAGTTCACTACGAGTTTATCTACTGGGCATGCCGGAGTTTCCTCAGAGAATTCTTTTGAGGATTCCCCGGAAGTTCCTCTAAAAATTCTTCCGGAAATTCCAGTAAAGTTGCTTCAATAATCTTTTTAGGAGTTCCTCCGGGAATTCTTCTTAGGTGTTCCTTCAAGATATTTCCGGGGAATACATCCAGATGTTTCTTCAAACGTTCCTTCAGGAGTTCTCCCAGCAGTTTCTCTGAAAGTATCTCGGGGAATTTCTCTAGAACTCCTCTACGAATTCCTCTACGACCTCCTCTATGAATTCCTCAGGGAATTTCTTTACGAATTTCTTCGGGAATTCCTCAAGAAGTTCGTCCGTAGTTTCTCTACGAGTTCTTCCTTAAATTCCTGTCCGAATTTCTTCGACAATTTCTCTAGGAGTACCTCTGGCAATTTATTCACTAGTTGATCTAAAAGTATTTCTGGGAGTTGCACAAGGAATAACCAGAATTTCCTCCGAAAATTCTTTTATGAGTTCCTCCGGTAATTCCTCTAAGAATTCCTCAGGAAATTCCTCTAGGAGTGCTTCCGTGAATTCCATTGAGAGCTCCGGAAATTTCTCTAAGAGTTCTTCTAAAATTTGTTTCCGTAATTCTTCCAGGAGTTTCTCCAAACGTTCCTTTAAGATGTTTTTTGGAAATTCGTTTAGAAGGTCCGGGAACTCCTCTAGGTGTACCTACGGGAATGTGTTACGGGTATAAATATTTGTTACATTAATAAGACAGAATAATTGTTTAATGTGTTCAAAGTTTAATATTCTTACGTCCTTTGTGTTACATGTTGAATTTTAACTTGTAAATATTCCTCTAGTATTAATTAACATTTATAGGGTTCTAGAAGAATAGAGGCCCATGAATTGCAATCCTACTTCGATTGCCAACATTCAGGCCATTTCGGGCCGCGATTAAGTACTAGATACGTAAACCTTTCCCTGACACAGACTTCAAGTCATAGAGCTCTAGTATCGAAACCCGAAACGGGATGCCCGATTAGGATTAGTTTTCCTAGACAAAACCAAGCTATGAACACAGCAACAAATGATGTGAACTAAAAGGCAAAATGCCAACTCAAATACAATTTCAGGATGACTGATGGACCCAAACTAATAAATGAAACCTCATCATCCTGTGATCGGAAGGAGTTATCCATCTGGATAACAGGGCACATTTATGTTATGTGTTGTGCTACGTCAATTTGTGATGTCTGTATATTGTGCATTTGTAAGGTTATATGTGTATCGTGAAGTGGTAATATTGTGTAATAATTAATTTCTTTTATTTTTGTAACAAATGCCTGTACGAGTTCCTCCGGGAATTCTTTTAAGAGTTTATTTGGAAAATCCTCTAGAAGTTCCACCGGGAATTCCTCTAGAATTTCCTCCGGGAATTTCTTTAGAAGGCCATTCTGGATTAATTTTGCGCAGATTCACCATAACAATTATTTCAATAAATTTTAAAAAAAACATGAGAAAATAAAAAAAATATAACAAAACCGTAACCATAAACATGTCATTGAATCTTCAACATGATGAGTTACTTAAAAATAAAACACTGATATTGATTAACGGAATTAACACCTTGGCCAAGTTCGCAAGGGTTGACGGTATTAAAGTGAAGGAGTTTCATTTTGATTATTGTAATGTAGTGTTCTTTAGTGAAACATATCACCTTTTTAACACTTTAATGCGCCTCCAACGGTTCATCACGAACCGGCTGCTGCAGATGGAGTATGGCTGATCATATGCATCAGACATGCTCGATAAACACGGAGGAACCGCCGGGGCTCATTAGAGTCTATTCCCAAGCAATAGTTCCAAGTCAGTTGGATTTGAGAAGGTTTTGATGATCGTTACAAATCATAATAAAAATATAATAGGATTTGTGACAGGTTTTGGAACCTTTTACAGCCAGCTGACTTCAAAATGTTGTTTGGGCTCTATTTCCCACGTTTCTCGGTTGATTTTTATTAGTAATTTATTAATGTCATAGTCGCTTTTTCGAATTTTCACAATGTTACTTGCTCATATTTTCTTTAAATAAAGCAATTAAAATCAACCGAAGAATTAATAGTGGGAAGGAGATTTGCAGCACTTAATTGTGCTCATAGATTCGAAGCTAACGTGCGAACAATTAAACGCATTGTTGATGTCAATGCGTTCGACGTGACATTTTGGACAAAAACTGACTGCTTATTATTAACTGTACAACGTTACTTGTGTATGACTAAGTTGACATTTCTAGGCTACGCTGGAGAAAATGACATGGTTTCTCTAGGTAGGACCGATAGGACAATTGAACGAATTTGAATATTCATAGTATTTGTA
Organism: Aedes albopictus; assembly: GCF_035046485.1. NCBI lineage: Eukaryota > Metazoa > Arthropoda > Insecta > Diptera > Culicidae > Aedes > Aedes albopictus. The sequence goes on along the minus strand of NC_085137.1, from coordinate 219,474,331 downwards.
GGGGGATGAATACATAATAATTGACATGCAATCTTTATTATTATAAAATTTTATTGCAATCAACTGACCAACTTGGCGTATTTTTGTTTATCTCTTAGATGGTATTATGACACCAACAGAAAAATACCAGAAGTTCAGTTACATGTTTCTGTGGGTTTTGAACCGATGATAATTTAAGGACCTAACACAGAGAAGTAGAAAGCGATTACCGAAATCAAGAAAATAATTTGACACAGGATCGACTAATAAGTGTAGAATTAGCGTTATGTTAAAATACACATAAATAAAAACAAAAAAAAAATAGTATCGACTAAATATATTTTAACATACAGGGTTCGATTGATTCGATGAAAAAAAAACAAACATACGACAACTGACTTCACGAGAAGAAAAACATATTGAACCATACCACAAAATCAAACAAGAAGACAAACACAAACCGTGTGACCATAACACTACATATTCAAATCCTGACTGACTGACCAATTGAAAACTTTCTTACCTTCTACCGTAACTTTCAGAGTCAGTAGGCAACAGTGTCTTAATGGATATCATTTTCCGCGTACGGCTGGCAAACTGCTTCTGAAAGATTACGTACTCTTTTCTATCTTCGGGTCTAGTGTAGAGGTTTCAACTCTATTCATAGTGCAGCTAGAAACCTAGCAAAAAAAAATATATTGATTAACGGAATTAACAAAAAAAAAAAATATGGCCACGCCGATCACGGCCAAAGAATTGCAAAACGCCGCCGCCGACCGATTTCAAATCGGCGCACACCTCTACCGCTTGCTGTTTTGCCCAGTGCACAATGGTCGGAAAAAGATAAAGTTCGGCCAAAACTCTTTTTATGTGTTTAATTGAAGTTATAGGTTGCCTAGATATGTTATATAGTATTTTTAGTGTTTAAAAAGGGGTATTCAAAAATTACGTAATTTCAATAATTTCAAAAACGGTAAAAATCAGTAAAACCCCATATTTTTGCGTTTTTTGTTAAAAAATCAATTCGAATTTAAATAAATGATCATCTTTCGATCAAATCCAATCAAGTTTGTTCAAAACGTGTGAAAAATGTGGAAAGATAAATTTTATTTCAGTAAAAAATGGAAAAATAACGTAAAATATATGAAAAAACATGACTTTTTTAAATAGCTCTAATTTGAAAAACTGCAAATTTTTGCAAAATATTTAAACGTTTTTAGGCAGCTCTAAGCATGATGTTTAAGATGTACTATTCGAAATTGCGGCGACACGTGACGACACGAACCGTTTTTTAACTTAAAAATTACCAAAATTTCTAAGGTACAATATATGAAAATTTGAAAAGTTTTGTGACATATTAATTTTGCACCATACGTGCATTCAAACAGTCCAATAACAAGCTTTCATATGCTGGATAACTTAAAACATATATTCCATTCTCAAAATATTATTATTTTACTTTTTTCGAATAATTCATTTTTCAATTTTATGACTTAGGCCACTTTGGCAGTGAAACTGCCATTGAAATACAAAAGCTGGTACGCTTTTAATTAAGAATCATAAAAGTACAATACATTAACTTTGTTATAAGGTGAAATAAAGTTTAAAAATATCAATTTCGTTTTTTGAGAGTTTTGGCCGCCCCTTTGTATGGAGCCCGACCAATGTGCAGTGCCGGCCACTGTTTTATCGATAAACTCCCATAAACTGTTGACATCAGCAGATCCGTTAGTCTCTCCTTTCCTCTCGTCTAGCTTTTGATGGTACTGTGCAGCAACCACTTCGGTTGACAAACGTTAGAAGTTGGAACGCATGGCTCTATTATTTCTTGAAATCGTTACGCTGGATAACCACCTCCTATTTTTTACGACTACAATATAATGATCCAAGTCAATGTTCGGACCTCTATAAAACCTCACATCTATTCCGTCCGAAAAATGTCGCCCGTCGACCAGCACGATGTCACTTGAATTGTACTCAACTTTTATTTGTGCTTGCAGAATCCGTCAGTGCTTCTACTGTCCGAAAGCGTACTCGAACTATGAATATCTGAAAATTCACCTTAACTTCCATCCCCGCAACGAATGGACTTGTCCGATGTGCAGCAAAGAGATGAAGAACAAGGGCAAGTTCATTGACCATCTGAGAATGCATGCGAACGAACGCCATTACCGGTGCGACATCTGTGAGAAAGATTTCACATCGCACAAGTACATTTCCAACCACATGAAGATGCACAAGCGGAAGGGCGAACGAAGCGTAAGTCGGAGTTGGATGGGAGATGCTTGAGGTCGGTCATTGATCATGCCATGAGCTTTCTTACAGAGTAAATACAACTATGAGGAATCCTCCAGTGAAAGTGATTGCGAATTGGTGGACGATGATAAGGAGGAGGATGAAGAGGAGGAAATGAATCTCTCTGATAAAGAGGAGGCAATCAAGGTAATCTAAAGTGATGGTTAAATTCTTGTCCATAATAATGTTAAGGCTGATCGTTTGTAGAACGACTATCAGTTAAATCCCGATGCCCCCAAAGATTGTCCGGTCTGCAACGAAACGTTTGAAAAAATAATATATGTAAAGTATCACCTTCAAAGCGAGCATCTACCAGTAGACGAATCTGCTCCTAGGTAAGTTCATGGATTATGTACTTATATCGTTTAAGACCTAACTTGATAACACCTAGTAATTGTCAACTTCTGTAGAGTCCATTTTTGCGTAACGTGCAAGAAAAGCTACATGACATTCAGCCATCTCATGAGTCATATGAAATTGCACGAGGAAAAAGTGTGGAGCTGTCCGGAGTGTAAGAAACAATTCCGTCGCCTTGATAAGTATAAGGAGCACCAGAAGACACACCAGAGCGATCGAACCTTCCTGTGCGTGTACTGTGGGAAAGATTTTCCCACGACCAAGTACATGAACCGACATTTGCAGACACACATGAAGGAGAAGGTGCAAAAACCGGAAGAGGTAGGTTGCTTTTCGGACTAATTAATTGATGGACAGACATTTAGGTGCCTCATTTCGCCCAAGCAGTTCGAGTGTGAAGTTTGCGGCAAGAAGATGAAATACAAGTCGAACTACACTAATCATATGAAAACCCACGGACCGGAGCATGCCAAGCCAATCAAAGTCGATCCGGATTCACCGCCCAAGAAGATATACCTGTGCAGTATATGTGGGCGGAATTGTGGTTCTTCCAGTAATCTGACGGTGCATATGCGCCGTCATAATGGGCAAGCGATTTGTGCCTGTTCGGTTTGCGGTAAAGGTTATCCTCGAAAGGCTGATCTGGTTATGCATATGAGAAGACACACAGGTAATTATCATACTAACTATTGGATTCTACAATAGGTACCATCATCTCTCCAGAACCACTACTCCAGTTCTGAAAAGATTGCTTGTTCTAACGCGACTACTAGGTGATGCTCTTGCGCCCTCCCACAATCAACTCCGACTAAATTCTGACTGAAATACTATACTGCTACTTTCAGTGGAAATTGTAAACCTTTGAAGAAAATTTATCGAAAGTTCATGTTGAAGTTTCTGAGGGAATTTCCTACTTCATTTCTAGCAGAATTTTCAGTTAAATTTCTGTAAAAACTTTGGCATCAATCTCGTTTGAATTATTAGCCAATTTTACCGAAATGTTTGCAAACATTTTCAAATTCTCCCGTGATTCCAAATTCCCATGATTGGAGATAATTCTGTATGAATCTCAACAGTCTCCAAAAATATCTTTTGGTAGTTTTGGCACATCTATAATAGATGTTGTCAGGAAGTCGCTAGAAGAAAAAAACAATTCCTCCAAGAGTTCCCCGGGAATTCTTCCATGGGTTCCCCGAGCATTCCTCCAAAAATTCCGTGAGAACTCTTCCAGAAGTTCTCGGGGAATTTATTTAGAAGTTATTCGGGATTTTCTTCAGGGTTTCATTGGGATTTTCTGCAGAAGTTTCTTGGGCATTCCTTCAAGAATTTCCTGACGATCCCTCCAGAAGCTCCTCGACAATTTCTCCAGAAGTTCCTCGAGAATTTCTCCAGAAGTTCCTCGAGAATTTCTCCAGAACTTTCACGGGAATACCTCCAGGAGTTCCCCGGGAATTCTGACATTCTCAATTGCCGGGAATCCATCCAGGAGTTCCTCTGGAATTTCTCCAAAACTTCCTTGAGAATTTCTCCAGGAGTTACTCGAAAATTCCTTCAGAAGTTTCCAAGGAATTCCTTCAGAAGTTTACGGGAATTCTTCCAAAAATTTCTCCAGGATTTCTCCGAGAACTTCTGCGAATTCTTGAATTTCTCCGGGGTTCCCCGGGAATTTCTTCAGCAGTTCTTAGGGAATTTCACAAGAAGTTCCCGCGGAATTCCTGGAGGAACTCATAGAAGAACTAAACCAAAGTTTCAATCACCGAGGAAGTCCTGGAGGAATTCCCAGGGGACTCTTGGAGAAATTTCCGGCGTACTCTTGGAGCATTTTTCGAGTAACTTCTGGAGATTTTTTCGAGGAATTCCTAGAGGAATTCTCGAGAAACTGCAGGAGAAATTTTCGGGAAACTCTTGAAGAAATTCCCAAAGGATTCCCGGAGATCTCCTGGAGGAATCTTCATGGAACTCCTAGAGGATTTACCGAGGAACTTCATGAGGAAGTCTCGAGGAACTCCAGGAGAAATTTCCAAAGAACTCCTGAAGGAATTGTCGAGGAAATCCCGGAGAAATTTTCGAGGAACTCTTGGAGGATTTTCAGGGGCACTTGATGAAGATTTCCCGAGGCACTCCTGGAGGAATTGCCAGGGATCTTCTGAAGGAATTTTCGGTAAACTCCTGAAGCAATTCCCGGGGAACTTCTAGAAAAAAATTCGAGGAACTTCTGAAGTAATTCCCGAGGAAATCCTGAAGAAAATCCCGAATAACTTCTAGAGGAATTCCCCGGGAAGGCTCGGGGAGCCGCAGGAAACTCTTGTAGACATTCCCAGAGCGATCCTAAAGAAATTTCCCAAGAATTCCAAAAGAACTCCCAGGGTTGTCTTGAAGGAATTTTCGGAGAACTCCTGGAGGAATTCCCGGGGAACTTCTGGAGAAATTCCCGAGGAACTTTCGGAGAAAATCTCGAATAACTTCTGAAAAAAATTCCAGGGAATTCCTGAAGAAATTCTTGGTGAACTCCTGGAGGCATTTCCAGTTTACTTGAGGAGGAATTCCCGATGAACTTCTGGAGAAACTCCCGGGAACTCATGGTGAAATGGGGCACGTTCGGTGTAGTACTAGATTTGTAGTAATGAGCTGAATTTTAGTATGGTGAGAAGGTCAATTTTGCGTTTCTGCAATGAAATGATCCAAAAAGCGTGAATATTATGATTCCTTGCCTAATTTGATGCTGTTTGAGCAAAACTTCGGATAATTATGTTGTTTATGTTGCAAGAAATGGAGAAAACAACAACACTGTTGCCCAAAGTTTTGCTCAAACAGCATGAAATAAGGCAAGTAATCAATACCCATGCTTTTTGCACCATTTTATTGCAGAAACGGAGAATTGACCTTCTCACCATACTAAAATTCAGCTCCGGCGCTGTACATAAACTACGTAGACATATTTTGGCCATCTCAGAACCCCCCTCCCCCCTCGTAGACTTTCGTTCATACAAAATTTTCGAAATTTGTATGGAGCGAAGACTTTGGCCAGATCCCCCCGTCCCCCCTAAAAGTCTACGTAGTTTTTGGACAGGCTCTCATTACTACAAATCTAGTACTTCACCGATATGTCCTATTGCCAGGGAAGTCCTTGAGGAATGCCCTAGGCACTCCTGGGGGAATTCCCAGGGAACCCCTGGAGGGATCCTCAGGGAACTCCTGAAGGAACCCCCAAAGAACTCTTGGAGGAATCCCCTAGGAACTCCTGGAGGAATCCCCAAGAAACACCTTGAGGAATCCCCAGGGAACTCGTGGAGGAGTCCTTGAGGAACCTCTGGAGAAATCTCCAGGGAATACTGGCGAGACTCCTGGAGGAATCCGCAGGGAATGCATGGAGGAATCCCCAGGAAACTCCTGGGGGAGTTTCCAAGAAACTCTCAGGGAAATCCTGGATAAATCCCCAAGGAACTCATGCAGGAATCCACTGGGAACTCCTGGAGAAATCTTTGGAAACTCGTAGAGGAATCCTTGAGGAACTCCTGGAGGAATTCGTGAAGAACTTCTGTAGGATTCCTCAGGGCACTCCGGGAGAAAGCCTTAGAGACCTTCTGAAGTGTAGTAGGTCACTCTGGATGACAAATAAATAAGTTTACAACCTTATTTCACTTGTATAACTTTACTTTTATTCTGACTTCGATCTTCACGCGTTTTACACATCACCGTCCCTCCAACGATCTCCCCTTTTCTCCTCTCTCTCTTCTCTCTCTGTCTATCTCCCATTTCCCAAGGCGCCATCCCTAAAGGTACAAACAATGCTACTTCTTCTCTGTTGTAGGACCCTACATGAAGGAATCTCTGAGAATCTCAGACTGAGATAATCCTGAAGAAATTCCCGGGGAACACCCGGAGGAATCCTTAGAGAACTCCTGAAAAAAATCCCTGGAGAACTTCTGGAGGAATTCTCGGAGAATTTCTGGAGGATTCTCCGGAGGAATCCTGGAAAAATCCCCGGGGAATTCCTGCGGAAATTCCCGAGAAGCTTGTTGATAAATCCGGGGAACTCCTGGAGGATGCATAGCAAACGGTCTCCATATCAGACCATCGCTAATGTCAAAGTGTATGCAGAAGTCTTTTTTCCGGGAGCACCCGCTTGGTTGCAATAATTTGTCACACAACATTCTAACATTTCTTTCCCTTCCCAACTGACTGTAAAGTCTGGAACACACAAGTTTTTGAGAAGTTGGGGGAAAAGGACAGAGCGAGTGCGAAGTGGACTACGGATCCCCACCGTTTTTGTACCAAGAAGACCGAGTCACCCACATCGTCTTTGTGTCCATTCTGGGCGAATACCGTCACATAACTTGTCGAAGGCCGATCCGCCACTACATCGGCAAGACCGTGACCGGGGTTTCCGTTAGCTGACCCTACTAGCCGCTATAAAAATGATCAACAATTGATTAGTACGAAATACGAATAGTGCTGAAAAATCGAGTTTTGCAACGAGTTACATACAAAATTTAATGCAATGATTTTTTTAATTATATGTACTACTCATTTGAGTTGCATAATGTTCATAATGCAACTCAAATGAGTTGCATAATGAACATTATGACACTATTTTTCATTATGCCACTCATTTCAGTTGCATAATGAAACAGTTCAGAAATATTTGTGATTATGATATGAGTTATATAAAATAGTCATTATAATACTGAATTGCATAAAAATAATTCAAGGTCTCCAAGCCTAGATGTATTGCATATAAGCTAGATATTGATTTGCGGGTATGTAAAGTAATTTATTTTCTATCTAGGTGAAAAACCGTACGAGTGTCCTACGTGTGGTCGAGGCTTCGCCAGGAGAGACAAATTGAGGATACACATCCGTACGCATACTGGAGAAAAGCCATACGCCTGCCCATGTGGACGTGCATACGCTCAGGTACGTTTTTCCATTTTTTGTCATTTTGATGCAAATGTGCTTAGTATTCATACGTTTATTTACTCCAAATCCCAAATATCACAACCCCTCGCAGAAAAACGATCTCAAAACTCATCAGAAGCGTAACACATGCGGTCAAAACTTTGATATTACCAAACTGATGGCTCCCTATCAGACGTCGATCTGTGTTCGAGGACCCCCTTCTCCACAACCACCTCCACCGCCAAGGGAACCTCCTCCTGTCCCATGTGCTCCCATGCTAAACCCTTCGTCAATCCAATCTTTCAACTCCACCACCACCACCACCAATGCAACCCCAGTATATCCCACGGTCGCACAGCCGTTGCCAAGTGGGACCACTGTGGGAACGCCCGGTATGCCCAGTATTCCCCCGTCGCCATCGCATCACGATATGAGCCGGCTGTCCGACTCGGTTCCGAACAGCCCCGTAGATCTGATGACCAATCGGCATCCGTTTGTGCCATTCCCTGGTGGAGGTGGTGACGTCGTGAACATGATGCCAAACTATGCCAACCACTATCAGCAGCCCAAGGTTGACATCGATATGTGCAATCAGTGAGTGGGAGAGAGGTTGCCTGTGTGCATAATGATATTGAGATTCTTTTTGAGGATTTTGTTTTATTTGACTGTCGTACGGTTACGAGCAATAAAGTTGCTGAATACTTAAACTGTTATCAGGTGGATTGAAAATATTGTTCTAGATGACATCCTTTCTATGCTTGGGATACGTCCTTCGCACCTTGGGGTATGTTTAGGGCGACAAATAGCGAATGTCACGGAACTTATGTTTAGGCTTGGAAATTTGGGAATTATAAGCTTTGGAATTTGGTAAAACTTACTTTCAGTCCTCAGTCCTGGTGGTGCTGAGAGCAAAGTGCAAGATCTTCATCCCAGGCGATTGCAAGCCATTGCCTTGACCAGTAGCCAGGATCTTTGTTAAGGTTTCGTCTCCATGAGCTTCTGGCCCTGACTCTTCTGCAATGTTCTGCCAGGTTCCAATCTAACGCTTTCTTGCAGATACAAATTAGGGTATATGTACCATTCCTTGGCCTAATTTGCAAGCCGCCTTGACAATTTTGACCAAAACTCATGAATTAATAGCACTAGAAATAATATGTTGAGCATATTACACACTCTAGGCAATGCATGTTTCACCATTTGGAAGTAAACTAACGTAAATATTCAAGAACTTACTTAAAGAAGTTGAAAAGATTCGATGCGATGGTATGCAACGTTGGTCTATGGTACAGAAATTGGCCTATTAGTGGATACAACCTTGGCCTATTGCTTTCTACGCACTAGAATTATCTCATTTTTCAATATTTCTGCTGAAGTATTATCTCTGTTTGTTCACCAATCTTACTTTTAAATTACATTTTCGGAGCCAAATTTTCAAAAAACTATAAATAAATCACTAAACTAAAGTTCTTTCTTAATTTAGTAACGAAAACAACGCAATTATTCTATGATTGTGTTATATTTTTACAGTCACCGCACACAAAAACATTCTTCCTGTTTGTTGTTTCTGGTTCTTACGCATCAATGTTGTGACGTCACTTTATCGGTGTTTTTGACGTCACTTTACTGATGGGCCAAGATTTGGGTACATAGTGAAAAAAAATGTCCTCAATATTCGGCCCACATTCAATTTGTGAAATAGTTATTATTCGTTGAAAACAAATACACAGCTTCAAAATAGCGTCTTTGACCGTCGCATCAAATGTTCAGTTATTGAAAAGTCAATTCGAAATGTTCCAGAATCATGCCATTTTGATCATGTGTATAGACTACCCACTAAGCCGAAGAATCATGGCGTCTACAAAAGCTGAACAAAGTGACATTTTCATTCAATTTTAATACTCCAAAGTGCTAAAATTGAAACGAAATGTTATAGTTGTTTGGCGTATAGCTTTTTCGATATCCAGTTATGCGTGTTTGTTTGAGTTTTTGGTTTACGTTGAGATAGGCCGAACGAGGGGACTATGCCAACGAAGCATCCCGATACCCTATGTATCGGAAACGTCTCTTGATAAAATCCTGCACTGCCCATAACTGCATAACAGTCACATTCGACAAAAGTAGGCATAGGAGAAAATGAAGTTTAAAGTTTGCAACATGTGCTAGTATGGAGACGAAACGAAATTTCAAAAATTTGGTAATAATTTAAAATTGATCATTTTGCAATGAAATTGTCTACAGCTCTTCTTGTATGCTGGACAAATAGTTAAAAAAATAATCAGACCGAAATATGATTGATATTACGCTTTGACACTAGTGTCTATTTACAGTGTGACTGTTATGCGATTACATTTATAAATTTTAGCTAATGAGACAAAACGACTTGGTATTTGTTTCACATTTTGCAGAACAAACTTATAAAGTCCATTTGGGTGGATGAAAGTACTGATGAATGGGAGATGATCCCCGGTATTAACTCAATACTGGCAAAAAATACAAATGTTACAATTATGCAGTTATGGGCAGTGCAGTTATTGAATGTTCTCCTCTGATACACACCAGGTTTCACTAGCGTACAGTAGCACAGATTTCATGTTTGAGTTGAACATTCGCCCTTTGGCGCGTTGACTAATCTGACTGTTTTTTTCATAAAGTTCTTGAACTCGCAAAAGCAGCCCTCGCCCTCTTGATCCGTGCACCTATTTCGATCTTCATGCCGCCATTTGGCTACCAAGGTATTGAAAACTTTCAACTCTCTCCACTGCTTGTCCAGCTCTCAGCTCAGCTACTACCGTAAAGCTGCAAGGATTGACCCTATCAGGTATCAGAAGGTCGGCTTCAGAGGCACGTTAACCAAGGGTTGACGTTGTTTACATTCAAAGATTTAGACTTGTTTACGTTGATGGGATCTACCAGCTATTTAGGTTGATCGAAAAAGAATTTAACATTAAAGACTAACTTCAAAACGAGCCATGACAACCAGACGATCTCATTGGAACTTCGCTGACCTTTTTTTCCTACCAATAAAAAACGCAGGTTGACAAAAAACTAAAATTTCGAAGAAACAGTGTGTGTTTAACCCTCTAATACCCAATCCAAAATGTTTTCATCTCAAAAAATCCGTACCCCAAATTGGCTTCCAGGAAAAATATAAAAGTGTGGGGATGATCAAAAATAAAAATTAGAAAAATCAAAAACTAAAATTCACAAAATCGAGAATTAAAAAGAATCATATTTCAAAAGATGTTTAAATCGATTTTAGCTGACGAAAAATGATATTTAGATCAAAATCAAAAATTTGGGTATTAGAGGGTTAACTGACAAATTAAGATAAATTTGTGGAAAAATTATCACTTGTGTCGGTAGGACTCGAACCGACGACTCCGTATCGCAGTCTGGCGCTTTAACCAACTAAGTCACAGAAGTAGTTACGATTCTGCGGAATAGAAAGTCAAACTGGGTTCCAGAAGATCCAGTTCACGAGCGTGTGGGAGATTGACATCTAAGCCGAAAGAGAGATAAAGATGTAAAAGACAGACCCGGTTAGGGTGGTGCTTTGAACCCAGTTTGACTTTCTATTCCGCAGAAAAGTAACTTTTTCTTTGGCTTAGTTGGTTAAAGCGTCGGACTAGCGATACGGAGTCGCCGGTTCGAATCCCACCAAAACAAGTGATAATTTTTTCACAAATGTTTTTAAATTCGAATCTTCGAAGTTTGAGTTTTTTCGTCCTTTCAGGCATATGGTTGATTCAGAAGACAATATTTTTAACAATGAACATACACAATAACGATATTTGTATAAATATTCCAAAAAAAAAAACGGATTTATTTAGGGGTTCCTTTGAAAATATTTTCGAGGATTAATTTACCCCGGTTTCCTTTACGAATTGCTTTGCAAAATTTTTTCAGGAATTACTTCAGAAATTTCCTCAGGGATCCCTTTTGAAATTTCTCAAGGGGTTCCTCCGGACACTTAGAGATTCGTGACAAGCACGTGATAGAGCGTAATTACTGGTTGTGCTGTATTTACTGAACGATCTTTATGTACGAGTAGTGATGGTTTCTACCGCTATCTGCTCGGTCGCCTTTTGTTGCAATTTTTCGGTGTTAAATAAAAGTATGTGAATGCAGAATTTTCAACTTTATTACGACGATCGCCGAAGAAAACTTCCCAAATCAAATCATCATGTTGTACAGATTGTTTCAGTAAATCTTCCATGTGTTCCTTCAGGAGTGTCACAAAGAATTCTTTTACGAAATCTGGCATGAATTGCTTAACCAATTCTTCCATGATTTTTCACAAATTATTTCAAAGATTGTTTGAGAAATTCGCCCAGGTATTATTTCAAAAATTCCTCTGGAAATTTATTCAGACATTTCTCTAGACATTTGTTTGGAGAATCTATTGGAGATATGGTTGGAGATTTAGAAAATTCACCAAAAAAATTTCAAAAAATATCGTAAAAAATCTTTTGAAAATTTGTCCGAGTATACGGCCAAAAATTCCATCACGAATTCTTTCAAAAAATCTTCCATGGAATAATTCGGAAAATTTCTTCAGGAATTTGTTTGGAAATTTCTCCTATTCTACAAATTTCAGAAAGAATTATTTTAAAGCATCTTGCAAGATTTATATCTTAAATTCCTCCATTTTTTTCAAAAAAAAAATGTCCTTAAATGTGCAAAGAAATTCCTCGAGGGATTCTTTCAAAATTCGTACAGAGATTCTTTAGAAATTTCTTTAGACATTTATTCAGAAATTTCTGCAGAGATACCTTTAAGAATTATTCCAAAGTTTTTCAGGAAATGTTTCAAAAGTTCCTTCAAAAATTCTACTGGGGTTACTTTGGAAATTCTTCCAATGATTTCACCGGAAATTCCCACAGCAACTTCCAATTTATCCAAAAATTTCACTATGGATTCCTCCAGAAGTTTCACTAAGAGTTGCCTAAGAAAGTTGTGTATGAATTTCTGCAAAAATTCCTCCAGGGATTTCTTTCGAAAAACCTGTAGACATTTACATTTTTTTCGAAACTTTTCTAGATTTTTTTCAGGTAAATTCGTTTGGAAATTTCTTTAAGCATTCTCTCAAGCGACCTTCCAAGGATTTATTTCAAAACTTTCTTCTGGGTTTGCTTCAGAAATTGCTGCAGGGTTTTTTTTAAGTATGGATTTCTGTCAGAAAATCTTCCTAGAATTTCCTTAGAAAATCCTCCAGGGACTTTTAAAAAAATGTGAGATCCATTTGGGGATTTTTCTGCAGAGATTCGTATACAAACTGCCCTAGAGATTCCTTCACAAATTTTCCGAGGGATTCTTTAAGAAAATCTCCCATCGACTCCCATCCTCAGAAATATCTCCCGATTTTCCTTCAGAGATTTCTTCACAAATTTTTCCAAGGATTACTTAAAAAAAAAGAAAAACGTTTATAGATTTTTGATAATTCTTACATGGACCCTTGCTGAAATCCATCCTAGGATTCATTTAAAAAAAAAAACTTTCACGAGTTTCTGAAAAAAACTCCCAGGGATTCTTAAAGAAACTTTTCCTGGGACTCGTTTGGAAACTCCTCGTAGATTTACTTTAAAAAATCATCCAGGAAATCCTACAGAAATTCAGTAAGGAAATTCCCAAGACTTCTTTACATTCCTTTAGATATTCCTTCAAGACATTTCTCTTCCAGAAATTGCTCCAAGGATTTCTTAAGAAAGTTTTGGAAAATCCTCCACGGATTCCTTCAGACATTTTTCTATAGATTCTATCAGAGATTCTTATAAGGATTCTTATATAAAGGCTGGAAAACATTCTTGCAGAGATTCCTGGAGAAATTTAAACAAAGAATTCATCTGAAATTCCACCGGGTATTCCTCTATGTATTTTCTCAGACATTCCCCTAGGATTTCCTCCAAACGTTCTTCTAAGAATTTCTCTATACAGTAAAACCCCCATGAGTCAATACTGAACTCTACTTGTGGGCTTCGTGTGGTTAGCGGCGTCAGTCGTTTAGGCGTATTGTGAGTGCAACGGAGTGAGGGCTCGATTCCCGCTCCAGCCGGAGGAAACTTTTCGTCAAACAAAAATCTGGGTGTTCCGCGTTGTTAATTGCCTAATGTTAGTGAATGTTTAGTCTGTGCAACCTCTGGTTGAAGACGGTGTCGTGTCTTTTAAAACTCATGGAAATATCGAGTGAGTCAAGGAACATCGACTCATGGAGGTTCGACTGTAGATTCCTCCCGGAATTCATTGAAAAAATTGATTAGGATTTTTATTAGGGGATTTCTCCCGGATTTTTTTTACGAGCAGAAGGAGAAAATCTTTGGATATCAAAAATAAAATTTAATTACATAGATGGGAAAAACTTACATTTTTTCGGAAAAAATCCTAAAAGTGTGAATCCATCCTTACTTTTTTCAACGATTGAAAAGTACCGTAAACCGGGGTCAAATTGATCTCCGGGTCGAAATTGATCTGACGTTTTTCTGTTAGATAAAGCTTGCTTAAAATAGTTCCATTACCAATACCGTTTAATATCAGATTCGAACAGCACGATATTTGAAATTAAACCATTCAAAATATGCTTTATCTAACAGAAAAACGTCTGATCAATTTCGACCCGGAGATCAAATTGACCCCGGTTTACGGTACCTATAATTTTCAAGCATCAATATATTTTCGATAAACGCTCAAAATTGCATTTAATTCGGTTCACTGTTCTCCGAGATATGACAGTTCAAAAATTAGTTGTCTAAAAAATATTGTTATACGAAAACGGTTCTAGCTTCACGTAAAATTAACCAATCGAGCTTAAATTTGTACCAATGATGCACATATAAAAGGTTGACAAACAGTCAAAATTTGAGAATTTTTGATACTTCTTCTTCTTCTTCTTCTTCTTCTTCTTCTTCTTCTTCTTCTTCTTCTTCTGTATGGCTCTACGTTCTCACTGGAACTTGGCCTGCCACTCTCCAACTTAGTGTTCTTTGAGCACTTCCACATTTATTAATTGGAGGGCTTTCTTTGCCTACCATTGCATGAATTTGTATCTTGTGAGGCAAGGACAATGATACACTATGCCCAGGGAGTCGAGAAAATTTCCCCGATCGGAACGGGAATCGAACCCGCCGTCTCCGGATTGGCGATCCATAGCCTTAACCACTAGGCTAACTGGAGACCCCCTACACTATACTACCCTGATACACTATAGGTATTCTTCGCTATAACGTACAAAAAAGTTTTCTCTTTGTACTTTATATCGAAGTGTACGTTATATCGAAGCAGAGAAAAATTTAATATTGTTTATGCTAGTATTGATGTATTCGACGTGAAATTAATCCCAAATAATGATTTCGGTGAAATTCAGAAAAGGGGTCGTCCATAAATGACGTAGCTTTTTCAAAGCGATTTTTAATACCCCCCTCCCCCTCGTAGCATTTCGTCACATATTCAGATACCCCCCTCTATAAATGACGTAGCTTCTTGAACACCCCCCTCCCCCTAAAAAAAAGTTTCATGTCAAAAATAAAAAAAAAACTCGAATTAAGCTCTGATTTCATTTCATAGAATATTAAGAAAACGTGATGTGAATTTTATGGTTAGGAGTACTGTACAATATCGTTGTTTTAAAATGACCAGTAGGAAACAGCTAAATACCGAACATGTAATCAATTGCTGTTTTCTAGGTGTATTCAGTAGTTCTTTTGTTAAATAATATAAGTTTTCTTGATTTAGTAAGCTATTTTGCATAAAAAACTTTTTTATTCAAGCTGTAGTACAAATAGTTCATTTTGAGGGTAACTTTGGGCCATATAAAAGCAATGCAATCAGTATGAGAACCCTACATATGTGAATTAAAACAACTGAGAGTATTCACATTATTTTATGCATAATGAGGTGTAATATTTTGGAAATAAAAGCATATCAGCTTCTAGGTAGATAATACAGAAATATTATTTTCGACTTCTGAGAATTCATTTGCAAGCAATGTTTTATCACATTGAGCTGTTTTGTACGAGTTTTAGTGTTTGGCCCAATTTCACCCCCTGGAAGGGGTGAAATTAGGCCAATATGAGTTAAGCTAAATCATTGTCAAAATTAAAGTTGAAGCATTTATACTTAAAACAATCCTAAACAATATCAAAATGAAGGTGTCTGCTGATTTCAACATTCATTTGGAGCTAAAATATTGTTGGAACGACCTACAATGGGATGGGCTTTGCAATTTTGGCCCAATGACACCCCCACTGACGGTACCATATTAGCTCTTCCGAAGATATTAGTTTGCTCACTAATAAATCTCTTCAAAATATTAAATTGGTTTCATTTGAATAAAATTCACCACAACATTTCTTCTAAAACTCTTACAGCAGTTCATTTTGGAATTACTTTAGGAGGTTTTTTTTTTGGAATCCCGTTTTGAGAATTTCTCTCTTTTTAATTCCTCCAGGATTTCCTTCTGGGATATCTCCAAGAATTTCCTTTGGGATTCCGTATTTGAAAATCCCTCCTTATTGTAATCCTTCAGGGGTTCCTTCAGAAATTCCTCCAATATTTCCTTCCGGAGATCCTTCTTAGATTCCTCCCAAACGTTCCTTCTGAGATTTCTCCAGCAGTTTGTTTTCTAATGTTTTTCTAAAAGTTTATCCATGGTTTTCTTTAAGAGTTCTTTCAAGGTTTCTTCTCCTTTCTTCCACCAGCAGTTCCTTCGAACAGGTCTTCAGGAATTTTAACCGGTTTTTTTTTTTTTTTTTTTGAGATTCCATAAGAATTTCTTTCTGTGTTTCCCAAAGAAGTTCCTTTCGGGATTCCTCCAGGAATTCCTTCTTGATATTCTTCAGTAATTCACTTAGATATTCATTCCGAGATCTCGGCAGGAAACCCCACCGGTCTTTAAAAGCCCTCCCAAGAATTTCTTCTGGGATTCTTCAAGGGGTTCTTTTTCGGATTCCTTCAGGAATTCCTTTCTGGATACTTCTGAAATTCCTCATGGACTTCCTTCTAGGATTTATCCAGGATTTTTATAACCGGGACTCCTCCAGGAACTTTTTTCGGCATCTTTCCATTCTCTTACAATTCCGTGAGGAATCCCTTTACGGATTCCTCCCATTGTTCCTTCTGAAATTCCTCCAGGATTTTCTTTCTTATATTTCACCAGGAGTTATGCCCAGATAATTTTCCGGGATTCCCCAAAAGTTACATTCGAGATTCCTTCAGAGATTCCTTCCGAGATTCTTTCAAAAATTTCTTCCGTGTTTCTTCAGAAGTTGAACCAGGAGTTCCTTCTGAGAATCTAAAAATATCTCTTTCTGAGACTCTTCCAGGAGTTTATTCAAGATTTTTCCGAATGTTCCATCTAGAACTGCTCAAGGAACTCCTCACGGAGTTTTGAAATTTCTCTATGATTTCCTTTCCAAATTCTTACTGGGTTCCTTTTGAAATTCTTCTGGAATTTCCTTCTGAGATTCCTCCAGATCCTTTTGGAATGTTTTCAGAAGTCTTTTTTTTTTCTGGCATTCCCAGTAGGAATTACTGTGGAAATGTTATCGTTTTCCTGTTGGGAAAACCTATAAGGAAAACCATGAGAAATTCCTCACAAAGCTGCTAGAGGAGCTCCTTAAGAAATTGTTGGAGGAATTCTTCGAGGAAGTCCTGTAGATAAGAGTTCCTGAAATAATGCCATAATTCCAAAAACTTTAAAAAAAATTCCTTTGCAACCTTAGCGACGTGCAGTGCTCTATAGCAAGCAACAAACTATTGGTCCTGAGAAGCATTTGAGCAAAATTGATTTTTGTCTGCAAACACAATACATTATTCTTTACGCAGGATTTCAAAACCATATTCTCAGATACAGTTGTTGCGTCCGATTGCTGCATGTCTTATTAAATGAGGCTGCCTTTAATCTTCATTATTGGTTATTTACATTGATGTAAATGAAACAAAAAATAATTCATGCAATATATCTTTTTACTGGATAATGTTACTTAATGCAAGTAAAAAAATTATTAAATACGAAATACTTTTTTCAATAGGCTTAGTAGAAAGCTACGTAGCATATCAGAAACCCCTACCCCCCCTATCGTCACACTTCGTCACAAAATCACAAACACCCCCCTCCCCCCTAAAAAGCTACGTCATTTATGGACGCCTCCAAACCAATAATGAAAAACTTGAGTTTTCACGAAAAAGTCAATCCCTTTTTTGTGCTTCGATATAACGTACATTTTGCTTCGATATAACGTACACTAAATGTTTCCCCAAATTGTACTAACGAGGCTAATGCTGCAACAAAACATTGATTTGAGTGATTTCGTAGTTTATCTAAGGGTTATTCCTGGGAAAAATAAAAATTTTCAATGTTGTACGTTATATCGAAGCAAAATGTACGTTATATCGAATTCGCTATATCGAGGGTACGTTATATCGAGGGTACGTTATATCGAAGATTATCTGTATATGAAAAGTTACAGCATGTTGAACTTTTTTTTTTTTGAGAGAAGAAAAAGTTGCCTATCCCAAACATTTTGGCCACCTCCTGTAAAACTAAGTATGTCATGTGTGGAGCGGACCTGGTGTGATGGTTAGAACACTTGACTATCACGCCGAGGACCTGGGATCGAATCCCACTCCCGACAAACTCGCAAAATGTGAGTTCTTCCTTCGGAAGGGAAGTAAAGCGTGGGTCCCGAGATGAACTAGCCTAGGGCTAAAAATCTCGTTAATACAGATAAAAAAAAAAGTATACCATGAGGAATGATTTGGTGCTATTATGGATGCTCCACAAAACAATACATTGATATCAAGTGCTCCGCGTATCAAAAGCTGAAACCCCCTGGATTATAAGTAATCCCAATACACACTGTAAGTTTTTTAACAGATTGGATATTGAAAATTTTATCACTAAAAAAATACATAAAATCGAGGTGAAATGTACATAAAATAGTAGGTCTGTATAATCGAGGGTCCACTAAATCGAGGTATACCTGTATTGTGTTCCAGCTTTGAATTAAAAGTTCTAGGGCATGCAGTGAAATGGACTGGTAAGTCAGGGGATTTCTTCAAACAGATACGAGCAGTCGTTTTTTTTCCTTTTCGATTAATTTTTATTTCTACACTCTACCATACACAAGACTTCAGCAGAGAACGGTTTGTATCTTTTCGGTTCTGACAGTTTTCGCTTTTAGCCACTATTTTCCTGAAACATTGAACAATAATATTAGACTTTGCTTGCGTCAATTTTGAATTGAATTTTGTGACTGAGTTGTTTCGTTCTGATTGTTAATCCAAATTATTTTCTTTTTGTTTCTACTAATGAGCGTTGCTTGACTGTTTTGGGTTTCCTTCTAGGAAGTTCTATTGAATTTAGGTTACCACTTGTATAGACATTTTATTGCACCCGTTAGTTCTTCTCTTTTTTGTTTCGTGTGTAGCACAAGCAATAGCAAGTTTTTTTTTCTACAATTATAGTTGAGATCAAATTTATAGTGCTAGGAATACACTGTTCTCCAAATATGGGATGCCAAAGAGCTACGAGATGGCACTCATTTTTATGCATGTGTTGTAAGGTAGTATGTATTCTTACGTGATGTAGTCTTCTCAGCAGGTGCATGAACTTGCGAAGAGGTTGTAAAGCTTTTGTTATGTATAAGGGTAATCTAAAAATTACACTCCAATATCAAATCCCGAATAAGAATCATGGCATCATCAAGGTTTTAACACTGCACTGTTCCAAAACTTGAAACATAATGTTATAACCGAGATAAAACCAAAAATATTACTAGAATCCAATGATCTGGATTAATAGGGACGATATTTGGACGATACCACATTAACTTAATATGCCGGTAAGATATTGCACGGGTTACGGCTTATAATATGTACAGAATTATCTATTGCATTTCTACCACGGTCGCCACATACTGTCATCGCTTGAGCCATCGTTGTGCTGATCATGCGAAGGCCCTTCATTCGATGAGATGTTCTCATACGAGCTGCTGGGTCCTGCTGGATTATCTGCATCGTCCCGCTGTTGCTTATCTTCCGTGGACTCGTGCGATATGGATGCTGGTGGACTAGATGGGCCTGCTTCTTTCTTGATGCTATGATTAGAGCAGTCGTTATCATCGGTAACAGAAAATGGTTTTTCCTCGGTGGGATCGTCTACTTCCATTTTGGTAACCGGAGGTGGTGGCGTAGGCGCTTTGGGAGCAGATTTGGCCATCAGAGATCGTACGTCCTCCAGGGTCATTTTACTGATCGAGTCCGGAATTCCCAAAGACTTCTTGTACAATTCCCAGTAGTTTTCGTCTACGTTGTCGGGAAGTGAGTGCAGGTTTGCTAAAATGTCTGCAGTCATTTTCTCGTGCAAAGCCGCTTGTCGCCGGTTTTGTTCGATCAGTGATTCGAAGTCGGTGGCAGGAGGTGCAGGGGAATGTTCTACGATAGGTTGGGTATTGAGACCAAGAGCCGTTGCCAACTGGATGTAGTGATCAGGTATAAGGAGGGCCATTTGGCTGTCGTTGATTCGAACCTGGGGCGGGTACGGCGGAGGTATAACATGCTCGGAATGCTGTGGACAAATGGATTCAATTAGTGGGTGTTTGATTCTTCGGAATTTGGATATTACATTGGAGATATCTTTATCAGACTCCAAGTTTCCGTTGGATGGAGTTGGTGAAGATATGGCGGGTGAGGTGGTGTAACCGCCGGCCAGAAGGCCAGCCTCTTGTTTGATGGCAACCGGATCAATACGGCAGTTTTTGAGACTGTTCATGTCAATTAGTTTCTGCTGTTGAGTCAAAATCATTTTGTTCAGTGAAACATGACTAGCGAATGGTGTCACAACACCGGAACTGCTGCAGGGCTGACTTTGAACTCCGATCAGGTCACTGCTATGGGCCATATCGTCCATATGGTGCACTACCAGAGGCTGCGGGGAGTGCAGCGATTTTGCCCTGTGATTTCCTCGGTTGTTGTTTTCATCTTGGTGGTGCTGTAGAGTTGAACAAGTTTTTTATTATTATTAAAGATGATTCTACAGGGGATAGACAAAATGATCGGGACAGGCAAAATTTTCACTTTTCAAAAAATGTTCAACTAGCTGTAAGTTTTTGAAAAGTGCATCGAATATTCTCAAATTTTTACTGTAAGTTCATCAACTAGTTGTGTATCAGTGGTACAAATTTGAGAAAGATCGGGCCATTCTCTAAGAAATTATAAAGATTCTTGGAAAAGGTAAAATTATCCGATAGTCAACTTTGAGCTGTTATATCTCCGGATTCAATTAACCGAATGCAATGGAATTTTGACCATTTATGACTTATATAATGAGCTATGAAAACCCGTTGACGAAACTTAAAATTCTTAATACGGAAGAAAATTATAACGATTAGATTATTTTTCTAATAAAACACCAAATTATCCAATACTTCCATATCGTTTCAAAATTCAAGATGCAAATTATAGTTCATTTAATTTCCTTCTAATTGACTTATATATAAATGTGTTTTGAAGGAAAGTAACAACATAGCCGCCAATAAATTTAAAAAGTAATGGAATACATATTAAAAATAGACCAATTTACTAAAAAATCGTGAAAAAAATAAAATCGCTATAACTTTTTCTCTTGTTAAAAGTTCCAAGTTATGTTAAATGTTTTCCAGAGTTCATTATATACGTCATAAATGGTCAAAATTTCATTGCAATCGGTTCATTGAATCCGGAGATATAGCAGCTCAAAGTTAGCTATCGGATAATTCTACCTTTTTCAAGAATCTTTATAACTTCGTGGAAAATGGCCCGATCTTTCCCAAATTTGAACCACTGATACACAACTAGTTGATGAACTTACAGTAATTTGAGAATAGGGTAACCAATATAATTTGGAACCCTATATATTTTGGACCCCCTGTGTCCTATTATCACAACTTACACAGGTTTAATGATGAGATGACGGAAATTTTTAGAATCATTCGCTAAATAAGATCGCTCTGCAGGGGCAGCAATCATTTCCTCACTGGAAATATCTTTATTTGCCTTGAAATTATTTTTTGCCAATCTCGTCATCCGTGCGAGTGTCGCATCATGTTTACAAAAAGAGATTGCGATCCTGAGGAAACTTGCAGATGTAAACAAAAACGTTTATCATTCTAGCGCATTAAATTCGCAAAGTTCGTCTAATTAGCCTTTGTCAATCAAGTAATTAGGATGTGATCCAGCATATTCAAGCGGCAAATTCTTCCAAAATAGTTTCAAACGAGTTTAAACACCGGGTGTCCAAAATATATACTGAAGAGGGTCCAAAATACATTGGGGTGTCCAAATCAGTGAAAACTGATGCTTCAAAAATTAGTTATTTTCATAAACTTTTCAGCCAGAAATGACCTTGTGGGTATTTTTAACGGACAGTGGAGGCTTTTACGAACATACTAACATCATCATTATGTGTAAATACCCTCTGAATCTGTTTGATTTTGAATTAAATTCAAACTAATGTCCTCTAGGGGTCCAAAATTCAACCGTTACCCTATTCGATGCACTTTTCGAAAAGTTACAGCTAGTTGAACATTTTTTAAAAAGTGAAAATTTTGCCTGTCCCGATCTTTTTGTCTATCCCCTGTATGTGTTCATGAAGAGATTTGTTTAGGTTAGTGTCTAATAGATAATATGTTTGATAAATCGAATTTTGTCAATATTTTTTTTGAATTTTCCGGCAACTCAACCAATTTTTTTACTATACAAGAGTGGAACATACCAATCTTAAGCAAAATCTGGTTCAAGAGACTGTTTTCCAGCCAGTTTTATTTGTTAGGAAATTTTTAAATTCCACCTAAAAAAGTATCCAGCAATTCCGCAAAAACTGTTTCAAATTGCCTTGGAAATTCTCAGGGGCAAAATATACAATAGCGGACAATAAAAATGCACCAAAGCTGATTTCTTATACAAACTAGTCAAAAACTAGTCAACTTTGGTTTGCTAAATCACAGTCATTTCAAAACCGATTGATTTCATTTTTTTGTGACGAACTCAAAACTCAAAAAAAAGACTATTGAAAAAGTTGGATGATAACTATTGATACAATATAGTTATACTATACTATACTACACTATAGTGATACTATAGTTATGGGGAAGTTTTATTTTGATAATAAAAATACACCAAGACAGAACAAGTACATAATAACTAAAAATGTTGAAATTAAATTACAGGGGGTGGCCAAAATGTTTGGGATAGGCAACTTTTTTTTCTCTCACAAAAAAGTTCAACATGGTGTAACTTTTCATAGAGTGCATCGAAAATTCTCAAATTTTGATTGTTTATTAACCTATTATATGTGCATCAGTGGTACAATTTTGAGCTCGATTGGTTAATCTTTCGCGAAGTTATAACCGTTCTGGTAAAACACTATTTTTAGACTACTCATTTTTGAGCTGTCATATCTCGGAGACCAGTGAACCGAATTGAATGAAATTTTGAACGATTATCAACATATAATAGGTCGATAAACAGTCAAAATTTGAGAATATTTGATGCACTCTATGGAAAGTTACAGCATGTTCAACTTTTTTGTGAGAGAAAAAAAATTCCTATCCCAAACATTTTGGCCATCCCCTGCATGTTGTTTTTTTCGGCAGATTCATTCGTTTTCACACAAGAAACATATTCACCGAAAACTCTATACGGCGTAATCATTTTTTATCTTGTTGCATTTTGTCAAAATACAACCTAGAAAAGAAAGATGCTTATTAGAGTGGGTCAACCTTGTAAGAAAAAAAAATCTCCAGTAATTGTTCTAGTAGTGCTTTTTTCGAAGATTCCTTAGGGACTTTCTTCAGGGATTTCCAAAGAAATTTCACCGCGGATCCTTTATGGTAGTTCAGATATTTCTTCAGAGACTTATCCATATATTCCTTTGAAAATTCCGCTAGAGATTGCTCTAATAATTCTATTTGGAATTGTTCGAAGTACTTCTGCAGGAATTTCTTCCAATAATTTGTTGCAAGTTCCCGACCCGGTAGAGCAAAGCTACCGTAAGCGAAATGGAATTCGGACCACAAACACTGAGGGCTAAAGCACCACGAAAATCTAAACTCAAATATCAAGCTTTTAACATTGCTATATTGATCATCTTCTTGCCTAGTCTATCTTCCTAGCTCCTAAAGTTTGCTCACTTAAGATCTAAGGTACATTTGTCAAAACTCACGGTTACCATCAATGCCAGCGCTCGGTGTGAACCATGGGACCATGCTGACCGGATGTCCATCGGTCGCTCGGGGCGCCCCTTGTCGTTGGCTGCATGCTGGTCCGGCCCGCATGGGGTTCAGTCCCGCTGATCGTTCCAACTCCTCCCACTGGATCGGTTCCTCAAAACCAGACCGAATGTCACGGATCTTGTCTCCGCTCTTCTCTGCCGTGACCCACGTCGAGACGCGCACCGACGGACGATGGCCAGCGTGATCTGTCGCCGCGCACGCGTGTTGTACGGAAGAGCGCGATTCCGTGGCCTCAACTCCTAGCCCGCGAACGTTGCCTCAAGCTGAACTGCAATTATAAAAAAGAAGCCCTGCGGACATTGGGTCGTCACTGTCGCGTTCTTGCAGATCGTTTTACGGCATCTTACCCTATTAAGGGGCTCCTTTCTTTCTCGCCGGATTCTAGCTCCGATCACCTCCAGGTGGACTGGCAGTTCGCTCTCCGTAGCGGAAAAGTCGCGGTGTCGACGAACGACGTCTGTCGCAAAGAAGGGAATTACTGTCATAAGAGTCTACCCGGTCCTGTAGAATGTGGCTCACCTGTTTTCTTGATTATCCTTCTGCGCGGATGATTTTGCCTCGGTAAGAGCGACAGTTTCGGCTTTCAATTCGAGAGTGCTGACTCACGCGGCTTGAGCGTCGATTCCGGCCCGGATTGGCCTCCAAAGATCTAGTTCGCTACCGCTTTTCTCGCCACGCGGCTTCCCACACCCAGCGCGTGTGTGTGTGAGCGCTGGCGTCCCTGCCTAGAATGCGGCAAACAAAATGGACGCTCATCAATTGTTCACATTCGCGGTGTCACTCAAAAGAATTTACGCTCACCTGCTATTAGCTTGCCCACGCAATCCGCCAAGCCCTTAAGCTCGACCGGTGCAGATGGTAGACCCGCGTCTTCCAGCCGAGTAATTAGCGGTCCGAAATCTGTTAATTTTCACTCTAACTGCGGTTAATTTCTGCCGGAGCGACGCGATCACACGACTGCACTTGGGGACTGATACGGCACGAACTGATTTGCCCAAGCCAGCAAGCTGCCTTGCTGCTCTGATCGGCTTGATTGTGTAATAGCTGGCTTGTTCGCGTGTCGATGATTTGTCGCTCGCATCGCATCCCACTTCGGTGGTGAGCTAATGTTCGGCGCCTCTCCTCGTGATCTGGGTGTTGTTGGTGGTAGTGTCCACGTTGCCGCTGTTAGCGGCTTTGCGCTGATCAATGATCAATGATGATTTATCATTGCTTCGAATACGGAAGGCAAACGGTGTGTTTGTGTACGCCGTCCGTATGTGGTGGACAGATGCAAAAGTTTCCTTCTTGTTGACTGCTTGTGCAGCGCAGGGGTTCACAAATTGCGACTTACGGCTTGATGTTATTTTTATTACAATTTAACAGTGTTCAGTTTTGGCTAATGCGTTTTGCGTTTTTAATGACTAATAAAACTAAACGTAACAAATTCTTTCAGAAAATTTTACTTGAGATTATTCAAAAATTAATCTAGGAATTCCTTTAAAATTTGGTACAAAAAATCCTTTAAGAGTACATCTATGCAGGCATGGATTTCTTCACATTTTTTTAAGGATTCCTACAGAAATTCTTCCAGAAATTCGTTTAAAAAGCTCTCCTGGGATTTTCTAAGGAATTCCTCATGAGATTGCTTCCGGAATTCATGCTGGGATTTCTTCAAGAATTCCTCCAAATATTCCTCCAAGTATTCTTCCAGGGATTCCCTCAGAAATTCCTCCAAGGATTCGCTCGAGAATTTCTTCTGGGGTTCTTTCAGAAACAGCTCCAGGGATTATTTTAAAAATACCTCGAAGGATTGCTTCCGGATCTCTTCTAGGTACTCCTTCAGGAATTTCTTCTGGAATGCTTTCAGAAACTCTTCCGGGAATTCCTCCAGAAATTATTTACAGATTCCTCTTGGGAAAGCTTCCGGGTTTTCTTCTTGGGGTTCTTCAGGAATTCCTTCAGAAATTTTTCTAGGGATTTCTACAGAAAAATCTCAGGAATTGCCCTACTACCGTAACGTGGGTAGATCACTTTGGAATGGTGCGTTGTGGCGTAAGATCTACCACATTAAATTTTGATCTTGCTATTTTCCCAACAAATGTAGCCAGGCTTCTGTAGGAACGTTCCAGGATCAAGATTTGATGTAGTTTTTTTGTTTGTGTATTTAGTGTTTACTGATATATTGTTGCGAGAGGATTCAGGTATGTTATGTATCATATGATGCAGGAATCATCGTAAGGTATATAACCGTTGCAAACGTCTTACAAATAGTTTATTCAATGGAAGTTGTTAATACCGTTTTCTATTCCAGATTTTCGGCCACTCTGTCCTGGAACAGGAAATTTATGCTTTAGAGATTCCTCCAGGAATTCCTCTAGAGATTTCTGTAGGAATTCCTCCAGAGATTTCTTCAGGAATTGCTCCAGGAACTCCCACAAGAATTCCTCCAAGGATTCCTCTAGGAATTCCTCCAAGGATTCCTCTAGGAATTCCTCCAAGGATTCCTCTAGGAATTCCTCCAAGGATTCCTCTAGAAATTCCTTCAAGGATTCCTCTAGGAATTTCTCCAAGGATTCCTCTAGGAATTTCTCCAAGGATTCCTCTAGGAATTCCTCCAAGGATTCCTCTGGAAATTCCTCCAAGGATTCCTCCAAGGATTCCTCTAGGAATTCCTTTAAGGATTCCTCTAGGAATTCCTTTAAGGATTCCTCTAGGAATTCCTTCAAGGATTCCTCTAGGAATTCCTCCAAGGATTTCTCTAGGAATTCCTCCAAGGATTCCTCTAGGAATTCCTCCAAGGATTCGTCTAGGAATTCCTCCAAGGATTCCTCTAGGAATTCCTCCAAGGATTCCTCTAGGAATTCCTCGAAGGATTCCTCTAGGAATTCCTCGAAGGATTCCTCTAGGAATTCCTCGAAGGATTCCTCTAGGAATTCCTCGAAGCAGTCTTCCCAAACGAACACCGAACTCGCTAAGTACTGCTGTATTTAAACTCCGCCTGTACTCTGACTTGGTGTTTAAACCGCAACACACAAATCTGTACCCAAACGTGTACTTATGTTCAGAGTTCGTTCCAAACACAAGTACGAACATATGTGCAGTACACGTGTATCGCACGGAACGAAGTGGGGAGCGATCGTGCAAAAAAGAACTTTCTCGAACGACGAATGACAGTTCGGCACCACTCGTTTACCAATCGGAAAGCCGCTTCGGGTTACATTCTCGGTTTTCGCTCTGTTCGTTGTTTGTTTTGTACTTCTGTACGAACACAAGTTTTGTACTTGAGTACTCTTTGGTACGGAGTACGCTAGCAAACACGGGTACTCCGATGTTTGGCGTTTGATGTTCAACACAAGTGCGAGTAATCGTACCGAAGTAGAACATGTGTTGCGTTCGTGGGAAGACTGCCTCGAAGGATTCCTCTAGGAATTCCTCCAAGGATTCCTCTAGGAATTCTTCCAAGGATTCCTCTAGGAAATCCTCCAAGGATTCCTCTAGGAATTCCTGCAAGGATTCCTCTAGGAATTCCTCCAAGGATTCCTCTAGGAATTCCTCCAAGGATTCCTCTAGGAATTCCTCCAAGGATTCCTCTAGGAATTCCTCCAAGGATTCCTCTAGGAATTCCTCCAAGGATTCCTCTAGGAATTCCTCCAAGGATTCCTCTAGGAATTCCTCCAAGGATTCCTCTAGGAATTCCTCCAAGGATTCCTCTAGGAATTCCTCCAAGGATTCCTCTAGGAATTCCTCCAAGGATTCTTCTAGGTATTCCTCCAAGGATTCCTCTAGGAATTCCTCCAAGGATTCCTCTAGGAATTCCTCCAAGGATTCCTCTAGGAATTCCTCCAAGGATTCCTCTAGGAATTCCTCCAAGGATTCCTCTAGGAATTCCTCCAAGGATTCCTCTAGGAATTCCTCCCAGGATTCCTCAAGGAATTCCTCCCAGGATTCCTCAAGGAGTTCCTCCCAGGATTCCTCAAGGAATTCCTCCAAGGATTCCTCAAGGAATTCTTCCAAGGATTCCTCTAGGAATTCCTCCAAAGATTCCTCTATGAATTCCTCCAAGGATTCCTCAAGGAATTCTTCCAAGGATTCCTCTAGGAATTCCTCCAAGGATTCCTCTAGGAATTCCTCGAAGGATTCCTCTAGGAATTCCTCGAAGGATTCCTCTAGGAATTCCTCGAAGGATTCCTCTAGGAATTCCTCGAAGGATTCCTCTAGGAATTCCTCGAAGGATTCCTCTAGGAATTCCTTGAAGGATTCCTCTAGGAATTCCTCGAAGGATTCCTCTAGGAATTCCTCGAAGGATTCCTCTAGGAATTCCTCGAAGGATTCCTCTAGGAATTCCTCGAAGGATTCCTCTAGGAATTCCTCGAAGGATTCCTCTAGGAATTCCTCGAAGGATTCCTCTAGGAATTCTTCCAAGGATTCCTCTAGGAATTCCTCCAAAGATTCCTCTATGAATTCCTCCAAGGATTCCTCAAGGAATTCTTCCAAGGATTCCTCTAGGAATTCCTCCAAAGATTCCTCTATGAATTCCTCCAAGGATTCCTCAAGGAATTCTTCCAAGGATTCCTCTAGGAATTCCTCCAAGGATTCCTCTAGGAATTCCTCGAAGGATTCCTCTAGGAATTCCTCGAAGGATTCCTCTAGGAATTCCTCGAAGGATTCCTCTAGGAATTCCTCGAAGGATTCCTCTAGGAATTCCTCGAAGGATTCCTCTAGGAATTCCTCGAAGGATTCCTCTAGGAATTCCTCGGAGGATTCCTCTAGGAATTCCTCGAAGGATTCCTCTAGGAATTCCTCGAAGGATTCCTCTAGGAATTCCTCGAAGGATTCCTCTAGGAATTCCTTGAAGGATTCCTCTAGGAATTCCTCGAAGGATTCCTCTAGGAATTCCTCGAAGGATTCCTCTAGGAATTCCTTCAAGGATTCCTCTAGGAAATCCTCCAAGGATTCCTCTAGGAATCCCTCCAAGGATTCCTCTAGGAATTCCTCCAAGGATTCATCTAGGAATTCCTCCAAGGATTCCTCTAGGAATTCCTCCAAGGATTCCTCTAGGAATTCCTCCAAGGATTCCTCTATGTATTCCTCCAAGGATTCCTCAAGGAATTCTTCCAAGGATTCCTCTAGGAATTCCTCCAAGGATTCCTCTAGGAATTCCTCCAAGGATTCCTCTAGGAATTCCTCCAAGGATTCCTCTATGAATTCCTATGATTCCTCTACGAATTCATCCTGGGATTTCTCCTGGGATTCTTCTAGGGTTCCCTTAAGAAATTCCTCCAGGCATTTCTTCAGGAATTCCTCCAGCTGTTCCACTCGTTTACCAATCGGAAAGCCGCTTCGGGCTACATTCTCGGTTTTCGCTCTGTTCGTTTTTTGTTTTGTACTTCTGTACGAACACAAGTTTTGTACTTGAGTACTCTTTGGTACGGAGTACGCTAGCAAACACGGGTACTCCGATGTTTGGCGTTTGATGTTCAACACAAGTGCGAGTAATCGTACCGAAGTTGAACATGTGTTGCGTTCGTGGGAAGACTGCCTCGAAGGATTCCTCTAGGAATTCCTCGAAGGATTCCTCTAGGAATTCTTCCAAGGATTCCTCTAGGAAATCCTCCAAGGATTCCTCTAGGAATTCCTCCAAGGATTCCTCTAGGAATTCCTCCAAGGATTCCTCTAGGAAATCCTCCAAGGATTCCTCTAGGAATTCCTCCAAGGATTCCTCTAGGAATTCCTCCAAGGATTCCTCTAGGAATTCCTCCAAGGATTCCTCTAGGAATTCCTCCAAGGATTCCTCTAGGAATTCCTCCAAGGATTCCTCTAGGAATTCCTCCAAGGATTCCTCTAGGAATTCCTCCAAGGATTCCTCTAGGAATTCCTCCAAGGATTCCTCTAGGAACTCCTCCAAGGATTCCTCTGGAAATTCCTCGAAAGATTCCTCTAGGAATTCCTCCAAGAATTTCTCTAGGAATTCCTCTAAGGATTCCTCTAGGAATTTCTCCAAGGATTCCTCTAGGAATTCCTCCAAGGATTCCTCTAGGAGGAATTCCTCCAAGGTTTCCTCTAGGAATTCCTCCAAGGATTCATCTAGGAATTCCTCCAAGGATTCCTCTAGGAATTTTTCCAAGGATTCCTCTAGGAATTCCTCGAAGGATTCCTCTATGAATTCCTGCAAGGATTCCTCTAGGAATTCATCCTGGGATTTCTCCTGGGGTTCTTCTAGGGATCCCTTAAGAAATTCCTCCAGGCATTCCACCAGCTGTTTCTCCTGCAATTCCTCTAGATTTCCCTCCAGAAATTACTTCAGGGATTCCTCCAAGAATTTCTCCTGGATTTTATCCAGGAATTCGTCTGAGAATTCCTCCAAAGATTCCTGCAGGAGCTCCTCCAAGGATTTCTCCAGGAATTGCTCTAGGGGGTTTTTCAAGGATACTTTCTGAAATTCCTCGTGGCATTCGTCCAGGAGGAATTTCGCCAAGAATCCTTCCAGGAATTCCTCTAGTATTTCATACATGAATTCCTCCAGGGACTCCTCCTGGAATCCCTCCAAGAATTCCCCCAGAAATTACCCCAGGAAGCCAAGAATCATCTCCAGGAATTGTTCCAGGAACACCTCCAGAAATTCGTTCAAAAATTCCTCCACGATTTTTTCCAAGAAATCCTCCAGGAAACCCTCCAGAAATTCTTCCAGGAAATCCTCCAAAAATTCCTCTAGCAATTTTTCCATTATTCCTGGAATTCATTCAGGAATTCCTCGTCCAAGGATTACTCTAGGAATTTCTGCAGGGGTTTCTCCTGGGATTCTTCCAGGGACTCCTGTAGCGATTCCTCTCTCTAGGGCATTCCTCCAGGTATTTCTCCATGCATTCCTCCAGGAATTCCTTTGATTGGAGTTTGTACCATCGTTTTCGATATTCTGCAGTTTTCTGCATCCGAAATTGAACGTGGACTCTGGATTGGTTTTACTTTTCATGCTTGGTTTGCAAACTCAGGGAAAAAATTCATGACATTCTACTTAGTGAGCCGACGATTTGATAGTCAATAGATCTCCCGGCTCGTTCCACATTATGAATGATAAATTAAGTGATTCGCTAATAATTAACGTCTAGAAAAGTATCTGACATGACAGATATTTTTCAGTGAGAAACTGTAATTTCAACAACTTACCAAAACTTGGTTGTGTGAGTTGTTTTTTTTTCTCGGGCTTTTATTATTAATTCTACTTACCGATTTCGGCGTGGATGTCAGCAAACCAAGTTCCGTCGAGGGACTACGATACGTGTACGGAGATCTGCCAATTTCCCGATTGGTCTTACTAAAGTCCAAAGGGTTCGAATCCTGACCACCGTAGTCCAGCATGTCTTTCGTTTTCTTCATCGTGGAATGATTATCGTATAGGTTTTCCGCCTTGGTCACTTCCGTTCCACCGCCATTGGATATCTTCGGGCAGATTTCTGTGTCGATTTCAGCAATACAGTTATCCAGATGCCGCAACAATCGAGCTTTTGAGCCTGCATCGGTCAGTGTGGGTACGCTGGGAAGAGGTGGTGGCTCAGGTGTAGCCAGGTATCGTGCCACTTCTCTGGCGCAGTCTGTGTATCCTGCGCGGTACTTGTCGATGGCTGGGTTGTCCAAGTTTCGATGTCGCTGGAAATGCCGCACTGTCAGTTCCAGTATATCGGCTTTCTCAAGCTTGGAATGCTTCGTTTGTCCATCACCTGATTTGGTTTTAACTGTGGATTCCAGAATAAGAGCTTTGAGGATGGCTAAGCTCTGATTAATTCGTGCCCGTCTACGCTTCTCCATGAGTGGTTTGTTTGTACGCTTCAGAGGATCTTGAGACGAGATCAAACCTGCTGTTGTATTTCCGTTCTGTAGATGTGCGTCTAGTTTCGACGACAATGCTGTCGCACTTAACTCTAAATAAATCATAAAATTCATCAATCAATCGACCTTTGTACCTTTTATTTACAACGACTTACCACTTCCGTGTTTATGCCCCTTGTAGTCTTTATCCTTCTTTGCAGTCATTGTACGTTTCCAGTTGGTAAGGACGAAACAAAAAATCTAATTCTGTTGGAGAAAGCCAGCGTGTAACGGTGCAAGGACATTCATTCGGTACTAATATAGCTGAGTTTGATTCACGATCAATATGTTGTCTGAAAAAAGAAAAGTAAAGAAAAAGTTATAGAAATGCTGTTTAAATGTAGAAATATATCATCTCAACAATTTTGGAACCCGTGTTTGGAAAAACTTAAGTAAAATTGTTAGAAAATTACGAATTGAAAACGAATTGAAATCGAATCGAAATCGAATCGAAATCGAATCGAAATCGAATCGAAATCGAATCGAAATCGAATCGAAATCGAATCGAAATCGAATCGAAATCGAATCGAAATCGAATCGAAATCGAATCGAAATCGAATCGAAATCGAATCGAAATCGAATCGAAATCGAATCGAAATCGAATCGAAATCGAATCGAAATCGAATCGAAATCGAATCGAAATCGAATCGAAATCGAATCGAAATCGAATCGAAATCGAATCGAAATCGAATCGAAATCGAATCGAAATCGAATCGAAATCGAATCGAAATCGAATCGAAATCGAATCGAAATCGAATCGAAATCATCGAAATCGAATCCAAATCGAATCGAAATCGAATCGAAATCGAATCGAAATCGAATCGAAATCGAATCGAAATCGAATCGAAATCGAATCGAAATCGAATCGAAATCGAATCGAAATCGAATCGAAATCGAATCGAAATCGAATCGAAATCGAATCGAAATCGAATCGAAATCGAATCGAAATCGAATCGAAATCGAATCGAAATCGAATCGAAATCGAATCGAAATCGAATCGAAATCGAATCGAAATCGAATCGAAATCGAATCGAAATCGAATCGAAATCGAATCGAAATCGAATCGAAATCGAATCGAAATCGAATTGAAATCGAATCGAAATCGAATCGAAATCGAATCGAAATCGAATCGAAATCGAATCGAAATCGAATCGAAATCGAATCGAAATCGAATCGAAATCGAATCGAAATCGAATTGAAATCGAATCGAAATCGAATCGAAATCGAATCGAAATCGAATCGAAATCGAAATCGAATCGAATCGAAATCGAATCGAAATCGAATTGAAATCGAATCGAAATCGAATCGAAATCGAATCGAAATCGAATCGAAATCGAATCGAAATCGAATCGAAATCGAATCGAAATCGAATCGAAATCGAATCGAAATCGAATCGAAATCGAATCGAAATCGAATCGAAATCGAATCGAAATCGAATCGAAATCGAATCGAAATCGAATCGAAATCGAATCGAAATCGAATCGAAATCGAAATCGAATCGAAATCGAAATCGAATCGAAAGTGAATTGAAATGGAATCGAAATCGAATCAAAATCGAAATCGAATCGAAATATAATCGAAATCGAACCGAATCAAAATCAAAAAATGTTTCAAATTGTCAGATTCAGTATTCACACTGATTGTTTGTTAATAAATATTTTTTTGTTTTCCCTAGGTGTGTATGAAAAATTTTCTACAGGTGAACGATGAAAGCATTTTGCATACAATGTCTGTTTCTTTTTGGTTTGGGGTTTCATTATACTGAGCTAGTCTCCCGGGAGTGCGTGGTTCAACTCCATAGAAACGTAACACACACTTCAAAGGACAACTCAGAAACGTTGCATGGAAAGGAGTCTACATTATGCTGCATAAAAGCGTAGTAAGGTGTTTCAACGGCATCCCACATCATGACAGAATGATTATTATGCAAGGGTAAACATGATGTCACGAACGTCATTGTCATTGGGGTAAGTTGGATCCCCTCATCGGGCAGCTTGGATGTCGGATTGCGCCTAATGATGATGACGGCTACGATGAGATGGGACCTCGCATGGCTGACGAATGAGCTCGCCGTTTGCCGTCTATGTATCGTCCCTGCAGCTCATCCAATGGGACATGGGTACGGAATTCCATTGTAGCGCCACTTTTTCCAGGTGTCATTGGCACGTAGTCCGTTCAGACCGTGAATAGGCACAGCAATCAACAAAACGCTCAGTGCAAGAAGGATGCGATACTGGTGGGAATGGGAGATGCCTTTGTCCTGCATGTCCGCACGTTCTCGCGGGATGTGGCACCAGTTCGCTACAGTTGCCAACGTTTCCAGTTTCCCGTTTGGATCCGGCATGTTGCAAACCGTTTATGTGCGTAACATTGTCAACGGAGCAAGTATGAGGGGTTCAAATTGAGCTAGCGTATGGAACATAGTCCATCCACGTTGGAGATCCTTTGGTTGAACCGCTAAATGATGTCATATGGGGGGATGAAACCATGTGGGCACTTGAGTGCCGGAATGCTATAGTATGCTGGACAATCACCAGCTTTACTTTGCTGATGCTTCTAGGTTTAAGAATATCAATATTTATAATGTTTTTTTTAATGTCGTACTATAAATGTGTTTGTTAGAAATCGTTTTTTATCTAGATTTTTAGACATACCAATG
Source organism: Aedes albopictus (assembly GCF_035046485.1). Lineage (NCBI taxonomy): Eukaryota > Metazoa > Arthropoda > Insecta > Diptera > Culicidae > Aedes > Aedes albopictus. The sequence goes on along the minus strand of NC_085137.1, from coordinate 219,440,035 downwards.
CTAATTCATCCGGTTGATTCTAACAAAATTAGGCCGTTACAAATATTTATTTCACTTTTTGTCCCACCACTTTTTGGCTGGTCGAGGGGGGGGGGATAAAAATAATAAAGCATTTAATCTAAAAAATATTAAAAACTCATCGGATTTGTTAAAGAATTTTCAACAAGACCCGAAATTTTGATAAATATTTTTCATCTGCCCCCTCAAAATACGGAATCCAGCCAAAAATTTTTGAAGGGGGGGGGGGGGGGGGGAGACAAAGAGTAAAAATAAAATTTGTATCAGCCTTAATCATGCAACCTGTGGATGAAATTGTGTATTTCTCACCCTAACATTTTGAAAAAATTCACTGGTTCACAATAAACTTATAAATTCAATACAACACAACAATAAATATTTGCCAAAGGCTGACTCTGTGTATTTTTGCTTCTGACGATCTTCAATTGATACCGAATGTTTTTTATCCCTGCGATTATTTTTTTTTTGGTTGTGATTGTAAAGAGTCTGAACTTCATTAAATAGATTGTATTGTGGCTACGGTTAGGTCAGCTCAGACCAACTTCCAAAATAAAAAAACGGCAACGACTTAGGCAAAATGCTTCAGCCCAATTGGCTTTAGTCCAAGAACTTAGCTTTCGTTAGGGGAATGTCTATCTAGATAATCTTGTCAACCTGGTGTTTGATATACTTTGAATAAAAATGCAATGACAAGTCTTGTCATCTCACTAACTACCTTGTCTTCTTCTTCTTCTTCTTGGCGTAACGTCCTCACTGGGACAAAGCCTGCTTCTCAGCTTAGTGTTCTATGAGCACTTCCACAGTTATTAACTGAGAGCTTCCTCTGCCAATGACCATTTTGCATGTGTACATCGTGTGGCAGGCACGAAGATACTCTATGCCCAAGGAAGTCAAGGAAATTTCATTTACGAAAAGATCCTGGACCGACCGGGAATCGAACCCGTCACCCTCAGCATGGTCATGCTGAATACCCGTGCGTTTACCGCCTCGGCTATATGGGCCCTTTAACTACCTTGTCTCTGAACTAATTACCACAGATGTACAGGGGATAGACAAAATTATAGGGACAGCCAACTTTGAGCTGTTATATCTCAGGATTCAATGAACCGAATGCAATGAAATTTTGGCCATTTAAGACTTATATGATGAGCTTTGAAAAACTTTCGACACAATTTAAAATTTTTAACACGGAAGAAAATTATAACGGTTAGATTACTTTTCCTAAAAAACACCGAATTTTCTTAAATTTCAACATCGTTTCAAAATTCAAGATGCTAATTATAGTTCATTTAAATTCCCTCCGATTGTCTTGAATAAAGATATGTTTTGAAAGAAAATAACAACATAGGCGGCAGTTCATTGAAAAAGTAATGGGATGCATATTAAAAATAGACCAATTCACTAAAAAATCATAAAATTAATGAAATCGCTATAACTTTTTCTCTTGTTAATAATTTCAAGTTTAGTCAAACGTTTTTCAGAGCTCATTATATAAGTCATAAATGGACAAAATTTCATTGCATTCGGTTCATTGAATCCGGAGATATAACAGCTCAAAGTTGGCTATCGGATAATTCTACCTTTTTCTGAAATGCTTGTAACTTCGTGTAGGATATATCCTATATCCTATATATCTTTTCCAAATTTCGTCCACTGATACACATCTAGTTGATCAACTCACAGTGAAAATTTGAGAATATTTGATGCACTTTTCGAAAAGTTACAGCTAATTGGACATTTTTTGAAAAGTGAAAATTTTGCCTGTCCCGATCATTTTGTCTATCCCCTGTATGTACTACATACTATTAATGTATCTGTTGGGAATCTCAACAGAAAATACGCCTATTGTTTAGTATATCTACCGCGCAACCAATCATCGTCTACGGATGTTTTCAAACAAGTCATCGCATACTGCACATACTCTACATCTCGATATTTTTCCCTATCTCGGTAGTTTGGCTGGCCCCTTCAAGCTGCATACATTTGATCGCAATAGTGAAGTCGCTTAAGGACAGACTTGTTAGAATACCAAAATGGCCGCCAAATCTCTTCGGAAACAAAACCAGCGCTTCTTATTTTAAGTTTATTACAAGTGAGCAAGGACAGAATAATAAAATGCACTGTTGTTAGAAGCTTGCTTCTTGAGATTTGTGCTTCTGAAGTTCTGATGCTTTATTGAAGCGCGATTTCAAGACGTTTGTCCTTAAGTTGAACAAAAGTCCGGATCCGGATGGTATCCCGACAGTAGCCATTAAGACGGCTATCGAGATCCTGACATGTTCAGAATGGCTAGATAGATGTACCTGAATAGAGGCAAATTTCCGGAGAGGTGCTTCATCTGGAAATACCTACAAATGGCCAAAATGCTTGGCAAATGATAGGCAATTTTTTTTCTCTCACATAAAAGTTCAACATGCTGTAACTTTTCATAGAGTGCATCGAAAGTTCTCAAATTTCGACTGTTTGTTAACCTATTATATGTGCATCATTGGTACAAATTTGAACTCGATTAGCCAATCTTTCGCGAAGCTAGAGTGTAGAGTCGTTCTCGTAAAACACAAATTTTGAAACAACTAGTTTTTGAACTGTCATATCTCCGAAACCAGTAATCCAAATCGAATGAAATTTTGAACGTTTATCATCGATATATTAATGCTTCACAATCTTTCAAAACATAGGTACTTTTAGAACGTTAAAAAAGTTATCAAGTTTGGAGACTTTTTGGGTTTTTCTCGAAAAAGTGTATTTTTTTTAAATCAATGTCATTAAATTTGAGTTTTGATATCCAATGATTTCCTACTTTTATTCTCAAAATATATCTTATAAGATATATTAAAGCCTATTTGGATAAACGGAAGAACACATTTAGTAATTTTTGTGTGGTATTGTAAATTTTACTCATTTTCCTCTATATGGGTGAAAATGTCAAACCGATATAATTGTATTCGTCAAAAGAAAATTTTATATTTTATAACGTCGTAACAAGTATCAATATATTACACTGTTGAAAATGTTTTGTGGGAAATTACACTGTTGAAAATGCTTTGACATCCATGTGCACAACAGAACATGTGCTCGATGAACAAATTGAGATTTGAAATTATGAAAAGAAATCCACGTACTCCGGTGAGACTCGAACTCACGACTCCCAATTCGCTAGACGGGCGCTTCTATTCCTTCAAGCTACGGAGTCACTTGACTATCTCCGTCACCAGTAGGCCTAGAACTGAACTCGATTCCACAATCGCACATGGTTATCTTCTTTTCACAATCCAAACCCCCTTCGGATGGGATACGATGAACATCTAACACATTGTCTGTTGTGCACATGTATGTCAAAGCGGGAGAGGAAGTTATTTTTAATTGTCGAGAGCTTCGGGAACTGCCTCCCAATCACTTATTGGTATGGCAATTAGTGTGCAGTCGGACTCTCGACGGGTCGGTCCTCGGCCGACCGAATACGGTAAGGGTGACCGTAGCACCTTACAAATGTCAATTTCTTGATTTTGCTTTGGCTGACCAAGCCATGTGGGAAATTACACTGTTGAAAATACATGTGCACAACAGACAATGTATTAGATGTTCATCTAATCCCATCCGAAGGGGGTTTGGATTGTGAAAAGAAGATAACCATGTGCGATTGTGGAATCGAGTTCAGTTCTAGGCCTACTGGCGACGGAGATAGTCAAGTGACTCCGTAGCTTGAAGGAATAGAAGCGCCCGTCTAGCGAATTGGGAGTCGTGAGTTCGAGTCTCACCGGCGTACGTGGATTTCTTTTGATAATTTCAAATCTCAATTTGTTCATCGAGCACATGTTCTGTTGTGCACATGGATGTCAAAGCATTTTCAACAGTGTAATTTCCCACATGGCTTGGTCAGCCAAAGCAAAATGAAGAAATTGACATCAATATATTGTTGATAAACGTTTAAAATTTCATTTAATTCGGTTCAATGGTTTCTGAAATATGACAGTTCAAAATTAGTTGCCTAAAAAATAGTGGTTTACCAGAACGGTTCTAACTTCGCGATAGATTAACCAATCGGGCTCAAATTTGTACCAATAATGCACATATAATAGATTGACAAACAGTCAAAATTTGAGAGTTTTTGATGTACTCTATGAAAAGTTACAGCATGTTGTACTTATTTTGTGAGAGAAAAAAAGTTGCCTATCCCAAACATTTTGGCCACCCCCTCCCTGGACGTGTAAGGTGTAGGCGGGGCAAGATGGGTCACCCTTAGTTCTCGGCATGTTTGCATAGTTTTTGAAAATGTTTTATTTTTTCATTGAAAGGCTATTTCGTGACCTACATTTGTGTACTTAGATTTAGGCTGCCTGAATAAAAATCTTCTAGTTCTCGAACTAACTACCAATGTGTTTCATCACTGCCTTCATGTAATCTGTACGTATGTGAAGCTTAGATGTATAAAAAAAGAATAGAAAATTTAGTATTCTTTGTTGGAGAAAAATCTAATTTTCTGTTACCTGACCCCAAGTAACACAGAAAACATCTTGAGAAATAATTATTAAAAAAGATGTCATATAACTGTGTCATATAAAGTTCGTCGAGAACAAATAGCGAAACAAAATATCTGTGACTTCATCATGTCTCCAATACTTTGATCGCACAATTAAAGGGTGATACGGTCAAAATTTGGTCACACAATTTGTTTCATAACTTGAGACTGCGTACACCAAAACAGCTGATTTTTGGACCAGTAATGGTTCATTATATGTAGCTTATACCATAAAATTTTCATCAAAATCGGTTCAGTATTTGTGGAGATATTGTGAATCCTGAAAACTGCAATTTTTAAATTTTGTACAAAGAGGGTTAAAAAATAAGAACACACTTTTACTTTTTTATTTATAGAGCCGCAAATACTGAACCAATTTCAATGAAAATTATCCTGTATGTAAAATATACATATCAAAATCTTGTGTAAAAATTTCATTCAATATGATCCAGCCGTTACAAAGTTATATTAGTTTAGGTGGTCAAATTTTGTCAAATTTTGTCAAGTCAAGTCAAATTTTGGTCACACATTTTTTTTCATAACTTTAGACTGCGTACACCAAAACAGCTGATTTTTGGATCAGTAATGGTGCATTATATGTAGCTTGTACCATAAAATTTTCATCAAAATCGGTCTAGTATTTGCGGAGATATTGTTGAACCCTGAGATCTGCAATTTTAAAATTTGGATTTTCAAATAAGAAAACATTTTTACTGTTTTATTTATAGAGCCAGAGATACTTAACCGATCTCAATAAAAAAATTCCTGTGTGTGAAGTATGCATATCAAAATGTTGTGTAAAAATTTCATTCAATTTGGTCCAGCCGTTACAAAGTTATATTTGCTTAAGTGGCACCCGGTCAGTTTTTTTCATATTCAAACTGGTACAACTTTAAAAGTATTCATACATCATGGCTCAAAATTTTACTAAGAACATATTTTCATAATAGCATTATACTGTAAAATTTTGATAAAAATCGGAGCAGTATTGGTAGTTCTATAATCAAAAGTGTGCTTTACTGACCTTCAATTTCCGAAAATTTACTATGGAGCGCCTTTGTACAAAATTTTAAAAAGGTAGGTCGATAGTTTTATCTATATATCAACCAATACTTAATCGATTTTGATAAAAATTTTATGGTTTAAGCTACATATAATGTAGCATTACTGGTCCAAAAATTAGCTGTTTTGGTGTACGCAGTCTAAAGTTATGAAAAAATATGTGTGACCAAATTTTGACCGTATCACCCTTTATACAACATAATACGAACTATACACATCCTACCAATCAAAATACGAAAGCAATCAATGCAATGTTTACTACAATATTCCGCTTCGCGAATTTCAATTCGGTTTTCAATACTTCACGATCTGAATTTTTTGGAGAAAACGACGCTTCGTTATGATGCAGCACATGTTGAGAAATCATTGAGATCTCAGTTAAACTAGATTTCAACATTGTCAGGCCGATCGAATGAAGTAGAAAATTTTCCACGGCACATGCTAGGGAAAACAAGAATGCTCGCAGCTCGCACCTGACGTGCTCCAAACATTAGTTGTTCGAAGTTTACCTTAATAGATGCCATGAAACTAAAATCACTTTCACCCAGCAGACACTATTTTGCACCATTAACATGCACAATATGAGAACCAAATTCTCTTATCAGTAAAATTTTGCTTCAGTTGGATAAGATAGACTAAACAATAACAACAAATTTTGACGTTTTGATAGATTTTTTGTTCGCAAAGTCGTAAGTTATAATTTAGTTATATCGGTGTTTGAATGGTTGCCGCAAAACATAATTATAACTTATTTGTGAATGTGTTGAAAAATTGTTTTCAAGACGTATTATAATTGTTATCATAAGTTTTCCTTGCTGAGTTGTTTGTAATGTGGTTTACAGAACCGTACCGACTCAAAATATAAATAAATGAATTTTACATGACAGAAATTTACTTTGCTGTGTTATTATAATGCAGGGGCATTCTAAAAAAGTAAACGCTTTTTAATGAAAATGTTATCAAATTTCTTCAAAACCGTAATCCACCATAACGCTCAGATATAGTTATGTATGATATTTAAGTTGGTCATAAAGCTTTCGTACGGCACTGTCACTTTCTTGAAAAGTCTGCCATGTTGTTTCTTTGCGTCAATTTCAAAATGCCCAACAAAATTAAATAATTTTTATAATTTTATTTTCATTTTCCAATTCAACTCTGAAGCGCGTTCGTTTTAGAAAAGCAAAATCATAAGTTTCACCATAAATCTTGAGCTGCAAGTGAAGCAGTTGTATCAATACTGAGCATGACCTTTTTCATAATTTGTCCATCAAGACAGAATTATTTTCAATTATCGCATTCATCTTTGCATAGTTCATATTTGGATTGATTTTAAGCATTTTGAATACATAGATGCATTGTTATTAAATACGTTTTGCATGGTGAACAATCATGTCAGTTAGACACGCCCCTTTTAAGTTAGTTGTATTAATGTTTTTACCAAGTTGTATTTCTTACGAAAAGCCTGATTTCAAATCATGCAAATTATAAGTTGTATAAATGGTTTCTGCAAGCTATATATTTTAAAAAGAGCTTCTTTCTAACCAAATAATTGCATTTGTATAAAATTAGTATTTTGTACTGCTATTTTACTGAGAGATAACTATATTAGTATCCAACATTTAAATTAGGAGAGAATATTAGTACCATAAGAGTATTACAATACATGTTATACTACTTAAAAGATGTTCTATAAGCCGCCATTTTTTGCGCTGTTTTGATTATACAAGTGTCTGAAATGAAGTAAATAATACAGGAAAAATACAGCTGGTTCTGTTTTAAACGTGAATTTTAAACTGTTTTATAACAAGCTGTGTTACTTGGGACCCATCTTACCCCCGTGGGGGTAAGTGGGGCAAGATAAGTCGTGTTTTGAAAATTATTTTTCAGCATGCACCCAGGTCTCAAATCTTATGACCTTTCTATCATCTTATATCATAGCTGACTAGTGTATCCGAAAGTCGTGGTAGAAAACAGAGATATGCAATTTATATTTAGAAAGTCATATGGATCCATTTAGATACTATATCTAATGTTGGGCCACTGTTGGACCCACATCGGATAGTTATTGAGTCTATGTGGGGTTTGGTGACCAAAATAAAAACAACAAATGAAATCCTTCTCGGTATCCTTGGAACTCCCTTTTTTGGGCTTTCTGAGAACTTCCGAAACGCCATTGCACAATGGGTCCAGAGCCGTATTAACGAAGACAAAAATGTTTATGTCTAAATCTTAAGTTTTAGATACATGGTGTCTTTGAGAAAGTTTCTTCTTATTTTTCGATCTTTTTTTCTCATTATTGTGAAATTAGGGTGGTCCCTCTAGTTTAGCGGATCCAAACATCTGCTTTTTAACAGTTTTATGTACGTATACAAAATGTTCTACAAAGTTGTAAAAGATTTTATTTGGAGCAAGTTTGCCGAAGAAACCATTATTCTATCTCTTATGGTTCCTAACTTATTTTTTTTAAAGATTCATGTTAGGGTGATCCATGAAATTCAGTTTTCTTTAAATAACTTTTAATTCGTTTGTTTCTCGTAAATACTTTGTTCCGAGCACTTTTAGAACTATCAACGACGCATATTTTTTCCAAAGAGCTCAATGTTCTAACTCTCATGGTTAAAAAGATGTTGACATTTTTCTTCGAAAAATCACATTCATTCAAAAAGTCATATATCAAAAAGGAGCAAATGGATTTTCAATCTTTTGGTTGCATTGGAAAGATAGTACTCTGTTCTATTTATGGTGAAAAAACTGCAGGTACCTTTTTTGTTTGTTTTTATTGAATTTTGAAAGTACGAATTTTTTCATGGAAAAGCAGTTGTAACTTTGAAAACCGATGAGATACGAACTTGGCGTCTTCGACAAAATTGTGAGTTTTTGGCTGCTCTAAAAGTGCCCAGAACAAAAAATTGCGAAAAAATCAACACAAAATTATATTGAGTAAAAACAGGTTTTCATATGAAAAAACGACACACTTCAAGCAAATTCAACTCGTCTATGTTCAAAGTTTTCAAAATTCAATAAAAAGCTTCAAACAAAAAAGGTACCTGCAGTTTTTCCACCATAAATAGAACAGAGTACGATCTTTCCAATGCAATCGAGAGATTAAAAATCCATTTGCTCCTTTTTGTGATATGACTTTTTGAATAAAAGTGATTTTTCGAAGAAAAATGCCAATATCTTTTTAACCATGAGAGTTGGAAAATTGAGCTCTTTGGAAAAAATATGCGTCGTTAATAGTTCTAAAAGTTCTCGGAACAAAGTATTTACGAGAAACGAACGAATTAAAAGTTATTTCAAGAAAACTAAATTTCATGGATTACCCTAACATGAATCTTTTAAAAAATATAAGTTAGGAACCGTAAGAGATAGAATAATGGTTTCTTAGGCAAACTTGCTCCAAATAAGTTCTTTTACAACTTTGTAGAACAATTTGTATACGTACATAAAACTATTAAAAAGCAGATGTTTGGATCAGCGAAACTAGAGGGACCACCCTAATTTCACAATAATGAGAAAAAAGGTCGAAAAATAAGAAGAAACTTTCCCAAAGACACCATGTATCTAAAACTTATGGTTTAGGCACAAACATTTTTGTCTTCGTAAATACGGCTCTGGACCCATTGTGCATTGGCTTTAACTCAAACGTCCTGGAGCAGACCTATTCTCGTGAACTAAGTCTCCTCATTGAATCCCTGATTTAACTTATGCACAAAAATTCCTTAAGTACATTTCCAATTTATGCACATTTAGCCAATAGCATAAAGAGATATTGCGGTGTGTAAGATTAACAGCCATTTCAATACAATTTTACTGTCTATCTGTCATATCACGCCTAAAACAAGCATCTGCCACACAACTAGGTATTAGCGTGGTTCAAAAAATCGTTTTTGCTCCACACCGCTTATTCGATTCCTATCCATATTATATGCCTTCTCCCAAAATTTGAGCTCATTTGGTTGAAAACTGAGACTGCACAAGCCCTTCAAAGTTTGTATGGGAATTACTATGGGAAAACGATGTTTTTCATTCAATACACCGTAGCATTTCCCCAAGTGCCCTAGTGGGTTAGTTGACCCATGGTAATCCTAGGTTACTCCATCAATTACAACTTTGCCGAAGACCACATTCAAATCGGACGCCTCATTCATTAGTTATCGATTTGTATTCAACTGGCCAAACTTTAACAGTGATCCTCCAGCTTGCCAGCAGGGAACATTGCTGCATATGGCGACAAAGATAGCACACTGAATTTATGGCTACTATGTTTCACCGCAAAATGCAGTGATGCCCACCGAATAGTTTGACCATCATGAGTAAAGATTTCGATTCTGGATAAAAATCGGTAACTAATTAATGAGGCGTCAGATTTGAATACGGTCTTCGGCAAAGTTGTAGCTGATAGAGTAGCCTAGAATTACCATGGGTCAACTAACCCACTAGGGCACTTGGGAAAATGCTACGGAGGATTGAATGAAAAACATCGTTTTCCCATAGTAATTCCCATACAAACTTTGAAGGGCTTGTGCAGTCTCAGTTTTCAACCAAATGAGCTCAGATTTTGTGAGAAGGCATATAATCTGGATAGGAATCGAATAAGCGGTGTGGAGCAAAAACGATTTTTTGAACCACTCTACTAGGTATATCCCAAAACAACAACGACATTCGCATGAACTTGTGAACCGCATCAACGGTCAATAGCGGTCAATCAAGCATTGGAGCTCATGCTTTGTAGTAGAGTAAAGTGGGGCAAAAGTTCGAGTGGGGCAAGAGTTTCTTTTGAAGTTTTTGAGATCAATTCAAATTATTTCTTTCGGGTGTCAAGGTTGTTCGAAGCCTTTTCGAAAAAAAGACTTTCACTCCAAAAATTATGAAAATTGATCAATATTTCGAAAACTTATGACATAATGTTGGTTTTTGATCAATAAATTGTAATATGCGGTGGTCCTTCCAACGCATGGAATGGAATTGTATTGAAATTGAATTCGATATTTTATTTTGGGGCATAACTAGGTATATTTTGAAGATGCTTGAGCATGTATAAATTTTTGAAAAAAAAAATTGGAAATCATATTTTACCCATAGTGGGGCAAAAGTTCGAATTGTGGGGCAAGAGTACGAGTCATGTAGCAACTCTAGGTAAAAACCTAAAATTCTGCAAAATGTACATATTATCTCTAAAAATGATGGAATTAGTGAGGAAATTCGATCAAAGTTGAAAAAAATGTTGTTTCATCTGAATTTGGCGGAACTACTAATTTTTGGTGTAGTAAATTTAACCCTAATTTGGGTAATATCCAGATCGAACTTTGAAGTGTATTTTAGTTCCAACATCTAATATTAATTGGTATTAGGTATTCAGATTACCAAAGCGTCGAAATAGTGTGCTACGGTGAACGAAATTCCACAAACACTAGATTCGAACTTTTGCCCCAGTGGTGGGGCAAGAGTTCGAATTAGACACACACATACAAAAAGTGTTGTAACTCAAAATTGAAAAGACATTTGGTGTAACTTTGTTCAGCAAATGTTTAGCTCATGGAGAATCACCACACGGTAATCATTTATTTTTATCTGCATCGATTTCTTGAAAAAAGTTGAATTTTCAACTAAGGTCGAACTTTTGCCCCACCTTACTCTATTCTACCTACTATGGATAATTTATATATTTTTTTGCAATTTCTCATCGTAATAGGCTGTTTTACCTCACGCAAATCTGACAGGTAAAGGCCTACTTTCCCGCACCAAATTAACAGTGCTGTAATGATTCATTACAGCACTGATTTGCGTTGCGTAATGAACCATTACAGCACTGTTTTCAGTTTCGATCAACTTCTTGATGCTTCCTGGACGCAGTTATGAAAAATTGTGACAACTGCACAGTATAACCTGCAATGATCAGATCTTCTTAAACATGGCTATGAACAATATTCATTGAACATCAGTGTGCAGTTTGTTAAAAACTATCCTCAAGCGGTAATTTATGAACTTGCAAAAAACGTTGTACGCAACTCGGTGCAGAACTCGATTTTTACAGCACTCGTCGTAAATATCCAACTCGGCAAGCCTCGTTGGATAAATGTACGACTCGTGCTGTAAAAATCGTCATTCTGCACCTTGTTGCGTAAACTACTATTATGCAATTTTTTTTTAGACAATGAAGTCTTCACTCGATGTCCCGTATGCTCCTAACAATCTTTATTTTGTAAGTTACAGTTAGTCATTGTTTCCTGATCATGATCGATGCTAATAATTCGTAAGTATCCAATGATATATTGGTTGTTAAATATTCTATCGTCATATTTCGGCAACCAAGTGTCGTAAAATATTCAAATCAAACTTCAACCCAGCAATCACCCAAACTGCTGTCGATAGATTAAGTTTTCTAATTTCTTTCCCACCGTTAAATTTATTCCACAACCAGAACGTTCCCGGATGGCATAACATAAAAAATCCACATAACGATGAAAGCAGCACAGCTCAATAAGCTATCGTCATCTGTCGCACTTCCCTTGCTCCAACCAGCCAACATCAGCGGGCGGTTGACGGAGGGTGGGGGTGGCTGGCATGCATAGGTTATAGGTCCCGTCGACAATCTCCCAAATGGCATCTCAACTCACGCGACAACCGTGTGCACGACGACGCTGTGGGATTCACATTTGTCCTGCCAAACGAACACACGAGCCAAAAGTTCGCCAAACTGTGACTGAACATAAAAAAATGCCGCGCGCGCCCTGGAATGGCATGGCATGGCAAGTGAGGTGTCATGCATAAAAAATAAACCACCCTCAAACGACACCACACCATCATTGCCATCATCATCGCGCTACGGCGGCGGCGGCACACACCCTCGTCATGCTGCGCCTGTCCTTCCAGTCGCGTCAACAACCGACAGGAGGCGGACGGAACGGCGAGGCGAAGCGAAGCGACCGACCGAAGTGGAATGGGAGCATTATGATTCGCTCGGTGAGTTGACTCTGGTTTGCACGCACGCACGCCACGCTGCCACTTATCTGAATCATCACCTCGTGCCAGCGCCAGTGCTATTCACCAAACTCCCGCAGGACCAACAAGCCACCGACACCGTGGCGGTGTCAGGACTCTGCCTAAGGGGAAGCATGAAACACCTGATGGCAGAAATAGTGACTGTTTTATTTTGATTGCTCCCTGCACACTTAAATATACCTGTCCTACAGTGTCCGTTTGGTTATCTGAGTGCTCTTCAACTGAACTGCTTCTCTCTCTCTTCTTGGCGTACCGTCCTCATTGGGACAAAGCCTGTTTCTCAGCTTAACTGAGAGCTTCCTCTGCCAATGACCATTTTGCATGTGTATATCGTGTGGCAGGCACGAAGATACTCTATGCCCAAGGAAGTTAAGGAAATTTCCTTTACGAAAAGATCCTGGACCGACCGGGAATCGAACCCGTCACCCTCAGCATGGTCATGCTGAATACCCGTGCGTTTACCGCCTCGGCTATATGGGAACTGCTTTCGATTACTAAAAAAAGTATTCAAACTTTAATCAGCTTAAGTACCTACTTGAAGGACTGAACTATCAACAGTTATCGACCTGGCTTTGCTCACTTGCAGGCAGAATTTCCAAATCAAGCGCATTTGTTTACGAATGTTCAAGATTGGTGCTCTTGAAAACGTGAGTAGGTGTCCAAGTCAGTCATTGTGGCAGCCATGTTTGTATTCTCTGATGTTTCTCCTTAAAACAAGCTGTTGATGCACAAACTTGGCAACTTCGTTGTGGCAATTGAAGTAGGCGGACCCAGCTTCTACCTGCAACGACATGCTCGACCATACTTAACTTACCGGTCAGACTAAGGCCTGAGTGTCCTCTGCTGTACGTAGGAGTCGTCTCCATTCTACTCGTTTCATGGCTGTGCGTCTCCAGTTCCGCATTCTGCGAAGGATCCGCAGTCATCCACTTGATCGACCCACCTAGCTCGCTGCGCACCACGTCTTCTTGTATCGGTCGGAGGGCTTTAGAGAACCATTTTAATTGGGTTGCTAACCGACATCCTATTATGACGTGACCCGGCCACCATAGCCTCCTGATTTCCGTGGGGTGGACGATGGTTGGTTCTCTCAGCAGCTGATGCAGCTCGTGGTTCATTCGCTTTCTCCAAGTCCCGTCTTCCATCTGCACTCCGCCGTAGATGGTACGCAACACCTTCCGTTCGAAAACTCCAAGGGCGCGTTAGTCCTCTGCACGTAGGGTCCATGCTTCGTGCCCATAGAGGACTACCGGTCTAATCAGCATTTTGTAGATAGTTTACTTCGTGTGACGGCGAACTTTATTCGATCGTAGTGTTTTGTGGAGTCCAAAGTAAGCAGGATTTCCTGCCATAATGCGCCTCGGAATTTCTCTGCTGGTGTCGTTGTCGGTGGTCACCAGTGAGCCCAAGTACAAGAATTCTTCAACCGCCTCGATTTCATCACCGTCATGTACTTTGTCTTCGATTTCATCACCTTCATGTAGTTTGTCTTCGACACATTAATGACTAATCCGATTCGCCTGGCTTCACTCTTTAGTCGGATGTACGTTTCCGCCATCGTCTCAAATTTACGAGCTATATTATCAATATCATCAGCGAAACCAAGCAGCTGAACGGACTTCGTGAAAATCGTCCCGTCGTCTCGTGTTCATTTCCGCTCTCCTTATTGCACCTTCTAACGCAATGTTGAACAGCAAGCACCTTGCACCTTGCTGTAACCCTCTGCGAGATTCGAAGGGAATCGAGAGTGCCCCTGATACTCGAACTACGCACATCGTCGCTTTGATCAATCGTATCCGTTTATCCGGGAATCCGTATTCGTGCATAATCTGCCATAGCTGCTCTCGATCGATTGTATCATACGCCGATTTGAAATCGATAAACAAGTGATGTGTGGGCACGTTGTATTCGCGGCATTTCTGCAACACCTGGCGGATGGCGAACATCTGGTCCGTTGTAGCGCGTTCACCCATGAATCCAGCCTGATATTGTCCCATGAAATCTCTTGTAATCGGTGGTAGACGGCGGCATAAAATTTGAGAGAGTACCTTGGAGGCAGCGCTCAGTAGTGTGATTGCGTGATAGTTCCCGCAATCCAACTTATCGCCCTTTTTGTAGATGGGATACACGATACCTTCCATTAACTCCTCCTGTAATACTTCCTCCTCCCAAATCTTGGTAATGACCCAGTGTAGTGCTCTCACCAGTGCTTCTCCACCGTGTTTTAGTAACTCGCTTGGTAGTTGATCTGCTCCAGCGGCTTTGTTGTTTTTCAACCTCCTCGCTAACCTCCTCTTTAATCTCTTGGAGGTTTGGGGCTGGAAATCTTTCGTCCTGCGCACGTATTCCTAGCGCCACGTTCGGTGTTTGCAACGTCGCCATTGAGGTGCTCATCGTAATGCTGTCGCCACCTCTCGACTACCTCACGCTCGCTCGTGTGAATATTCCCGTGATTATCTCGGCACATGTTGGCTTGTGGCACAAAGCCTCTGCGGGAGCGGTGCAGCTTCTCGTAGAACTTTCGTGTGTCCTTAGCGCGGTACAGCTCTTCCAACGCTTCGCGATTTCGTTCTTCCTGCTGGCGCTTCTTCATCCGGAAGACTGAGTTCTGCCTGTTCCGCGCCTGTCTGTAAAGTGCATCATTCGCTCTCGTACGGTGTTGCAGCATTCTCGCCCATGCTGCATTCTTCTCGTTTTTCATCTGTTCATATTCGTCGTCGTACCAGTCGTTTCTGTGATTCGGAGTCGTGATTCCTAGTGCTGTAGCCGAGGTACTACCTATGGCGGATCGGATGTCCCTCCAGCCATCTTCAAATGTAGCTGCGCCAAACTGCTCTTCCGTTGGCAGGGCCACTGCTTACTGCTGCGCGTAGTCTTGAGCCACTTCTACGTTACGCAGCTGCTCGATGTTAAGCCGCGGCGTTCGACTTTGACGCGTGGTGATAACTGTTGGAAGTTTTGAGCGCATGCATACAGCGACTAAGTAGTGATCCGAATCTATACTCGCACTGCGGTATGTGCGGACATTGGTTATATCCGAGAAGAATTTACCGTCGATTAGAACGTGGTCGATTTGGTTTTCTGTTTGATGGACGGGGGATCTCCAGGTGGCTTTGTGGATATCTTTGCGGGGGGAAGAAGGTGCTTCGGACTACCATACCACGGAAGGCTGCAAAGTTTACGCATCGCTGGCCGTTATTATTCGATACGGCGTGCAGGCTGTTTCGCCCGATTATCGGTCTGTACATTTCGGGCGGGCAGCCATCGTATGTTTGTTCTAACTGCGCATAGCACGCTTCTTTCTCGTCATCAGGTCTCCCTTCGTGTGGGCAGCGGACGTTGATGATGCTGTAGTTGATGAAACGGCTTTTAACTCTCAACATGCAGTGCACATCCTTGCGTTGATCGGCTGCCACCCGATCACACGTTGTCGCATCTTGCCCAACACTATAAATCCTGTTCCCAGTTCATTGGTGGTGCCACAGCTTTGGTAGTAGGTAGCCGCTCGATGCCCGCTTTTCCACACTTTCTGTCCAGTCCAACGAAGTTCCTGCAACGCCACGATATGGAAGTTGCGGGGATGTAGTTCGTCGTAAATTATCCTGTCACATCCTGCGAAACTTTTGCAATTCCATGTTCCTAGTTTCCAATCGAAGTTCTTATTCCGTCGCGTGGGTCTTTGCCGATTGTATCGAGTCGTATTTTCTCCTATGTTCTTCGCAATGGGGATTCCTACGGGTGGCTTGTTGGGCCTACGCCAACACTCCTGTCTCCCCGGAGGGCGATCGTGCCTGTTCTGTTTAACGTCCCAACCAACACTGGGATGAGCACGCTGATGGGGCTACCACCTTGGATCTAGCTGGGCGTGATGCAGCATTTCTTACTCAGCCGCTGGATGCCAGACCAACCGCTGTTTGAGCCGCACCTCCTTGGTAAACAGACGCTCGGGTCGTACCTTCTCAATCAAGGCTGCACTACCAGCCAAGCACACAACTCTTAGCTGGCGGTCATTGTCATCGCTTGACCCGTGGAAGCATGAGGAAGGAACTTGTGAGGACCAGAGCTATGTTGGACGCTCTCCTTATCGACTCACCGTTTTGCAGCTACCAAACGATTCATGCAGTCTTCCATTCTCAACTGCATTCTTGTGTTGGGAGTCTTTGCAGGGAATATGATAGGGACCTTATTTATCTTCTGTTGGAATCTTATCCTTGAGATTGCACAACAAATTCTTCAGTCTATTTTGGTTTTTGTACACTACTTAAAACCATGGTTCTTCAGTGTGTATTGAACTGTATTTTTGATCTTTATACTAAAGGGAGACTGATCCTTCGGATGTCTTCTTTCCCGGTTGTAGTGTTGCTGCATTTCTTTCTTTCATACGTTCGGCTTATTTTATCCACAAAACCTTGTCGTAGCCGTTCATTTCTGCGTCCTTGTTGATTCTACTAGTTGGCCTGAAATGCATCACATGCCTAATGCCACACTTTTACAGTCAAACCAAATACTGACTCTACCTGATCGATTTTGATCTAATAATATGTGAACCTTCGACTGTGAATTCGTCTTCCCGGAACAAAACATATGGAATATTTCCAGGAATTCGAACAGGGACACGTTTATCCCTTAGCTCCACTTAGCGCCGCCGCTGTCTCTCATCCCATTCGCCCATTCCCCAAACGCAAACTCCAGTCGACGTCGTCGTAGCCGTCGTCGCCGGCACTCGACACATTCCTGGTAATCGTTTTCGTGCACGCGCCATGCCAATCCAAACCAAACGTAACCATTACCACCTCCGGCGACCCGTGCCGCCGAGTCCCCTTCTCCATGACCAATCCGGGTGTGGTGGGAGAACTCCAACCCCCACCACTTCTCTGACAGTAGTCGACGTCGTCGTCGTCGTCCAACAATCCCAAACACACTGGCAGAGCGCCAGTCAGGATTCCACAAACTTTTCCGAAAGCGCACACTTCCTCGCTTTTCCCGTGTAGCTCCGAACCGACAGTCGACGGCGGCCAAGGGGTGCCGCACGGAACGGGGCGGAAGCGGTGCCAAACCACTTATTCCCCCTCTCCAGACCGCTTCTCTGATTTACGGCACCGCATATTTCACTCTTGCTCGGCGTTGTTCGCGTGCCGCCTGATGCCAGCCAGCAGAGCGCTTTTGCTGCTTTTGGTGGTTGTTGCTATTGGTGCCCTAGGTAGGTAGGTAGGTAGGTAGGTAGGTAGGTAGTCGACACCGACGACGTTGAGGACGACTATGGTTCTGCTGTTGCTACTGTTCTGTGGCGGGAGGATTTCGAGTCTGGCACCACCCACTCCACCGATTTGGTATAATACGTTCATGTAGAAAAAAAAAGAACAATTCAACTAGAAGTGAAGAGCATGTTATAACGGTTCAGCTAAAATGACCATGTATGGCTATAAACACATTTATTTATTGGTGAGCTCGTTTCATGTGCTTTATATTTCCGAAATTTAGATCAATTCGTGTGAAGAAAAAGTAAGGGTTAATTTCATAATTATTTGGTAGAAAAAAAACAATAATTTAAATGATGATTAACCTGAGCTTGTTAGCGCAATATATGTAAGTAAAAAGAAAATCGCTTTATGTACTGTTCCTTTGAATTCCACTAAGAATTTGCATCCTTTGACAGATTGTACGTATTTCGACCTCAACTGTAAGGTCGTCTTCAGTGTCTTGTACTTGACTCGACTCGAGTCAAGTACAAGACATTGAAGACGACCTTACAGTTGAGGTCGAAATACGTACAATCTGTCAAAGGATGCAAATTCTTAGTGGAATTCAAAGGAACAGTACTTAACGCGATTTTCTTTTTACTTAATAATTTAAAGCCACTGTCAATGTTCATTGGACTGTGAAACTCATCTAAGTGGTTTGTGTTTTAAAATATTTTTTCAAAAATCCAAGAATTTCGAGGTAAAAAAGTAATGCTTCTGAGTTGCTGGCAGTAATGAGGCATATATACTGCTTTCCAACAAAGTGCACAACCTCTCTGTCGTCGAAAAGATAACTTCCCCGAGCCGTGTAGGTGCCACCTGCGACAGACAGAAATCCTAGAAACTCCGGGCGGTAGCAACAATAGCGAAGCGGAAAAGTGGTTGTACGGAGAAGTGGTCGGACCGTGAGATGAGAGGGGGCAGGAGCGGTCGGTCGAGGTGAAAACTTCTCGACACACACAGCAGGACGCCTATAATCATAGCAGCAAACCGCCACCGGGTCGACGATGTTCACTCACTTCGTGAACGATAGGTTGGTGCCGCGCGCATTCTTCAGTCCAGGGTGTCCTTTTTGGTGGAAGGGATGGCGGGAGTTCAGTAGTTTTGTAGGGCTTGTCAGCCCAGCACACACCGTGCTGTGGTGGGATTTTGGGTGAAGTTAATTTTTGGGAAAGTAGATATGCTCTATAGACTGACAATTTTAAAGGCGGCCTTAATGTTATGGCAAACGCTTTTGCGTTGTATATGGAAAAGGTCTTGAGTTTATTCTGTCGCCTGTCCCATTTAGTTTTTCGTAATCACGTAATCACGTTCTCCATGTTGAGGCCAAGTCAATATGTCAGCAGGATAAGGTGCCAAGCGTGACAATGGAGACACCCTCATCATCAAGTCAGACGAGCCTATGTGCTCAGAGGTCTTGGGGATGATGAGCTACAGCAATCTTACGGATCTTGGAGCCGATGTACGCAGTATTTGACGTAATCGTACCGGCAAAATAATCCTCAAGCTTAAGAGAGACAAAACGTATCAGGGCGTTTCTGGCGAACATTGCAAGGGAGTTGAAGCAACTCTTAAGGTCAAAAACCTAGTCGGGAACACGGATGCGGAAGAGCTTGTCCCGGCAGTGTGGAAACAGTGCCAGATGCAGGTGGCCACCGCTTCCGTTCGGCTACGGGAAGGCCTTGCAGGAACACAGGTGGTCTTGGTTCAGCTACCTGGAGTAGACGCCGATATGTTCGTTAAAATAGGGAAACTTAAGGTGGGCTGGTCGCATCTGCCTGTTGTTGTTGTAGTCGATACTGTAGCGAACCGCCAGGTGATCGCTGTGAGCATAGCTATTGTCTACTTTCCAGTTTGAGCTACTTGTTAGGCCAGGACTACAAAAAGTAACGTCATTTTATCGACACCGCACCGTTCCGACTAAAGATACTTTTGGTACCGACATTAGCCAGGTCGACATCTAGTATGGCCAGTGCCTGTAGCAGGATCTGACCCTGCTGTTTCGTGAAACGGCTTTTCCATTCCACGGCCCAGGCATTGAAGTCACCCGCTATTACCACCGGCCTGCGCCTTGTTAGCATGGTCGTCATACAGTTCAGCATCTGCGTGAACTGCACGATCGGTCACCGTGGAGGCGCATAACAGCTTCAGAAGAAGACCCCGTTTACTTTGGCGACCACGAAGCCCTCATAGGTAGTAGACACCAACTCCTGGACGGGATATTTACCCGTCATCCACGTCGCCGCCATTTTTCTGGACCCATCCGCGACCCAATTGCCGTTGCCGGCGGGTGCTCGGTATGGGTTCGCTATGATGGCGATATCCGTTCTGATAAAGCAGTTGCTGAGCTGCATCACTGCGGCTTTCTTGAAGGCCGGACACCTTGGACCAATCGTTGGATGCCTGTTATTCACGGATTACAAATCTTACAAATGGGTGGAGTCGTGCAGCCTTGTGCCTTATGGCCTTCGGCGCCGCATCTCCTTCGGAGTTTGCTCCTGACAGGGCCTTTGCAGTCCCAGAGTTGTGTCCTGGTTCCAGACACCTGAAACAAACCTCCGGTGGCTCGTGGAATGTCAGATGACATACACACCAGCCTACCTTGATCCTCCCTATTTTGACGAACTTTTTTACGTTCGCCACAGGTAGCTGAACCAAAGCTACCTGTGTCTCTGCCGACCCCTTCCATAGCGTAACGACTGTGGTGGCCACCTTCACGTCACACTGTTGCTGCAGTGTCGTGTCGAGCTCTTCCACTTCGGTGACCTCGTCTTGGTTTTTTACCTTCAGAGTCGCCTCTTGTGTAAGAGCCATCACATCTACCCATTCGCTAAGGACCTCTTCCGCCAAACTTTTGTTGGCGACGCCCTTGCGTTCTTTATCGCGTTTCAGCTCCAGGATCATCTCGCCCGTACGAGTACGTCTGATACTGCCGCATGTTCGCTCCCAGATCCACGAGCTTGGCGTCGCTTCGCATTGCCTTAAAGTCGTCCGAGTACTTAAGGCTTTTTACGGCATCATCAGCATTGGTAGCCATGTTGGATGTGTGGCTCGAAATTTCAAAGTGATAATTCTCAGCCACGAAAGCGAATATTTCGTATGAAAATGTATCATCCTATATGCTCACTCGCAGTGATTGCGATGATACTTTTTCAGCTGCGTTACTGCAGAATTATCAGTTTTTTATCACTTCAAAAACGCGAGCCAAACAATCATTGAAAAGCAATGATTTGTTCGAAAGCTCAGTGATGCATCATGACACCTTAAGACTGATCGGCCTTGATAACGAGCGCGTCGCCTTTCTAGCGCTTGGCACCTACTCTTTTACGCCTTCTTGGTTTTGCGTCCCTGTTCTCCTCGACCTTCGGACTTTTTTTTCTCCTTCTTCCGCTCGACTGTTGTCCAAGAGGGGGGGGGGGGGGGTGTCCTCCCCATGGTTCACCCTACTCTGTGGTTGCTGACGACCTTCGGGGTTAGTATCTTCCTAGCCTTGCGGGCACCGCCAGACAGCTCCTCACCTGATGGCTGCCTCGCCTCACTCGCTTCTGTGAGTGCTTATCACGAGCAGTCACATCCGCCACACCTTCCTGCGAAAACGGAGGCTTCCGTCTGGGTACAATTCTTAACCTTTACTTTCGCTGGTTCCACAGCTGCTGCAGTTTTCACGAGTCTCACGTGATCCTGCTTGGCATCGTCCATCGACTTTACGAAGTCGCAACAGGGCCATTTTCAGGTTCTTACTTATGTTGGACTTCTTGGACGCAAGGTCGATGATCTTGCCAAGCTGCTTCTCAGCCACTTCTATTGCGGACAGCCCGTATATTCATTTTATTTATTTAGTTAACATCAAATTCATGATAATACTGAATCAACAATTTGCCGCCATAGTACTCGATTTGCAGCTGCAGCTCTCCAACGTAGGTCACGCCCAACACTCGCCAGATCACGCTCCACCTGGTCCGCCCATCGTGCTCTCTGCGCTCCACGCCTTCTTGTACCAACCGGATGGTTAGCAAACACCAACTTTGCAGGGTTGTTGTCCGGCATTCTTGCAACATGCCCTGCACGCCGCCGAAGATCGTCCTTAGCACCCGTCGCTCGAAAACTCCGAGTGCTTGCATGTCCTCCTCGAGCATTGTCCACGTCTCGTGCCCGTAGAGAACCACCGGTCTTATTAACGTCTTGTACATGGTACATTTGGTGCGGGGGTGAATCTTTTTTGATCGCAGTTTCTTCTGGAGCCCATAATAGGCACGACTTCCACTGATGATGCGCCTTCGTATTTCACGGCTCACGTTATTGTCAGCCGTTAGCAAGGAACCGAGGTAGACGAATTCTTCTACCACCTCGAAAGTATCCCCGTCTATCGTAACATTGCTGCCAAGGCTTGTCCTGTCTCGCTCAGTCCCACCTACCAGCATGTACTTTGTCTTAGCCGCATTCACCACCAGTCCGACCTTTGCTGCTTCACGTTTCAGGCGGGTGTACTGTTCTGCCACCGTTCCAAATGTCCTAGCAATAATATCCATGTCATCCGCAAAACATACAAATTGGCTGGATTTCGTGAAGATCGTACCTCGGCTGTTGAGCCCGGCTCGTCGCATAACACCTTCCAGGGCGATGTTGAATAGTAGGCAGGAAAGTCCATCACCTTGTCGTAGTCCCCGTCGAGATTCAAATGAACTGGATAGTTCACCCGAAATCCTTACGCTGTTCTGCACACCGTCCATCGTTGCTCTCATCAGTCTAGTCAGCTTCCCGGGAAAGCTGTTCTCGTCCATAATTTTCCATAGCTCTGTGCGGTCGATACTGTCGTATGCCGCTTTGAAGTCGATGAACAGGTGATGCGTTGGGACCTGGTATTCACGGCATTTCTGGAGGATTTGCCGTACGGTGAAGATCTGGTCCGTTGTCGACCGGCCGTCGATGAAACCGGCTTGGTAACTTCCCACGAACTCATTTACTTTAGGTGAAAGACGACGGAAGATGATCTGGGATAGCACTTTGTAGGCGGCATTCAAAATGGTGATCGCTCGAAAGTTCTCACACATTAACTTGTCGCCTTTCTTGTGGATGGGACAGATTATCCCTTCCTTCCACTCCTCCGGTAGCTGTTCGGTTTCCCAGATCTTGACTACTAACTGGTGCAGACAGGTGGCCAACTTTTCCGGGCCCATCTTGATGAGTTCCGCTGCGATACCGTCCTTACCAGCCGCTTTGTTGTTTTTGAGCTGGTGGATGGCATCCTTAACTTCCCTCAGCGTGGGAGTTGGTTCGTTCCCGTCCTCTGCTGCACCAACATAGTCATTTCCTCCGCTGCCTTGGTCCTCCGTGCCTACATTCTCTTCGCCATTCAGGTGCTCGTCGAAGTGCTGCTTCCACCTTTCGATCACCTCACGTTTGTCCGCCAGGAGGCTCCCGTCCTTATCCCTGCAGATTTCGGCTTGCGGCACGTAGCCTTTGCGGGATGCGTTGAGCTTCTGGTAGAACTTGCGTGTTTCCTGTGAACGGCACAGCAGTTCCATTTCCTCGCACTCCGCTTCTTCCAGGCGGCGCTTTTTCTCCCGGAAGAGACGGGTCTGCTGCTTCCGCTTCTGTCTGTATCGCTCCACATTCTGTCGGGTTCCATGCTGCAGCATTACCGCCCGCGCTGCATCCTTCTCCTCCAGAACCGCTCTGCACTCCTCGTCGAACCAATCGTTTCGTCGACTCCGTTCTACGTACCCGATAGTGCTCTCAGCTGCGTTGTTGATGGCTGCTTTGATTGTACTCCAGCAGTCCTCTAGAGGGGCCACATCGAGCACACCCTCGTCCGGCAACGCTGCCTCGAGATTCTGCGCGTATGCGGTGGCGACATTCGGTTGCTTCAGTCGCTCTAGATCGTACCGGGGCGGCCGCCGGTAATGTACGTTGTTAATAACGGAGAGTTTTGGGCGCAGTTTAACCATCACCAGGTAGTGATCGGAGTCGATATTAGCGCCACGATAGGTCCTGACGTCGATAATGTCGGAGAAGTGCCGCCATCAATCAGAACGTGGTCGATTTGCGATTCCGTTTGTTGTGGTGATCTCCAGGTGTAACGATACGGGAGGCTGTGCTGGAAGAAGGTGCTACGAATGGCCATGTTCTTGGAGGCGGCGAAATCGATGAGGCGTAGGCCATTTTCGTTCGTCAGCTGGTGGGCGCTGAACTTTCCAATCGTCGGTCTGAATTCCTCCTCCTGGCCTACCTGAGCGTTTAGATCCCCTATGATGATCTTGACGTCGTGGTTTGGGCAGCGGTCGTACTCGCGTTCGAGCTGCGCGTAAAATGCGTCTTTGTCATCATCAGTGCTTCCGGAGTGAGGGCTGTGCACGTTTATTATGCTAATGTTGAAGAATCGGCCCTTGATCCTCAACCTGCACATTCTTTCGTCGATCGGCCACCAACCGATCACGCGCCTCTGCATGTCGCCCATCACTATAAAAGCTGTTCCCAGCTCACGTGTGTTGCCGCAACTCTGGTAGATGGTATGATTACCTCTAAACGTTCGCACCATAGATCCTGTCCAACACACCTCCTGCAGCGCTACGATTCCGAACCCGCGGTCCTTCAGTATATCGGCGAGTATGCGGGTGCTCCCGATGAAGTTGAGAGATCTGCAGTTCCACGTACCGAGCTTCCAATCGCAAGTCCCTTTTCGTCGCTGTGGTCGTCGCCATTGGTATCGGTTCGCATTCTTCTCTTGTTGATTTTCCGGTGCTAGTCTTTTTTACGGCCTGACACCAACCCACTAACCCAGGGAGCTGGGCTTACCTTCCCGGAAGCTACGGGTTCTGCATTGGCATTTCCTCCAACTACAGTGCTAAATAGCTAGGCTCGAGCGCCAGTCTTCGCCGGGGGTGGTGTTTTTAATGGGCGCCCAGGAGATAATATTTTACCTGAGCTTCCACCCCACAGCCCGTATATATTTATTATTAAAGTCGGGGAATGAATCGAAGCACCCACGCTGGAGCTGCGGTGGATCATCGAGAGGCTTTTCCACGTCATGATCCTAGTCCTTGGCCTCCTTTCGTAGGACAGCCGGAGACTGGGGCTGTCGATGAGGAGAGTGTCAGTATGGAACTTGCGGGATAGCAAAGTCCCTTAGCGTAGGGGGTGATACATATTTTTGTCACGTGAAAATCGACCACCCTTCCACCTATGTCACACTTTTTGTATGGAACCTCACCATTTTTTGTATGGGCCGTAATTTGTGCACGACCTCTAGGTAAGGCCCCAGGTCCGAACCTGGTCTTAAAAGTAGCTATTGCAGAGGCTTCCGAGATGTTCAGGTCTGCTATGCGAAAATACTTGGACGAGGGAGTTTTCCCAGAGATTTGGAAGCAGCAGAGCCTGGTTCTATTGCCAAAGGCGGGGAAATCACCCGGAGATCCGTCGGCATATATGTAGATGATAATGCTTGCTCGGCACGGCGGGGAAGGTGATCGAAAAGATCATCCCCAATAGAATGTAGAGGCAGTAACCGAGAGTGTAAATGGTCTCTCGAGTCACGGGAAAAAAATCGTTGCCGGATCCATGAATAAAATGTTATGAAATCATAAAACTTGTCGCTTCATGATATTGTAACTACAAGTCATGATATCGTGACGTTAACAACGATTATCATGAATAATAATAACTGATTCCATCAACAAAAGCCATGGCCGTCAAAAGCGTTATGAAAAAATTAAGCTCGTTTTCATAAATTGAATACCATAAAGCATAGTCATGGTAGCATGGCTCTGAGTCATAAAACTATGACGCTGAGTCATCTAAACCAGACGCTGAGTCGTATAAACATAACGCAGAGTCATAAAATCATGAATCACAACAAACGAATTTGGGCACTGTAAGCGTTACGCAAACCCTCGCGCAGAATCACCTACGCCATTTTTATCACTTCTGTCAAGGCGCCTTTTGTGAGCGGCAGTGTTTTCCGGTGAGATTTTTTTTTGGTTTTCGAAAAAGTGTAGTAAATTGTTCTTACTTAAATAGTAGTAAACTATATAATTATTGAACTACATTCCAGAAGTTGAAAGTGAAAAAACTCTATATTCCGGCACAAAACTCCGGCCAGCTGCATCAGCAGCAGAACAATCAAGCTCACGTAATGATTTTATTACTACTAAAAATTTATACAATTAAGCCTTGCTTTATTTTATTATATATATTTTTTTAATAGAAATCTTTTCTTTTCTATGCAGATGGCGGGCGACATGGAACATAAAATCAGCACGCGCTTGGATTTCCTTAAGGAAAAATTCGAGAACCTTAATTTGCAGCTGCAAATTGTTTCGGTTGGGGCATCGCGGGGAGAAGGAGCGGTGCTCGTTACTTTCGGGGGAGCGGAGTACAAGGCAGACCACATCCTCCATGCCATTTGCATTTGCATGCAAGTGATATATGTTTTGAATCTCCAGTATGCACCAGACTGCAAGCCCCTCTGGATGTTCTTGCAGGCTCATCTGTTCAAAATCCCAGCGGTAGATCTACTCAAAAGCACTCGCGATTTACTGCGGGCTATTGAGTAGGTTGAAGGCACAATGATGAATAAATATTGACAAATACCAGAATCATAAAAATTACTTCAATATTCAGGAACTTTGTTCATGATTTCAGAGTGCGTGCTTCACGATAACATGACCTTAAATGCCACTTTGCAACAATTAATCCGATAGTATAAATTACAAATACTAGAATCATGCATACTGCTTATGTTTTTATAACATTAGGTAATAAATTTAGAACATGCTTTATGATAACATGACCAGTACTACCATTTTTCGCAAATCGATCCAGTTCCATAAATGACAAATACATGAGTAATGCTCAAGCTTTCATAAATTTAGTTCATAGTTTGAGTACGTACTTCATGATAATATGAACCGACTTACCAAATTTCGCTAATAAAACTGGAACCATAAATGACAACTACTAGTTCTATGAGTACCGCTTCTGGTTTAATGAATCGAGTTAATAGTTCAGTTATTCATGGGCATGATATCATGACTTAACTTACAATTTTTTGTCAATAAATATTAGAAACGTAACGCCAAGGTGACGTTACGGCAACATGAGTCATGAAATTATGACCTTTTTTTGTGGTGTATATTTATAACATAAAAACACACATTTTACGCGAAATCATGACTCATTTAGCAGGTTCCAAGCAGCGGATTTTTTCCCGTGTAGCCAGTACGGCTTCCGGAAGGAAAGGTCGACCGTAGATGCTATCCTGCCGGTTACAAAAACCACCGAGATAGCGATTCAGCGTAAGAGGAAGGGGATTCTTACTGAGCAGTAGTGACTCTGGAAGTAAGGAACGCGTTCAATAGTACCAGTTGGACGGCTTTGCCGATGCGCTTCTGCTTCTGCGGATACCCGGGTACCTGTACAAGATTCTCGGAAGTTACTTCCAGAATCAAGTACTAGGTTATGACACGGAGGGGGGTCGGAAATGCATGCACATTACCTTTGGAGCTCCGCAAGGTTTCCTTCCAGGATCCGCTGTTATAGAGTGTCATGGACGACAAGGTGTTGAGGTTAATGTTCTCGGTGACTCGTCGGCTTTGTTGACTATACCTAGTACGCTGGAGGTCTGTGGCGAATCGATCGAAGAAGTGGAATAGACTGTAGCCTACTTGATTGCGGCTGTGGAAAAGCGGATGAGCTCTAGGAAACTGAAATTGACGCACTGCAAAACAGCAGATGGTGATTAGTGTAGATAATTGCACGAACACCTCAAACTTACCTTACCGGTCAGGCTAAGGCCGGGGTGGCCTCTGCTGTACATAGTAGCCGCCTCCATTCCACTCGGTCCATGGCTGTTTGTCTCCAGTTCCGCACTCTGCGTAGGGTCCGCAGATCGTCCTCCACTTGGTCGACCCACCTAGCTCGCTGCGCTCTACGTCTTCTTGTACCGGTCGGATGACTCTCGAGAACCATTTTAGTCGGGTTGCTATCTGACATCCTGATGACGTGACCCGCCCACCATAGCCTCCCGATTTTTGCGGTGTGGACGATGATTGGTTCTCTCAGCAGCTGATGCAGCTCGTGGTTCATTCGCCTTCTCCAAGTCCCGTCTTCCATCTGCACTCCGCCGTAGATGGTACGCAACACCTTCCGTTCGAAAACTCCAAGGGCGCGTTGGTCCTCGGCACGTAGGGTCCATGTTTCGTGCCCATAGAGGACGACCGGTCTAATCAACGTTTTGTAGATGGTTAACTTCGTGTTACGGCGAACTTTATTCGACCGTAGAGTTCTGCGGAGTCCAAAGTAGGCACGATTTCCTGCCACAATGCGCCTCTGAATTTTTTTCTGCTGGTGTCGTTGTCGTCGGTCAACAGTGAGCCCAAGTACACGAATTCTTCAACCGCCTCGATTTCATCATCGTCGATATGAATTCGGGGTGGCGGGCGCGATGATTCCTCCCTGGAGCCCTTTGCTATCATGTACTTTGTCTTCGACACATTAATGACTAATCCGATTCGCCTGGCTTCACTCTTTAGTCGGATGTACGTTTCCGCAATCGTCTCAAATTTACGAGCGAAAATATCAATATCATCGGCGAAACCAAGCAGCTGAACGGACTTCGTGAAAATCGTCCCACTCGTGTTTATCCCCGAACACCTCAAGGTGTACCATAATAAAATTGAACTGCTGTGCGGTTCACAACGCATCCCGCGAAGGCTTCATGCCGCGAGCCGAAATATGCAGATAAAAGGACGGGAGCATCTTGATAGACGGACGTAAGGTGATCGAAAGGTGGAAGCAGCACTACGATTAACACCTGAATGGTGCTGTTAGCGCTCACATGCAGTATCAAGGCAGCGGAAGAAATGACTACGTCAGTACAAAAGGGAGCAAAAATGTGCCAACCCTTAGACGGAGGTTAAGGATAGTATATAGCAGCTCAAGAACATAAAGTCAGCTGGCAAGGATGGTATAAGGGCTGAACTCAAACTACATGGGCCCGAGAAAGTTGGACAACTATTTGCACCAGCTAATATTCCGGATCTGGGAAACCGAATAGCTACCAGAGCAGTTAAAGGAAGGGGTCATTTGCCTTATCTACAAGATATGAACACGTTCAATACTTCCAGTAATCAATTCGATCTTTGAAGAAAGCACGATACTTCCCAAGCGACTAGCATGCAACGCCCAATAATGGCACAGCCGAAAACTTATCCTAGCAGCTGCGGCGGAAATCGAATTCACGCTCCCCAACACGACGTGACTAAATGCTTGGTGACACTAGCCGCACGGTCACGAAGCCGCTACAAGAAAGGTGACAAGTTGGAATGTGTGAACTTTCGACCGATCATAATTCTGAATTCCGCCTACAAAACGTTATCCCAGATCATCTTCCGGTCGTTTTTCATCCAATGTACCGTAAACCGGGGTCAAATTGATCTCCAGGTCTAAATTGATCAGACGTTTATCCGTTAGATAAGGAATGTTTTAAATGGTTTTCGCGTATTTATCGTTTAGTATAGGATCCCTACATCACGATACTTGGAAGGAAACTATGTAAATTATGCTTAATCTAACTGAAAAACGCCTGATCAATTTCGACCCGGAGATCAATTTGACCCCGGTTTACGGTATATAAGATTATGGGAAACTGGCTCGTTGGCGGCCGCTTGACAACAGACCAGATCCTCACCTTGCGGCAAATCTTGCAAAATGCAGCGAATACCAAGTCCCAACGCATCGCCTGTTCATCGGGGGCTGGTACAAGAAGACCTTAAGAGCAGCGTACTTGCATTTTGATGGGCGGACCAGGTGCAGAACGATATGACAAATGAAATGAATCGGTGCAAAGCGATCGAATTAGCCCTTTCCATCGTACAGTTGACCGCACGGAAGTCTCTCTGGTAAGTCGATGTCGCGCCGTGGCGGTAGCGTGGTGTCGACCTTTCTCCGCCTTCCATGGGCATAGGGAGCGGTGAGGCAACTTAACAAGCTGCGGTAATAACTCCGGATCCATACCTTGGTGTCCTCCTATAAGAATAAGTTACGAAATTCGTGTCTTACATCTAGGCAGCTAACTTCGAGGGTGTGAACTGCACTAGCTCCTCGCTTAAGCAATACCTTCGGGTAGTCCCAGGGAGGTGATGGGCTTGACGGCAGTTGGAATGGATTACGGTTACATCGGGAAAGTAGTTCCTTCGTTGACATAAGATTTGGTCGCAGACCCCTTCTACCTATGCTTTTTATATTCTATCTCAGGCGCCTGTTGAGCAAATTCTCCCCATTGTTTAGAGAAAACCGCAAACATACCCAGATAGCGACCCAATGTCCTTAGATTTTTACGTCATTATCGATGCAGTGATTAAATAGATCTGGTCTTATCTCGGAATATTTCCTATACAACAGTCTAACAGTATTCTAGTTTCCAGCAGTGCTTGCTGACATCCGCGGTTACCTTCTTGGTTGAATGTTATAAGTATTTAGTTATTTACAGTGAAATTGTTTCACACAACGGCACGGTGCATCTCCAGTAGGGATCTCATGGCTTCTGGAACGACCGCCACAAGCGTCTATTGCTACTTGCTGCTACACCACCACCGACCGTAGGAGCCGGCTTCAGCACTGCCAGAGAGCGTACACACGCTTCTGCTTTTGTCGTTTTGCCTAGTAGGTATCTGACTGTTTTCATGCTTTGGGGATTCCGCTTTCCATCTTCCGATACACGTGCGAGCGACGAGCCACCACGAGGATGTCGTTCGAGTCGAGACCGTCCGTTTCATACCGGGCGGAGGGTGTTATTTCATGCAGCGACGGCAACGACGACGACGACGACATCGATGGCATCGCGGGACCTGTTCGACGACGACGAATGGAAGAAAAGCGAACGAAAATTGCCACCAACCAGTTCAATTCTGTGCTGTGTGCGCCTCCCCCACCCACTTGTGCGGTATTTTCCCGACAACTTAGAATCTCCCATTTGTCATCCACCTAGCGAGCGGCAGCTATAGGTATGGTTATCCGTTTTTGGGGGTGCGGGTCGCCACTGCTGTTATTGCGGCTGATGTCGTTTCTGGCACTGTCACCCCGATCACCGACCGATTGGTTGGCCGGTCGTCGGTGTGGGTGGTGTTGGCGTGGCGGCGGCAATTTTGGAAGCATTTCGGAATGGTACGACTGACGACAACGTGCCGTGCTCTGTCTGTGCCGGATTGGATTTTAAGTGTGCAAACGATGATTTTTTGACTCCCAGCAACTGAACGAGTGTGTGCGTTCGATCGTGAGTTTGAATTATGCCAATCAGGCTCGACGGTGGCAATTCGTGCGAGAAAAGTCGAAAATTTGAGGAATAATTTGTGAGGGATTGGATTGCTGGTGTTAGGGAAGAATCAGGCACCTTACACAGCAGAACTTTAAAGTAGTCCTTGTACTTTCGTTTTCCTCGTGACACAAAAATCGACTATGTCCACTGACTGTGATGGTCAAACTGCGATCAAAACATTCCGTCATCAACAACGTATGGTAGTAGTGATCGCTTCGATTTTGAAGATCCACAACAGACTTCTTGCATCCTTCACCACCACAATAAATGACAATGACATTGAACAAACTAGGGGTGCACAAATGGTAGCACTACAGAATCCCCCCACCCCCCCAGTCACACCAGGAATCTGACGAGGTGTCCTGAAGGTGTGACTTTAGTGCGCTGGTCTTCTAGTTGATCATCACTTTGGTTGGATACGAACGCTGGCTTAATACGGTCGATTGATATCCTCTGGATTTTACCATTCATTTGAAGATCCATGAATTTCTCGAAACGAGCAACGACTTCAAACGGACCATCATAAGGTGGAACGAGTAGTTTTTTGACTGCATCTACTCTAACAAAAACGTGACTGCAACTCTGAAGTTTGTGATTGACAAACACATGTGGCTTGGCGTGATGATCTGGATCGATGGGTTTCCATTTGCGAGTAACTGTTTTCAAATCCTTTGCAAACTGCGATCGGTCACAATCGTCTTCAGAAACTTCGAAGTATTCTCCTGGTATACGAAGCGTTTGGCCGTACACCAACTCTGCGACCGAACAGTCGAAATCGGTACGATAAGCGGTGCTTAATCCCAGCAAGATGACTGGAAGCTGAGTACTCCAATTCTTCTTATCTACTGCCATTATGGAAGCCTTTAGAGTACGATGAAACCGCTCGACAAGTCCGTTAGATTAGGGGTGATAAGCGGTGGTTCGAATGTGCCTAGCTCCAATTGGTTTCAACAACTCCCAAAAAAGGTCCGACTCGAACTGTCTTCCTTGATCTGTGGTTATAGTATCCGGAACACCGAATCGCGAAATCCACGTGTCGATGAACGCTCGAGCTACTGTCTCAGCAGTCATGTCATGTAACGGAATTGCTTCTGGCCAACGAGAAAACCTATCCACTACCGTAAGTAGGTACCGATTGCCGTTTGACGGTGGCAGCGGTCCTACTAGATCCATATGCACATGCCGGAATCGACTATCAGGAAACGGAAGCTTATCAACTGGTGCTTTATTGTGTCTATGCACCTTGGAGCGCTGGCACGATAGACAACCTTCTACGAACTGCTTGACGTCCTTGTTGACATTTTTCCATACAAATCGATCAGTAACACTAGTTTACAGCATTTTTGAACTCGGTAAGCTAATGATCGTTTTTGGTGTAGAATCATGCCTTGAGTTCGAAAACGAGAAGGAAAAAAAAATACAGTAGAGCGGAAATTTTTTCGACTTTCCATACAAGGCTGATGATTTGAAACCGATTTTTGTTCTATTTTTAAGCAAAGTCGCTCACTTCAAACATCTCATTCTCCTTAATCAATGCTCCGATTGAGCTGAATTTTTAACTGTAACTCGCCTACATATGATATGTCAAATAAACGTCGAGAAAGAATTTTTAAATGTTTTTTTTTTCTTATTGAAAAAAAAAATACATTTCTTCACATATTTTTGGAAATTTTGCTAAAATTTAAGGAGATCCCTCCTAAAGCTCGCCAATATCCTGAAATTCATCAATCTGTCACAAAATCTGCCTTCAGATGATCGAATGGTATTCTGTTCAGCTTTTAATTTATGAAAAAAGATTTAGAATTGGTTGAACAAAACGCAAGATATTTGAATATTGGTAAATTCCATGTTTTAAAAAGTTGTAAAACTTGATATTGAGGTAATACCATAAACTTAATACTCAAAAACTGTTCCACTTAAAAATTTTTGAAGCACGATTTCGAAATCAGCGCTAAATTGTGCTTCAAAATTTTTGGTCGTTGACAGAAGTTCACGACTTTTGTCTTATTTTGTAAACTAGTGTAATCAAGATTTTTTTTTTACACTCGGTCGATGGATTTCAAACTTACATTTGAAGAATTAAACAGTGATTTAGTGAATTAAAGTAGCGTAACATGTACATATTCGCAGGATCTAAACGAAGTATTAAAACAGCTGACAAAACATTGGTCTCAGGCGGTTAGAAAAAGCTTTGAAATCCAGTGAAGCAATTTGAAAAAAAAAACCTTTGAAATCTTTGAAATCCGTTTCAAAGAGGGTCAAAATTATTGCCACCTGTCGTGGAAACCGGTGGTGAATCGTTCGTGCAAGTGTTTTGTCTTGTAAAGATAGTTTTTTTTACGGTGAAAAGTGGTCACATTTTTATGGTGCTGGAGTCCAATGCAGTAGAACTTGATTAAGGGTTTCGCCGTTCGTCGCCTCATCTTTCGCGTCGGCAGTTGGTGCAAAAAAAGGCTCAGGACAGATCAGTTTGTTTTTTCCGTCGCGTTCACTACACACCTAGAAAAAATCGTGTAATTTTAAGTGTCCTGAACCTGACATATACGAGCATCTTAAAAAACACAAATTTAAAGGTTAAAACATGTAAATTTACGTCTTTCAAGACACCCCAAAATAAAACGTATTTTTTCTAATCGTCTAGCAATCGCTAAAACCGATTCGACTGATAAAACATAGAAAAGTAAAGTATTGCCACACATGAATTCGAACACCGGATCTGTTGATCGTGAGCCACATCTCTTACCTCTCGGCTATTTCACCGAGTTAGAAGATGGCTTATGAACGTGATACTGATTCTACGTTTCTGGTGTAACGGATTTGTTGACGTCTAACGCAACCAACCAGCAGTTACATGATGCGCGTAAAATTAAGTCCAATTTGTGATTCAGTCTTGAAAACGTTTAGGTTTTTTTGTGATTCCGTTTCGTGCAAATTTCAGAATTTCTAAGTGTGTAGAGTGTCAATTCTTCCTTATTCCATTTTAAGTGAGTGAGTGATTTATTCCGTTTTCCGTCACTCTCTTTGTGGGAAGTTCTGTGCTGTCCCTTTTTGTTTTCCTGTCTGGCTTTGCATATGGTGAGTGCAATGAAAAATGCAACAAGGCTAATGAAAGGCTAATCGATTGTAAAGGAAACACTGTTAAAAGAGTTGTTACACTGTAACGTTCCGGAACCTGGCATGTATGCCGAAGATGGCGTTGTTAGCGTGTTGCTGTAACATTATCTTGTGAAGAAAACCTGTTTGGCTGATCAGACAGATAGGGCATCCGTTTCTGTTCCTGGCGAATGACATACTCAAAGTGATGAATTTGGTGAGTTCGTTCTGATTTGTAGTGTGTGTAGTTGTGCATATCACAATCCTGATTATTGTGCGCATTCCTTTTGAGATATTTGCTATATTATATACATTTTTTATGTCTGTGTTTGGGGAAGGGATCACTCTACCTTTTTTCTCGTTTCAGAGGGCGAGTAATGGCGCCTAAGCCTAGGCTTTCAAGCCTGGACATGAGGGTGAAATTCCTATGTCCCATCCCAGGAAAATCATCAACGGAGTGACATTAACTTTCTTAGCAAAGTCACTCCCAACGTATTTACTTCTCATTTATATTGTCGCGCTTATCTTAGATTCTCAACAAGCTGCGTTCGAAACGCGCAGCATCAGATCGCGCCAGACCGCGCCCGTATGATTTACACACGGTGTGCACCTTGGCTAAAACTGTTTTTGCAGCCACCGGGTGGGAGCTGTCATGGTTAATCAGCCGCCGTATACAAATCAAACGGGGCACAATCTTTTCGCGATAAACGACGGCTGGTTAAGATCGTCTGCATCTGAGTGATTAAGCTGGGATGCACAATACTTACTATGCTGAGCGGTTGGTACGAGATGTCCCCGTTCTATAGCAATATCCACACCAAAACGCTGCACAGTAGGCCTGGCCGCTTCAATTCTTGTACTGCATCTCCGATGTGTTGCAAGCATTGATAATGACAAGAAAAATGATAGAAGTAGTCGATTCTATTATTTTCCAGGATTCTTTCAATGAATGGCTGTGTATGTGTAGACTAAACTAGACTAGACTAGATTCTGTAAACTAGTGTAATCAACCGGCGCGTGCAGCGTATGCCCGGATGTGCTAGGTCATGGATTTGTTTCAGCACTGCCTGTCGATGTCGCAATGGAATGTACGGTCTAACTTTCTGCTGTGACACATCCCAATATAAGGGAACCGATGATAGGCACGTTTTCCGTAGTTCCAATTTCAGAGATGTTGGCGCTCGTAGAAGAAGTTTCAACTCGGAATCTTGCTGTTGATCTTTGGCAATCGCTTCGTAATCCAAACGCTGATGGCTCCTACTCTCGATAATGCATCCGCGACGACGTTCAACTGCCCACTGATGTGACGAATATCGCTGGTGAACTGGGAAATGTACTGAAGATATCGTTCTTCATGCGGTAGTCTAGAACTGGGGCTCGAAGTCAACGCTGTCGTAAGTGGCTTGTGGTCGGTGAAAATGATGAAATTTCGACCTTCCAGTAAGTGTCGAAAATATTGAACAGCCATTTTCATTGCAGTCAGCTCCCTTCCGAACGTGGAATATTTGAGCTGCGGGGATGAAAACTTTTCAGAATAAAATCCTATAGGTTTCTAACTACCCTCGTCGTACTGCTGAAGAACTGCTCCTGCTGCGGTATTGGACGCATCGATCAACAAACTCAACGGTTTACTGGTTTCCGGGTAGTGCAACAAGGTCGCTGATGCTAGTGATTGTTTGCACTCTAAAAACGATTTCTCAGCTTCCTTCGTCCATGTTAGATTTCTTCTATCGTTCTTGCGGTTATCAGGAATCATTTTTCGCAAATTGAACTGAATATCCGTAGCTTGGGAATAAACCGTTTGTAGCTGTTGACAAGTGCTAGAAACGACGAAGTTCCTTAACGTTTGACGGAAGAGGAAATTCAACGACGGCATCCACTCGACTTGGAAGTGGAAGCACTCCATCCTTGCTCACAACGTAACCCAAAAATTCCACGCTTGGCTTCGCGAAATGGCTTTCTGCCACGTTTATAACGAGCCTGTATGACTTGAGTCGTTCAAAAACCGCACGCACATGTTGGTAATGCTCCTCCTTGGATGTTGACGCAATGCATATATCATCGACGAAAACTACGACAAAATCCATATCGGCAAATACACTGTGCATGAACCTCTGAAAGGTCTGACTAGCATTGCACAACCCAAATTGCATTCGGGTGAATTCAAAGAGCCCAAACGGTGTTATGGCCGCCGTTTTTGCGATGTCGGAGTCTTCCACCGGAATTTGATGGTAAGCCCTTTCGAGATCCAGAGTCGTAAAAATGTTTTTTCCCTGGAATGCATTCAACAGGTCATGGATGTGTGGTACGGGATATCGCTCAGGGACGGTTACCTGGTTCAGAGCGCGATAATCCCAAACGAATCGCCACTGACCGTTTTTCTTCAGAACGCAGTGAAGTGGGCTAGCCCAACTACTGATAGACGGACGACATATGCCTAGTTCGGTCATGACTCGAAATTCCTTTTTAGCAGCTTCAAGTTTGTCTGGAGCAAGCCGTCGACATCTACTGGCCAAAGGTGGCCCTTACGTTCGGATATGATGTGTGACATCATGTTGGATGGTTGATTTTATTGTAGTAGGCAAAGTGACTTCGCGAAACTCTTGTAGAATACTCCGGAAAGGGTGGTCCATGGCAACCACTGTTATGATATGGAACGGTTTTTCCGATAAACCGCCAATCGAAGTCAATTTCGTCGATCAATCAATCGTCGATTCTTGAGGTCCACGAGAAGTCCATTTGCCGCGAGGAAGTCTGCTCCGATTATTGCCACACTGACATCACCGTACAAGAAACACCAGTTGAATCTTCGTCGTAGACCGAGATCGATCGTAAGAATACGTTTACCGTAAACCTTGATGTTGGAACCGTTGGCAGCATGCAAGTCGAAAGATGTCGTTCCTCTAAACCGTTCTCTGGAAGTCGCAGGGAGTATCGAGACATCGGATCCGGTGTCGATAAGGAATCGTGTGTTGCTGGTACGGTCGAAAATCAAGATGCGGCGACTTTCTTGTATTCCGTCCACCCCCGCCGATTCAGGTGAACGCGAAATTAGTTTTTTCGGTTGTTGAATTTAGTTGAGCGCACGACCACCAGATGGAACCAGCATATTTCATCATCCGCAGGAATCCTTCCGGATCGTGACGAGGAACGACTTCTTGGAGATCGGTTTGTTTTGATTCGTTTGATCTCGGTTGTCAACGATGCAATCTGACAGCGCAATTCGATGTCAATTATTCACAGGTCCGGGTGAACGTATATGTTTGCCTGTATTTGTCGATAAAAATATGTAAACAAACCGATCAGCTGATCGCGACGTCACGTTCGCCAGAAAATTTGTTCGCAGCTTCTGGAACGTGACGTCACCTTCGGCAACTTCGTGCGATTTCGGCTTGCCGAAGTTGACATGACACGACTACTACTTCAAAATTATCATATCACAAACACCACTTTGCCCGATGGGCCTAACCTGGTGAAATTTAGAACATTGAGCGCAATTCCTCCAGTTCACGCGTTTCTGAAGGGCTTTCAACGGACACTGATGCTGTTGTGACTTGAGACGAACACCAAAGTGGCACCACACTATACTATCATCGCTACTGTTCCTTATCGTATTCGACGAGATCCTAGTAGGTGCGATTGATCGTGAGCCAAATCGTGGGATGTTGTGGCAGCTCATAACCATGGAGCACCTAAATGGCTTCGAATAGAGATAAGTGACATTTCAACACACGAACACTAGCGCAAATTTTTCCTCACACAAAAGTGCACGCCGATTGTAAGGCTATTCAGATTGCATATGCAAATATTACCCAATCGAAATGGGTAAAACGGGTAAATAATGATAAAACTAACGTCCGGGACAAGAGTGCAAATATTTTCCTCGCAGTTTCACAACTACATCTACAAAAAAGGCACGCATACGTTTGAACGTAATTACCTCTATTGGCTGATGATGTTGCTCTCCTAGCTCAACGGCACTCTGATACGCAGAGCAAGCTCGATGATCTTGCCAATTGCTCCTCGGCGGCAGGTCTTACCATCAACGTCAACAAGACCAAACCGTTGAATGTAAACATTGTCAACCCTTCCAGCTTTACGGTAGCTGGGCATTCAGTGGAGAATGTTGAAAGCTTCCAATATCTTGGTAGCCAAACGGCGACCGATGGCGGCACCAAGATCGACATAAGTGCATGGATCATGAAGGCGGGGGCTGCTTTTGCGAGTTTAAGAAATGTATGGAAGAAAACAATCAAATTAGTCGACGCACCAAAATCCGAATTATCAACTCGAACGTGAAATCTGTACTGCTCTACGCCAGTGAAACCTGGTGTGTATCAATGGAGAACACTCAACGGCTGCAGGTCTTCATTAATAGATGCCTGCGGTATATAATTCGTGCATGATGGCCTCACAATTGGATCTCCATCGTCGATGTCATTAAAAGCCGATGGTGACAGAAATTCGGGAGCGAACGTGGAGGTGGGTCGGCCACACTTTACGCAGGAGCGGAAACAAAATCTACAAGCAAGCGTTAATTTGTAACCCAGCAGGACATCGCAGCAGAGGAAGACCCAGAGGTTTAAGGCGGCGCAGCCTCAACGACGAAATCAAGCAAGTCGCTAGAAATTTGATCTGGCCGCAGATCAAGGCGATGGCTGGCAATCGCCCAGGATGGAGATCTTTCAATTCGGCCCTCTGCACCATCGTGGGTGCCCAGGACTGTAAGTAAGTAATTAGTCAAATTTATTCTATTTCGATAATCGACGATATTTGCACCATTTGTTTCCATCCTTTTTATTATCATTTACAAAATCTCATCGCTAACAAAATATATTAAAATAAATAAAAAGCGGTTAACATCTTTGTTTTGGGTAGAATGAAAATGGGAGCACTATGGTTAAGATGAATTGGATTGAGTTCTTCTATAGAACTTTTTGTCTGATAGTATGTGTAACCACAGAGAACAGACATTCAGATTAGAACATTTTTTTCAGAAAGTTGAGTAAGGATTTGAATCCTTGCTTGATTAAGGATGCAAACCAATACACGAAGAAAACACGAGCACAACCAAACACCATATTGCCACAGCCAGTGGTATAACTTTCATTTCTATACTTTGCGCTTAAATATACACAGACATGTTGCAAATAATAAACAGGTTTATAAGACTTGTCGAGTTGCTCATATATCGATTTATTGATCTAAATTGTTCTCGGCCCAAGGATTCGATAAAATTCTAACATGCCTCAAAATTGTCATATGAGCTGCACTATGTTTCACAATCAACCTGACAGCAAATCGCTATCCTGATATGCTGATCCTACAAGCTCGCCCGTACCGCTATACATGGCACACGTTCCAACCCCGACCGGGGGTGTGTGAGAAGAGCCATAAAAAGATGCGAACATTGCCTTCGACACTGACTACTGGCATGCAGTGAGTTTTCCTGTTTAGTCGCCTGCCCCCTCCCACTACATATTGTCCTCACGCTGTGCGGCAAACACACGTAGGTATCCAAGGACCTATCGAGCGAACCGAACGAGCGGCCGGGTCATGCCAAGACACACTCACGCATCATCATGCCGTCATGCCATAGCCACCGAAATCGTTAGCAGCCCAGCACCGCAATAAAACTTTGACGACGATGTCGGCCGACCGACGAGGATGACGACGCCGACGACAAACCGTGCTTTGCAGTGCTAGAGCTAGGACTCGCAATCACAAGGCTCGTCATCCTGAATTACAACGTGCCGTGTCGTTTGGTCTGACGGTTGGCCTCCGCCTCCCACCACCCGGTGGAAACCCCCTTCACGATCCGGGTGGTGTTGGCGGCCATGCCAGACCAGACGCTGGCGCTGCTCGTTGGCAGAATAGTCCTTTCCTACCCAACCCACATATAGCAAGCAGCACCCAGAAGCAGCAGATGACAAACAACCGAACCATGAACTTGTAAATTTTATTTTATGTATTTCGCTTGAACTGGATTGCCGCGCGTATAGGTGGCAGGTCGGTTGAGATGAGTCGAGTCATTGCCGCCACCGACCGTCGTTTTCGACGACGTCGTCGTCATCATCAAATGAGAGAAGGACTCTGCGGCACACTGACTGGATGCTAGAACCTGGGACAGTGGATTCCAAACCTGTGCAATGGTATTTCGTCTATAGACTTTCCAATAGCATGTTTGAAATAGTTTGAAATACCTTTAGTTCATTGAGAGAATTAAGTTACAAATCGTGGACCCCAGCAAAAAGTTAGTCTCTTCGTAGTTTCCAGCATTCTCAATATTTGGCCACCGATGAATCGAGAGAAACCTTCCATTTTTCCTGGAATTAGGACTTCTTTCAATCCTTTCGTGGTATTATCTGCGTTGTCTGGTGAATAGATCTGTTTCCGTCTACAAAAGATTCAGAATTCAGATTCTGAAAATATAGGTAGAGGTACATGACTGAGGTCGTCAAGATTTCCCAGGAAAATCATTACCGTATGCCTCTTTATTTTCTACACGTGGAATTGCACTGTAAGTGAAATCATCTCCGGTTGAAAACCACTGTCCTAGTAGGTAGCGATCGACGATGACGACGGTAGGTCGGTCGGTCGAGGATAACACAGTCAGTGTGTGCACAGAAAAGAACAGACCTGGCACACGACGACCGACGACGGTCGGTGTGCAGAGCTGGGCTGCGGGTGTCAGAAAAAGTGAGTGTGTATGTGCGCGCAGCCCGCCGTCATCTACCGATGATGATGAGTAGGTAGTGGGTGGTAGGTACCTACTATGGATGGGTGATTTACGTGGGTGGGTGGTTGTGGGACGGATGGATGGGATACAACCGGAGGCGGAACACGTGTGGGTGGGCTGCGGTCGGTGACTGATTGCTTCAAGTGGTCGAATGAATACGGCGGCGCGCACACCACACGGGGGGAAAGATTTCGGTGTGCTTGGGCAAAATTTATGGGGTCTGCCCGGATTGATATACATGGACTTCTATGGTTAACGAGTCTAGATGAAGATCATTTGAAGGATTACAGTACTCCGTGATAATTTCTGGCGTCGGCGTCGTTCAAAGCTCCAATCAGCCGAATTTTACTTTCTAACTTGTTGTGGAATTTATAGCAATGGAAATGGAATTTATATTGTTTATCAATCTTGTCTCAGGTACATCTTTTTACCCTTCTTACACTCATAAGAAGCGTATAAATATCGCTCGAAAAACCTACTTTCCATTCGAGGTCCGGAAGGCCGAGTCTCATATACCAATCAACTCAGCTCGACGAACTGAGCAAATGTCTGTATGTGTGTGTATGTGTGTGTGTATGTGCGTTACAAAAAAGTCACTAACGTTTCTCAGCCGCCTGTCAACGGATTTGGGTTCTCTTGGCAGCAAATGAATGCTATCACATGGAACGCTATT
Source organism: Aedes albopictus (assembly GCF_035046485.1). Taxonomy (NCBI): domain Eukaryota; kingdom Metazoa; phylum Arthropoda; class Insecta; order Diptera; family Culicidae; genus Aedes; species Aedes albopictus. The sequence goes on along the minus strand of NC_085137.1, from coordinate 219,398,374 downwards.
GAATTTCATTTCGATTGGACATTTGGTTACCGAGATAATTTTCGAAGAGTACTTGGGAGAAGCTCCTCAGCCGTCTGTCAACCGATTAGATTTCTCTTAGCCCCAAATGAAAACTACAGCATCCTAGTGTGGTATGGTATATTACAAACTATAAAATAATAACTGATTTGAAGATTAGGCTCATTTAATTTATTTGGCTTGTTTAGGCTGCGTTCTGCGCATTTGAATTTGTGTAGACATTTTGAATAAACGAACCCCAACTGACAACCGCTTGAGAAAGAGAAGAGCGTAAGAGAATGTGAGCGAAGAGCCCCCGACGCCGGTCGAGTGGAAGATTCGGCATCCGATTATGCATGCGATCGGTGAAAGAAAGACGGAACGGGAGGAGTCAATCGGACAAAGCAGAGAGCAACGGACGTGTTGCATTCTGGTGGTTGTAAGCCAGACGAAAACTCACGGAGTTTTCATCTGGTTACGACACCTAGTACAACCGTATTGCAACAAATTAATAATCAAAATGGTCGAAAATCAACCAACATCTGGACCTCCACATTTCCACAAAATTGGTCATAACTCGTCAGGAACGGAGAAAACCTACATCTTGTAAATTTTACAGAATATAGCTTATGTAATTCCCTTCCAAAAATATTTTTTTTAAGAATTTTCCCGGACTGCGAAAATAGTTTTTCCGACTTTTTCAACCGATTTTCTTCAACAGTAGAATTTTTTTGGAAAACTATTTTCATTTTATATTTTTTTTTTGGATTTCTGAGAAAATTAGCTTACGATTTCACAAAAAAAACATTGTGTCTAATACGCTTCGTTCTTAAGTTATGATTTATGGCTAGTTTCCACTTCGTACGTACTGTGCAAAAAGATAGGACAAGTAATGGTCAAGTAATGATTCCGCTTCAAAATTACTTGAGCAGTTCGCAGATGGCAAGTAAGGAAAAAAAGTGTAACACTCGTAACCGCTCCCGTGCGAATCAAATGGAGCTGTCACTTTTCCGTGCGGAAAAATAGTCCGTGCTATTATTCCGTAAGGAAAAGTAACGTTTCTCCCCATACTGGATCAGTTGTCAAAATTACTAGCGGAAAAAAGAGGAATTTTACTTGAGCGCTTTACGTGGCAACAGGAAACTTAGCTTTAAAAAAATGGCTCATACAGGGGATAGACAAAATGATCGAGATAGGCAAAATTTTCACTTTTCAAAAATGGTGGAAGCGCTATAATTTTTTGAAAAATGCATAAAAAAATCTAAAGCTTTAACCGGAAGTTGATCAATTAGTTGTGTATCAATGGTAAAACTTTGGGAAAGATCGGGCTATTCTATATGAAGTTCAAAAGATTATAGAAAAAGTCATAATTATCCGATAGCCAACTTTGAACTATTATATCTCCGGATTCAATGAACCATACGGGGATTTTTTTTATTACCGAACAGTTTGGGCCGAAGGGTCTCCGATTTCAATGAAAATTTCACCAGAGCTAGAGGTCGTGGATATATGATCATATATGGAATTCAAAAAAATCATAGAGGACTATTTTCCCGGAAAACGCTAGATGAAATTTCACGATTTTCTAAAATTGTCTAAAACACCCCAAACTTCAAAAAAATCATATCTCAAAAACTATGCATCGTAAAACAAACTTTTTTTAGTGAAATCGACGCCAAATAAGTCGAGAAAAAAAAAATTCTCAGAAAATGTTTCACCATAGAGAAAAAAACGTCTAAAAATGCTGATAAAAGTACCGTCTGTATCATAGATTATTTTCAACAAAATTTTTCTAAGCGCAAAAACTAATGTTCTTTCTTTCGTTCTTTGACACCAAAATGGAATCTCTTACCGTTTTGGAGATATAGCCATAAAACCAACGCCAACGGCCAGTCGCTATATTTTCATAGGAAGCCAACTAAAACAGCGGCCGTTCACTTGTTACAACACATTTGCATTGTAACGAGCAAATGGCATTCGCTCATTGAAACGTAAGTTTGACACTAACGTGCATCGGAGTGCACGTACCAATTTGTACAATAATAAAAAATCCCCAAACAACGTCAATATTGCGTCTTATGAATTAATAAGTATTCCGGGGAACCCCCTTTACATGAATAATTTTTTCGCGAAATTTTCCAGTAATTCAGAAGTTTAGCAAGAATTATTTTAAAGGGATTCCGCCATAAATTCAGAAGGAATTTCTCTGAAGATTTTTCCAGGTTAAATAAGTTTCTTCTGTGAAAGTTTCTCCAGAGATTCTGTCAGGCATTCCTCCAAGAAAATTTCTTTGGATATTCTTCAGGAGTTTTTCAATAAAGTTGTCAAAAAACATCTCGAAAGTATCAAACTGGTTTCTTCAAAAATCCTTCAGAAATTCGTCCTAGGATTCCTCAGGGTTTTTTATAGGAATTTTCTTCAATGTTGTAGATGTATTTCTTCATGTGTTTGTACCAACCTTTCTGATGGAATTTCTCCAGGAATAACATTAGAGTTTCTTCCAGAAGACATTCTTTGAGGTTTCTCCAGGAATTTTTCTAGAAGTTTCTACAGGAATTCTTTTAAAGGTTTTTTTTTTAATATGCAGTTCTGCACTAAGATTCTTTCAGAGATTTTTTCTAATTGGTATTTCTACAGAATTTCTTTCAGGTTTGAATTCACATATTTAGGGATTCTCCCATTCATTTATTAAAAAAATTCTCTACAAAATTCTTAAATGACTCTTTGGAAAGTTCTTCCAGGGGTTTCTCCAGAATTTGCCCCAGGTATTTCTCCAGCGATTGCCTGTTGGGTTTATTCAGACCTTTTTTCAGATCTTTGAATGTTACAGAATTTTGTCCGGAGATGCCTGAAGATTTTCTCTAAATATCCTCTCAGCAATTCCTGCAGTAATTACTCCAGAAGCTATTCCTTGGCACTATTGAAGATTTTTTTTTTCAAGAAATGCTTTTATGTATGGGTCTCCAGTTAGCCTAGTGATTAAGGCTATCTGGATCTGGATCTGGATTAAGGATCGCCAATCCGGAGACGGCGGGTTCGATTCCCGTTCCGGTCGGGAAAATTTTCTCGACTCCCTGGGCATAGTGTATCATTGTACTTGCCTCACTATGTACAAATTCATGCAATGGCAGGCAAAAAAAGCCCTTCAATTAATAACTGTGGAAGTGCTCAAAGAACACTAAGTTGAAGCGAGGCAGGCCAAGTCTCTGTGGGGACGTCGAGCCATAAAGAAGAAGAAGAAGAAGATTTTATGTATGCAGAGCTCGTCCAGAAGTTTCTTATTTTTCTAGCAACTGAAAAGATATTTCAGGAGTTTCTTTAGATAATCTTTCAGGCATTTTTCCAGGAATCCCTCCAGAGATAACTCAGAAATTGCTTCTGGAAGCTATGTCCAGGTATATCTTCAGAAATTTTTCAAAAAACTTCTAGGAATCGCCAAAGGTATCAGCGGGAGTTTTTCGAGAGATTCCTTCAGATAATCCTGAATTTGTTTGGAACATCCTTTAAAAATTCTGTGAAGAATTCTTCCAGCATTTTTGGCGCAATTTCTGGAAGAACTTCTGAAAAATCCCTGCATGAATATCTTAAACAGTTCCTGGAATCTCAGATATTATTTCTATAGAAATTTCAGGAGCAATTTCTAAAAATAATTCCTGCCACAAGAAAGCATTGCAGGAACCCCTGGTAAAAATCCCAAAACAATCTCTGCAGAATTTAAAAATAATAGACTAACGACTTAAAAACGCCATGGAAGAGTTTTCCAAGAAATCCTTTGATGTAATTCGTGAAGAAGTCTCTGGACATATTTTTGAAGGAATCTCCGAAAAAAAAAATCTGGAGAAGTTTCCAGTAGAATCACTGTTTAAGGAAGTAATGTTGAATGAATCGGTTGAGAAATATCTGAAGAAATCCCAGGGAAATTCTTTAAGCAATCTCGGAAGGAATTTCTGAAGCCTGGAGAAATACTTGAAAAATTCCTCGGGAAACCCTTGGGGGCATTCCATGAAAAGTTCATTGATTATTTTGTAAGAAAATTTTTATAGAAAAAAATATATTTTGGATGACTTTTGAGAGTATTTAGAAGGAATTCCTGTAAGAATATACATATGGATAAACACCTTTCTAAACTTCTGTAAAGATCTCTAGAAATCTCTGAAATATTTCCTGAAGAAACCACTGATAGAATTCATGACAGAATCTTCGAAAGAATTCCTGATGGAATCCCTGGAGAAATCCCCTAGTGATTTTCTAAAAAAAAAATTTTCCTAAGAAAAAAATATTAGCGGAGTTTCAGAAGGAACACATGGCAATCTACCTAGTAGAATTCTAGGAGGAGTTTCTGAAGACATTCTTGAAGGAACATTTGAAGTCCTGGATAATTTTCCTTAGGATTCCTTCGAAGAAGATTCGATGATGGAGTTTCTGAAAGAACACTCGGTAGATTTTAAGACCGAAATCCTGGAGTAATTTCTGATGGAAACCATGGAGCAATACTGGAAAGAATCAATAAAAGATTTCTCAAAGAAATCCTTGGATGAATTTACGAAGGAAACTCATAAAGAATTTCTGAAAAAAATCTGAACGGGTTTTACCTCACTCTTAAAAAAAATCTATAAGAAACTTTGGATTTTTTTTTGAAAATTTTCGACGAATTTCTTAGAGTGGAAGTGCATCAAATGAGCATCATTACAAGTATTTCACTTACACGACGTGATTTATAATTAAGAGTTTTCCTGAAATTCTTCTAAGAACTCCGTGGAAAATTTCTTAACATACCTTCAACAGTTTCCACAGAAATAAACAAGAATCTTCTACATCATCTTGGCGTAACATCACCACTATGACAAAGCCTGCATATCAGCTTAGCTTCCTCTCCCAATGACTATTTTGCATGTCGTATGGCAGGCATGAAGATACTTTACGTCCAAGGAAGTCTAGCAAATTACTTTTACGAAAAGTTCCTGGACCGACCGGGAATCAAACCCGTCATCCCCAGCATGTTCATACTGGCTACCCACACCTTTACAGTTATTTGGACCCATACACATGAATATTCAGCCGAAAAGAGAAAAGTAGAAGAGAAGTTTACGAATGACATCTTGGGTCCTGTGTTATTTTGCCATTCTATTCAGCATTTATTGCACATTTTCAAAAATTGGCCAAACTATCAAAAAATAACAAATTCGAATACACAATTCGGGTTTCGCAGGCGTAAAGGAACAAACGACTGTTTAGCGTTGCTTACATCAGATATTCTACTGGTTTTTGCGGAAAAGGAGCAATTGGCTTCAGTTTTCTTGGACATTAAGGGCGCTTTGGATTCAGTGTCCATAGGAATATTGCCAGAAAAACTGCACAATAGTGGACTACCAGGAACTTTAAACAATTTCTTGCACAATCTGTTGTCAGAAAAACATGAGCTTCAATCTCGGACAACTGGCAACTTCCAAAATTAGATACATGGGTTTACCGGAACATGGTGGGGTGCTCACCCGGAAGACCTCATAAAAACTTTACAAACGACTGTTCTTGAGTATGGTTCTTTCAGTTTCCTCTCAGCAGCAATCTGCCACCTAATAAAATTGGAACGAATTCAATACCGTTGTTTGCGTATTGCCCTCGGCTGTATGCACTCCTGTATGATACCTCTACAGGACCGCTTCTGGGAACTCTCGCTAAGGTTACTCATCAAGTGTGGAGCAACACACTTATTACACAGCGTAACAAAAAATAATTGATTGATTGATTTGTCTTTATTAAAGAAACTTTCAGACAAAAAATAACTTTTGATCTGTCTCAAGAGCAAACTTATGTGTCTCTGACAGATTTTGGGCCGCTGAATCCGAATCCGGGCTCAGATATGCTCCAGCACGTCACAATTTTGAGCTATACCTTAATTTATAGGGCAAAATATGCGATTTTGGACTTTTTTTAGTGCAAGCCATTAAGCATGGAAATATTTTTTTGAAGCAATCAAAAGGTAAATTGGTCAATTAACATCGAAATTAACGACTCATGCAAAATATTTTGTTTTACCAAATCGAATTTGATAGTTTTAGCGATTTATGTTAGGTACGATATTTCCTATACAAGTTACCCGTCAAAAGTTGCATGCAAGTTTACATACTAACATAAAATGCTTAAATCCATCAAATTTGATATGGTAAAACGAAATATTTTGGTTGAGTCGTTAATTTAGATGTTAATTGACCAATTTACCTTTTGATTGCTTAAAAAATATTTCCATGCTTAATGGCTTGCAGTCAAAAAAGCCCAAAATCGCATATTTTACCCTATAAATTGAGGTATAGCTCAAAATTGTGACGTGCTGGAGATTCGGATTCAGCGGCCCAAAATCTGTCAGATACATATAAGTTTGCCCTTGAGACAAAAAAAAACGTTGCGCTGTGTTATTGCAAACTTAAAAGAGATACTCAGTCTAAATTCATGACATTCATTTTACATGTCATCTGATATAAGCCTCCCAGGTTATAATCCTCCTCGTGTACACTTCATCAATGACAGTTCCTCTGTTATAAAACGATCTGTGAAACAAGCTGTTCAGGAAATATCAGATCAACTTCGGTGTATATCTATTCCTCGCATTTTTAACGAAAAGTACCACAATGTCAATTCCTGTAAGAGATTTTTCACTGATGAGTCTCGCATAAATTAATCCACTGGTTTCGGTGTCTTTAATGAAAATGTCACCGCCATTCGAAAGCTTCAGGAACCTTGTTTATGATTTCCAACATGCCCGTAGACCATTTCTTTATCTTCTCGGATAGTCTTAGTTCCAGTGTCGCGAAGCATCAGCGTACAAGTCACAAAAAAGCTGATAAACAACAAACTTGTATCACCCTCTCTTTGCGGTTTCTGATTCACTCTCTCTACAGTCGCTAACACCAGAAAAGACAGAATCCCATCATAGTCACCCGGTCACCCTTGTTTTGCTACAATCATCCTGACTTGGATACGGCTCATGTGAGTGTCATGACTCTCTCCGTCGCCTCAAGCAGATGCACACGCAACAGCATGTAAAACTATGCATGTGTATTATCACACGCACGGTACTACGTCATAAATCCTATTCGTTTTGCATAGCTCAGTTTAAACGCACACATTGAGCGCACCACGCAGTTCGCCCTGGCTACGGCAAACGCTCTCACTTCGCCCGTTATGCATCGTTGCTCAGAGAGATTGATTCTCTAGCAACCCGCCTGAAGCATACTCAGCATCTGCTATCGCTGCAAAGCTGCGAAGGGTAGAACCCACAACATGTTTGTCATTCCAGGCATGACATGCTATCTGGTTCGTATCACCTTGGGAAGGGTGACTCCAGAAGGCGGTTCAAGTGATTGTCTCGTGATGGTCGCGATTATTCGCAAGACTGCTTAGTTCTATTGAGGTACATTCCATTATTCCAAATGTTATTTTTTTGCGAGCGTGGAATTTTGGTTTGGACGTAGGTCGAGACTTCATACGCGTGATGTCAAGACTCACGTCCAACCATTACTCGCTAGGCGCATATTTGTATAGAATAAAGGAATAAACCTTGCGCTCGGCAATCTATATCGACACCAACATTTCAAAAGGGCGTAACTGCTTTTGGAATCATCACCTTCTTTTAATGCTGTGGATGATGTGTTATGATTTCCATGTTTTTCACAACAAGTACCAGATGGGAAAAACTCTCCTCTTTCCGACAACCACGGTGGTTTGAGTGTAAGGGAGGCAGTACGACCTACAGCTTTGAAAGAAGGTATTACTTCCAAATGCAGTTACGCCCTTTTGAAATGTTGGTGCCGATATATTGAGTGCGGTCCCGGTTATGATGGCATCGATCACGTTGTTTGGCAATGCCCCGATAATGACGCCTCCAGAGCACTACTATTGGATACCCTTGAGGCCCGAGGTAGCCCCTTTGTTCCGGTAAGGGATTTGTTGGGAACCCACGATCTCCCCTATATGCACGCCATTCACGAGTTTCTATAAAAGTATAAAAGCTCAATTCGCTTGTGTTTTCTCCCCCCGTTTCTTTTTCTCTGTTTTGTCCTTTTTGTGCACAAGTAAGTCCTGGCCATCCAGAAGAACAAACCACGCAACAAGTCGGTACCAACACCAATGGGTGCCAAGCGCTACAAAATGCACAGTAACACCGGATGAATTCCAGAAATATTTGTTACCCAATCCTCACCTTGCCCATCCTTGAGAAATGTGACTTCCTAACCTTGAGTTGCCACGAGTACATTGGCCTCCATCCAGAACTAATCACTACTATTAAAAAGTTTTTGATATTTATTTAAACATATAAAATAATAAATATAAAGAATCTCGGCCCTGTAAAGCGTTATGCACGATTGAGCCTTCAATAAATGAACTAGGCGGAAAAGAAATTTGAAAATGTTGAAATTGCAATTTTCCTCAGAATCCCTTACGATATACTCACAGGATCTTTGTCTTCTCAGGTTCATTATTTCACCAATCACTTTTGAGTATAAAAGTACCTAGCATTTTAAAACATCTAATAAATACCTATTGCTGATTATACAGCAAAAAATTAGTTTCACTTAATTCTTTAAAATATAACACCTATCAAAATCAAATTTTCATTATTGAAAAAATTCTAATCACTTTTTGCTTTAGTGGTAGTTTAATATTATAGTTTACTAATACTGTAATCATTAATTTATCAGCTTCTTGTAGTTTCCGAGCATTGAACAATATTCGAATGTTTTGGATTGAACCATCACTTATGTATATTACCGTACAGATTCACAATTACCATAGAATATTTCTACTCAAAATTTGCTCATATGCCCACCATAGTTCATGAAATTTTACCAACTGATCCCATCACTTAGTCCCATGTGCACTGGACTACACAAGTCCCGTCATCAACCTTTCGGCGCCAACCGACGCGGGTGGATGGGTGGCTGTGTGTGCGGCCGGACTAGAACTGACAATCGGGAGTCAGCACCACCGCCGTCACCGCACGACACACGACGACACGAGGCCAAAGGATTACGACGTGAGTGACGGGTGTCGGAAAGGTTATGATTTTACGCTCATTTTCTTTTTATGGTCCGGGGATTACTGCTGCCTGGCTTTTGCCATTCTTCTCTCCTTTCGACGTTGACCTGACGTGTGTCGTCGTGGTGGTATTCCACCGAAACCGAAAAGGGAGGATTAAAGGAAAATCTACCTTTTTCACACCGCCTGATGTCTCTCGCTGCTGTAGAAGCTGCTTCTGCTGGTAGTCCTGGTTGGTCAGTTTACAGATTTTTTTTCTGACTGGTCACTGTCACCATGTCCCAATATCCTTGGGTGAGCACTTAAATATCCTTGGGTTCTTCGACTACTTCGAAAGTCCACAAAAACACGTTATCCTTATGATCACAACGGTCCACACCAGATCGCACTCGCTGCCGTCGGCTCCACAGGACGACTGTCCCAATGCACACACGTGTTTCGAATTCAAACACTCAACCCAAAACCCTTCAACTGTCGCGACAGGTTACCGAGTTTCCACGGGAAAAGCGTGCGAACGTTCCGAAGTCGTGCCACAGACTGCCGTCTGTTATTGTGCCACATTTCTGGCTGGCTGACTGGGTGGATGGCAAAACGGTAGCAGCAGCAGCAGCCAGCCAGCCAGCCAGCAGTCAGCCGCCAGGAAATCCTTCGGAATTGGTTGGCCACCAGAAAGAGAAAAATGAGAAATTGGCACGCGCACGCGAGAGAAAATTTATGTTACGTGAGAGAGTGCCAAGGCGATTATCGGCGGCACAAGTCGCCGCGGCCGCCGTCGCCGCAGAGAAGAGGCCAAAAGGGTCCTCACACCAAACACTAAAAACAACACCGAACCGCTGCTGCTGCCAGCCACTGCTGTGCTGGTTGATGGCTTGCCTGCCTCTCGGTGGGCTGGCTGGTTGGGTTGGGGGTGGCAGGATAAAGTCGAGTTGGTTGCTCGCCGATGACTGATGGATAAAGGTGAGACAGCAATGTTGTGCACAGGAAGTCGGTATAGGATATTTTCTGTCAAGTGTTTTAGCATATTCTACTGAATATTCTGCACTAATCTATGTATATATGTATATGAAAATCAGTTTAGAACCCCTTCGCAGCAACAAAACTCACGAACGGATGAACCGATCGGAGAGGTTCGTATTTACGGTGACTGTAGAAGGTGGAAAAGCTACCAAAATCAAACAACAAAGTAAAGGTCTCATTAGACATGCCAAATATTTAACCAAACAAGCAAAACAAATGACCAACACAACGTGGATCATATGATCAGATCCCAAGTAACAGAACTAGCTGAATAGTAGTTTCTTAAGCTAAAGTTTGCTTAAGAGTAGGTTATTCCACTCTTATACAGCAAAAATGTTTGATGGGATGATTTGAATTTCTGCGGTTTAAGCTCGGCGGCTACCGCAGATTGGATTTCTGCATGAATTATCTCGGGGATTCCTCCAGGAATTCCCTCGGGGATTCTACCAGGAAATCAATCGCGAATTTCTGCGGGAACTCCCTCGGGGATTCATCCACGAATTCCCTCGGAGATTCCACCAGGAATTCTATCGCAAATACCTTCTGGAATTTCTTCTGGGATCCCCTCAGGAATTCCCTCGGGGATTCTTTCAGGAATTCCCTCGGTGATTCCTTCAGAAATTCATCCAGGAATTTCCTCGGGGATTCCTCCAGGAAGTCCCTAGATGTTTCCACTGGGAATTCCCTCGGAGTTTCCACCAGGAATTCCATCGCAAATTCCTCCGGGAATTCCCACGGCGTTTCCTCCAGTAATTCTCTCGGCGATTCCTCCAGGAATTCCCTCGTGGTTTACACCAGGAAATGGGTTCTTTATGGCTATCCGGATTATTTCATAATCCGATTCTCCGCCCAAAAATTAGTCGAAATCCAAAATTTCATAATTTTTGGAGACCGGGAACTGTTTTTAAAATTCATTTAAAGTTTGTATGGGGAGTTTTTATGGTCGAACTGTCATTTTATCGATTGAACTGTCATTCTATCCACGGAAATTAAAACTGTTTTGTTGATTTAACCATCAAAACAAAGGTATTGCAATCCAATAAATTCATGTTATACTCAGAAGAATGAGCTCTTTCGATTAGGCTATAGAAAATAGCAATATTTTATTCACTTCTTCTTCTTCTTCTTTTTGGCTCTACGTCCACACTGGGACTTGGCCTGCCTCGCTTCAACTTAGTGTTCTCTTATTCACCAATCACTGGTTGAATCCACTTTTTTTTCTGGTTCACTCCGCGACACACAACTGCTTCGAAGCATATCCACTAGACCGGCCCACATTTGTATGATGCGAAAAAAAGTATTCAAAATTCACGGGGCACCCTCTAGAATCGTGCCTTTGGACGAGAAGAACACTCCGTGAAATATTCAGCTCAATCGGTTGAAAATTGAGCTGGCGCAAATGAATTGAAGGTTTGTATGGGATAGTCAGTCTAAATATATGGGAAATTGGATGACCTCCAGTCTCTCATAGAGCACGCCGGTTTGACGAATTCGATTTGGCTCAGAATTGAAAGAATAGTAGTTGATACCCTAATGAACAACTTTGTAGAAGACCATATCATGATAAAACTTAATTTTGTTGCGGTTTTTGCCAAGGAAAGCAGAATGAGGACATCTTACTCTCGGTTGTTATACGAATCACTTGTTTGCCGTTCGAAACTTGCGCACTACATCATAGGCGGCTATGTTGTCCTTAATTTAAATTTCACGCACGTGAGCAAGTATCGAGACAATAAAGAATTACATAGATTGAAACCCGACACTCATCCAAGGTTGCTATGATTTACGTTGTGTTGATCATTTGTTGGGCTTGTTTGGCCAAATATTTGTCATGTCTAATGGGACCTTTAGCAATGTTCATCGACCATATGGGTAACCCGGTGATACCTGGATTAAGGAAGAAAGAATTCGCTTCTACAATATCAACGGTTTTTCCAGTGTCTACTCTTGTCGCCCTCAGTATTCTGGTGGGCTAGTTCTCTTTGTGAGGAACGGCTTATCTTATGTAATTCTGGAAAACACTGAATTGGATGGCTTTCATCACATTCACGCAAAAATAAACCTCAACAAAACTTGTTTGGATCTTCATGGAATCTATCGACTTCCAAGTTTCGAATTCTCGCGGTTCTACTTTCTGCTAGACCAGATTTTGTCTTCGTCAAATTTGGCTAAACCTGTTTTCATCATGGGAGACACTAATGCTGCAATTAACCATGCATTTCGAGACTCTGAGGATTATATTATTATTATAAGTCTATGATTATATCAATCTCTTGCGTTCATTTAGCACACAGCAAAAAAATATGAAACTTAAACAGCACGTAAAATTGAAGATCAACTGATATTTGCAGCAGAAAAATGTAAATCACCAACAGTTAACGTCATCCGAGCAGCCCGCTGCTGGTTAGACGGCTTGTTTACAGATTTTAAAGCATCACGCAGAAAAATAAATTGTAAACACAATTAAATTCTAGTTCAAATCAACCGATTTTTCAGTTAACTATAGCGACAAACTGATTTCTAGTTTAAACTGAACTGTTCTATTGTTTGATAATACAAATATTTTCATTTGTCGAAATTTTTGACAGTTTGTTAAAACAAACAGAGATATGGTATTCTCAACATGAAATAATGGATAGATTCAAACGACTGCTCTTTTGCCACTAACAATCCCGGAATGTGATTGTGTTGGTGACGGCAGCACCAACCGATCAACTTTTTGTGGATTCTGTCGTGAGTACCTGTGCGTTACACAGCGCAACATTTTTTTGTCTCAAGAGCAAACTTATGTGTCTCCGAAGGATTTTGGGCCGCTGAATCCAAATCCGGGCTCAGATTTGCTCTAACACGTCACAATTTTGAGCTATACCTCAATTTATGGGGCAAAATCTGCGATTTTGGGCTTTTTTGACAGCAAGCCATTAAGCAAGGAAATATTTTTTTTAAGCAATCAAAAGGTTAATTGGTCAATTAACATCTAAATTAACGACTCATGCAAAATATTTCGTTTAACCTAATCAAATTTGATAGATTTTAGCATTTTAAGTTAGTATGAAAACTTGCATGCAACTTTGGGAGGATGACTTGTATGGGAAATATCGTACCTAACATAAATCGCTTGAAACTATCAAATTTGATTAGGTAAAACGAAATATTTTCCATGAGTCGTTAATTTAGATGATGATTGACCAATAAACCTTTTGATTGCTTAAAAAAATATTTCCTTGCTTAATGGCTTGCTGTCAAAAAAGCCCAAAATCGCGTATTTTGCACTATAAATTGAGGTATAGCTCAAAATTGTGACGTGTTAGAGCAAATCTGAGCCCGGATTCGGATTCAGCGGCCCAAAATCCTTCGGAAACACATAAGTTTGCTCTTGAGACAGACAAAAAGTAAATTTTTGTTACGCTGTGTTATCCATCACGGCCAAAGCTGCACTTGGAAGTTGGCGTGATGGATTTGCTGCACCTTCTTCGTTGTGGCGATGTTGGGGTAAGCATTTTATAGATGTGTGAGTGCTTTCGGACCATGTTTATGGTTTTTATTTTGTTGAAACAAATGAAATTTTTGACATTTTATGAAATGATGGTAATCGGTTGTTTTTATCGATAAACTCTAAATGAAAACAATTAATTATAACTTTGGAATAATTAAATTCTCAGTTCGAAAATCAACCATGCGTTTTATTGTTTTAAACAAGTGCCATTTTTCTGCGTGATATTCGCTTTAAATTTACATGCATCTGCTATAAATCATGTCAGCCACTCTCCGTCATCAGCTAAACGAACGGCTGCTCGCAGCTGTGGCAGTTTCCCCGTTGTCTCTCCCAGCACTCTCTGCAGCAGCCGGAGCATGTCGGGAATGCGTGCATTATGGTAGAAGCAGTTTAACTTTGGCTGTCTGCTCTTCAACAAGCTGAGATAGCCGAGAGAGCTCGAGTGTGCTACTCACACCCCAAGGATCTGAGTTCAATTCTCGCTCGGAGCTCAATTTTACTTTATATTTTATAATAAATATCTGCAATGTACTTTTAAGATCGCACAAAAATTTCTATCATATATGACGGGATCCTTTTGTTACATTCGATCCGTCATAATTTTACAGGTTTTTTTTTCGAACTGTGTACCTATTTGCCAACAAATGGGTAAGAGCAGGATGCAGAATTTTTAAAAATGTTCAACCTACTTCATTGAATTTAAGTCCTTTTCTAATCTCAAAAATGTTTGACAGTTCTCAGGTCACTTGACAGATGTAACACGAGCAAAAAGTGGACGATAACAAGTAAAGTCGGTAAAGTAGAAGATATTTTCGCCTTAACCCCACGTCTTCACTAGCCAGAAATGTCTTGCCTTGCCATCTTGCTCGGGAATTCCCTCGGGGATTCCTCCATGCATTCTCTCAGGGATTCCTTCAGGAATTCTCTCGGGAATTCCTTCAGGAATGTCCTCGGGGATTCCTTCAGGAATTTCCTCGGGGATTCCTTCAGGAATTCCCTCGGGGATTCCTTCAGGAATTCGCTCGGGGATTCCTTCAGGAATTCGCTCGGGGATTCCTTCAGGAATTCGCTCGGGGATTCCTTCAGAAATTCCCTCGGGGATCCCTTCAGGAATTCCCTCGGGGATTCCTTCAGGAATTCCCTCGGGGATTCCTTCAGGAATTCCCTCGGGGATTCCTTCAGGAATTCCTTCGGGGATTCCTCCAGGAATTCCCTCGGGGATTCCTCCAGGAATTCCCTCGGGGATTCCTCCAGGAATTCCCTCGGGGATTCCTCCAGGAATTCCCTCGGGGATTCCTCCAGGAATTCCCTCGGGGATTCCTCCAGGAATTCCCTCGGGGATTCCTCCAGGAATTCCCTCGGGGATTCCTCCAGGAATTCCCTCGGGGATTCCTCCAGGAATTCCCTCGGGGATTCCTCCAGGAATTCCCTCGGGGATTCCTCCAGGAATTCCCTCGGGGATTCCTCCAGGAATTCCCTCGGGGATTCCTCCAGGAATTCCCTCGGGGATTCCTCCAGGAATTCCCTCGGGGATTCCTCCAGGAATTCCCTCGGGGATTCCTCCAGGAATTCCCTCGGGGATTCCTCCAGGAATTCCCTCGGGGATTCCTCCAGGAATTCCCTCGGGGATTCCTCCAGGAATTCCCTCGGGGATTCCTCCAGGAATTCCCTCGGGGATTCCTCCAGGAATTCCCTCGGGGATTCCTCCAGGAATTCCCTCGGGGATTCCTCCAGGAATTCCCTCGGGGATTCCTCCAGGAATTCCCTCGGGGATTCCTCCAGGAATTCCCTCGGGGATTCCTCCAGGAATTCCCTCGGGGATTCCTCCAGGAATTCCCTCGGGGATTCCTCCAGGAATTCCCTCGGGGATTCCTCCAGGAATTCCCTCGGGGATTCCTCCAGGAATTCCCTCGGGGATTCCTCCAGGAATTCCCTCGGGGATTCCTCCAGGAATTCCCTCGGGGATTCCTCCAGGAATTCCCTCGGGGATTCCTCCAGGAATTCCCTCGGGGATTCCTCCAGGAATTCCCTCGGGGATTCCTCCAGGAATTCCCTCGGGGATTCCTCCAGGAATTCCCTCGGGGATTCCTCCAGGAATTCCCTCGGGGATTCCTCCAGGTATTCCCTCGGGGATTCCTCCAGGTATTCCCTCGGGGATTCCTCCAGGAATTCCCTCGGGGATTCCTCCAGGAATTCCCTCGGGGATTCCTCCAGGAATTCCCTCGGGGATTCCTCCAGGAATTCCCTCGGGGATTCCTCCAGGAATTCCCTCGGGGATTCCTCCAGGAATTCCCTCGGGGATTCCTCCAGGAATTCCCTCGGGGATTCCTCCAGGAATTCCCTCGGGGATTCCTCCAGGAATTCCCTCGGGGATTCCTCCAGGAATTCCCTCGGGGATTCCTCCAGGAATTCCCTCGGGGATTCCTCCAGGAATTCCCTCGGGGATTCCTCCAGGAATTCCCTCGGGGATTCCTCCAGGAATTCCCTCGGGGATTCCTCCAGGAATTCCCTCGGGGATTCCTCCAGGAATTCCCTCGGGGATTCCTCCAGGAATTCCCTCGGGGATTCCTCCAGGAATTCCCTCGAGGATTCCTCCAGGAATTCCCTTGGGGATTCCTCCAGGAATTCCCTCGGGGATTCCTCCAGGAATTGCAGAACCCGTAGCTTCCGGGAAGGTAAGCCCAGCTCCCTGGATTAGTGGGTTGGTGTCAGGCCCTGCGAGCCAGCCGTAAAAAAGACTAGCACCGGAAAATCAACAAGACACATCACCCTGGAAGGTGTTATGCGACGAGCCGGGCTCAACAGCCGGGGTACGATCTTCACGAAATCCAGCCAATTTGTCTGTTTTGCGGATGACATGGATATTATTGCCAGAACATTTGGTACGGTGGCAGAACAGTACACCCACCTGAAACGTGAAGCAGCAAAGGTCGGACTGGTGGTGAAGGCGGCTAAGACAAAGTACATGCTGGTAGGTGGGACTGAGCGAGACAGGACAAGCCTTCGCAGCAATGTTACGATAGACGGGGATACTTTCGAGGTGGTAGAAGAATTCGTCTACCTCGGTTCCTTGCTAACGGCTGACAATAACGTGAGCCGTGAAATACGAAGGCGCGTCATCAGTGGAAGTCGTGCCTACTATGGGCTCCAGAAGAAACTGCGGTCAAAAAAGATTCACCCCCGCACCAAATGTACCATGTACAAGACGTTAATAAGACCGGTGGTTCTCTACGGACACGAGACATGGACGATGCTCGAGGAGGACCTGCAAGCACTCGGAGTTTTCGAGCGACGGGTGCTAAGGACGATCTTCGGCGGTGTGCAGGAGAACGGTGTGTGGCGGAGAAGGATGAACCACGAGCTCGCTGCACTTTACAGCGAACACAGTATCCAGAAAGTGGCCAAAGCTGGAAGGATACGGTGGGCAGGGCATGTTGCAAGAATGCCGGACAACAACCCTGCAAAGTTGGTGTTTGCTAACGATCCGGTTGGTACAAGAAGGCGTGGAGCGCAGAGAGCACGATGGGCGGACCATATATATATATTTTTTTAATTATCTTCATTAAAGAGACTTTCAGCCCGTGGCTGGCTGGGCGGACCAGGTGGAGCGTGATCTGGCGAGTGTTGGGCGTGACCGAGTTTGGAGAGCTGCAGCTGCAAATCGAGTATTATGGCGGCAAATTGTTGATTCAGTATTATCATGAATTTGATGTGAACTAAATAAATGAATGAAATAAATGATGAAAAAAATTTAAAAATTGAAAAAGTGGTATAATTTTCAAATAATAATATCTCACAAAGCGAAAAAACGCAACCTGAAATTTTCAGCTAGTACAAGAAAAACATTGTTGATGTTTTTGTGGAGTATTTACACTATTGTCTTTAGGGAGCTCTGTCACGACTTTTGTATGCGAACCATACTTTTAGACAAAGCAAAAGTCGTCCATACATCATTTCTTTGCACGCTTTTTGAGCTGAAAAAATGCTTGTGTGTGCAAAATAAAAATTTAGATTTAACCAAATCCGCTCAAATTTTGGGAGAAGTCACACAATCTGGTAGCGAATCAAATAAGCGGTGTGAAGCAAAAACGATTTTTTGTACCACGCTAATGGGGCATTTCTGACTCCACCGAGTAGGCGGTGCGATTAGGAATGAGCCATTTTACGAAGTGGCAACAATGTTGATGATGATATTGATTTTCACGGGATAGGACGCTACCTCCTGTCAAAATTTCATTCATAAAATCGGCTCTTAAATTGGACTATAATTAAATTGGATAAAACTGTCAAGCAGAGTGGACCAACAAACTCCACATCAATCGAAAAAATGTCAACCGCTCGCGAGGTTCAAGGGCTTACCGCTCCCACAAGGGAGGAAATAGCAAACGAGAAGCAGGCCTTACTCGGACTGAAATTCCTAGAAACAGTGAGTAAACTGTTGAACATTGTCAAAAGTAGTGACGAAACATGTTAAAGCAATTCGTTTTCTTCCTGTGGTACCTCTGGCTGATCGGCTTCCTCGTTACCGTGATCGACGTGCTGTTTGTCCTGTTTGACGTGTCGTACGACTTCCTAACTGGAAGATCTGGAGCATGATCTGCGTTGGGATACGTGTATTTGGCAGCCAGGACAAATCGGAACCGCTGCCAAATGATATGTTCTTCTGTGGAATATTTGTGGGATTTGCGGTGATTTCGGCCGCATCGTTCGTGATCACGTGCTGCCGTTTTTGTAAAGTGAATTACGTCACGGAAGCCGTAGTGTCGCTGTTTGGATTTCTGGCATTCGTAGTCTGTGGCTTCAGAGCAATGTATCATGTCGAGAATGATCTTCATTTGCGGTTCTTGACTGACAAGCAGGAAAGGAGCCACAAGTTCTTCGTCGTCAGCCGACTGGAAAGCATTTTTTCTATGCAGACAGCCGGGCTCTTTCTGGTGCACGGAGTCCTCATGTGTGATACTATGGGGTGGCTGGGAAAACCCTTTGAACATAGCAGCGGAAGTGTCAGTCGCATCAGCATTGAAGGAGAAGGCGTGCACAAGAGATTACGGTTGAACCCGTTCTGGAGTGCACCGTATGAGAAATTGAAGTTGTTTTGCACATGTCATGTCGGAAAGTAACGGAAGAATCGAATTCATTGGTTTTTGTTGTTTGTTCGAATTAACCAATAAATTTAAAAAAAATGTCAGTGAACCTTTATGTTTGTTCTATAAAATTGAGTAATAAAAAAAATTCAGAAAGCTTT
The DNA here is from genome assembly GCF_035046485.1 of Aedes albopictus. NCBI lineage: Eukaryota > Metazoa > Arthropoda > Insecta > Diptera > Culicidae > Aedes > Aedes albopictus. Next base: position 219,379,586 of record NC_085137.1, on the reverse strand, counting down.
ATTTGTTATTTGTCAGCTTTGTCAGGTCATGTTATCAAATGGACCACTACACATGTTCGGGCCGTGCTATGACCATCTAGGAAATGAAAACGTGTCCATTTTCTGATAACGTGGCAAAGCTCAAAGACCAAATTAGGGCCCGTTCATAAACTACGCAGACTTTTAGAGGGATAGGAGAGTGAGCTTGCAAGTCGTACTCAGAGTAGGAGCAGGGATGGGAACACATAGAGTTACATTCACTTGCTATTTTTTCAGCTCAAAAAGCGTGCAAAGAAATGATGTATGGACGACTTTTGCTTTGTCTAAAAGTATGGTTCGCATACAAAAGTCGTGACAGAGCTCCCTAAAGACAATAGTGTAAATACTCCACAAAAACATCAACAATGTTTTTCTTGTACTAGCTGAAAATTTCAGGTTGCGTTTTTTCGCTTTGTGAGATATTATTATTTGAAAATTATACCACTTTTTCAATTTTTAAATTTTTTTCATCATTTATTTCATTCATTTATTTAGTTCACATCAAATTCATGATAATACTGAATCAACAATTTGCCGCCATAATACTCGATTTGCAGCTGCAGCTCTCCAAACTCGGTCACGCCCAACACTCGCCAGATCACGCTCCACCTGGTCCGCCCAGCCAGCCACGGGCTGAAAGTCTCTTTAACTCCTAAACTACCAAGGGTCCAAAAAAAGTCGGAAGTCCAAATTTGACAAGGCATTTCTCGGTCGTTTTTCAACCGATTTCAAAACTTTTTTTTGCGATGGAACCGGACAGGTTTCAAGATCATCTTCCATTTAAAAAAATATAAAATAGATGCGTCTACCCAAAGTTATTAAGCAAAAGGCACTTCCTAGTTTTTTTGAGAGCCCATTTTTTTGCGCACATTGATCAACAAAACAAAATTTAAAGCGATGACATATGGTTTTTTCGACTCTAAACCATGCGTACAGCTGGAGTGAACATGTTTATGCAAAATTATTTATTTTTCAGTACACTGATAATTTACCTTACTCAAAAAACTGCTAAAATACCCTATTTTCCACATAAAATAAGCAATAAATCAAAATTCAAAGCGATGACATATAGTTTGTTTGGTCTTAAATTGTTCGTAGGATTGTACTCGACATTTTTTATGAACAATGAAAATGTTCTAATTACACTCTTATTTTGTTTTACCCGGAAAAATACGAAAATTCCATACTTTTTACACAAAGTAGTCAACAAAACTACATTTAAAACGATAACATGAAGTTTTTTAGCCTTGAAATGTTCGTAGCAGTTTGGGGGACATACTTGAAGAATAATAGTGATGTTTTCATTACACTCAAATTTTGATTCACTCAAAAATCAACGAAAGTACCACATTTTTCACGCAAAGTGGTTAACAAAAATGATGGCTTACAATGCAAAGTAGTACTTTACCTTTAAATTACTCGTGATAGCGTACTGGACGTTCTTGATGAGTAATAGTGACGTTTTCATGACACACTTAATTTATTTTACTCGAAAAGCTACAAAAATACCATAATGGTTATACAAAACAGTCAATAAAACAAAATTTAAAGCCATAACATGTAGTTGTATTGCCTTAAATTTTCCGTTACAATGTTCTGGACCTGTTTTTGATAAAATGTTAATGTTTACATTACACTAATATTTTGTTTTATTAAAAAAAGTACGCAAATACCACAAAAAAGCGAATAAGTCAAAATTTTAAGTAATGATGTGTAGTTATTCAGCTTTGAATTAATCGTAGTAGTTTAGTGGATTTATTTGAACAATCCTAGGGAATTTTTTATTACACTCATATTTTATTTCACTCGGAATACTAGGAAAATACCACATTTTTCACACAAAGTAGTCAACAGACAAAAATATAAGGCAATGCATTCTGGTTTTTTGGCTTGAATTTTTTCGTGAAATGATGAACGTTGAACAATAATACCGCCTTCATGACACCATACCATACCATACAAGTTTTTGAAATACCATAATTTTCTTACAAAATAGTCAATAAAACAAAATTTAGAGCAATGACATGTAGTTGTTAGTCTTAAAATTTTCCGTTGGAATGTACTAGACATGTATTTGATAACATTTTGATGTTCATATCACGAAAATCACGAATGTGCCATATTTTTCACACAAAATAGCCAATAACACAAAGTTCAAAACAAACACATGCAGATTTCTATTACTGATTTTTTTGTACCAGTTTCATGTTATCTACTACCTGAAAAAAATACAAAGCAAACCGAAAATTCATCAGGGATTTTTTTTTTATTTGTTTTTATTTGAGTCAATTTGCGTCTCCTGAACATACAGTAGCAATCACCAAAAAATAAACGGAAATCCCGTGAAAATGAAAAAAAGTTCCGAACTTAATTGGTTTCCAAAGCTAAGGTTAGGTTATGTGTATTTATTAGAGAGATTTTCAGCCTTCTTTCATTCCTGTTCCCTTTCGAATTCTTCTCGGAGATTCTTTCGTATTTCTATCGACGTTTTACCCTAGATTCAAACAGTTCTTTCCGGGAAAATTCCAGGAGAATATTGCAGAATTTCTGAAATCCAAATATTGTCTCCTGAAGATTTTTATGAGAATCCTACAGATTTTCTTCCAGAGGTTTTCCCATATTTGCTCTCAGAGTCTCTTGTTGGAATTTTCCTCCTGCGTTTTGCCCAAACAAATTTTCGTGGAATTTATTTTTTTTTCTTCGGGAATATACATCAGATGTTGTCGTAGAATTTCTCTTAGAGTTTCTCTCGGAATTTCTCTTGAAGGTTTTCCGAGATTTCTTCCGGTAATCATCTTGGTACTTCTCCATGAGATTTTTCCGCGATTTCTAAGGTTTTTACAGAAACTATTGTTGGGATTTCAACTGAGGCTCCTCACGGGTTTTAAAGGTGTTTTTCAAGAGTTTTCTGAAGGAATTGCTTCTTGGATTTCTCCCGAAGCTTTAAGAAATTTCAATGATTTTTTTTTTTGAATTTCTCCCAGGATTTCTACAGAAGTTACATCCGGGACATTTTATAAAGGTTCTTGCGAGTGTTTTTTTTTTAAGTTTCACCTGAGATTACTCTCGGAGTTTGGGCTCTAGAAGTTGAAATACAGAGCTCCAAACTTAAGCATTTTGTATGAAAATCGGTCAATGCGTCCAGTACTGTACATTTTGTGTTTCTCGGAGAACCTCCTGCCTGAGATAACCTACAAAATTCTTTGTTGTAAATAACGGCAGACATGTCGAAATGAATCCACGTGATTTTTGCGAGAAATTATACAATGAGAAACGCGAGAGAAACTTCGGAAGAAAACCTGAGAAGAACTGGGAAATCTGGTAGGGAATATTTAGAAAATTCATGAAAGAACTCTGAAAATTTCTAAGAGAAATCCCGGGAGAAACTCCGGATGAAAACCAGCAAAGAAATTCAGGAGAAATATCGGAAAACTATTTGGCAGAAATGGGAGCAAATAAAAGAAAAACACTTTGCATGGGAACTAGGATGGAAACTTGAGAGAACTGGAGAAAGCCAGAAAAAAAACTTCGAAAATGCTCCTGGAAAAAAATAAGAGATTCCTAAAAATATGATAATATTCTAAATGAATCCTTGGAGAAATTTATCAAGCAATCGCTAGAGGAATTTCTGATGAAAACCCAAAGGAATAATACACGAAAACATTTCAAAAGTTTTCTAAAAGAATTCCTCGAGATATAGAACCCCTAAATAAATTCCGCATGAATCCTTGATGTTTTTGAAAATATCCCTGAAACAATCTCTGGAATATTTTTGAAAGATTTTCGAAAAGAACCCACGACAAAATATTTAGAAAGATATCATAAAATATAAATGCACCTTTTGGGAAATTTCTGAAAAACAAATGTATATAGAAGAGTTTCTGATGCAATACCGTAAAACTGGGTAGCTTTGATAGTTTTTCAGCAAATTTTCCTAATATTATTCCTTGTATTTTTCCTGATTTTATAATTTTAAAACAAATACTGGTGTCTCAGTTATAATTACAATGTAAGGATTGGACAGTTTTAATTGTTTTGAGTGATCAATATTATTTTTTCATATGAGCGAGAATCACATTTTCATTTTGGGGAAACTTTGATAGTGCTCTGACAAACATATGAAATCCCAAAAAATATTACAGATTGCAACACAAAGAGTATCAGCATGATAGGAAAAGCCGTATGAAACATGTTAGGTTAATTTATTGTATCAAAACATGAAGAATTCTATAAAATTATAAATAACAAATTGAGTCAGTACTCCACCTGAGTGAAAATCTCAGTGCTTTCAGCTTTCAAAAATAATTACCTGTGTAAAAATATATTTTTTACGGTACATCAACATGTGACCATATGCTGCGCATAGTGAGTTCTCTTTATTTGAGTTGTTTTTGATTTAGAATTTAGAAAACAACGAGTGTAATTGAAAGATCACTATTGTTTATCAAACAAGTCAAGTACTTTTTTACAAATAATTTCATGGCAAAAAAAACTATAATGCATTGACTCCAATTTTTATTTGATGACTACTTTGTGTGCAAAATGTGGTATTTGCCTAGTATTTGCCGGTACTTTCGTTGATTTTTGAGTGAATCAAAATTTGAGTGTAATGAAAACATCACTATTATTCTTCAGGTATGTCCCCCAAACTGCTACGAACATTTCAAGGCTAAAAAACTACATGTTATCGTTTTAAATGTAGTTTTGTTGACTACTTTGTGTAAAAAGTATGGAATTTTCGTAGTTTTCCGGGTATAACAAAATAAGAGTGTAATTAGAACATTTTCATTGTTCATTAAAAATGTCGAGTACAATCCTACGAACAATTTAAGACCAAACAAACTATATGTCATCGCTTTGAATTTTGATTTATTGCTTATTTTATGTGAAAAATAGGCTATTTTAGCAGTTTTTTGAGTAAGGTAAATTATCAGTGTACTGAAAAATAAATAATTTTGCATAAACATGTTCACTCCAGCTGTACGCATGGTTTAGAGTCGAAAAAACCATATGTCATCGCTTTAAATTTTGTTTTGTTGATCAATGTGCGCAAAAAATGCGCTCTCAAAAAAAACTAGGAAGTGCCTTTTGCTTAATAACTTTGGGTAGACGCATCTATTTTATATTTTTTTAAATGGAAGATGATCTTGAAACCTGTCCGGTTCCATCGCAAAAAAAAGTTTTAAAATCGGTTGAAAAACGGCCGAGAAATGCCTTGTCAAATTTGGACTTCCGACTTTTTTTGGACCCTTGGTAGTTCGCGGGAGTTTTTACCCCCTCGGTAGTTTAAGTGTTAATAAAGATAATAAAAAAATATATATATATATGGTCCGCCCATCGTGCTCTCTGCGCTTCACGCCTTCTTGTACCAACCGGATGGTTAGCAAACACCAACTTTGCAGGGTTGTTGTCCGGCATTCTTGCAACATGCCCTGCCCACCGTATCCTTCCAGCTTTGGCCACTTTCTGGATACTGTGTTCGCTGTAAAGTGCAGCGAGCTCGTGGTTCATCCTTCTCCGCCACACACCGTTCTCCTGCACACCGCCGAAGTTCGTCCTTAGCACCCGTCGCTCGAAAACTCCGAGTGCTTGCAGGTCCTCCTCGAGCATCGTCCATGTCTCGTGTCCGTAGAGAACCACCGGTCTTATTATCGTCTTGTACATGGTACATTTGGTGCGGAGGTGAATCTTTTTTGACCGCAGTTTCTTCTGGCGCTCATAGTAGGCACGACTTCCACTGATGATGCGCCTTCGTATTTCACGGCTCACGTTATTGTCAGCCGTTAGCAAGGAACCGAGGTAGACGAATTCTTCTACCACCTCGAAAGTATCCCCGTCTATCGTAACATTGCTGCCAAGGCTTGTCCTGTCTCGCTCAGTCCCACCTACCAGCATGTACTTTGTCTTAGCCGCATTCACCACCAGTCCGACCTTTGCTGCTTCACGTTTCAGGCGGGTGTACTGTTCTGCCACCGTTCCAAATGTTCTGGCAATAATATCCATGTCATCCGCAAAACAGACAAATTGGCTGGATTTCGTGAAGATCGTACCCCGGCTGTTAAGCCCGGCTCGTCGCATAAGACCTTCCAGGGCGATGTGTCTTGTTGATTTTCCGGTGCTAGTCTTTTTACGGCTGGCTCGCAGGGCCTGACACCAACCCACTAACCCAGGGAGCTGGGCTTACCTTCCCGGAAGCTACGGGTTCTGCATTGGCATTTCCTCCAACTACAGTGCTAAATAGCTAGGCTCGAGCGCCAGTCTTCGCCGGGGGTGGTGTTTTTAATGGGCGCCCAGGAGATAATATTTTATCTGAGCTTCCACCCCCGCGCTTTTCATCAATTAATAGTCAGTTAATCAGTTAATAGTCCACCACCAAATGCTTTCCGTATAATGTCAACTAAACTGATAACACTCATTCTAAAAAAAAACCTGCCCACCCCTAGATACACCCGTGTTGACAAAGAATGATGGGCGCACAGAGAAGGACCAGCATCGCACGAGCGAACCGTGCCGGAGTGTGCAGGAAGGGCAGGAAGAAGGATTTCACGCGTGGTGTAATGTTCAGACGGCACGCGCGGTTCGTACGGTGGTGGTTTTCCCTCTGCGCCGCGCCGGGATAGAACGGAGGAGGAGTGAGAAATGGTTGTTGGACGTGGTGACTGATGGGAAAGAGGGCTTCGCACTGATGATTTTATAATACAATTTCGCAACTTGACTCTCGCAGCAATCTCTTGCTGGTATCTTTAGCTTCCGTTGTCCGTACGGCTCTGTGTCCGACCGACGACGACGACGGAAGCGTCGATTATCGTACTCACTACTGTACTGGTTGCGGCCCTCCACAATCTCTGGATGGGAGAGTCCTGGGGTTCTGGTGTATGACGACTGGTGTAGTTGTTATGCTCAGCACCGTTCGTCCGTTTGGCTTCGAATCAAGCGGTCAATTGGGAGTTATGGTGGGAATTTAAAGATGCGGAACATCGACCCACCTTCGAGAGGATAACGGCTGTTGTATTTTATTCTCATTTTTCGGCATTGTGCTTCCCTCAGTTGGTGGTGGGTGGGGTTTACACTGCGCTATTAGCCGGAAGGACAGTCGACCGCATTCCTAAGAAATCTCTTTTTTTATATTCTGGGTGGGAGTGAGAGGTCGGCAAAAAATCAGGTAGATGACCCAAATACCTACGCAACATTAGATATTTTGGAGAGTTTTCTTCAATCGTCCGAATAAAATTTAGTTTATTTACGTGCTATATTTGTACTGTATGTTTCAGATAAGAAGTCCCATTTTTCAGATTAACTGGCGCCTTCAGGCAGCCTTAAAGGACGATTGAGGCGAGTTTATGTTGGAGAGTTTTGGGAGTAAGAAGATCTTATTGAACTGTCTAAAGGTATCGAAGAGCTTCCGTGAGGACATCGGATCAACAATCGTACATAGTGGTCTTTCACTGAAAACTCCTGAAATGCCTTGATACCCCTTTTAATTTCCCTCCCCTCGTATAACGCCAATCTTAAAACTCTCTTGGAAGCCTGAAAGGGGGTTTCAGGTGGGAAAACTCCTCAGAATTGAAAAAAAACCTCAGAAATTCCCTGAAACGTCTTAAAATGCCTAAAAGCATCTTGAAACTTCCGGAACCCATTCCCAACCCTCTACATACATACATTTATTTGTTCAACATCATTAAGACAAGATATAATCAACAATAGTACGCCACAATACTCGGTTTTTGGCTGCCGCTCTCCATCCTCGGTCGCGCCCAATGCTCGCCAAGTCACGCTCCACCTGGTCCGCCCATCGTGCTCTCTGCGCTCTACGCCTTCTTGTGCCAACCGGATCAGTTGCAAACCCCAGCTTTGCAGGGTTGTTGTCCGGTATTCTTGCAACATGCCCTGCCCACCGTATCCTTCCGGCTCTGGCCACCTTCTGGATGCTGGGTTCGCCGTAAAGTGCAGCGAGCTCGTGGTTCATCCTTCTCCGCCACACACCGTTCTCCTGCACACCGCCGAAGATCGTCCTTAGCACGCGTCGCTCGAAAACTCCGAGTGCTTGCAGGTCCTCCTCGAGCATGGTCCATGTCTCGTGCCCGTAGAGGATCACCGGTCTTATTAGCGTTTTGTACATGGTGCGTGGGTGAATCTTTTTCGACCACAGTTTCTTCTGGAGTCTGTAGTAGGCCCGCCTTCCACTGATGATACGCCTTCGAATTTCACGGCTCACGTTGTTGTCAGCCGTCAGTAAAAATTCGAGGTAGACGAATTCCTCCACCACCTCGAAAGTATCCCCGTCTATCGTAACATTACTACCCAGACGAATCCGGTCGTGTTCGGTTCCGCCTACCAGCATGTACTTTGTTTTTAAGGCATTCACCACCTGTCCGACCTTTGCTGCTTCGCGTTTCAGGCGGGTGTACAGCTCTTCCACCGTTCCAAATTGACAAATTGACCGGATTTTGTGAAAATCGTTCCCCGGCTGTTGAGCCCGGTTCGTCGCATCACACCTTCCAGAGCGATGTTGAAGAGTAGATATGAGAGTCCGTCACCTTGTCGCAGTCTCCGGTGAGATCCGAATGAACTGGATAGTTCACCCGAAACCCTTACGCAGTTTTGCACACCGTTCATCGTTGCTTTAATCTAGTCTAGTCAGCTTCCCAGGAAAGCCGTTTTCGTCCATGATTCTCCATAGCTCTGCGCGGTCGATACTGTCGTATGCCGCTTTGAAGTCGATGAACAGGTGATGCGTTGGGACGTGGTATTCACGGCATTTCTGGAGGATTTGCCGGACGGTAAAGATCTGGTCCGTTGTCGACCGGCCGTCGATGAAGCCAGCCTGATAACTTCCCACGAACTCATTCGTTTTAGGTGACAGACGACGGAAGATGATCTGGGATAGCACTTTGTAGGCAGCATTCAAAATAGTGATCGCCCTGAAGTTCTCACATTCCAAATGGTCGCCTTTCTTGTGAATGGGGCAGATTACCCCTTCCTTCCACTCCTCCGGTAGCTGTTCGGTTTCCCAGATCCTGACTATCAGCCGATGCAGACAGGTGGCCAACTTTTCTGCTGCTTTGTTGGTTTTGAGCTGGTGAATGGCATACTTAACTTCCCTCAGCGTGGGAGTTGGTTCAATTCCATCCTCCGCTGCACTGGCGTCGTCGTTTCTTCCGTTGCCGTGGGCTCCCGTGCTTACGTTCTCCATGCCGTTCAGGTGCTGATCGAAGTGCTGCTCCACCTTTCGATCACCTTACGTCCGTCCGTCAAGAGGCCTCCGTCTTTATCCCTGCATATCTCGGCTCGCGGCACGATAGAACTTCCGTGTTTCTTGGGAACGGCACAGCAGTTCCATTTCTTCACACTCTGCTTCTTCCAGGCGGCGCTTTTTCTCCCGAAAGAGGCGGGTCTGCTGTTTCCGCTTCTGTTTGTGACGTTCCACGTTCTGACGAGTCCCTTGCTGCAGCATTACCGCCCTCGCTGCGTTCTTCTCCACCAAAACCGTTCTGCACTCTTCGTCGAACCATTCGTTCCGTCGATTCCGTTCCACGTACCCGATGGTGCTCTCGGCTGCGTCGTTGATGGCTGCTTTCACTGTACTCCAGCAGTCCTCTAAAGGGGAATCATCGAGCTCGCCCTCGTCTGGCAAAGCGGCTTCGAGACTCTGCGCGTATGCTGAGGCGACATCCGATTGCTTCAGTCGCTCTAGGTTGTACCGTGGCGGTCGCCGGTACCGTACATTGTTGATGACGAAGAGTTTTGGGCGCAGTTTGACCATCACCAGATAGTGGTTGGAGTCGATGTTGGCGCCACGATAGGTCCTGACGTCAATAATGTCGGAGAAGAGCCGTCCGTCAATCAGAACGTGGTCGATTTGAGATTCCGTCTGCTGTAGTGATCTCCAGGTGTAACGATAAGGGAGGCTGTGTTGGAAAAAGGTGCTACGTATGGCCATATTTTTGGAGGCGGTGAAATCAATGAGTTGTAGGCCATTTTCGTTCGTTTGCTGGTGGGCGCTAAACTTACGAATCGTCGGTCTGAATTCTTTCTTCTGGCCTACCTGAGCGTTGAAATCTCCTATGATGATCTTGACGTCGTGGCTTGGGCAGCGATCGTACTCGCGTTCGAGCTGCGCGTAAAATGCGTCCTTGCCATCATCAGTGCTTCCAGAGTGTGGGCTGTGCACGTTTATTATGCTGAATAGGGTGGCCCACACTTATATGAAAAACAAAAATTTCGAAAAATGCCCAGTCTTACCTCCCAAATCAGTTGTTTTGGACTCCCAGAAGCTACGTTCAAAATTTGAGCAAAATTGGTTGAGCCTAAGGGGCGCTCAAAACGTTCGAAGTTTGTATGGGAAAACTTGGCCAAATGTATGTAGATATTTTAAGTTTTCGAATTTTGCCGCTAGGTGGCGCTGTGTGCGTTAAATAATCAAACCCTTTGGTATTATCGTAGGTGACTATATGCTAAACAATTTTGTCGAAGACCGTAAAGCGATCCGACGGCTGTGAAAAAAGTTATACCCTAGGCAAAATGAGGCAAAGTGTTGAGATTTCATTATTGATATTATTCCTTTACATGTATTGGAAAAACAACAAATAAGTTTATCCTCACTTTACCTAGGGTATAACTTTTTTCACAGACGTTGGATCACTTTGCGGTCTTCGACAAAGTTGTTTGGCATATAGTCACCTACAATAATACCAAAGGGTTTAATTACACAAGTTTACAATATAAAACGAAAGTCGTGAGTCTGTCAACGATTAAAATTTTTGAAGCACAATTTAGCGACCTTCAAAAAATTTTAAGTAGAACAGTTTTTGAGTTTTAGCTCAATATCGAGCTTTACAACTTTTCAAAATATGCAATTTACTTAAATTCAAATATACTGCGTTTTGTTCAACCAATTTTAAATCTTATTCCATAAATTAAAACTGAATATAATACCATTCGATCATCCGAATGCAGGTTTTGCGTCAGACTGATGAAATTCAAGATATTGGCGAGTTTTAGGGACAATCTCCTTCAATTTTAGCAAAATTCCCAAAAAATTTTGAAGAAATGTATTTTTTTCAATGAGAAAAAAACAATTTAAAAATTCTTTCTCGACGTTTTTTTGACATATCATATGTAGGCGAGTTACAGTAAAAATTTAAGCTTAATCAGAGCATTGATTACGGAGAATGAGATGTTTGAAGTGAGCGACTTTGCTTAAAAATAGAACAAAAATCGATTTCAAATCATCAACCTTGTATGGAAAGTCGAAAAATTTTCCGCTCTATTGTAATTTTTTTCTTTCGCGTTTTCAAACTCAGGGCATGATTCTACACTAAAAATCTGGAGCTCGATTTGAATAGGTCGTATGTGCTTTTGTCGATTAAAAATTCGATCAGTTGGATTCGCTTATTATAGCGAAATCCGTTGAAATTGAGCAGAATTGATACATACAGCAGAATCTTCACAAAACAGGCTTTCTGTTCCATCATTAAAAGTTTGCAAAATATCTGCCATATTGCTACAATGACTAAAATAAACTGATCGAATTTTATATCGACAAAAGCACATACGACCTATTCAAATCGAGCTCCAGAAATGATCATCAGCTTACCGAGTTCAAAAATGCTGTAAACTAGTGTTATTAAACGCACACAGCGCTATCTAGCGGCAAAATTCGAAAACATAAAATTTCTACATACATTTGCTAAAGTTTTTCCATACAAACTTCAAGCGTTTTGAGCGCCTCCTTAGGCTCAACCGATTTTGCTCAAATTTTGAACGTAGCTTCTGGGAGTCCAAAACAACTGATTTAGGAGGTAAGACTTTGTATTTTTCGAAATTTTTGTTTTTCATGTAAGTGTGGGCCACCTTAATGCTGAAGTTAAAAATCAGCTCATGATCCTGAACCTGCACTTTCTTTCGTCGATCGGCCACCAACCGATCACGCGCCTCTGCATATCACCCATCACGATGAAAGCTGTTCCCAGCTCGCGTGTGTTGCCGCAGCTCTGGTAGATGGTATGATTACCTCTAAACGATCGCACCATGGATCCTGTCCAACACACCTCCTGCAGCGCTACGATGCCGAACCCGCGGTCCTTCAGTAGATCGGCAAGTATACGGGTGCTCCCAATGAAGTTGAGAGATCGGCAGTTCCACGTACCGAGTTTCCAATCGCAAGTCCTTTTTGTTCGCTGGGGTCGTTGCCATTGGTCTCGGTTCGTATTATTCTGTTGCTGATTTTCCGTTACAATGTTTTTTTACGGCTGGCTCGTACACCAACCCCCTACTTTCCGGAGGACCATAGTGCACAGTTGAGCTTAGAGTCCTTCCCTGGCACTCGGACGTAGGTCAGCCGCCCCTAACATGGGGATCAGACGCTGTTGTGAGCCACTCCTCCTGGAGAACAGACGCTCAGGTTTGTCGAAGCAAACTCCCCCCCCTTCCCTGTTAGCCTACGACCAAAGTTCCCACCGGGGTTGGTTACCCGATCTTCCCTAAAATTGCTCATAGTTTCCTGCCGGTACCGCGAGGAAGTAGGGATTGCTGGGCAGAGGCTAGTGGATCACATCGGGATCTGAATTGCCTGCAGACGCCACGCGCATGCCTGCGATTCCACCGATCCCGTTATCGCACGATCAGATGCGTGCGTGAGAATGTATGGGAAAATGGGAGATCGCCTAACGTTTTAATCGATATATCATTGTTACGGTCAATGCACACCTAAATTTTTGAATGTTTTGGAATGCTTAGACTCTCAGGTTTCTAATGATGAGTTCAGATTTGAAATCGGTGGTTGCGAACACAGCGAAAATCGCAATTTGATGATAAAATTCAAAACGGCGACCAAATCCAAGATGGCTGCCAAAAATTTTTCAACTTTAAATGAAAGGTCTATACTTTTCCTTCATAGAAAAGTGAAGTTTTGTGAATGTTACAACATTAAATTTTGAGATATTATGCGATAAATTAGGTGTAATTTGAGGAAATATCGTCACTTTTGTCACCTTGTCAGTCCCTTGCCAAGCGAGGGGTCCATCGATTTAACCCAACCAAAGTGGTTTTCATCCTTTATAACATATTCTAGCGAATAAGCAAAAAAATTTGAAATCCCAGACTTTATGTAAATGGCGGCCTGGTTTCAGCGAGAATTACTCATTTGACAAATTTTATATTTAGCAACGTCATTAGTAGTTGATTACATTATTTTGAAAACTTTTCAAATATTTATTAGTAGATTTTTGTTATTAAATTCTATTTTTTTCTGATTTTGATATTTTATCATTACGATATGAGAATTTATTTCCAAGGCCCTACAGTGGCTGTAAAATTCTGCTCTCTATTTGTGAGACGGCAAAGTTTGAAATGACTGAGAATCATCTGCTGCCAAGCGATGATGAAGCATAAGACATTTTTCAGCATGCGGAAGGAACCACGTGCGGTATGGGTGATCATTCCAACTACTCTCACGTGTTACTTCTTCACCTTGGTGCTCTACTCATTTCAATCCGCTCCAACTACCTTCCCGGCATGCCAGCGGGCCCCTACCTAACCAAGGGTGCTCCAGGAAAACGGTGCCATCATCAGAATCAGCTCCGGCAACATATCTACGAAGGTACCTACATGGCAACCTCAGCATCATCCTTTCAGCACAGGACGACGAAATCGCATCCCAGGGGATGGTGGACTGGCGAATGGAGAAATAAAACGAAGTGCAAAAACAAAATCCGTAAAACCTACAACGGAGCCTTACGGTGAACCATGAGACACACAGTCAACCAACCAGCCGGCTAGTCGTGTCGGTTCGCTATACGGCATCCATCCGGTCCATGGGAATATAAATGCTACCCTACCACTATCGGAAAAGGTTCCATCCAGTCCAGAGGAAGCGAGCCGCCCTGGATGGAAGACATGGGGGGTGGCTGGGAAATCCGAAAGGAAAAGCAAGAAAACACTAACGGAAGAAGTCGACACCAAACGGGTGGGTATGATCAGTCCAATGCCGGAACAGCACACCACCATCACTGACTGGAGCACAAACACACAAATGTACACAGCCATACCTACAGTTGCTCGGTGGCTGGCTTGTGGAGGCAGCATTCATACATCCAACAGGGCACACAGTTCAATAGGCAGCAGGGTATCCTAAAACGAAGTTTAAGCCATCATCAGCACACACGATGTCGACGACGACGGTCCCTGTGTCTCTCTCTTGGAAAATTCTTCTTCCGACCGAGACCAAACAGTCGGAAGGTACCTTTGCCTTTCGATACAGTAGCACACTGCAAAAAAATATTGAAAAGTAATATTATGCATTTCGACATATCTAAATTCAACTACCTACAGCTCATTTTAGAAGCTGAACCTTAGAATATAGTGTATGAAAAACTTGTGCGGCTAGACCAGTTCTACAAGATAGTCATAGAAAACCGCTCTTTTTTTAAAATGTGACGGACTACCTGAATTTGAATTTAGATATGTCGAAATGACATTTTCAGCCGTGATGGGGATACAATTCAAAATGTTTGCAATGCCAAAAAACGTCGAAGGCGATTCAGTGCATGTAAATGTCGTTTACGCTAACGCCCAACTTAACCAGAAAGTCCGCTTCTTCATTACCTATAGTGATGGTGTATAAGCGTTTGGACTAAAGGCTTGGAACTCAGGAAATACGCTGAGTGATTCTTAGGTTTTATTAGCCGAACAACCTCCAGAGAGATTAGACTGTCGGTAGCGCGCTGTCCATAAACTAAGTAGGGGATTTTTTTTTTATTACCGTACGGGTTTGGGCCGAAGGGTCTCAGATATTCATGAAACTTTTTCCACAGGCAGGGCTCATTGCTATATGAACAAAAAAAAAAAAAAAAATTGAGGAAAATTCAGGGTCGCCTATTTTCCCGGAAAATTCAGGTGAAATTTTTTTGTTTTCCCCTGACACTACTTACTTTAAAAAATCATAACTCAAGAACAAAGCATCGTAGAAACAAAGTTTTTTTTAGAAAATGAAAGCAAATTTTCTCAGAAATAAAAAAAAACATGAACTGGAAAGAGATTCCCACAAAACTTTCCACAGTTGAGAAAATTCGTAAAGAAAAGCCGGAAAAACTATGTCCGAACTCGTGGAAAATTTTCGAAAAAAATATTTTTGAGAAGGTTATTTTATAAGCTTTAATCGCTGAAATATTTGGAATGCACTTTTTTTCGTTCCTGAGTTATGGCCAATTTTGTTGAAAAATGTCGAAATGTGCCATAAAAGCCTTTTCTTTGAAAAATCATAACTCAAGAACAAAGCATCGTAGAACCAAAGTTTTTTAATGAAAATGAAAGCAAATTTTCCCAGGAATAAAAAAAAATGAAATGGAGAAAGTTTTCCACAAAATTTTTCACCGTTGAGAAAATTCATAAAGAAAAGCCGGAAAAACTATGTCCGAACTCGTGGAAAATTAAAAAAAAATATATTTTTGAGAAGGTGATTTCATAAGCTTCGATTGCTGAAATTATTGGAATGCACTTAATTTTCGTTCCTGAGTTATGGCAAATTTTGTGAAAATTGACCATATAATATAGGCTTACATGGTTATTTTCACATAATGGACCATAACTCAGCTATTCTTTTGAGTCATGTTGTTTTGGAGATGGTTGTCATTACGGCTACTAAAACAATATCATCAGAGATTTTTCCTCAAGCTCAAGCAAAACCAATGCGAGTGCCACGGCTGGGTCATCGACCAACAAGTGTCTGAAAACTAGTCGAATCACTGTTTCAGCCTTATGTTATTTCAGCCTTTTGATGCATTCAGCCTTGTGTAATTTCAGCCTTTCGTGTTTTAGCCTTTTGTTATTTCAGGCTTTCGTAATTCAGCCTTTTGTACGTAACCCGCTTCAGGGCCTCGCGCACTGCACGCCTTCGCTGCCGCTCCTTTCGTCTGTCTGCTGGTTCCTTTACTCCTTTCTGGACCAGGAAGCGGGCAATTCTTCTCCTTTCCTCTCGCTCTCGTTGGCTGCAGCCTCTCGCGGACCTCCCTCCTGTCCCGTGCGCCCTTCGAGTGTGGTGACGGACTTGAGGCTTCAGTGGTCCGTGGAACTCACTGGAAAAAGCCCGGGTTTCGTTGGCGTACTCCTCCACTTTTCCGTGATTTATAATTAATTTTCACTTCTCCAATTACACTTTTCTCCAAATAACTTTTCAAAACTTGGACTTTTGGCTCTGAAGATCACCAGGCTAATTTATCTGTTGAATTCAAGCTCGTTGACCCCGAACCTTTGGAACTACCGTCGTCCTTACAAGTTACAAGCTACAAAACTAGCTAGTATTATTAGTAAAATTTTTATTACGGCTCTGGAGCGAGAAGCAACCAAATCTTAAGGACTGCTGGTCAATGGTATAGCCGAGAACACATTCTCATTCGAAAGATTTGTTAGATGAGAAGCACAAGGAGGTTTATGCTGAAGCATGGTCGGGTTCATGGACCATGGAAAGATGCAAACATTTTCGGGGGAAAAATTGCTTCTTTCCAAGAATCACATGGCCTGGTTTAACAATTTTTATTTTTTACTGTGCCCACATTGAAGTGACGACGACGTCAGTGCCATGTCATGCCATGCTACACTGCTTTATGCCATTCTGTAAAACCAGCAGTTGTGAACTTTTGATACTTCAACCTTCGGCGGTGGTCCTGGGAGTGGGGTAATGGGTTGGTAGAGCTGGCTGGGTGGGTTCCAGATAGTGTGTGTGGGTGGACAGACGTATAGACCTGCCTTTCTGGGAAGTTCGATGAGTATACACCATGGAAGGGTGTTTTTGGTCTGGAGATAAAGGATAAACTTTCCTGAACAGAACACATCCGTAAGGTAAGCCTGTGCAGTTGTGAGTCCCTCACGTCACGGTACATTTGTTATATGCTTTATACTCAGTTGGGCCGCCAGTCATCAGTCACCCAGTCACATCGAGTTCAGCTGACGCTTTGGGTTCTAATATTGTATGTTGATGATATGGTGTGAAGATGGAGACTACAGAAATATTTAGTTGGGAGTCCGTAACATACCATCTGAATGATATGATTCTGTAAAGAAATTTAATGATGTTTTTTTCTGCAATAAGATTTAAACGAATAGTTAAAACTATATTTTCTCAACTATTATGGCTTCATCTGGAATTTTGAAAGAATTTCGTTTATCTCCATCACTACGTGTGGTATTGTGCACTAATTAATTAGAAACTACTGGATTAATCAATTGAAGTTATTTATTGTACTACTTGAAAGTGACAGTATGCATCCACAAACGGACCACGCGTATGCGTGCATCCACAAACGGACTCTCTGCTAGACTGCTCCTCTGAACGTTAGGCCTACTATGATTACTCGGAATCACCACATCTCCCTTTTTCTTCCAGTTGATTGACGAAGTAATCTCGGTGCCAGGATGGTCGAGTCATCTGACGAGGTAGACGACGACTTGATTGTTCCTGACCTTGGTCGTTCATTAGGTTGCTGCTTGGGTTGCTGGTCGTATTATCTGTAGCGGATGGCGACGTTTCCTCATTGGATGTTGTCTGCGGACTGATTTTCTTGAGGTGGGCTACATTTCTTTCAAACACGCTTCTTGAAACAGGATCAATAATTTTCACACAGCTTCCTCTTCTCTCCATCACCTGATATTCTATTCCGTTGAATGTTGGAGTTAGTTTCCCGGTTGATACAAGGTTTTGTACCAATACACGATCTCCTTCTTGAATGTCCGAGGGTTTTGCATGACGCCGGGCGTCTTCCCTTTCTTTTCCTCTGTGCTTCAGAATTCTGTCTCTGTCTTGAACTTCAGTAGATATAGGTGGTGCTGTTTCTATGTCGCTTATTGATGGAATCTTGGAACGAATCAGACGGTTCTGTAACAAAACCGATGGTGCCTTTCCCGTGACGGAATGTGCGGTGGTGTTATACATCATAAGGTAGTGAAGCAAATCCGTTTTCCAGTCACGATTCATTGAATGACTGATCTTGAGCCGCTTCAAAAGGGAACTGTTTTGTCTTTCGACTTCACCATTCGCCTGCGGCCAGTATGGAGCTGTGTGGTTCAAGGATATATTTCTTGAATAACAATATTCCTCGAACTCTGTACTTATAAATTGACGACCATTGTCCAGAGTGATCGTCCTCGGATAACCCAGTCGGACGAAAATTGGCTCTATCTTCTTGATGGTCTCTTCCTACCCAAGGTTCTTTTGGCATTAGACGGCGGCGCATCGGTTCGGATGCTGAGGGCCTGCTTACCAAACGACAACCTTCGCAGCTTCTGACCGTCTTTCTTGCATCTTCATCCATGCCTGGCCACCAAACCCTGTCACGTAGTCGCGATATCATCAGTGTCTCCCCTGGGTGGCCTTCGTGAGCCAGCTGCAGCATTCTACCACGTAGATCTTGAGGAATGACGATTCTGCATCCACGAACCACGTAGCCTTCGAGGAGAGTTAGGTCGTTTTGAAAGGGTATGTACTTCTTGGCACCGCTTCTAACAGCATCATCAGCCCAACCCGAAGTCAACAAAGCATCCTTGACGAGAAGTAGCTCAGGGTCTGTTTCCAGTGCATTCTTGATCTCCGAAACATCTACAGCTACAGATTCCGTGATAGCGCTTATGTACAGTTGATCGTCGCATTTGTCGACGTCTTCGTTATCTGCCGTCAGAGAGAGACGAGATAGTGGATCTGCTATATTCTGCTTTCCGGGCCTATATACAATCCTAAATTTGAAAGGTTGTAGTCTAAGCACCCATCTCTCAATGCGGCCTGGAGGTAGTGACGTCGGCTTGAAGATTGCGGTTAATGGACGATGGTCGGTTTCGAGTTCAAAGTCTCTCCCAAGTAAGAATAACTTGAACTTTTCAACGCTCCAAACTATCGCCAGCGCTTCTTTTTCTGTTTGGCAATATCGACGTTCTGTTGGCGAAAGGCTTTTGCTGGCGTAGGAAATGACAATTGGTTTATCATCACATTCGTCTTCAAACTGTATTAATACAGCACCTAAACCGACCGGCGACGCATCCGCAATCACTCTTGTTCGACGGTTGTTATCGAAGAATCCGAGTGTTGGGGCTGAGCATACTGCTCGTTTCAAATTGTTGAACGCTATTTCATGTTTCGTCGCCCAATCGAACTTCTGACCGCTGATTGTCAATTGTCGAAGATCGAATGTTTTGGTAGCTAAATCGGGGATAAATCTTCCAACATAGCCAACGAGACCCAAAAAACTGCGGACTTCTTCGGCAGACGTAGGCGATCTAAATTGCTGCACCGCCATTACTTTGTCCTCCGTTGGTCTAACGCCTTGCTGAGACATGTCATGACCCAAGAATTCTGTTTCCGTGACCTTGAATTTGCATTTCTTGGTGTTCAAAACGACATTGTGTGCCTCCAGTGTACGCAAAATACGCTCAAGAGCAGCGTCATGCTCTGCCTCTGTCTTTCCGTGTATGAATATATCGTCTTGAAAGTTAAAGGAGTTTTCGCAGCTGCTTAAAATCTGCTCGATTATGCGCTGGAAATGTTCTGAAGCACTGCAGATCCCAAACATCAACCTGGTGTATCGAAACATTCCAAGGTGGGTAATGAATGTCGTTATATACCGGCTCGACTCGTGCAGTTCCACTTGATGGTAAGCATCCTTAATGTCGAGTCGAGAAAACCATTTGGAGCCGTTCAACCTAATTGTGGACTTAATTTAGTAATAATACAATTCAACTAAAATTTAACAACGTCTAGTACAATACCTTGCCAGAAGATCATCAAGCGTAGGTATCATATGATACTCTCGTCTGATTGCAGTATTCGCTCGTCGCATGTCAATGCATAGGCGTACATCGCCGTTATCCTTGATAACGATTACAACGGGTGATACCCAGGGGCTGGGACCGTTAACTTTTTCAATGATGCCGGAATTCAGCAGTCTATTGAGCTGATCTTCAACTTGTCGACGGAGTGCTATTGGTACACGACGGACATGCTGAGCAACGGGTGTCACGGTCTCGTCAATATTGATTCGAATTTTAACACCTGGACACAGGATGTGATTAGATAATACCTTTATTGATAAAAAGTTCTAATAACTACCTTTAATTACAGGAAACTTGTCAATAATGCTCTCTTATACTTGCTGGATTGTCGCCGGGTTGATGACGCTAGGCAAGCCGATCAACAGTACTCCTAATTGCTTTGCCGCGTCTCTACCCAGCAAATTCTGTTTTCCATCTTTTACCACATAAAAAGTAGTAACGAAACTGAGGCAGTTGCCCTCCACGACCGCTATTTCTGCCTCGAATGTGCACAATATGTCTAATGAACTTTGTTGTGCATATGCTGATAGTTGCTTGGTGGACGGTCTCACGTTGTTCACGGCGGCATTCCTGCACTTCATGAAATTCCACGTCTGCTCATCAATGATGTTGTACTTGCTGCCTGAATCGATCATCATTTCGACGAGTATGTTTCCCACCCTGCACCACACCATCTCGTCATGGTTATCGCTAATTGCATAGACGAAAGATCCTTGAACTTCTGGACGCGTTTCTGGCTTCATGGCATGTGGAGTCTGTACGAATGGAGTCTCAATCTCGTCTACAGCGTTAACCTTTGGTGTTTTGGGACCACGACTGTATTGATTTTCAGATGAAGACTTGCGCTTCCATGTGCCTTTGTTAGAACCAAAATGACACTTTTTGGCGAAATGACCAATACGGTTGCAGTGGTGGCATTTATTGTCTTTGGCTGGGCATTTCACTTCAGGCTTATGAGCTGTTGAGGCCATTAGCAAGCTACCGGGGTGTTTGCATGGCACCATACCGGCCGACAAACAAGCCCTACGCCGAGACCCAAACAAACCTCATCCGCACTACTCCGAAATGACTACACTTACCTACCTATTTTATCATTGTCATTCTATTATACACAAAGTTATGGCATTGTTATGGTTTACCTCTCTAAGCATTGTTTCCTTTTGTTCGAATTTTGTATAACAATTAACACAATATTGTATTCAACATTTCCATGCAACAATACGATAGCAGAACATTCTTTATAATAACAATAGGGGACAGCTGATTATAAATAGGTCATCATTTATTGTACGAGTCAGTCTGAAATAAATTGTAGAAGAAGTTTCTCTTTTTTTTAACCCTCCGGATAGTATCCGCGACAACATGAGCTTTGAACCCACAGCGATCACAATCCACAGCGGAACGTTTGTTCGCCGAACGTGACCTGTCACTATCCGTAGATATTTTGTTGACGAACGTATTCGCACGGTTCGCTAGCTGCAATGTTCCTGTACCTGACACATGTTGACCAAGCTCGCGTATCTGGTGCTGTACGGATAAGTGGGTATTGACGAGGGTGGTGAGATCATCCAAGTTGATATTGGGCTTTTCCAAAATCTTTCGCCGGAGCTCAGGGGGCGCCAGCATAACAATCTTGTCGATAACTGCTGCATCTCTGCTTTCTTTCTCCGATGATCCGAATCGACATTTATTGGCCATGACTTTGGCACGCAGCAGGAACTTATCCAGTGTTTCTCCAACGACCGGTTTTTGAGTCCAGAACGTATGCCTCTCGAAGGTGTCATGCTGTTTGGGAGCAAAGTAATTGTCGAGCCTGCGAATCATGCGATCGAACTCGTCTTCTTCTTCCTCACTGATTCCTTGGTTATCCTCGAGCAGGCTCTCATACACTCGCTGGAGTTCACGCCCAGCAACAGCAAGGAATATATTTTTCAGCTTCTTCTTTTTCTTTCTGCCCAGAGCGGCAGCGATGTATTCGAACTGCTTCTTGTAGTCGAACCATTTGTTCCTGAGCTCCGTAATTGGGACATTTTCACATTCGAACGGGGGTAGCTTGAACAGTTGTTCTTCCATTTCTGAAGAATTATTAAATAATTATATCGACAATTTCATTCAAACAGTATTTCTTACAAATTTTGGGAAATCTTCAAATTTGTCGTTTTGTTTATCATCTGATTGATACCCTTAGTAACAATGTTTATTATTTGTCTAACCACAGAAAAGGGTTGCTATGGACCCATTATCGAGTTGCTATGGACTACCCATAATCGCCTGACTCAACGAAAACCGTTCCTGAGGCAGTCCAGCTTTAGCGTGAACTTAGAAATCTTGTCGCCTAACGCAACAGACAGAATCCGTTCCCGAGGCAGTCCACCTTGGCGTGGACTTGGAAATTTTATCGCCTAACACAACGGACAGATTCCGTTCCCGAGGCAGTCCACCATTAAGGTGGGCTTCATATTTTTCGCCTAACACAACGGACATAATCCGTTCCCGAGGCAGTCCACCATTGAGGAGGGCTTCATATTTTTCGCCTAACGCGACGGATAAATCCGCCCCTGAGGCAGTTCATGTTTAAGATTGAACTTGAATACTTTTTCGCCTGACTCAACGGATGAAATCCGTTCCTGAGGCAGTCCCTTATGAAGGAATTTGTTTGTATTTTTTTCCAATTCAGCGGACCACGTTCGTTGCCTAGGCAACTACTTGTTTGGCTTGATTTTTTTCACGTATGATGTCCCAACATTTGTAAAAAAATGTTAGATTGTACTTACTGAATACTTCCAAAACGCTGCTGGTTCGTCTCGTCGCCAAATATGTGGTATTGTGCACTAATTAATTAGAAACTACTGGATTAATCAATTGAAGTTATTTATTGTACTACTTGAAAGTGACAGTATGCATCCACAAACGGACCACGCGTATGCGTGCATCCACAAACGGACTCTCTGCTAGACTGCTCCTCTGAGCGTTAGGCCTACTATGATTACTCGGAATCACCACACTACGGTAATATTACTTACCATAGTATAAAATCACGGGTTAACATGTGACAAGTACAGGGGATAGACAGAATGATCGGGTCAGGAAAAAAAAATCACTTTTCAATAAAACGTTCAATTAGCTGTAACTTTTCGAAAAGTGCATCAAATATTCTCAAATTTTTACTGTAAGCTGATCAACTAGTTCTGTATCAGTGGGCAAAATTTGGAAAAGATCGAACTATTCTGCACGAAGTTAAAAAGATTCTAGAAAAAAGGTATAATTATCCGATAGCCAACTTTGAGCTGTTATATCTCCGGATTCAATGAACCAAATGCAATGAGATTTTGTCAAATTTAGTTGATCAGCTTACAGTAAAAATTTGAGAATATTTGATGCACTTTTCGTTAAAGTTACAGCTTTTGTAATCTTTTTTTGAGAAGGGAAAATTTTGCCTGTCCCGATCATTTTGTCTATCCCCTGTATGCTGCACATGGCAGTTCAATAATTCCGCGAGAAATTGTTCTCAACATTTCATCTCGAATTATTCGAAGTATTTCAAGAGGAATTTCTTCCAGCAATTTAATCAGAAATTGTTACCAGAGATTTTTCAAAAAATATTCCAGAAACTCCTTTAAAGTTCTGTACAAAAAATTCTTTAGGAGTTCATTTAAGGATTCCTTTAATAATTTGTCCAGAAATTACTGCAGACATTGATTCCATGAGATGCTCCTGGGATACCTCCCAAGTTTCCTCCAGGGATTTTTCGGGAATTTCCAAAACAAAAATCAAAATATCCTGCAGATTGTTGCAAAGATCTCCAGGAATTCCTCTAAAGATTCCTGCATGAATTTCTCTAGGATTTTTTTTTCCAAACAATCCTCCAGGAATTCCTCTAAAGCTTCCTCCAGAAGTTACTCTAGATAGTCTTCCAGAAATTCCTCCAGAAACTCCCCCAGGAATTTCTCAAGAAATTTTCCCCACAGATTTTTCCAGAAATTCCTCTAGAGATTTCTTCTGAAATTCCTACAGGAATTTATCCAGGAGTTCCTCCAAAAATTCTTCTGGGCATTTCTTCAGAGATTTCTCCTGATATTCCTCTAGGTATTCCTTTAGGCAATCCTCCAGGAATTTCTCCTGGCAATCCTCCAGGATTTCATCCAAGAATTCCTCCAAATATTTCACCAGGAATTCATGCAAGCATTTCTCCAGGAATCCTTCCAGGATTTTTTTCCAAGAATTTCTTTTGTGATTTCTTCAATACTTTTTTTTTACTTATTCGTTTACTGAGCAGAAATCATTTTTTATTACATTGATTTTAAACCTTTAATACTTCCTCCGGGGGCTTCTTCAAAATAATCCTTCTTGGATTCCTTCAGAAATTCCTTCAGAAGCTCCCTCAGAAATTCCTACAGCATTTTTTTTTATTTCATTTCATCTTTCTCCATGCCTTAAAAAATTGTTCCAGGAATACATTGAGGATTTTTTTCGGGTATTCCTACAGGAACTCCTCTCATCCAAGAATTTCTCCTCTAAGGATTCCTCCATGAATTCCTCCAGGGATTCCTCCAGGGATTCCCCCCAGTATTCCTCTAGAAGTTCCTCCAGGAAATCCTCCTGACATTCATCCAGGAATTACTCCAGGAACCCTCCAGGAATTCCTCCTGCAATTTATCCAGGTATTCCTTCAAGGATTCCTCCAGAGATTCCATCAGACATTCCATCAGGGTGTCCTCCAGGAATTTCTCTGGTGATTCCTTCAGGCATTTCTTTAGGAATTCCGCCAGAGATTCTTCCAGGAACTGTTTTGGAGATTGCTCCAGGAATTTACCCCTGGAGGGAATTCCTTCAGGATTCCTCTGGTAATTCCTCCAGGCATTCCTTCAGAAATTTCATCGGAGATTTTACCAGGAATTGTGTCAGGGATTCCTTCAGGAATATCTTCAGAAATTTGTCAAGGAATTTCTCCTGTTTTCTTCCAGAGATTCCTCATGAATTGCTTCAGGGATTCCTCCACAAATTTCTACAGTAATTTTTCCAGCAATTCCTCCAAGAATCATCCAGATATTCCTCCAGGGATTGCTGCAGGAATTTCTCTAGGAATTCCTCAATGGATTTCTTCAGAAATTTCTCCAGAATTCCTCCCAGAATTCCTCTGAGGATGCCTTCGGAAATTCAATCAGAGAATCTCCCAGGAATTGTTTCAGGGATTTTCTCAGGAATCCATGCAGGTATTTTCTCTTGAATTTCTCCCAGGAATTCCTTCAGGAAAAATCAGGAAATTCTTCAGATATTCCTTTTGAAATTCCTCCTGGGATTCCTCCAGGAATTTCTGTAGGAGTTGCTCAAAATATTTCTCGAAGGATTCCTCCCGGAGTTCCTCCAGGGATTTCTCCAGGGATTTCTCCAGGAATTCCTTCAGAAATCCCTGCATGTCTTCCTCCAGAAACTCCTCCAGGGATTCCTGCAGGGAGTGCTCCGGGAATTCTGCCAGGGATTGCTACAGGAATTCCTCAAGTGATTCTTTCATAAACTCCTCTTGGAATCTTAAAAAAAAATATTCAGGGATTCGTTCAGGCATTTCAAAAATCCTTCCACCATATCCCAAGAATTTCTCCAGGGATGCCTCAAGGATTATCTGAAGGCTTTTTTTTAATTACTTTAAGGGTTTCTTCAGGAATTCCTCCGGCGATTTGAATTGGAATTCTTTAAGATAATTTTAGAGAAATGGATACAAGGGCCAGGAAATTTGCCTAGAAGTCATCTATTTTTTCCAAGAAATCCTTTGGAAGGTCATCCACGGATTTGTTCAGGAATTCAAATACCCCTGCAGCTCCTGCATAAGAAATCCTTCAGATATTTTACTTTTGATTCTTTCAGGAACATGTCTTGAGCTTCTTTTTTACTTCCAAGAAGTTACTCGTGAATTTCTTCAGGAACTCCAGAGATTCCTCTAGGGATTCTTTAGGGATGTCTTAAGGGTATTCCTTTGGAAAGTTTTTCAGAGCTTCTTTCTAAAGGTTGTCAAGGGATTCCTCTAAAATTCCCCTGAAATTCCTCAAGCGTGCCCTTCAACGATTAATTTAGGACTTATCCTAGGATTCCTTCCAGTAATTCACCAGGGATCTCCTGCTGAAATTTTTGTAAGGATTTCTCCAGAAATTTCTCTTGGAATTTCTCCAAGAAGTTGCCTGAAAATTTTCCAGGGATTCATCCGGAAATCCCTCCAGCAGTTTCTTTTGGAGTTTACCAGCACTACGCTGATTTGTGTAGAATAGGCGAGTTTTCTCTACGTATTGTACAAAACACATCAGCGTGGCTGCTGATGGGCTAAACAATGCTGTCAGGATATAGTATTATTACCACCACATTCAATTTCATCGTGTTGCGTTTATAGAGTTATAAAAGCTAGTAGGTAAAAAAATGCTAAGGGTACCCCAGGTGACAATTTGATGCTGTACAAACATTTCTCCAACTATTTTAAATCAGCCTTCATTTGAACAAAAGCTGAGCACAAGAGGTACAATCCTTTATTCAGCTCCTTACATCTAATGTTGGTGATTTTATTCAACCTTTAGCTGATTTGAGGTTCATCGGAAGGCCACACACAATTGTATACCTATCCTCGAAAACAAGAGCATTACTTGTTGCGTCTGAATAGTCAAGAACATAAGTTGAACTAAGTCTGTATTGAGGCTGGACTTCACGAAACCCATGCTTGGGTCAGCTGTCAAAAATTATTTGATTAAAGGTTGAACAACAGATGATTAATTCTGCATGTTGGTGTATGTTTTAAAGCTGGTTACCCAGATAAATAATATTTTATTCAACTTGATATGCAGCCATCTATGTACTGCTGATTAAAGAACAAGCCATACTTAAGACAAATATTCAGCTATCATTGTGTTCAGCCGTAGCCAGCTTTTCGTTCAGGGGGGGGGGGGGGGCAAGCACCCTTAGTAAATATGTACCTACTAGCTTTTATAACTAAACGCAACACGATGAAAATGAATATAATAACATTATATTCTAAAACCTTTATTTAACCCTTTACTCTGTTGTATTTTGTACAATACGTTAAAAAACGCTCGCCTGATCTACACAAATCAACGTGGTGCTGGTAGCGGTGACCAATTTCTGAACGATTAAGGATTTTTATTTACTCGTACATTATTTTGCTCTGATTTTTTTTTTGTCAATGTCTATAAAACATTCATCAGAAATTATAGCTGAACTCTTTTGGAAATTACGAACGCTTTTGAGGATAAACCTAGAATTTCCTTGTTCCTGTATGCATCCATTTATCTTCCAATACTATTTGCTGGAGAAATTCCTCCAGAAATTTCCCAGAATCCCGGGAGAAATTCCTGAAGAAATCTCAAAAGGAATTCTGGGAGGAATTGCTGGAGAAATTTCTGAAAAAATCTCTTGAGAAATTCCAGGAGGATTCCCTGGTGGAATCTCTGGGAATATGCCTCGAAAAATTCGTAGAGAAATCCCTGCAGAGATTCCTGGAGGAATCTCTGGAGAAATGTCTGGAGGAATCCCTAAAAATTTCCTCAAAGTATTCGTGGAGAATTTCCTGCCAGAATCTCTGAAGAAATCCCAAGAGGATTTCCAGGAGAAATTCCTGGACGAATTGCTGGCATAATTCCTGAAGGATGCCAGGAGTATTCCGGAAGAAATTCCTGGGGTATTTCCAGGAGGTATTCCCGAAGAAATTTCCTGGGGAAATTCCTAGATAACATCCTAGAGGAATAAATGGAGGAGTTCTTACTGGTATTCCTGTGGAAATTTCTGGAGGAATCTCTACAGAAATTCTTGAACGAATAACTGGATGAATATCTAGAGGAATCTCCAGAAGAATTCTGAGACATTTCTGTTTCTATTTCTGTTATTTTTCTATTTCTGAAAGAACCTCTAGTGCTAGTGCAGTTCCTGGAGAAATTCTCGAAGGAATATCTGAAGGAATCCCTGGGATTATCCTTGAATGAATTTGTGAAGAAATCCCTGGAGGAATCTCTGTATGAATCCCTGGTGGAATACCTGGAGGAATCCCTGAGAAATTCCTGGAGAATATTCTTGAAGAATTTCTGAAAAAAAACCCTAGATGATTTCCTGGAAGAATCTTTGGAGAAACTTCTGGAGGATTTCCTGGAGGAATCTTCAAAGAATTTCCTGAAGAGATTTTTCATGGAGAAATCTCTAGAGGAATCACTTAAGCAATTGCTGATGTAATCTCGGGAGAAATTCCTGGAGAAATACCTAGAGGGATTGCTGACAGAATTTCTGTCCAGGAGCAATTCCTGGAGAAATTCCTGGGGGAGTTCCTGATGAAATTACTGGGGTTATTCCTGGAGAAATTCCTGGATAAAATCCTGGAGGAATACCTGAAGGAATTACTAGAGGATCTTCCTTGGGGAATTTTTGAAGGAATCTCTAAGAGAAATTCTTGGAAGAATTACTGGATGAATTTCTAGAGAAATTCTGGGAGATTTATATTTATATTCTATTATTTTCCTATTTCTAAAAAAAATCCCTTGATAAAATCCTGGAGGAATTTCTAACTTGATAAAATTCTGGATGAATTCTTGGATAAATCCCTGAAGGAATGCCTGAAGAAATCTCTGGGGGAATCCTAGAAGAAGTTTGTAAAGAAGTCCCTGGGGGAATCCCTGAAAAATAACTGATTGTATTCCTCTAGGAATTTCCTGGAAGAATTTATGAAGAAATCCCTAGAGGATTTCCAGGAAGAATTCTTCTGGAGGATTTCCTGGAGGAATCTTCGAAGGATTTCCTGGAGGAATCCCTGAAAAATTCCTGAGAGTATTGCTGGAGAATTTCCTGGAAGTATTTCTGAAAATATCTCCAGAAGAATTTCTGGAAAAATTTCTGGAGAAATTGTTGACATAATTTCTGAAGGATGTCCAGGAGCAATTCCTGGATCAATTCCTAGGGAAATTGCTGGAGATATTCCTTAAGAAATTCATGCGGTAATTCCTGAAGAATTTCCTGGAATAGTTTTTGGAGAAATTCCTGGATAAAATCTTGGAGGAATGCCTGAAGGAATTGTTGGAGGTTCTCCTTTGGGAATTGCTGACGGAATCCTTGAAGGAATCTCTGAAGGAATTCCTTCAACAACTTCTGGATGCATTTCTGGGGGAATCTATAGATGAGCTCTGGGAGAAATTTCTGAAAAAATTCCCTGAGAAATTCCCGGAGGGATTTCAAGAGAAATCTCTGGAGGAATTCCTGGAGAAATCCCTGGAAAAATCCCTGAAAAATTCATGGACGAGTTTTAAGCGGAATTCCAAGAGAAATATCTGTAGCGATTCCTGGAGGGAAAACTGGAAGATTTCTTGGTGGAATTTCTGGAAAAATTCCAGAAGGTATTCCTCGAAAAAATCCTGGAAGAATTTCTGAAGGAATCCCAGAAGGATTTCCTGGAGTAACTCCTGGATGAATTGCTGACATAATTTAAGATGGAGTTCCTTGTTTAATTCCTGGTGTGATTTCTGGAGGAATCCCTGAAAAATTCCTGAAGGTATTCCTTGAGAATATTCTTGATGAACTTCTGCAGGATTTCCTAGTGGAAACTTCAAAGAATTTTCTGAAGAGATTCCATAGAGAAATCTCTGGAGGAATCCCTTAAGCAATTCCTGATGGAATCTCAGGAGAAATTCCTGCAGAAATACCTAGAGAAATTGCTGACATAATTTCTACAAGATATCCAGGAGCAATTCCTGGGGGAATTCATGTAGAAACTCCTGGAATAATTCCTAGAGAAGTTCCTGGATAAAATCCTGGAGGAATGCCTGGAAAAATTTCTTGAGGTATTCCTTTGGGAAATTCTGGAGGAATCTCTTGAAGAATTCTTGGAAGAATTTCTGGATGAATTTTTAGAAGAATTCCAGAGAAATTTCTATTTCTATTCTATTATTTTTCTATTTCTAAAAAAATCCCTTGAGAAAATCCTTGAGGAATTTCTAGCGGAATTTCTGGATGAATTCTTGGATAAATCCTCGAAGGAATTCCTGAAGAAATCCTTGGAGGAATCCTAGAAGAAGTTTGTAAAGAAGTCCCTGGGGGAGTCCCTGAAAAAATACGGATGGTATTCCTGAATAAATCCCTAGAGGGTTTCCAGGAAGAATCTCTAGAGGAATCTGCGGAGGATTTTCTGGAAGAATTCCTGAAAAATTCCTGAGAGTATTCCTGGAGAATTTCCTGGAAGAATTTCTGAAAAAAATCTCCAGAAGAATTCTGAAGGATGTCCAGGAGCAATACCTGGATCAATTCCTAGAGAAATTGCTGGAGATATTCCTTGAGAAATTCTTGGGTAATTCCTGGAGAATTTCCTGGAATAGTTCTTGGTGAAATTCCTAAATAAAATCCTGGAGGAATTGCTGGAGGTTTTCCTTTGGGAATTGCTGGCGGAATCCTTGAAGGAATTTTAGGAGGAATCTCTTTAGGAATTCTTTCAACAATTTATGGATGACTATCTGGGGCAATCTCTAGAGGAGCTCTGGGAGAAATTTCTGAAAAAATCGCCTGAGAAATTCCCGGAGGGATTTTTAGAGAAATCTGTGGAGGTATTCCTGGAGAAATCCTCGAACGAATTTCTGAAGAAATCCCTGGAAAAATCACTAAAAAGTTTCTGGAGGAGTTTTTAGTGCAAGTACTGGAGGAATGCCTGTAGCAATTCCTGGAGGGAATACTGGAAGATTTCTTGGCGGAATTTCTGGAAAAATTCCAGAAGGTATTCCTAGAAAAAATCCTGGATCAATTTCTGAAGGAACCCCTGAAGGATTTCCTGGAGTAATTCCTAGAGGAATTCCTGAAGAAATTCGTGGATGAATCTCTTAGGGAATTCGTATAGGAATACCACAAATAATCCCTTAGGAACAAATCCTGGAGGAATCCTTAGAACAGTTTATGAAGAAACTCCAGAAGGAAACCCGGAAGAAATTTGAAGAGGAATTACTAAGGGAATCCTTAAGCAGTTCCTGAAGGAAGTACTGAATTAATTCATAGAAAAGTTCCTTAAAAAATACAAAGAAGAATTGCCCGGAGGAACTCTAAAACGAGTTCGTGGGAAAATCTTTGGAGGATGTTTGAAATAAGTTGTTCCAGAAAGAGTCACCGAAGGAAGTCCCGAGTTAAGCCCTGCAGAAATTGTTGGTGGAATCCATGGAGGATATCCTAGAATACCCGTAGAGATCTCTAGAAATACTCCTGGAGGAATTTCTGGAGAAATCTCTATACGCATTTCTGAACTAATCCTTGGATGAATTTTTAGAGGAGTCACTGCAACAGGATCCCTGAAATAATTCTTAAAAGAATCTCTGAAGAAATTCATGGAGATATCCCAATAAAAATTTCTGAAGAAATTGCAGATGGAATCCTTGGAGAAATCCTGAAGGAATTCAAAGAAGAGTTCGTGGAAGAACTCCTTGCTATTAACCATGAACTTGTACCGACTTTTCGAACCCTCTAAGCAGAATACCCTCTTCGAATGAGTGTACCGTAAACCGGGGTCGAATTGATCCCCGGGTCGAAATTGATCCGACGTTTTTCTGATAGATAAGGCATACTTGGAATAGATTCCTTCCAAATAATATTTAGTATCAGATTCGAACAGCACGATACTTGTAAGGCAACTATTTAAAGTATGCTTTTTTTTTAACAGAAAACCGCCTGATCAATTTCGACCCGGAGATTAATTTGACCCCGGTTTACGGTAATCAGTTTTGTACCTATTAATTCGGCCCTATTTTGCTTATCCTTTGACAGATACGCGTTCTTCGACTACCACTTATAATCTTCTGAGGAAGATCACAAGTGGTAGTCAAAACACGCGTATCTGTCAAAGGATAAGCAAAATAGGGCGGAATTGAAAGGTACAAAACTGATTACACTCATTAACTTAACTCGAAGACCATTAACCGGCTATTGATCAGCTAATACTCTCACTGTTCAGCATTCATTGTTACTTGGGGCTCGTCCTCCCCTGACCGAAAAGCAGACTACGCCCTTGTATACATATGCGAAATAATCGTCTATGGTAGAGTAGAGAAAGCCCTCTGTTGATTACTGTGGAAGTGCCCATAGAACAAGCTGAGAGGCAGGCTTTTCCCAGTGGGTACGTTACGCCAAGAAGAAGATGATGAAGA
The DNA here is from genome assembly GCF_035046485.1 of Aedes albopictus. NCBI lineage: Eukaryota > Metazoa > Arthropoda > Insecta > Diptera > Culicidae > Aedes > Aedes albopictus. The sequence goes on along the minus strand of NC_085137.1, from coordinate 219,347,604 downwards.
AGTAGAGCCTTTTAAATTCCGCCCTCTGATGTTTATTCTTTGACAGATTCGCGTATTTTGACTACCAGTTTTAGTCTAGCTTGTAGTCTTCCTTAGTGTCAGTTATTCAGCGATATACCTAATGTTAGTGCAAGAGTCAGTGACTCCATTCTTATTCAGTGTCGGTTCAACGAAGCGAATTGCAGCCCAAACCATTCATCGTAAATATCTCAAAATTATTGAGGTAATAACGTTTGATCGGTATTTTTTTTTTCTTAAAATATGTTTCCCAGATTCGACTCTTCAATTGATAAAAGTATTCAGAATTATACTCGAACCCATCAGGAATTTTCAAAACACCTCCCTAAAGCTTCAATTCCAATGCGGCGTGGTGCAAAGAAAACAGAAAAACAACACTCCGTTTGTAATTATAAGCACGCGCCTCGCGATTACGCGTACATTCTGTTGCCCGAGGCACCATCGCGCCCGGTAATCATCACCTCTGCCCCGGTACGCCGTCGCCGCCGCCACCGGTCGTCTTTCCCGTCATCATCATCATTGCAGCTAATAATCAGCCACCCGCCAACCACCCACAAAGTATATCACTCGCCCAGCAGTTTTGACGAAGGCGACGACGACGATGACATATCCTTCGGGGACGGAATCTAGACGCGCACACGCAGAAAAATGGCGCTTGTTTAAAACAATAAAACGCATGGTTGATTTTCAAACTGAGAATTTACTTATTCCAAAATTATATTTAATTGTTTTCATTTGGAGTTTATCGATAAAAACAACCGATTACCATCATTTCATATAATGTCAAAAATTTCATTTGTTTCAACAAAATAAAAACCAGAAACATGGTCCGAAAGCACTCACACACCTATAAAATGCTTACCCCAACATTGCCACAACGAAGAAGGTGCAGCAAATCCATCACGCCAACTTCCAAGTGCAGCTTTAGTCGTGATGGATAACGCGCAGGTACTCACGACAGCATCCACAAAAAGTTGATCGGCTTCGCCTTTTTTGTCTTTTTTTAGTCGTTCTCCTCCCCATCCGCTCACCGACGGTCTAAAAATAGATTTCCGAGCTGCCGCAGGAGCTGCCGTCACCAACACAATCACATTCCGGCTTTGTTAGTCACAAAAGTGCAGTCGTTTAAAATAATCTGTTATTTTATGTTGAAACTACCAAATCTCTGTTTGTTCTAACAAACTGTCAAAAATTTCGTCAAATGAAAACATTTGTATTATCAAACAGTTGCAACAGTTCAGTTTAAACTAGAAATCAGTTTGTCGCTATAGTAAACTGGAAAATCGGTTGATTTGAACTAGAATTTAATTATGTTTACAATTTATTTTTCTGCGTGGCACACAAGGATGACGGACGCCTCACCTCGAGCGGAACGACGAACCACTACGATGACGACGACTTATTTTATCAAGTCAACCGCAACTACACGCAGAAAAATAAATTGTAAACATAATTAAATTCTAGTTCAAATCAACCGATTTTCCAGTTTACTATAGCGACAAACTGATTTCTAGTTTAAACTGAACTGTTGCAACTGTTTGATAATACAAATGTTTTCATTTGACGAAATTTTTGACAGTTTGTTAGAACAAACAGAGATTTGGTAGTTTCAACATAAAATAACAGATTATTTTAAACGACTGCACTTTTGTGACTAACAAAGCCGGAATGTGATTGTGTTGGTGACGGCAGCTCCTGCGGCAGCTCGGAAATCTATTTTTAGACCGTCGGTGAGCGGATGGGGAGGAGAACGACTAAAAAAAGACAAAAAAGGCGAAGCCGATCAACTTTTTGTGGATGCTGTCGTGAGTACCTGCGCGTTATCCATCACGACTAAAGCTGCACTTGGAAGTTGGCGTGATGGATTTGCTGCACCTTCTTCGTTGTGGCAATGTTGGGGTAAGCATTTTATAGGTGTGTGAGTGCTTTCGGACCATGTTTCTGGTTTTTATTTTGTTGAAACAAATGAAATTTTTGACATTATATGAAATGATGGTAATCGGTTGTTTTTATCGATAAACTCCAAATGAAAACAATTAAATATAATTTTGGAATAAGTAAATTCTCAGTTTGAAAATCAACCATGCGTTTTATTGTTTTAAACAAGCGCCATTTTTCTGCGTGTACCTTCCCATATTTTGCTGAAGCAGCTCGGGGCGAAATTTTCGCAATGTGCCTCAACCCCACCCCCAGCAGAAGCAGTGTCGGCTCTTGTTGTTGTGCGGTGGTGGCTTAGACATTTTTTTCCCTGACTGTCTCTCCCCACTCGTGTCGACGAGTTCTCAAACCGCCACTACGTGAGGTGGCCGACGACGACGACACGGGTTGAAGAAGGCGATGAGGCGGCAAGACACAAGTGGCACGGTGGAGTGCGGTGGGATTCCACAAACTTTTCTCGTGCAGCTCCTTGTGAGGCAGGGTCGAACTGTGAAAATAAAGTTCTGTTGTTTTAGCTTTTACAGTGACTACACATTTGTTCGTTTAAGCAACGACGAAGCACTTATTAGATATAGACACTAACTTCTGGATGAGTATTTACACGGTGTCTATATCTCCAACGCCATTTTGAACCCATCATTGTCCCAGTTACAGGTGGGTACTCGGTATGAGTTCGCTATGATGGCGACATCCGCTTCCCACTTAGCGATTAACTGGCACAACAGTTGTTGGGCTGCATCATTGTGATTCAGGTTCAGCTACGTTACCTGCAGCTGAAGCTCTCTTGAAGGCCGGACACCTTGAGCCTCCCGTTGAGTGAATGCTGTTCGCGGATTTTTCGGAGCATATCAAGCACTTAGGATGGCCTTGTGTTTTATGACCTTCTCCTTCACATCGCCTACACAGCTTGTTCCTGTTAGGGCCTTTACAGTCCCATGATTTGTGTCCTGGATCGGTTCAAGATACCTTAAGTAAGCCTCCGGTGGCTCGTATTTGCCCCGCAAACATTCCGCCCTTGAGCTTTCTTGCTTTAACGGACTTATCGGCGTCCGCCACAGATAGCTGAACCAAGGACACCTGGTGTACCAGTCAGGCCTTTCCGTATCTAAACGGTTGTGGTGGCCACCTACTCCTCGCTTTGTTGCCGCAATGCCGTGACAAGCTCTTTCGCGTCCGTGATCTCGTCCAGGTTTTTGATCTTTAGACTGTCCGGCTTGATGACGATAGTGTCTTGCGCTTGTGACCTGCCCTACTACCGCTCCTCAGCTTAGCATCCCTAAGCTCCTGTTCCTCTATCTTCCACCTGCTCTTCTTCTGTCTGCTTACTAGGGCCCACATCTGTGATGGCTGATGATCTACACAAGGTCGCAACTCCTGCACCCTTCGACTCGAGATGGATCGGCCTTTTCAAGCCCACCCTTACCAGTTCTCCGAGACACCTGGCCGGGGTCAGACATACTGGCATTACTGCCCTTCAATTTGAGGGTTACCAATCGCCAGGTCCTCCGCTGAAGGCAACTTCGTTCGCTTTTGCGATTCCTTATCGTAAGCAATTGCGTTTGGATTTCCCTTCGGATTCCCCGCCAATGCGAAGGCCTTTGTCTGGTTGGACTTCAGGGAACCTTCAGATTCACGGGCTCTGCAGCTTCCACAGTTGTCATGAGTTTATTATAATCCTGCTTGGCCGCCATCATCGGCTTACTGAGTCTTAGTATGCCTTGCTTGAGGTTTTCACTGATGGTTGACATCGAAGACGCCCACCATGCCCGCGCCCAACTGTTCTGCAAGCATCACTAACTGATATTTGTATGCAACGCGATTTGAGCTGCTAAAGGCTCAGGCTCTATCAGCAAGCACCAGAAGGAGTTGCTGACAGTGGGGCCTCCACCTGCCTCGGCCCTTACCGGGGACCCCTTTCCATCCGCTGGCTCTTATCGAACCCAATAGACTGACGCCTACGCTAGCATTACTCAACATCGATCTGGAAAGTGTAATGCGACGAGTCGGGCTCAAAAGCCGAGGTAAGATTTTCATGAAATCCGATGAACCATGAGCTCGCTGTACTCTACGGCGAGTTCAGCATCCAGAAGCTAACAAAAGTTGAAAAAATACGGTGGATAGAGCATGTCGCAAGAATGCCAGACAGCAACCCTGCATACTTGTTGCTCGCCATAGATGTAGTTGGAACAAGTAGGCGAGAAGTGCCGCAAGAAGGATGGGTGGGCCAGGCAGAAAGTGATCTGATAAGTAGCGGGCGTGATCGAGGATGGAGAGCGGCAGCCGCAAACTAAATACACTGCAACCTCTGTTTATGTACATTGCTGGGAGTGCATAAATTAAAAATGTGCATACACTGAAAGACGGCTAGCGGTTGAAATTACTATTTTGCAGGTTCAATTTAAATAAATACACAACGCCACTAAATTTGTGCAGACTGAGTTTCGTTTCAATTCAACAGATTCTTGTTTCCAATTTTACCATGGACCTGATTTACAATTAAAAAAAGTTTCCTTTGGCTACCGGATTCGACCAAGAACCTTGTGATCACCAGGCTCGCACGCTTCCACTCAGCTATCGAACCGGTTGATATGATATGAAACAATATGAACACAAGAATCATTTGTTGGTCGATGATCACATTTTTTTTAACTTGAAAACATTTTTGCGGGTTATTATCGCAAGCCGTCTTTCAGTGTACATTAAAAAGGAATAAAAAGAGGGAATCTTCTGCATAAACTAAGTTTGGGCTTTAATGAGGGAATCTAGTTTGCGAGAACAAGTCTTGCTCCTGGGCATTTGAGATGGGGCTAAGGGGGCTTATAGATAGTTCCCAGAAATCCCAAAAAGGGGTTTCAAGGGGCTTGAGGAGGTTGTTTCAGGGGATTTGAGGAGCCTTTTAATGGCGTTCTGTCAGTATTTGTTGGTGTTGTAATGGGATCACGGGGAGTTCAGGGGCATGCCAATGGCATGCATGAATTTATGCTGGCCTGCTTACTCTCACAAAAATTGGACGTTTGAGTAATGCCGACACCGCTCAAACGTCAAATTTCGTGTGAGGGAAAGCAGGCCAGCATAAATTCGTGCAGTAATCCATAGTATCAAAGGGGTTTCAGAGACGTTTCAAGGGGCTTTATGTAGAATGGTGCATTGTGTACCTCTTCACTGTACCTTACGCTATTCTGCAGTCCTACCCCGTGTATGCGTATCTGCGTATGCTGCCGGGATGAAGTTGAAAGATACGAAGATCTGTATGTTATTACGGAGTCTTCCTGCCTCCTTCGATGGTTTGGTAACGGCCCTCGATAGCCGTACCGACGATGATATTTCACTAGATGTGGTGAAATCAAAGCTGGTGGGCGAATATAATCGGCAATTGGCACGAAGAGGTGAATCAGCGAAGGTAGAACGAGCGATGAGGTCAGATGTGCGGTATGATGATGGCAAGCCGGATAGGGAATCGAGAACTTGCCACTACTGCAAGAATCCGGCAACATTAAGGGAAACTGCCGGAAGTTTTTGTCGGCGCAGAAGAAAGGATGGGCCTCCGAGAGCCAAAGCAGCGCAGAATGACATCAGAGGCATGGCGTTCAATGTCGGTTGTGAAAGTTCGTCGAGCTGGGTGATAGATAGTGGTGCCAGTACGCATATGCCTAAGGACAAGTCGTTCGTTGTGAGGGGATCTCTGAAACTTTCCGGAAGGTCTCCAAGATCCCCCTGGAATCCCCTCGGACCCCATGTAGCGCATCTTGGACGCTCCGAAACCCCCGAAAACGACTCCGTAACACTTCTGAATTCCGACGAAATTGCTCTGAAACTTCTTGAAATGCCTTCAAAATTCCCCCGTAACCCCCTCAGACCCAATGTAGCGCACCTAAGACCCGCCGAAACCCTCGAAAACGGCTCTGAATCCAACCTAACAGTTATTTATTTGCTCTGAGACTTTGTAACCTGCTCATCTGTCTTGATGGCTGTGGCGTGGATCATTGTCTTCGCGTAATGAGTCTCAAATGCTGCTCTAAGCCTCGCCAATCAAAACAGGGGTTTTGGTCAATCTATTCCGTGTAAATTCACCACACTTAACAACAGTAACAACATTACAATTTCGCCGGATTGATCGTTACCAATTGTCGGTCAATCGCGCCGCATGCCTTTTTGGATGCTCCGCTGGGCGCAAGCTGCTTTTGCCTAATGAATGTAGGTACCGTAATCCGGGGTCAAATTGATCACTTTAAAACAACTTTTGCGGATAACATCGGTGCCTGTTCAAATATTGCCAAAAGAATTTCTGTAAAACCAGTACCCAGTGGATCTCCATGGAACCATGTGACAAAATTTTGTTCAACAAATTTAAACTTTAAGTTAAATTACTTCAAATATCAAAATATTGGAAATACCACTTTGGGGCGAAATTGATCAGTATACAACTAAGCATCGGTTGGAAAGGAAAATTTCCTTCACCGCTTAATTTTGCTCTTCTAAACCCGAATAACGCGTCTAAAATCTTACAACTAGTGAATTTAATACTTTAAATGCAAAATTAAATTTCGAAATCTCCCCCTTAAACGCCTAAAGGTAGGCAATTTCATTTGAAATAAATGATTTCTATTACAATAAATGACTATTTCATCATAAAATAAACTTTTTATAACAATTTCATGTTCTGATTAGCTGCATAACATCCCAACCAAGGCTCCACAAAAATGTTAAAACAGAGAATTCACGGCAAGTCCTATTAGCAATTGATTGTTTAGCAGCAATGATTTCAGCTAAATGAGAAATACATTGCAAATTCCTTGAAAAAATAAGGCAAAACTAACTTTTTCTAAAAAATTAAAAGTCTACACTCATCTCTAGACATCTACAAATCAGATGACGTAAAAAGTTTAAGATCATTAAGACGCTTAAGAGTTCCTCGTATGGAATTACAATGTAGTACCCGAGTGATCAATTTCACCCCGCTGATCAATTTGACCCCGGTTTACGGTACCAGCATGTTTCATGGTGAAGGTGGTGATATTGAGTGGTAATGTCGTCAATGGCGTGCGAAGCAGCGGGGTGGCCGGCATGGCGCTGGTAGTCTTTCCCCCCAATCTGTCCGGACAGGCCTGGACGATTTGCAGACGCCGTGGGATACACAACCACACTATCATCACTCCCACAGAACCCTAGGTTAAGTTCATCAATAAATGTAAGTAGGGGGATTAGGGGCATCATGGACACCCGGGGCGAAATGGACACCCCTGTTTTTGGCGAAACCGTTGACTTTTATGTTAAACTTTTAATGCATAAGTGTAAAGGAACAAGTCATAGTGCTATTTTTCAAAAGTACCATTTATATTGCTCCAAAATAACCAAAATATCGTTGAAATTCAAATATGTTTTTCATATGGTGAAATTCTTATAATTTCGTAGCAGCAGCAAATAAGGTATTATGAGTGTTGGAGTGTGTCCACCATAAAACAATTGATTTGTTACCTTATCTACATGTATACGGAGATTTAGCAATGGATGAAGTATTTTATTTTTGATCAGAATTTACTAAAAATAGCAATTTTAATGTTGTAGTCGATTCGGGGCGAAATGAACACCGGCTATTACGAATGGATGTACGAGCATTGCATACTGTTAGGCGTTTTAGAGAGTTATGAAAAAATCATTTCGATTGTTTTTGCCTAAAATTTGATTCATTAACTTTGATGACATGTAAACTCGTCTAAGATGGAGTATTATAGCTGTGGCATTGATCTCCGTAGGCATATGACTTAACTGATCGATATAATCAAAGAATTGGCATAAAGTATGTAGGAGTGTCCATTATGCCCCGATGGGTGTCCATTTCGCCCCGTACCTTTCCTGCCAGCCCTAAAAAACACACGATTTAAAAATCGTTATTTCTTCACAATAAAGACATTCTACCTGCTATAAATGATTGAAATACGTAAAAAACAAGTAAAAGTTGTAAGGCAACTGATAATATGTTAAGTTTTTCTTCGTTATACAGGTCTAACGTACCCGTTTTCTTAGGGTGTCCATTATGCCCCTAATCCCCCTAAACACTATTTGATCACTCCACTATATTATGTGAGGCGGGAATTCCTCTTTTGATCTGGGATGGCTCGATTATTTTTTTTTTCAGCGATGGTTCCGCTTTTTTTCGAACCTGGTTCTATGCTACGAGTCAAGTATATGGGTCGGGGGACTAATACTCGTAGAAACCATTCTATTTTACTCAAATTTGTCTCCAAGTCTCATGCGCCCTCTGCGGAGTGGTGACAACTTCCTGAAATGCCTCCGAAACCCCCTTAAGACCCACTCGGATCCCATGTAACGCACCTGAGACCCCTCGAAAACGTACATGTAACGCCTCCAAAATCCGTCGAAAATCCTCTGAAACTCTCTGAAATGCTTTCGAAAGTCCCCTCAGACCCCCGAAATCCCTCTTGAGATCTCCTGGTACTCCACTGAAACCCCATGGGACCCCCTGAAAAACCTTTGTCACCTTCCTTTGCTCTCCCCTGTTAACACCCCCTAACCGCCGTTGCAATAGATATCGTCATTATTAAATTTTCTTATGCACAATATTGGTTCTGAGTAGCTTCCCCCCTTTTCATGCAGGGCATAAATCAAAAGTGCTTAAAAATGACATGCATAAAAAGAGGTTTTAGTGCTTGTAGCGTTAAATGAAATGTAATTTAACAAAAACTTTTCTCTTCTTTGCTAAAGTGAGTGATTCCTTCCAGCCAACCCTGGCGTGTCTTCTGTCGTTGAAGGGATATGAGCGTGGTGTCGACAGTTGTTGGTGCGGCTCAGTATCAGACCAAAAGAGCGGAAAGGTCGCAAGCTGGGCACGGGGGTTGTGGAAAAGGAAAGTCACCTCCAATAAAAAAAAGGCAAAAGCGAGAAACGAACGAAACGTTATGATGGTACCGGGTCTTTTTTCTTTCCTACCGAAGGAAGCTAGGATACTGCCGGAGGGGGTGTCATCGCTGGCTTGCACAGTTTGTTTTTATCCGGTGCCATCCCAAATGAAATAGAGCCTGATTCTCAAGTTAGTGTTATATTTACACTGTTACAGCAGAGAGATATTTTGGAAGTTATACGTTTTTGCTTTCTTTCATATTGTAATTAGCATGGAGAAATTAGAAAAAGAAGTTCCATGTGTGACACCCACTCCACAGACAAACAGACGTCTTACTCTACTCCCTTCTCATCGTTTCACTTGTTAACGATTAGTTTGAATATTCTGTAGTTGTTGCTCCTGTTTGACGTTTGCTCACTACCACCACTTACTGAGCAGATGCGAATAGGGATGTAGTACCGATAGTACCGGTATTACCGACCAATTGGTATCGGTACTAAACCTTGGTACTGGTACTTTCGGTACCGTGAAATCTTTCCCGAAGTGCTTGTTCTGGCAGCATGAACGGCTTTCGCGAATGACCAGCTCAGAATCCGACTCAACGTGCAGATGTCTACGACCGCAACAATGAGTGAAGAGCAAAAGGCAGATGTCAAGAAACGTGTGGTGCCTATTGTTGAAGTTGGAAATTTGATATGTTAGATGATATATTGTGTAGTGCGGGTAATGTACACGAATTTGCATTTTTCTGATTCCCTTGTAGGTTTGAACTGATACTTTGAATTTAATACTGTGAATTTGATAATACTCGAGTGAAAATAGGTACGATTATATGCTAGTTGTTAATGGTTAGCTGAGCCGATACATGTCCTTTTCTAACATGCAGAGTCGTATCAGTGGCTGATGTTCATTCGGCATTATTGTAATTAATCGCCCATATACACTGAGAAAAAAAGTATAGTAACGCAAACCATGACATTGTGCTTAATTTCACTATTCCCAAATATCGTAAACACAACTAAAAACTTCTTTACACGTACCACAAGCCAGTGAAAATTACCATGCTACATGGTAACTGTAACATGGTGAGATTCATAATGTACATATTCAACAGTACCATTCCATTTTTACCATTCATCGAGCAGACATAGTAATATTGACTAAAAAAATATTAGCCCAAACTTCCAACATTTTCGAGCTTACAACGCATCATAGTTGTTGCAAATATGCAGTTGTTATTGTAATTCCGGCCATTTTGGCGAAAGATTGACAAATGACAGAAGTCTTTGGATAATCCAATTAACAATTAGAAATCTCTCTTACATTGATAAAGCTGGTGCAAAAAGTTCACGGTAAGTAAATGCATTATCCATCGCAAATAATGTCTAATCAAATAAATCCACCCTCAGTAACCGAATCATCTCTCAAATGTTGCTCCCGATATCCATCCGGCAGTTAGTCGAAGCACCTCAGCAAATAAACCGCCGCTTCTAAACTAAACCAGATTGCTCGCTATTCTGCCAGCTGCAGACCCTGATTATCGGTGTTACCGCGGTGACAACACCAGGTAACGATAATAACATGAATTTCCGTCGCCCAAGCTTTTCCAGATTTACTTCCACTTTCTCTGATTTGTAGCTGTCATCAATACTAATCCGGTGGGAACGATCAAGTGATGCAGCAATCCCTGAATGAGGCACCAAGCTTAATGAGGAACCTGTGGAGAAACTTATATTTCGGCGCAGCACTCATGGGGAAACTTAAGTCTCGGGTCGCGGACGATAATTTCGGTTGGAATCCTTGAGTTTGATTCCATGGATATTGTCAAGATGTACATACATTTAGTTTATATATGTATATCTAGATTGCCTATGTAAATTATTAAATAAAATGTGGAATAAAATTAGTCAAATCCATTTTTTCCTAAATAATAAACAAAGAAAATGACATTACCATGCTACCACACACATGGTTATTCATACCAAAAACGATGGTCAATCGTACTATGTGCACATAGTAAAACTAAGTATGGGATGAGGTTCGAAAATACTATAAAATGTAAACATAAAGCGACATGGTAAATTGAACCCCGCACATGGTAATTTCAAGCAGGAAGCATGGTCTACCAAAATCAAGTGGTAAAAGTGTTTTAAGTTGACCCTCGATCCGGTCATAATTACTATGTCCTTTTTTTCAGTGTAGGTATATTTAGTACCACAAGGCGACGGTTTCCTAGGGAAAGGCGAACGGCATAGGCAAGACTAAATGTACCAGATATCACATGACTCTCTCGAAGTGCTTACTAATAAAAACTATTCTTTTTAGCTTTGAGCTGCATACAGAAACTGCTGCTACAAGACTGCAAATCAAGGATATCATAGAAATGATTGGTTTAATGAACGTTGAATTTTGAAAATGGATTTAATAGCTTAGAATAAAACTTGTTAGATTAGGGTTTCTTGTTATTTCTTCAGTTTTTAGAATCCGTGGATAGTGTCATCAAGGAAAAATCAGTTAAATCTTCTTCTGTCTTCACCATCTATGTAGGGTGCCTGTACCAATTATGGCACTACCTAAGGAAAACTATTTGTACAAAAATAACAAGAAGACCAACGAATGTCATCAATATGTTAAAAGATAGTTTAGTTTCCATACTTTACAGGAAAAATATAGAAACGGAGCCAAAACTACTTTTAGTATTTATTATAGCGTGTGCCAATGATAGGAACCCTGTACCAGTTATGGCTACATTTTTTAACTTCGGTTCCTTTTCGCACTATTTGCATGCATTTCTTATGGAGTTAGCCATAATTGGTACACTATGGCGAAAAAGGGAGCAAGGAAGCCGACATTTTATGGAAAATGATTTATTTCTACCAAAATTTGAACAAAATGTGGAGTTTAAATGAGTGCAACCATCTTTTGTGAACGTGATCTGTTGTTCGCATTTTTTTCATTGTTGATTTACATCGTTAAAGGGTGAAAATCAACTATGGCGAATAATTGGTACTATAGCCATAAGTGGTACACTTACCCTATCTGGTATTGGTACATGCAAGGCTGTTCCTGTTTCATTTTAGACTGACCAAGATACTGCCTGTGAAACTGTGCAGAAGCTAAAGAATAGCTCCAAAAACAGTTACATACAACTCATTTCTTTCTATCTTTTTTGTCTATCTATATTTTTAGTTTAATTTAGTATTTTCTGGTTAACTTATATGACATCCCTGGAAACTGGAATACACAAATACCTGGTAAATTACAGATTTCCTGTGAAAAATAGATTATTCTTCATTTTAGTGAAAATTTTCCCAGTACATATGTACCGGTATTTTACCGATACTACCGGTACTGTAACCCTCAGTACCGAAATACCGGTACTCACCAAAAGTAGTCGGTACTGCGATCCCTAGTTGCGAAACAAAGCATGTTTAGCATAAGATGTTTTCTTTATACTGGTTTTAATCGCAATTTGTGCCAACTAATTCATCTGTTTGTCTGTGCCTACGCTTAGGTTTGAGCTATGATTTAAATTCAACACCGCAGAGATGGCATGACGAAATGTGAAACAAGTTACCTTATGTCACATTTGTCCTTTTTATTGTACTATGCGACACTATGTACCAAACGATAAACGGCGTGACAATACAACACATCGGAATTTTTCCTTCACTCGATTGTTGTCGTTCAATATTCTTTACGATGTAGTAATCAAGCCGCAGCTGCATGTTCCAATTTTTTTTCCGAGTCTCATTATTGCAGGAAGTTTTAGGTAAAGTGTTAAATGTGTTTTTTACGCTGATGCAATTGTCATCTCTGCGCCCCTGGACACTACGGTGGCGAATAACGAATGCATATGCCTTGGTGAGCTCGTTTCATATTATCATAATATTGTAAAATTTTAGTAGTATAGTAATTTTACTGCGAAACCATTGATATGATCTTCAAACATGTTATGTAATTAGTCTTCAATAAGATTTTTCAAACTTCTCATGACCAAAAATGTAGAACTTTTGAATAATTGCATATTCTAAATATTCACTACTAAACTACGAACCATTCAGTCAGCTTGTTGGTTGTTTATAAGCCACGTGGACGAAGCCAACCAATTTTAAGGATCCCAGTTCTCATGTAACTGCATACGCCAATGCACTAAAAGCAAAGAGCGAGAAAATCTTCAATGAAGGACGACGTGATGCTCGGCAGCCCAATTTTGGAAAGGCTCTTGAGGAGGAACCGTGCCAGGAAGATCCAAACGGGACAGGACGAAAAGTGAAAATACCCACGGCTGCTGTTTGTGCTTCTCGTTTTGTACGTGCCACAACCCTTCGCCACCCGCCATTGCTCATCCACCCAGCTCTACCTCAACAATATCAGCCCCAACTGAAACTTGTCCGTAAGGTTCAGGACTTGCTTCTCCGGCACGACACACTTGTGCTCTCTTCACGGTTCAAAGCCACCCACACCACTATTATTGCCGGATCTGCCATTCTGTGCCGGAGCAAGCAAACGAAGGCGATTATCATGCTGCTGTTGGTTCGTTCGTACGACTGCTGCCAGGCTGCTTGCTTACCAGACGGACGACACCAAACTCTCTGCTGGCGTTTTGCCCACTCCACCGCTTCGGCATCCTGGCAATCCTGGCCATGATGCTAGATGGGTCGACGAGTCGCACACACAACTCAGAGGAAAACAAGTCAGCCAAGCCGGCACAAACCACCCATCCGTTCGACCGATAGACCAACGGACCGGCCAGGCGGCCAACCGACCCCCACTCACCAGCCACACCTACAACCTACGGTACGGTTATTGCGGGTACCATCATAAGCAGAAGCGTGATGCCTTTCGTTCGGTTCGTGCCAACAACGTGCGCTCCAACAAGAGCCAACAGCCAGGAGCAACAATAATAGCAGCAGCAACAGCAGGAGCAGCGCTCGAGCGTAAACTTTTCCTTTTCCCAGAAGAGAGTTTCCGTACCGTTCGTATCGTCGTCATCTGAACATGTTGGTCCGAGCAGAGTTGCCAGTTGTGCGGAGTTGTGATATTCAGTAGTAATTTTAAAATTTTGTAAAGCAGAATTCATTGATTTGCTTCAAGATGATACGGAGCGTGACAATACGGCCCACACAGGATCGTCCAGCACGGAATCTTGCTTACTGCTGCCGGAGAGTTGCGTCAATCTTCTCCTGTATCCGTTTAAGGATCACTTTGCAAAGAACTTTCAGAACGATGCACAGTAACACGATGCCCCGCCAATCATCGCATACAGTCAGATCACCCTTTTTGGGTACCTTTACTAAGACGCCTTGCATCCAGTCGGCCGGAAATGTCGCGGTTTCCCATATGTTGCAGAATAATTGATTAAGCAGTTGTGTAGATGGGCCAGCTTTGCCAGTTGTGTATTGGGCCAGCTATGACCATCTCGGCTGACATACGATCGACGTCGGGGCTCAGTTCAACTTCATGCTACCGATGGCTGGTTTATTTTTCCTGCAATGATGAAGCTTTGGTGTTGACACGGGGAATGTTTGAACTGGTCGGCCGGGTCGATCAATAGCTGTCCAGACGTGTCTTTCACGGGCATCACATCGTAGCATACATCTTAGTCCCACTACGGCGACGTGAGACACCGTAGAGGAGACGGATGTCGCCGGAATTTACGGCTTCCTCGTCTTTGTCGGCTAGGGAGTCCACCTACGCCTGCTTGTCTCGTCTACAGGAGCTTTTCACTTCCTTTTTGAGAGCCAAATATCGCTGACGGGCTGCAACTTTGGCTCCTCGTGTTTTCGCTCGCTCTATTGCAGTTTTAGCGTTCCTTCGCTTCTATATCTTCCTCCAGATTTCATCTGTCTGCGTAGCGAACCCAAAGTATCCTCGCCGGTGGCGATGAAGGCGTTTTATATGGCACTTCATTAATCTTCTACGTTTCCACCTTCCGGAAAATCCGCATCACGGTTTTCTAGCTCCTCGACGAAGGACCTTTTCAACGCATCGTCTTCCAGTCGGTGTTGAACCGGCGCGCCCGATTTTTTCCTCCTGTCGATAGGCCCTAGCAAAGCGCATGCGGATCTCCCTGATTAGGAAATGATGATCGGACGCAATGGGAGCTCTACGTTGGTTACGCTCACCAAGAAGATTCCGTCTCTATTTTCGGTTAATGCAGATGTGGTCGATTTGATTCTCCGAGACGCCATTACGGGAAACCCCGTTTCACTTTGTGCACTGGTCAATTGGGAAAGAGCGATCCCCCATGTCATTGTTGCCACAAAACTCTACAAACAGATCTCCGTTTTCGCTCATTTCTCCGAGGCCATGGTGTCTCCTGTCGTGCTCATAGTTCGAGTTGTCGAAACTAACCTTCGCGAACCATGAGGATCTTGATATCACCTTTTGGAGGCTTATCCATGAAAGAAACCAGCTGCAGAAGTTCGTTTTGTCTTGCATTTCGGTTGGCGCGTAACATTAGATCATTGTGAGGTTTTGAACCCGTGTTCTGAATCTGGCTAAAACATCCTCTCATTAATAGGTTCCCACTTCATGAGCGTAGCGTGGGCGTTCGCGTTCAGCAGGAAACCAACTCCACGATAAAAAGCAGCGTGTTCGTCTCGTAGGCCAGAGTATAGCATAATTTGACCCGACGCCAATCTGTGTTCTCCAAAGTTCGGCCAACGGACTTTGCTCAATCCTAAGATCTGAAGCTTCTTACGACATGCCTCATTGGCAAGTTGTTCCAGTTTACCCTATTTTGCTAGGGTTAGTACATTCCAAGTTTCAATTCTTGACCGTAATTTTGCACTTAGAGTCGATGTCGTTAAATCAGTTCGAAATCTTTCATTTTCGGTTTCTGTAAGATATTTTGGGTTTCGGGAACAGTAGGTTGTTGGTCTAAGATCCTCTATCCACCTTAGGTATAGCTTTCGATGGAGGAGCATTTCATACTAAGCCGCTGGATGCCAGAACAGACAATGTTTGAGCCGCACCTCCATGGCGCACCGACGCACAGTGGGAAAAAACCGACCCAAAAAGGCACCTAATTATTGCGGCTGATTGCGATCTTTGAAGCCCATCTTTTCCGAATGGAAAAATGCCAGGGAATCGATTGATGATAGTTTCATTCACCGGAATTGAGTGCAAGTGTCCATTTTGCTCCATTTTCCCCTAAAAAATACTGTTTTTCCGAATTAAAAAATGGTTTCAACTGATTGCGGCTAACCAACCAATTTTTTATTGATGTAGAATTGACAGGTGCATTCTATGGAGCATACCTCGATCTGTATCTTTGACTGGAAGTGCCCATTTTGCCTCATTTTCCCCTAAAAATACTGTTTTCTGGATTAAAAAATAGTTTCAACTGATTGCGGCTAACCAACCATTTTTTTCTTGATGTAGAATTTACAGGTGCATTCAATGGGACACACCTTGATTTGTGTCATTGAATGAAAGTGTCCATTTTGCCTCATTTTCCCCTAAGGTACTATTTTTCTGAATGAAAAAAAATGGTTTCAACTGATTGCGGCCAACCAACCATTTTTTACCTGATGTAGAATTAATCGGCACATACTTTGCGGTGCACCTCGATATATGTCATTGACTGGAAGTGCCCATTTTGCCTCATTTTCCCCTAAAAATACTGTTTTTTTCTGAATTAAAAATTAGTATCAACTGATTGCTGCATACCTACCATATTTTTCTTGATGTAGAATTGACAGGAACATTTCATGAGGCACACCTCGATCCGTGTCATTGACTGGAAGTGCCCATTTTGACCCATTTTCCCCTATAAATACAGTTCTCCTGGATTAAAAATAGTTTTAACTGATTGCGGCTAACCAACCAATTTTTACCTGATGTAGAATCAACCGGCGCATGCTTTGGGGCACACTTTGATCTGTGTCGTTGACTGGAAGTACCCATTTTGTCTTATTTTCCCCTAAAAATACTATTTTTCTAAATTATACAATTGTATCAACTGATTGCGGCTAATCAATTAATTTTTACTTGATGTAGAATTAACCGGCCATACATTAAGGTGCACCTCGTTCTGTGTCTTTGGGTGGTAGTGCCAATTTTGCTCCATTTTCCCCTAAACTACGGATTTTCTGGATTTTAAAATAGTTTCAATTGATTGCAGCGAATCAATATTTTTTCCTGATGTAGAATCGACCTATGCATACTATGGGATACACCTCGCGATACACCTGCTTGGTTAACCGCAATTAGTTGGAACTAATTAGGGGAAAATGGGGTGAAACGGGCAATTTCAGACTAACGCATAGCGCGAGGTGTATTCCATAATATGCATAGGTCGATTCTATTTCAGGAAAAAAATATTGGTTAGTTGCAATCAATTGAAACTATTTTTAAATCCAGAAAACCCGTAATTTAGGGGAAAATGAAGCATAATACGCACCACCACCCAAAGACACAGAACGAGGTGTGCCCCAAAATATGCGCCGATTAATTCTACATCAAGCAAAAATCGATTGGTTAGCCGCAATCAGTTGAAACATGTCTTTAATTCAGAAAAATAGTATTTTTAGGGGAAAATGGGGCAAAATGGGTAATTCCAGTCAACGACACAGATCGAGGTGCGTCCCAAAGTATGCGCCGGTTAATTCTAAATCAGATTGAAAATGGTTGGTTAGCCGCAATCAGTTAAAACTATTTTTTAATCCAGAAAAACAGTTTTTTAGGGGAAAATGGTGCAAAATGAGCACTTCCAGTCAATGACACGGATCGAGGTGTGCCTCATGAAATGTTCCTGCCAATTCTACATCAAGAAAAATATGGTTGGTATGCAGCAATCAGTTGAAACTATTTTTTAATCCAGAAAACAGTATTTTTAGGGGAAAATGAGGCAAAATGAGCACTTCCAGTCAAAGATACAGATCGAGGTATGCTCCATAGAATGCACCTGTCAATTATACATCAATAAAAAATTGGTTGGTTAGCCGCAATCAATTGAAACCATTATTTAATTCAGAAAAACAGTGTTTTTTAGGGGAAAATGGGGCAAAATGGACACTTACACTCAATTCCGGTGAATGAAACTATCACCAATCGATTCCTTGGCATTTTTCCATTCGGAAAAGAAGGGCTTCAAAGATCGCAACCAGCCGCAATAATTAGGTGCCTTTTTGGGTCGGTTTTTTCCCACTGTGCGACGCTCGGAACGAACATCCTCAAGCTAGCTGAAGTCAGACGGACAACAGTGCCCAGGCTAAACTACCAGCTAAGCACACAACTCTTAACTGGCGGTCTTTACCATCAGTTGACCCGTGGAAGCATGAGGTAGGAACTTGTGAGGACCAGTGCTATGTTGAACGCTCCTTGTCGTCTCACCATTTTGCAGCCTGTTGGAAACACATGGCTGGTAACAAAATCTCCAGAAAACCATAATTTTGCAAGCACGTAATACCGGAAGTTGGCATTTTTTTTATTGGGAAAGCAATAGAATATACGTGGGTTTGCCCGCCTAACTTTTAGAAAGATTCTTTATGCAAACATATCTTGGCACCGTTCACTTATAGCAATGTTCAATTATGTATGTTTTTATGTGCCAGGCCATTTTACCCTACCATTTTGGACCATGGTTCCCTACGATGGACAAGTTGCGAAAATGCCGATGGCCAACCCTGAAAAGTTGGTGTTCGCTACCGATCCGGTAGGCACAAGACGGCGCGGCGTGGAGTGCAAACATCATGTTGAGTGTACCGTTCGGAGTTCGTGGGGCAATATCGGGCTGGATTCATGGATGAACGCGCTACAACGGACCATAAGTTTGCCATACGCCAAGTGTTGCAGAAATGCCGCGAATACAACGTGCCCACACATCACTTGTTCATTTCATTTATTTAGTTAACATCAAATTCATGATAATACTGAATCAACAATTTGCCGCCATAATACTCGATTTGCAGCTGCAGCTCTCCAACGTCGGTCACGCCCAACACTCGCCAGATCACGCTCCACCTGGTCCGCCCATCGTGCTCTCTGCGCTCCACGCCTTCTTGTACCAACCGGATGGTTAGCAAACACCAGCTTTGCAGGGTTGTTGTCCGGCATTCTTGCAACATGCCCTGCCCATGGTATCCTTCCGGCTTTGGCCACTTTCTGGATGCTGGGTTCGCCGTAAAGTGCAGCGAGCTCGTGGTTCATCCTTCTCCGCCACACACCGTTCTCCTGTACGCCGCCGAAGATCGTCCTTAGCACCCGTCGCTCGAAAACTCCGAGTGCTTGCAGGTCCTCCTCGAGCATCGTCCATGTCTCGTGTCCGTAGAGAACCACCGGTCTTATTAACGTCTTGTACATGGTACATTTGGTGCGGGGGTGATTCTTTTTGACCGCAGATTCTTCTGGAGCCCATAGTAGGCACGACTTCCACTGATGATGCGCCTTCGTATTTCACGGCTCACGTTATTGTCAGCCGTTAGCAAGGAACCGAGGTAGACGAATTCTTCTACCACCTCGAAAGTATCCCCGTCTATCGTAACATTGCTGCCAAGGCTTGTCCTGTCTCGCTCAGTCCCACCTACCAGCATGTACTTTGTCTTAGCCGCATTCACCACCAGTCCGACCTTTGCTGCTTCGCGTTTCAGGCGGGTATACAGTTCTGCATCCATTCCAAATATTCTAGCAATAATATCCATGTCATCCGCAAAACAGACAAATTGGCCGGATTTCGTGAAGATCGTACCCCGGCTGTTGAACCCGGCTCGTCGCATAACACCTTTCAGGGCGATGTTGAATAGTAGGCAGGAATGTCCATCACTTTGTCGCAGTCCCCGTCGAGATTCGAATGAACTGGATAGTTCACACGAAATCCTTACGCTGTTCTGCACACCGTCCATTGTTGCTCTTATCAGTCTGGTAAGCTTCCCGGGAAAGCTGTTCTCGTCCATGATTTTCCATAGCTCTGTGCGGTCGATACTGTCGTATGCCGCTTTGAAGTCGATGAACAGGTGGTGCGTTGGGACCTGGTATTCACGGCATTTCTGGAGGATTTGCCGTACGGTGAAGATCTGGTCCGTTGTCGACCGGCCGTCGATGAAACCGGCTTGGTAACTTCCCACGAACTCATTTACTTTAGGTGAAAAACGACGAAAGATGATCTGGGATAGCACTTTGGTGATCGCTCGAAAGTTCTCACACATTAACTTGTCGCCTTTCTTGTGGATGGGACAGATTATCCCTTCCTTCCACTACTCCTCCGGTAGCTGTTCGGTTTCCCAGATCTTGACTACTAACTGGTGCAGACAGGTGGCCAACTTTTCCGGGCCCATCTTGATGAGTTCTGCTGCGATACCGTCCTTAGGGAGCATCCATTAAGTACGTCACGCTAAAATTGAGGATTTTCAACCCCCCCTCCCCCTTTCGTACGGGGTTTTCCTATACCTAATACATTGCTTGTCACACTTTCACAAACCCCCCCTCCCCTCTCTAAGCGTGACGTACTTAATGGATGCCCCCTTACCAGCCGCTTTGTTATTTTTGAGCTGGTGGATGGCATCCTTAACTTCCCTCAGCGTGGGAGTTGGTTCGTTCCCGTCCACTGCTGCACCAGCATAGTCATTTCCTCCGCTGCCTTGGTTCTCCGTGCCTACATTCTCTTCGCCATTCAGGTGCTCGTCGAAGTGTTGCTTCCACCTTTCGATCACCTCACGTTTGTCCGTCAGGAGGCTCCCGTCCTTATCCCTGCAGATGTCGGCTTGCGGCATATAGCCTTTGCGGGATGCGTTGAGCTTCTGGTAGAACTTACGTGTTTCTTGTGAACGGCACAGCAGTTCCATTTCCTCGCACTCCGCTTCTTCCAGGCGGCGCTTTTTCTCCCGGAAGAGACGGGTCTGCTGCTTCCACTTCTGTCTGTATCGCTCCACATTCTGTCGGGTTCCATGCTGCAGCATTACCGCCCGCGCTGCATCCTTCTCCTCCAGAACCGCTTTGCACTCCTCGTCGAACCAATCGTTTCGTCGACTCCGTTCTACGTGCCCGATAGTGCTCTCGGCTGCGTTGTTGATGGCTGCTTTGGCTGTACTCCAGCAGTCCTCTAGAGGGGCCACATCGAGCACACCCTCGTCCGGAAACGCGGCCTCGAGATTCTGCGCGTATGCGGTGGCGACATCCGGTTGATTCAGTCGCTTTAGATCGGGACGGCTGCCGGTACTGTACATTGTTAATAACGGAGGGTTTGGGCGCAGTTTAACCATCACCAGGTAGTGATCAGCGTCGATATTAGCACCACAATAGGTCCTGACGTCGATAATGTCGGAGAAGTGCCGTCCATCAATCAGAACGTGGTCGATTTGCGATTCCGTTTGTTGTGGTGATCTCCAGGTGTAACGATACGGGAGGCTGTGCTGGAAGAAGGTGCTACGAATGGCCATGTTCTTGGAGGCGGCGAAATCGATGAGGCGTAGGCCATTTTCGTTCGTCAGCTGGTGGGCGCTGAACTTTCCAATCGTCGGTCTGAATTCCTCCTTCTGGCCAACCTGAGCGTTTAGATCCCCTATGATGATTTTGACGTCGTGGTTTGGGCAGCGGTCGTACTCGCGTTCGAGCTGCGCGTAAAATGCGTCTTTGTCATCATCAGTGCTTCCGGAGTGAGGGTTGTGCATGTTTATTATGCTAATGTTGAAGAATCGTCCCTTGATCCTCAAGCTGCACATTCTTTCGTCGATCGGCCACCAACCGATCACGCGCATCTTCATGTCGCCCATCACTATAAAAGATGTTCCCAGCTCACGTGTGTTGCCGCAACTCTAGTAGATGGAATGATTACCTCTAAACGTTCGCACCATAGATCCTGTTCAACACACCTCCTGCAGCGCTACGATTCCGAACCCGCGGTCCTTCAATATATCGGCGAGTATGCGGGTGCTCCCGATGAAGTTGAGAGATCTGCAGTTCCACGTACCGAGCTTCCAATCGCAAGTCCCTTTTCGTCGCTGTGGTCGTCGCCATTGGTATCGGTTCGCATTCTTCTCTTGTTGATTTTCCGGTGCTAGTTTTTTTTTACGGCTGGCTTGCAGGGCCTGACACCAACCCACTAACCCAGGGAGCTGGGCTTACCTTCCCGAAAGCTACGGGTTCTGCATTGGCATTTCCTCCAAATACAGTGCCAAATAGCTAGGCTCAAACGCCAGTCTTCGCATCACTTGTTCATCGATTTTAAATCGGCGTATGATGCAATTGATCGAGAACAGCTATGGAAGATTATGCACGAATACGGATTCCCGGATAAACTCAACCAAATATTACGAATAAATGTTCATTTGGGGAGGGCTGGATACCATAACTTTTGATTTCGTTTCGGAGAGCAGGTAAAGGTGCTTAAGCTTAGGCTTGAGAGCCAGGGCATACGGGGGAAATACTGTTATCCCATCCCAGGATTCCAGAGGACATGGAGTGACATTAACATTCTTAGCAAAGTCACTTCCAACGAAGCGGTATATTATTCTCACTTTTCACGGAACGGTTTATACGAGATATCCCCGTTTTCTGATTACAATAACCAAGACAATAACAATAACAACGCTGCACAGTAGGCCTAGCCGCTTTAATGCTTGTAATGCATCCCTGATGCACTGCAATCATTAAAAATGATAGGAGTAGTCGATCCAACCATTTTCCAGGATTCTTTCAATGAATGGCTGTGTATGTGTAGACTAGACTATGATGGAAATCCCAGGCGCAGTAGATACGATGCAAATCGAATTACCGAACCATTACACCCGCCCCGGGGTTCGCGTGATAGGGCGAAGAAATACACAAGTCGAGTGCGTTTTTAACAACATCTATTCTCGTCGACGAGGTAGTACGGACTGACAAAAACAATAACAAACATACATAGCTTTCATTATCTGCAATTTATGCTTCGTCTCACACACTCATACACTCTCAGACAACTGTCATTCATCAGAGGTCTCCAATTCTTGGTTTTCTGTCACTACTCTACGTCGTCTACTCCAACACTCCTCCTTAGCGCAGCCCAATTAACCTCACCAAACATGTTACATAAAACGTCTACTTCTCCTGGTCCAAAGCATCTTCACTGTTTCAAGTAATACAAGCCGCCAATCTTTTCACCTACAGCAACTACGACTCCACCATCTAATATACGACAATCTTTCGGTCCAAACTGAACGTAATAGCCTGCATCGGTCATCCGGCTCACTGATAGCACATTGGTGACAGCTCAGAGACGAACAATAGTTCTTTCACTTTAATATCAACAGTTTCACCTTCAAGTCCACGTCCAACGATTCGCCCATTTCCACTTCCTTTAGCCATCACTGTTCTTCCATCCGCTACAGATACTTTTTCAACACACGGATTCCACCATCCCAAGCTCTCTGTTGATCTTGTCATGTGCTTTGAACAGCCGGAATCAACGATCCATTTTTCCTCATTCGATATACACCTACCGGTTGTTGCCGTGAAGCACACTCCTCGATCACTAGTATCATTAACTGTTTCCGGATGTTGCACAGCCATCGAATTCTTCTGTTCTGGCAGTCTTCTAGCTTGCGGCCCCCTTTCCTTCAACATAATAGGGCAATACCACTGAATATGACCTTTCTGCCCACAATAGTAACACAGCCGGACCATTCTACGCTCTTCTGGTAGCACAGTAGATTCTCCTGAATCCGTCCTTCACACCTTCTCCGCCATTCATCCATGAGCTTCCCTTTCACGTATTCCAACTTCAGGTCGGCTTCCGGGCGCCCTTCAAGAGCGGTGACTAGTGGGTTATAAGACTCCGGCAGACTCGACAAAAGAATTGCTACAACTAGATGTTCTTTCAAGCCTTCTCCCATCCTGGCCAAACGATGGACTAACTCTGCAGCCTCCACCAGATGGTCGGACATGCTTCCTTCTTCCTTCAACCGCATCGAACAAAGTCGCCGAAGAACATGGATCTTGTTCGACAACGATCCCCGCTCGTGATAGTCCTTCAGCTTCTCCCACATCACGTTAGCAGTACCGGCATCCATAATGTGGATCAGCTGGCTATCCTCCAGAGCCAGCCCGATCATTGCCCGAGCTTTTTCATCCTTCCTCGTCCATGTTGAAGTAATCTCCACAGTTGACGATTTTGGAGCTTTCACCGTCGACCACAAATCCTCTTTCATCAGCATCAGCTCCATCCTAAACCGCCATGCTGCCCAGTTGGAATCGCTCAATCGGTCAAATACTATTTTCGCTTCACTCATTTTTTTTTATGCTCGCAAATAGTCTACAACGAAAAACACTCTTTTGGACCACTGTGTAATGTTCTTCTTTCTTGTTCAACTACTATCCATTTACTTTCAATCAACACTTGCAGTCCGAACAATGCCTATTTATGCACACATTATAACCGTACTACCCACGGTGCAATGGCTGCTGTTGCTCCTCCTCGAACAAAACTCCTTCACAAGTTTCCAAAATTCCGTGGTGGGTTTAACTTTTCTGCCTACGGTCACATAGATTATCTTCAGTTTAAACCACGATAACAGCACATCAACAACATTTCAGCCCACAGGGGGATCTCATCGATTTAACTCATCAGACCGTTCATAAAATGAACAACAGTATCTCTCCGATCGGACACTTTCACATCACAATTTCTTCGCGCACTCTGAGCCCATTACCTGATGGAAATCCCAGGCGCAGTAGATACGATGCAAATCGAATTACCGAACAATTACACCCGCCCCGGGGTTCGCGTGATAGGGCGAAGAAATAGGGTAAGAAATCAAACTTTGAACTAGTCAAGTTGTAATCTTAATTTGAACCATTTCGAAATTCATTAAAACGACGTATTTTTTAGGCAAATATTGTCCCGAAAAAGATGGTAAACCGCTTTCCGTAATATAACCTGATAACATGGACTTTAAAAGTATTGAAAAATGCGTTTTTGTCATGGAAAACAGGCAATTGAAAAATCACTGAGATTCCACCCATTTCCCCCCAGAGAAAGCACATTTTCGGTGCACTCGTACAGCATTGTATCACACGCAATAAGTGAACACGTCAAATGAAAGCTTATTTATCGTAGAATCGACCAACCGAATAATATTCCGCATTATTTGTTATAAAATTATCAAATTTTAGTAATTCTTACTTGGAGAATCTTATCTTGAATTGAACCATTTGAAATCTAGATTTGAACTAGTGAATCGGGGCGAGCTTCCAGTGTTGGCCTGCAGACTGCGTTAGTGGTTGCTTTGTTTACTCTTGGGCGATGGAAAATTCCAAATTTAGTTTTCGAATTCCTGAAGGATTCCGAACATTCTGAGCTGAAATTCCACTGCCTAATGAAAAAGAGTTATGTTTAGCATGAAATTGGCTGTTGCGGGAATTGCTCGAGCTGCTGCCGCCACTAGTTCAAATCTAGATTAAAATTGGTTCAAATTATGATTACGATGGTTCAAATTAAGATTATAATCACTATTGACAAATAATTGAATTTCTCAATGAAATTTGGTGCAAATGTTAACTTTTTGCCGCTTTACGGAAAGCTAATACCCGTGGCTTTCATATACGTGAGACCTTACCGTAGTAAATTATTTCCATGTGGATGAAAAAATCGATCAAAAGTGCCACTGCTTCAGAAAACCGCAATTTGGTTCAATTCATGATTACCTACTCTACACAAGTCGAGTGCGTTTTTAACAACATCTATTCTCTTCGACGAGGTAGTGAAGGGCCCATATAGCCGAGGCGGTAAACGCACGGGTATTCAGCATGACCATGCTGAGGGTGACGGGTTCGATTCCCGGTCGGTCCAGGATCTTTTCGTAAAGCAAATTTTCTTGACTTCCTTGGGCATAGAGTACAGGGGATAGACAAAATGATCGGGACAAAATGTTCACTTTTCAAAAAATGTTCAACTAGCTGTAACTTTTCGAAAAGTGCATCAAATATTCTCAAATTTTTACTGTGAGTGCATCAACGAGTTGTGCATCAGTGGTTCAAATTTGAAAAAGATCGGGCCATTCTCCACGAAGTTATGAATATTCTTGAAAAAGGTAAAATTATCCGATAGCCAACTTTGAGCTGTTATATCTCCGGATTCAATGAACCGATTGAAATGAAAATTTGACCATTTATGACTTATATAATGAACGCTGTAAAACATTTGACTTAACTTGAAATTTTTAACAAGAGACAAAATTAAACCGATTTTAATTTTGTCACGATTTTTTAGTAAATTGGTTCATTTTTAATATGAATTCTATAACTTTTTCAATTTATTGGTGGCTTTGTTGTATTTTTCCTTCAAAACACATTTATGTATAAATCAATTAGAGGGAAATTAAATGAACTATAACTTGCACCTTGAATTTTGAAACGATGTTGATGTTTTGGATAATTTGGTGTTTTATTAGAAAAATAATCTAATCGTTATAATTTTCTTCCGTGTTAAAAATATTAAGTTAAGTCACTGGTTTTTCATAGCTCATTATATAAGTCATAAATGGTCAAAATTTCATTTCAATCGGTTCATTGAATCCGGAGATATAACAGCTCAAAGTTGGCTATCGGATAATTTTACCTTTTTCAAGAATCTTTATAACTTCGTGGAGAATAGCCCGATCTTTTCTAATTTTGGACCACTGATACATATCTAGTTGATGAACTTACAGTAAAAATTTGAGAATATTTGATGCACTTTTCGAAAAGTTACAGCTAGTTAAACACTTTTTGAAAAGTGAAAATTTTGACTAACCCGATCATTTTGTCTATCCCCTGTATCTTCGTGCCTGCCACACGATATACACATGCAAAATGGTCATTGGCAGAGGAAGCTCTCAGTTAATAACTGTGGAAGTGCTCATAGAACACTAACCTGAGGAGCAGGCTTTGTCACAGTGAGGACGTTACGCCAAGAAGAGGAGAGGAGGTAGTACGGACTGACAAAAAATTTATTTATTATTTATTTATTTATTATTACTATGTCTTCGATAAAATCGATCTAATCTAATTTATTAACCTATTCCTAAAGTTCTCCTTCGTCATGCCAAAATCGAACATGTTGCTAACTTCATTGAACACTCGTATGCAGGAACTCAAAGGATTGTTGTGGCCGTAGTTTGTTCTATGCCCAGGAACAATAAGGAAGTCGTTTTGTCGAAGTTGACGCGTCGGTACATTCAATGACAGCTGCCGTAGGAGATCCGGACTGTCAATATTGTTCTGCAGTAAATCGAACACGACTAGCTGCTGTGACTTTTTACGCCTATCAGAGAGCAGTTCCAGTTCGATTAGGCGGCAGCGTGCAGGGTAGTCCGGGAGATGCTCAGGGTCGTTCCATGGTAGATTGCGAAGCGCAAAATGTATGAAGCGCCTCTGGACGCGTTCGATGCGGATTATCTGCGAAGCGTGATACGGATTCCAAATCGGAGCTGCATATAATAACATAACAATAACAAACATACATAGCTTTCATTATCTGCAATTTATGCTTCGTCTCACACACTCATACACTCTCAGACAACTGTCTTCATCAGAGGTCTCCAATTCTTGGTTTTCTGTCTGCCACTACTCTACGTCGTCTACTCCAACAGACTAGACTAGACTAGAATACGGATTCCCGGATAAACTGATACGATTGATCAAGGCGACGATGGTTCAAGTGATGTGCGTAGTTCGAGTATCAGGGACACTCTCGAGTCCCTACGAATCTCGCAGAGTGTTACGGCAAGGTGATGGTCTTTCGTACATGCGGACTAACCCTCGAGAAGTCGCGTCTTCGGCCACCCTCAGCGACACCACGCACAGGCTGTGTACCACAAGCGAGGTTTTTTCATGGGACGTGTACTCAGTGGTTCTCAAGAGTCATCCGACCGGAACAAGAAGACGTGTGGAGCGCAGCGAGCTAGGTGGGTCGACCAAGTGGAGGACGATCTGCGGACCCTACGCAGAGTGCGGAACTGGAGACAAACAGTCATGGACCAAGTGGAATGGAGACGGCTACTATGCACAGCAGAGGCCACCCCGGCCTTAGCTTGATCGGTAAGGTAAGTACCCTAAAACGGGATAACTTTGATGGTTTTTCAGCGAATTTTCTCAATACTTTTCCATGTAACAGTATTCCTTCTAGTTTTATATTTTTAAAACAAGTACATACTGGGGTATCAGTTATGAAGTGCAATTGAAAGATTCGATAATCCTTAATATTTTAGGTGTTTTTTAGTTTTCCGTATGAGCGAGAATCAGATTTTGATAGTGCCCTGAAACACACATCAAATCTTGCAAAATAATCACAGATTGAAATCTTAGGTGTATGAACATGATGAGAGACATCTTGTGGAATATATCAGATCGATTTTTTATATCAAAACATTGATTTTTTACTAAACGTATAAAAATGAATTTGTGAAGTACTGACTGAAAAACACAGTGAATTTAACTATCAAAAATCATTATCTTCGTAAAAATATATGTTAAACGGTACATCAACATATGATTACATGCTATTCATGATGAGTTATTTTTTTGGGTAGTTTTTGAATGTTTTATTAACAAAATTATGAACAATATAGATTTATCTACATGAAATTATAAGGGCATTGCATATTTTAGGCGTTTATCGATGTATGGAGTTTTTTGTCCCAATTTAAAAAAATGCTTCCATTTCGTAAAAACACACTTCGTTAAGAGATTCAAGGCCAGATTCGGGATCTACTATGATTAATTTATCGAGAATAAATGACAAAAATATCAACTATTTATAATTATTGTCCAAAAAGTTGTATTTAAACTAGCTTTCAATGAACATACTTCTAAGATTAACTTTCATATGTATAGTATTGATCTACGTTTACCTTTTTCTTAACAGGTTTGAGGTGAATCGGGACGCTGTGTTATTTTTCCTATCTTCCCTCTCTTTCTAACAATTTGCCTCGCGATTTTGAAGATGGTAATCTCGATTTCTATCGCACAGATGAGGCTGAAAAACAATCAGCATATGCACTGCAAGTGAGCATACACAATGATAGATTTTTGTTCCATTATATGAAGTAGAATCTGAGATTACCATCTTAGAAGAAACAGAGCAATGGCGGATATTTTCTCGACCGTCCCGTCCGCCCTTAAGGAATCATAGTTATGAGATAAACTATACTATGCCTGTCGCACTATCAAAGTTACCCGCATTATCAAAGATACCGCGTTTTACGGTACTCAGTACACGATGCGACTGCTCCCGGGTTAACATCGCTTTAGAGGGTGTAATAAGGAGAGCGGGGATAAACACGAGTGGAACGATTTTCACGAAGTCCGTTCAGCTGCTTGGTTTCACTGATGATATTGATATTATAGCTCGCAAATATGAGACGATGACGGAAACGTAAATTCTACTGAAAAATAAAGCCAGGCGAATCGGATTAGTCATTAATGAGTCGAAGACAAAGTACATGATGGCAAAGGGGTCCAGGGAGAAATCACCGCCCCCCCCTAATTTTTATCGACAGTGATGAAAGGCGACTAAAGAACTCGTGTAGGGGATTTGCGGGCATAACGCCCCCCGGGGGCAAAACGCCTTCACGCGATTTCATCATATTGTTGAGGTTTTCATTAGATGCAAGCAAACTAGAACTAAAGCTGAGCAGGTTAAGCCCAAGAACGGCTGCTATTGTCGAAAGAAAAGCTGGAAAAACGATGATTTTCCACATTTGGAAAGATTCCCTTATTTGCAGCTCACAGAAATTAAGAAATTGCGCGCTGATTATATGGAATCAACCCATTAAACCACCACGCACCTCCTACTCCTTCATTTGCTGCTGGGAAGAGTTCAATGGAGCCCCTTGGTATTTCACAACAAGTCAAAGCGGGAAATGCCAGCGGGCGTTTTGCCTCACCCAAAAAGGCGTTTTGCCTCCTGCAGTTTTCCGGCACCTAAAAAGTAACACTTTTTTGAATTGTGAATTGTGAATTTGAATGGGAAATTTTGTGGGCACGCGGGTCGAAAGTTAAAGTCTCTTAGGAAAGGGAGTAAACTGCTCTCTAAGGCAGAATACGACCTTAAAATAAGCATTATTCGAGGTTTATGACCGCATATGCTTAGCCGGGGCGTTATGCCCCTCTTTCCCCTACTTGGAATCACTGGTGACCGCCGACAACGACACCAGCAGGAAAATTCAGAGACATTGTGGCAGCACATCGAGCTTACTTTGAACTTCGCAGAACCCTACGATCGAACAAAGTACGCCGTCACACGAAGGTAACTATCTAAAACACGCTGATTAGACCGGTAATCCTCTATGGGCACGAAGCATGGAAGACGGGACTTGGGGAAGGCGAATGAACCATGAACTGCATCAGCTGATGAGAGAACCAACCATCGTCCACACCGCGAAAATCGGGAGGTTTCGATGGGCGGGTCCCGTCACGTCGAGAGTCATCCGAACGGTACAAGAAGACGTGGTGCGCAGCGAGCTAGGTGGGTCGATCAAGTGGAGGACGATTTGCAGACCCTTCACAGATTGCGGTACTGGAGACACACAGCCATGGACCGAGTAGAATGGAGACGACTCCTATGTACAGCAGAGGACACTCAGCCCTTAGTCTGACCGGTAAGGTAAGGTACCGTGTGGAGCGTGATCTGGCGAACATTAGGCGTGATCGACGTTGAAGAACATCAGCTGCAAACCTAGTGTTATAGCGGTGTAAAGAAAAATAAATGAACGAAAAAAGTCCCCTTCATTTAAACAAGTTTAATTATCAAGTGTCCCAAAGTTTTCCTTTTCTGCTGGCACCACTGCACGAGGCACTGCGACCGTATACGTCGACGAACGGCATGCCTCTAGATACCTATATCAAAATAACACTAAGCAGGCAGCCACCCTGGCATCTGAGGTACGAAAGTGGCCGTAGTTCTTTTGGCTTTGCTCTGGCACAAGACGAGCGTGTATAATAATAGTCGGTCGGGAATCGCGTGCTGTGTGAGCTCTGCCTCTGCACATTCCGACCTGCCGGCAGTCCCCGTCCAGTTTGTCGTCATCTACGTAGGATGCCGAGTCGGGTCTCTCTCCCTCTGCACTGGGGATGAAACAGACGGACAGAAAAATGGACGGAAGTACGTTAACGCTTGCTCCCCGGGCCAAGGCAGACCGGCAAGCACAAGCACACAGGTTGGCGGTGATGAACTGACGCGCGGGGGATAGGGATGGCAACCGTAAACGACATCGTCCAAAAGAAGGACTTGAACCCGGACGGCCTCTGAGGGCACCGATGTTCGTTGCTGCCGTTGGCATCATGTGGGGATGTGGAACGGACTACGGCGGTCGAACGGTGGGTGTTTTTTTTTTTTTTTTTTTTCCTTCTAAACCATAGGGGGATAATCTGCTCAACAGACACCCTAACAGAAGGTTAGGGTAGTGTAGGTCTGACAGGCCGTCTTCTACAACAAAAGTAAAATCCAGGACTACTCTCTCCTCGTACCCACTAAACCATTCCTATGGTCGCCAAACCCTACGTCTCTCCGGAACCACCAAGAAGGTATTGCTTCAGAGAGGGGCTAGTGCACATCGCACCCACAAGGTTAGCTGCGTAGCCTGCAGCAACGAACATCGATGACTCGCTTTGGAGAGTCCATCACGGTAGCATGCTGGCGCTTAGCCAGTTTCCCGAGTGGTCCTCGCCACTCCCTTTGTCCTCGGAAGGCGGGCAGGGTCAACCCCGCCCGCGCCCTACTGCTGAGCGGACATCAAGAACTGATGCCCACGTGCAACCCGATCTGACCTGCCCGCAAAGGAAGGGTATAACTACCCTTCAGGCCCTATCAGATGCACCCGTAGGTTGCAGACAGCAGGATCTCACCTACCCCGACCCTTGCCGGGGACCCCTTTCCAACCGCGGGCTCGGATCCAACCCAGTAGACCGACGCCACGACAGCACCGCTACCGGGACTTCCTCTCCGCGGCCACTTAATCGTTGTAAGGGTCGATCTCGACCGCAGGGCACCGGTATGACCTACGAAGCCGACTCCGAACCCCTGGACCACCTCTTGTACTGCATCTGGACTAGCCATTCTCTGAGTCCACGCGCCACCTCCTCTGTAGCTCCCAGACGATGTGGGTAATAGCCGTTGAAACGGCGTTCCAGCCAAACTCATCCCTACACATCCTCTGGACCAAGTTGTCCGGAGTTGTGTCCTCCCCGCATGTGGCAAGCATGCGGTCACGCATTGTGCGAAAACGCGGGCACACGAACAAAACGTGTTCCGCCGTTTCCTCTAAACCATTGCACACTGGGCATTCGGGAGAATCCGCATGCCCGAAACGGTGTAGATACTGTCGGAAGCAACCATGACCTGTAAGGACCTGTGTCAGGTGGAATGTGACTTCCCCATGGCGCCTATTAATCCAACTATCTACCCTCGGTATCAACCTATAGGTCCACCTTCCTTTGGTGGAACTGTCCCACGCGCGCTGCCATTTGACCATAGAGGCCATCCTGACAGTCCTGCGTATGCCTCTTGTGCCGCGCATTTCGAAGCACTCCATGTCCTCACTGATAAGAATGCTGATAGGCACCATACCAGTAATGACGCAGAGAGCGTCGTGTGACACGGTACGGTACGCGCTCGCAACCCTCAGGCACATAAGCCTGTAAGTACTTTCCAGCTTCCGTCGGTAGCATTTAGTACTTAGCGCGGTGCCCCACGCCGGGCCGCCATACCTAAGTATGGATGTAGCAACACTAGCCAGAAGCTTGCGCTTACTGGCGTACACCGCAGAGCTATTGGACATTATCCGGGACAGTGCCGCAATAGCTGTGGAGGCTCTTTTACAGGCATAATCGACGTGGCTACCGAAGGTAAGCTTATCGTCGATCATCACGCCCAAGTGTTTGACGGAGCGCTTTGACAGGATAGTACAGTCTCCTACACTGATCTCCGTCTGCTGCTCCGACTTCAGGTTGTTAACAACCGTCACCTCTGTCTTGTGGTGAGCCAGCTCCAGTTTCCTGGACCGCATCCACGCCTCCACAACTTTGATCGAGTGGTTGGTAGTCAACTTTACCTCCTCGATCGTTTCACCGTAGACTTCGAGCGTAATGTCGTCGGCAAATCCGACAATCACCACTCCCACTGGATACTCTAACCTCAACACCTCGTCGTACATGACATTCCATAACACCGGACCCAGGATGGAACCTTGCGGGACTCCTGAGGTTATGTGAAAGCACTTCCGACCCACCTCCGTGTCGTAGACTAGTACACGATTCTGAAAGTAACTTCCGAGAATCTTGTACAGGTACTCCGGTATCCCCAGACGCAAGAGCGCATCGGCAATAGCAGACCAGCTGGCGCTATTAAACGCATTCCTTACATCCAGAGTCACTACCGCGCAAAAGCGAATTCCCCTCCTCTTAGGCTCGAGTGCTTTCTCGGCGGTTTTTGTAACCGACAAGATAGCGTCTACGGTGGACCTCCCCTTCCGGAAGCCATACTGGTTGCTCGAAAGACCATTTACGCCCTCAGTGAACCTCAACATTCTATTGAGGATGATCTTTTCGAGCACCTTCCCCGCCGTGTCAATCAAGCATATTGGTCTATATGCCGACGGGTCTCCGGGTGGTTTCCCCGCCTTTGGCAATAGTACCAGGCTCTGCCTCTTCCAAGCTTCTGGGAAAACTCCCTCGTCCAGGCATTTCTGCATAGCAGACCTGAACATCTCGGGAGCCTCTGCAATAGCTACTTTTAAGGCCAGGTTCGGAACTCCGTCCGGACCTGGGGCCTTACCTACGCTAAGGGACTTAGCTATCCCCGCAAGTTCCACATCGGTGACCCTCTCCTCATCGCCAGCCCCAGTCCCCGGCTGTCCTACGAAAGGAGGCCAAGGACTAGGATCATGACGCGGAAAAAGTCCTCCAATGATCCCCTCCAACATCTCTGGAGATTGCTCTGTAGGAGCCATCACACCTCTCGTCTTGGCCATAACGATCCTGTAGGCGTCACCCCACGGGTTCGTATTGGCACTCTGACAGAGACCCTCAAAGCAGGCCTTTTTGCTTGCTCTTATCTCGGTCTTAAGCGCGGCTTTTGCAGCGGCGAACACCACCCGCCGTTCGTTTCGCTCTTCCTCTGATCGTGCTCGCTGCATCCGCCGCCTAGCCCGTAGGCAGGCGCGGCGCAGGTCCGCAATCGCGTCGGTCCACCAGTAAGCCGGTGGCCTCCCATTTCTAGGGTGGACTCTCCTAGGCATGGTCGCATCACACGCACGTGAGAGCACCGCTACCAGCTCGTCGCCGTCTAAACCGATTAAGTTTCGCTCACGGCGGAGCGCCTCCCTAAATACCCCTTCGTCGAAGTATGATGTCTTCCACCTGCGAGGGCTTGGCCTTGGCCTAGCCGCCTCTTCTTCTATCCGCTGTCTGCTGTTATTGTAGTCGATACTGTAGCGAACCGCCAGGTGGTCGCTGTGAGTGTAGCCATCATCTACTCTCCAGTTCGAACTACTTGTTAGGCCAGGACTACAAAAGGTCACGTCAATAATTGACTCCGCTCCGTTTCGACTAAAGGTACTCTTGGTACCGACATTAGCCAAGTCGACATCTAAGATGGCCAGTGTTTCTAGCAGGATCTGACCCCGCTGGTTCGTGAAACGGCTTCCCCATTCCACGGCCCAGGCATTAAAGTCGCCCGCTATTACCACCGGCCTTCGCCCTGTTAGCACGGTCGTTAAGCGGTCCAGCATTTGCGTGAACTGCTCGATCGGCCACCGCGGAGGCGCATAACAGCTACAGAAGAAGACCCCGTTTACTTTGGCGACCACGAAGCCCTCATAGGTAGTAGACACCAACTCTTGAACGGGGTATTTACCCGTCGTCCATATCGCCGCCATTTTTCTGGTCCCATCCGCGACCCAGTTGCCGTTGCCGGCGGGTACTCGGTGTGGGTCCGATATGATGGCGATATCCGTCTCCCACTCAGAAACTGCCTGACAAAGCAGTTGCTGAGCCACATCACAGTGGTTCAGGTTCAGCTGCGTTACCTGCACTGTGATTTGTTGTTCACTGCGGCTTTCTTGAAGGCCGGGCACCTTGGACCGCCCATCGGATGTCTGTTGTTCGAGGATTTCCCGGTACAGATCATGCAGATGGGCGGACTCGTGCAGCTTTGGGCCTTATGACCTTCAGCGCCGCATCGCCTGCACAGTTTGCGCCTGTCGGGGCCTTTGCAGTCCCACGACTTGTGTCCTGGTTCCAGACACCTGAAGCAAACCTCTGGTGGCTCGTGGAATGTCAGGTGACATACACACCAACCCACCTTTATGCTCCCTACTTTAACGGACTTTTTGACGTCCGCCACAGGTAGCTGAACCAAGGCTATCTGTGTCCCTGCTGGCCCTTTCCGTAGCTTAACGGCTGCGGCGGCCACCTGCACATCGCACTGTTGCCGCAGTGCCGTGACGAGCTCTTCCACTTCGGTGATCTCATCGATGTCTTTGACCTTCAGAGTCGCCTCATGTGTCAGAGCCCTCACCTGCACACCCTCACCAAGGACCTCTTCTGCCAGCCTCTTATAGGCGGCGCCCTTGTGCTCCTTCTGGCGCTTCAGCTCCAGGATCATCTCGCCCGTACGAGTACGTCTAATACTGCGTACGTCGGCTCCAAGACCCTCAAGCTTGGCGTCGCTTCGCATCATCTTCAAGACGTCCGAGTACTTGGACTGTTCCGTCTTGATGACGATAGCGTCGCCTTTCTCGCGCTTGGCACCTGCCCTCCTACGCCTTGGCTTGGCGTCCTGCGCTACTACCTGCGGATTCGCCTTCTTCTTCCTCTTCCGCTCTACCTTCGTCCAAGGGGGGTCCACCCCTTGGATCGCCCTACTCTGTGGCTGTTGAGGGCCCACTAGCGGTCGCAACCCCTTGTTCCCATCGTTCCGGGACGGGCCAGCCTTTTCAGGCCCACCCTTCCCAGCTTTCCGGGAACCCTGGCTGGGGTCCGACCTTCCGGTATTATTACCGACTTTCGGGGTAATGATTCGCCTGGCCTTGCGGGCACCGCCAGACAGCTCCTCGCCTGACGGTTGCCTCGCCCGCTTCTGCGATTGCTTGCCCCGTTTGTCGCGAGCAGTCGCTTCCGCCTTATTCGGACTTCCTGCGAAGGAGAAGGCCTCCGTTTGGGTAAACTTCGGCACTTTCTCATTTGCAGGCTCCGCTGCTGCAGCAGTCAGCAACGCGAGTGCCGCGTGCTCCTGCTTGGCATTGTCGATCGACGCCCTAAGTCGAAGCAAGGCCGTTTTCAGGTCCTTGCTTATATTCGACTTAGTGGACGCAAAGTCGATGATTTTGCCAAGCTGCTGCTCAGCCACCTCTATTGCGGACCGTCCTTTGGATCCTCGGTTGACGGCCCTCAACAACCACGCTCCGTCCATAACCTCCACCGGCTGGCTTGCCGGGAAGTGGACTGGAGCACCCACGCTTGAGCTGCGTACGCAACTCCCAGCGCCTATCTCCTCACTTCTCCTTGTCGGAGATCTCATCAACCCGCTTCTTGCGAAGGGGTTGATCCCACCACTACTACCTGCTACACTTGATTTCTGTATTGGTTTGTTACTCATATTTTATTCCCACGAGTCGCACGAGAAAGAATGTCCACCACGCCAGAGCTCTGCATTAACGCGGTAAGGGACAGCTTACTGTGGGGGGTGCCCAGGTGCCCCACAGGCTCCGTTAAAGATCGAGCATCTATTTCACCCCCTCGATCACTCATTCCTCGGCACGGGTCGCTTGACACCTTGAATTGGGGTTAGTAGTCCTATTCTTAGCCGGCAACTACGCGGCTGACTCGCAAGCGGGGGGGTGCGTCAGGCCCCAGGACATCCGTCCCTGCTGCCCCTGCCCCGGTGGGTGTTTGCACATGTATATATGTATGAGTCAGTAAGCAGCGCCGGCGGTCCGGACCGGCCGTACCCTCTCGAGTTTTACCATCATCCGTCCGAACAGCGGAACGTGAAGCCTTGTGCTGCTTGCTCGATTCTAAGTAGGATACGATGGCTGCATGAGCTTGAGCAGAGCACTCATCGGTTGCCACCAGAAAAACTTATGGAGCGCATATAGAGCCCGAGAGGGATGCATGCTCATAAAATGGAATGATTTTATTTTTATACGGTTTCGGTTATTATGGATGGGTATGCTACGGCGGGATTTCGAAATGATGACAGTTTTCGGTCGGTACGATGCTCTCGTTTCGGACGGGATGGACGAGACGATTATTGTTTAATATGGGGTCAAAGCTCGATGGATCCTGCTTTGGATTGGTATTTAGGATGGGATATTGGTTTGGATCATTTCAACACAGAAGTTCTTCGATAAATGAACCCGTATAGGAACTATGGAAAAATTACTCTGGATTTATATCATCGTATCGATTCTTCAGATGAGAGAGGAAATTAGAGCCATCAAATGAGAAAAATGTTCTATATCTTATGGAGATTGTGTTTTACAAATCGTGAATGTCGAATCACTCTTGTTTCTTGGAATAGCATCCCTACTGAATTTAGTATTGTACAAGAGTTTACACAGGTAATAACTATATATGCTAGTACACAGAGCCAAATATTTGTTTAAATACAAATCCATGCTCATTAGACCTGTTCACTTTGAAACTTTTTTTCTCCGATTCTCCGTGACACATCAAATTATCAACCCACATGCAAAAACAAGTCTTCAGTCCAAAATTGAGCCAAATTGGTAAAGATTTAAAGGTGTATCAAATCGATTTTGTGTTTTTTTAACCGTTTTCCCAGAAATTTACTCATAAATCCAGAAAAATGCTCCGAAAGGGTGCCGGAAACACCGTTAGCATATAGTTAGTACAATACTCTACAACTTTGCCGAAGATACTACGGTGTTTAAATTGCTTATTTCGAAGCTATTCAATAATTTTAGTTGAAAAATCACGAAAAAACACGATATTTTTACGATTTTACTTATAAAAGTCATGTAATTTTACATTATTTTACGTGACTAAATTAATTAGCGATTTCTCCTTTGTGTAACGAACATTTCGTCCATACATCGTTTTTATGTAGGAATTCGTTTTCAATGACTAATTATCAAAAGTATGTCACGTTGATACTAAAAATCGCGTAGAGTTGCCAGCACGAATTAAAACAAAGTTACCCATGATTAAGACGTCATGCCATCATATTCTAATGTCTTTTGATTCAAGTATCAGAAATGGCGCAGATGGTAAGGCTCGAGCCTGTGGATCAGAAGGTCCTAGGTTCAAACTCAAATACATAATAAACTTTTTTTTCTTTCTTTGTAGCAGTTAGGATGATGAATCTGCCATGAGAAATGGCCCATGACTTACACGCAATCTCCCAAATAATGATGATCGGGACCTGCCAATTAAGCCCATTCCAGGACAAGCTAGATATTTAGTTTACTTGTTGGCAAGAAATCGTGTCGACGAGATCAGCTGGATGAAATATTGGACATCTGTTTGATACCGATTAATTTAGCTAAAACAATTCAATACGATGATGGAACTGCTTCTGGATGCAAAATTTATCATACAACGGTGGAGATTACTTGCATCTAGATAGATGCACAAGCTACACAACTACACGATAAAGGGCAACTTCATTCTTACTATGCACTCTACGGTTTCGAAACAAGGCTATGATGCCAAATTGCAATGAGATGCAGAGTGTAGTCTCATCAAATTATAGCTGGATCGAGACGCAAAAAATCCTATTCCAGGGCTCGAACCTTGAATCTTCGAATCGGCAGTCTCATGCTCAACCATCTACACCAAATTGAAACTGATGCAGATGCGACAAAGAAATGTAATGACGTTTTAATCATGGGTAACTTTGTTTAATTTTGTGCTGGCAACTCTATGCGATTTTTAGTATCAACGTGACATACTTTTGATAATTAGTCAATGAAAACGAATTCCTACACTAAACTGATGTATGGACGAAATGTTCGTAATACATAGGAGCAATAGTTAATTAAATTAGTCACTTAAAACAATGTAAATTTACATGACTTTTACATGAAAAACCGTAAAAATATTGGATTTTTTCGCGATTTTTTAACGAAAGTTGTTGAATAGTTTGAAATAAGCAATTTAAACACCGTAGTGTCTTCGGCAAAGTTGTAGAGTATTGTTCGAATATTTTCGGTACAATTTTCTGGATATTGGAGTACATTTTCGTGAAAATGCTCGAAAAAACACAAAATCGATTTGATACACCTCTAAACCTTTATCAATTTGGCTCAATTTTGGACTGAAGACTTGTTTTTGCATGTGGATTGATAATTTGATGTGACACGGGTAGGTCAAAAAAAGTGAACAGGTCTAATGCTCATACATCATACATCAGACGAACGAAAACGGCCTATGGTTCATTGATTTCGCCGCCTCCAAAAATATGGCCATACGTAGCACCTTTTTCCAACACAGCCTCCCTTATCGTTACACCCGGAGATCACCACAGCAGACGGAATCTCAAATCGACCACGTTCTGATTGACGGACGGCACTTCTCCGACATTATCGATGTCAGGACCTATCGCGGCGCCAACATCGACTTCGACCACTACTCTACGTCATTAACAATGTACGGTACCGGCGACCGCCACGGTACAACCTAGAACGACTGAAGCAACCGGATGTCGCCTCAGCATACGCGCAGAATCTCAAGGCCGCGTTGCCAGACGAGGGCGAGCTCGATGAGGCCCCTCTAGAGGACTGCTGGAGTACAGTGAAAGCAGCCATCAACGACGCAGCCGAGAGCACCATCGGGTACGTGGAACGGAATCGTCGAAACGAATGGTTCGACGAAGAGTGCAGAACGGTTTTGGAAGAGAATAACGCAGTGAGGGCGGTAATGCTGCAGTAAGGGACCCGACAGAACGTGGAACGTACCAAACAGAAGCGGAAACAGCAGACCCGCCTCTTTCGGGAGAAAATGCGTTGGCTGGAAGAAGCTGAGTGCGAAGAAATGGAACTGCTGTGCCGTTCCCAAGAAACACGGAAGTTCTATCAGAAGCTCAACGCATCCCACAACGGCTTCGTGCCGTTAGCCGAAATATGCAGGAATAAAGACGGAGGCCTCTTGACGGATGGACGTGAGGTGATCGAAAGGTGGAAGCAGCACTTCGATCAGCACCTGAATGGCGTGGAGAACGGCAACGGAGGAAACGACGACGCCAGTGCAGCAGAGGATGGAAATGAACCAACTCCCACGCTAAGGGAAGTTAAGGATGCCATTCACCAGCTCAAAACCAACAGAGCAGCTGGTAAGGATGGTATCGCAGCTGAACTCATCAAGATAGGCCCAGAAAAGTTGGCCACCTGTCTGCATCAGCTGATACACAGGATCTGGGCAACCGAACAGCTTCCAGAGGAGTAGAAGGAAGGGGTAATCTGCTCCATTCACAAGAAAGGCGACCAATTGGAATGTGAGAACTTCAGGGCGATCACTATTTTGAATGCTGCCTACAAAGTGCTATCCTAGATCATCTTCCATCGTCTGTCACCTAAAACGAATGAGTTCGTGGGAAGTTATCAAGCCGACTTCATCGATGGCCGGTCGACAACGAACCAGATCTTTACCGTACG
Source organism: Aedes albopictus (assembly GCF_035046485.1). Classification (NCBI taxonomy): domain Eukaryota; kingdom Metazoa; phylum Arthropoda; class Insecta; order Diptera; family Culicidae; genus Aedes; species Aedes albopictus. The sequence continues at coordinate 219,307,215 of NC_085137.1, read as the reverse complement.
GCAAATTTTCCAGAAATGCCGTGAATACCAGGTCCCAACGCATCACCTGTTCATCGACTTCAAGGCGGCATATGACAGTATCGACCGCGCAGAGCTTTAGAGAATCATAGACGAAAACGGCTTTCCTGGGATTCTGACTAGACTGATTATAGCAACGATGGACGGTGTGCACAACTGCGTAAGGGTTTCGGGTGAACTATCCAGTTCATTCGAATCTCGCCGGGGACTGCGATAAGGTGATGGACTCTCCTTGGGCTGTCCATAAACCACGTGGTCATTTTTTCCGGAATTTTAGACCCCCCCCCTCCCTCACCGTGGTCTTGCGTGGTTTTAGGCTGACCAAACCCCCCCCGGGGTGACCACGTGGTTTTTTTGGATGTGCGATTTTTTTTTCAAACACACATAAAAAATAACCACAACACAACAACAGCACAGTGGATCATTGTGCTTGTCACACAAAATACGCCGATTTATGCAATGCACGCAAAGAATGCAATGCACTTCAATTAATAATAGTGGAAGTGTTCGAAAAAACACTAGTTTGAAGAGAGACACGATGAACTTCTGCGGCCAAAGAAGAAAATATGTGTTAACCCTTTGGAAACGAAAATTTTACCTTTCTGGATGCAACCTCACTGGTCTAGAACACGTTTGTGATGGTCGATTTTCTCGACTGGGCACATATGACCCATCCGTCCCCGAAGGGTTGAACTTCACTGTAAGAAAGTAGCTGGATTTTTTATAAAGATAACAGGCTTAGAAAAAGGAGGCAGCTTTTGAATAATGTAAACGAGAGAGTTCTAACATTAGCAGATCATGTAAAAATAAATGATCTGTTAAGGTTTAGTCTGATTTGGTGATCAGCCACGATAGCTGGAAATGTTCAGTGGTATCATAGTTGAATTGTGTTTATCGTCAATAAAATCACTCGAACTTTTCCTTTTCTGAATTCAAATCATATTATTTTGTTTCTGCTAGAAGAGAAATATGAGACATAGAATTTTAGGCAAACTGGAACTTGTACCCAAGGATGGGATCATTCACTTCATTCACTTGCTGTTAACTCGCTTCAGAAACATCGCAGTAAAAATCAATGTATGGAACACTTTTTCATTTTTGTTTTACCTGAAACTTTGTAGAAGGATATATTAGCGTAGAATCAATAGTTTAGTCAACAAAGGGCAGCAAACGCAACTCTCCACGGCGTGAATGTAGTTTACATTCACCGCGTGGAGAGTTGCCTTCACAGCTCGCTCACGACTTTGGTATGCGTGTGCGACCCCAATGTTATTCGGCAAACTTTCAGATAAAACTACAAGGTTAAATTCATCCATACATTGTTTTTCGATAGCATGTTTCTGAACTGAGATAATAGCAAGTGAATGTAACTCTTTGCAAATGAATGGTCCCATCCCTGCTTGTACCTGACCTTGTAAACATGCAACTTTCAATATTCATGAGAAAAAAGCGGAAAAGTATTCAAAATAAAAGAAAAAGTTTCTTTGAATTTTCTCATCAACCTATACTTTGTACAACACGTTGAAAAAATCACGCTTTTAATACTCAGCATTAGCTGTGGTAGCCAACCGCGCGAATGGCGTTATTATTATTATTTTTTTTCTAAGATACAGATGGTTTGTTCGTACGGACTCTAGATGGACAACCTAATTTTTCGTGCTGTGGACAGGAATAATCAGCATATTCAGTTGAATAAAAATGGATTTTATGCTTTTGAATCAGACAGGAAAAATAAAACACCAAATAAAAAAACACGTGGTTTGGTGACAATCCCCCCCCACTCCCCTCCGTGGGTTTTCGTGGTCTTTCGACAGACCTCCCCCCCCCCCCTTGTGACCACGTGGTTTCTGGATGGCCCCTATGCCTACTCTTCAACATCGCTCTGGAAGGTGTGATGCGACGATTCGGGCTCAACAAAAAAATTTCACAAAATCCGGTCAATTTGTGTGCTTTGCGGACGACATGGACATTATTGCCAGTACATTTGGAACGGTGGCAGAGCTGTACACCCGCCTGAAACGCGATGCAGCAAAGGTTGGACTGGTGATGAATGCCTCAAAAACAAAGTACATGCTGGTTGGCGGAACCGAACACGACCGGATTCGTCTGGGTAGTAATGTTACGATAGACGGGGATACTTTCGAGTTGGTGGAGGAATTCGTCTACCTCGGATCCTTACAGACGGCCGACAACAACGTGAGCCGTGAAATTCGGAGGCGCATCATCAGCGGAAGTCGGGCCTACTACGGGTTCCAGAAGAAACTGCGGTCGAAAAAGATTCCCCCACGCACCAATGCACCACGTACAAAACGCTAATAAGACCGGTGGTCGTCTACGGACACGAGACATGGACCATGCTCGCACTCGGAGTTTTCTAGCGACGCGTGCTAAGGACGATCTTGGGCGGTGTGCACGAGAATGGTGTGTGGCGGAGAATGATGAACCACGAGCTGCAAGCACTCGGAGTTTTCGAGCGACGCGTGCTAAGGACGTTCTTCGGCGGTGTGCAGGAGAACGGTGTGTGGCGGAGAAGGATGGAGCACGAGATCGCTGCACCTTACGGCCAAAGCCGGAAGGATACGATGGGCAGGGCATGTTGCAAGAATGCCGGACAACAACCCTGCAAAGCTGGTGTTTGCTACTAATCCGGTTGGCACAAGAAGGCGTGGAGCGCAGAGAGCACGACGGACCAGGTGGAGCGTGACCTGGCGAGCATTGGGCGCGACCGAGGATGGAGAGCGGCAGCCACAAACCGAGTATTGTGGCGTACTATTGTTGATTCTTGTCTTGTATTTGAAGTAGAACTAATAAATGTATGCAGGGCCCTACATTTTCAATTTCAATTGAAATTTTCAGGCGAAATTTGTAAACAATGTTTTCAATCGTCAACGGAAACAAGGCGCCGTCGTCGTCGCTCAGCCCGACTGCCATCGTCACCGATGAACCGACGCTGCTGCGTCGTCGCAGATGCCACTTTGTTTCGCACTCGCAAGCTCACGCACGCTCGTTCGACATCGAATGAATTTCTCTGTTATAACGTGTAACAACCGTCAAATCTGTGTAATGTTAATGTATGCTATGCATATTTTACTGAAATAGTTTATTACCCATGAAAATATTAAGCAAACATACATTTTAGACAATTTGAAAATTTCAATTGAATTCCAGTCGGTGTGAAAATGAGCCGCCACCCGTCGTTGCGTCGAAGAAAGTGACAAGAAGGGCGGATGAAGCGAAGCGCATGCATGTTGTTTTGAACGTTCCCGTCGTCGGCGTCCGTCCGATGCTGATGGGCGCTCGCTTTCAGCGTCATGTTTTGGTTTCGACGATGTAGGCCCCTGAATGTATGTCAGTGGTCCGTCGGACTCTCGACGGGTCGGTCCTCGGCCGACCTATTACCGTCACCGTAGCACATTACAAATGTTAATTTCTTGTCATTGCTTTGGCTGACCAAGCCATGTGGAAAAGACACTGTCGAAAATGCTTTGGCATCCATGTGCCCAACAGAAGCATGTGCTCGATGAACGAATTGAGATTTGAATAATGAAAAGAAATCCTGGTACTCCGGTAAGACTCGAGCTCACGACTCCCAATTCGCTAGACAGGCGCTTCTATTCCTTCAAGCTACGGAGTCGCTCGACTATATCCGGGCGTAGAACCGAACTTGATTCCACAGTCGCACATGGTTTTGCGTTTTTAGGTTTCATCAGAGTGGACAATAAACAAGGCGTTAAGAAATTAAGCTATATCCCTGAAACACTAAATGTTAATGAATTACGAAATGGTTTAATACTAGCTTGCCTGGTTAGAGCACCAATAATTGCAACGTTCGTACATAACGCTGATCTAACTGTCGCAGATCTGCGTCTGTAATTAGATAATGCTTCCTGCACTAGAAGTGTTTCTCTCCACTCCATAGTGGTTCAGCCTTTTCCCTTTTGGTGCCGGACACTTTGTTGCCAGAGCCAGAGTGCAAATGATGATATCATACTGAAACGAACCTAGTCTCCCTCGGATCATCGTAACCAGTAGCTGGCATAATCATCCTAGATGCCCGCCATCCTTGGCTATAAAGGAAAGTGGTGCAAAATACATCCAAGCCATCAGTAGTGCGCTGTAGTTCAACAGTAGTCGTACATTGTGATGATCACTACGATCCAGACTGGTGCTAAAATCGTGTATTTCACCAGCACCACTATGTTAGGCATCTGTTTGATCTTATTATTTCTTCTGATGTAATATACTAAATGGAACAAAGTCTGCTTTTCAACTTCTAAGTTTCTCAGTTTTCTAAGAGTTTCCAAAAATCTTAATTTCATCACGGTTTTCCTTATAAACTTTCTTTGGTTGAAAACCAAATAACAAAAAAAGACGACCCAAATTAGACGTTACTCAAGCGCTGAACTATAATAAAAAACATATTATGATCCTAAGGGGTTCGTTTTAAAACTATTCCTTGTGTCTTTTTTTTTTTCAGCCGCCCGGGTGGGTGGCTAGAATAAAACGATGCAAGTCATACGGTTGGTTGGTTCGATGACACCGAGCCGTGCTGTGTATCAAAGTGAAGTGGTAATTTCAAACTTTTGGCGTGTCGTACTTAGCCTACGATGCTGCTCGTTGCAACATTGCTGCCACCACGTTGCGCTGAGATGTGCCTTGTAGGCACGTCTGCCAGCAGTTTTGTCCCTATTACAACCAGCTGCAGAAAAACAACAGTGGCTCTTTGTCTTTCAATCAATTCAGTTGATTTTTGAAAGCTATATCAATCAACTACTAACTGCTTGGAGACATCATTTAGGAATTTATTCATGTTATATTATATTATATTATATTATATTATATTATATTATATTATATTATATTATATTATATTATATTATATTATATTATATTATATTATATTATATTATATTATATTATATTATATTATATTATATTATATTATATTATATTATATTATATATTTTTTTTCGAGAATTTTCTCGAAGAGATCCTGGTTTCTGCAAAAGTTTCTTGGAAAATTCCTGAACGCGAACATTTCAAAAGAACGTAACTGTTTTTGGAAACACCACTTTCTTCTTCAGCTGTAAATCGTATTTCAAAACTCCTACGAATTTCACCACCACTTCCGGAAAGAGATCCGATTTCTCTGCCCAGTAGTGTATGTCAACTATGTGGAAGTTTTTTGAAAAGTTTTTCGAAAAAAACATCTCCAAAAGTTCGTCCAGAGTTCTTCGACGCATTATGGCGATAGATGAGCTTGGTGGTCTAGTGGCTACCGATTCTGATCCATATGAAGAAGGTCCTGCGCCGTAGGGTCTTGAGCAAGAACAAACACCAAACGCTTATTGTTGAAGGTGGAACATCTTTTTTGTTTTAGTTTTGTTAAGTAAAACTAGTGTCACCTCACACCAAAGTTTTGCCTTTCTGAGGAAGACTCCGGAAGAAAGTCAACCAAATGGGTTTCACCATTTTTGAAATTTTCAATTATGAAGTGAATATTCCAAAGTCTTTGAATGTTTTCCAAAAATTTTGACTTCCTCATGAAAGTTTTAGATCTTCACCAAATTTTTGTTTTTTTTTTTCATTTGCAGAGTTATGAAAATTCAGTGGTGTATTGTATTCAGTGTGTTAACTTTCCTATTCCCGATCACACACAAATGAAAGATATATTATACCTTACCTGATAGCATCTTTTATACACATTGCGCCCGAAGAAGTTTGCTGTTGACAGCTTGAAATAAACTAAATCAGTTGTATCCAGAACGTGAACCTCAATAGTACTTTTATTGTAAGAAAATCTTTTTAGCTGACGACGAGGTTAAAAGTGAAAGTTAAGTTTGCGTGCAAAAGTGAAGTGGTTCTGGGGAAGCTGTGCAAGGCGTTCAATTGGGCAGATTTCGGCCAATTCTGGAAGTTTCCTTTGGTAAGTTGTGGACATTTTACCAGCAACAATTGAGCCATAGTGTAAAAAAAAGCCTGATAGTCTGAAAGAATACTATTGATTGTTCTTTAGTGTTGATATTGATAATCGCTTTTGTGAATACATTCTAAGACAGTGTTGTTTCTTTTATCAATAGCCGGTCTCAAGTGACGCTACCAGGAGGATTGAGCGGAAGTGCTTTTGAGCAGCTCAGGCAAGGAAGATTGTGTTCCCAGGTTGAAAGCTTTTCCTGGTATAGGCCGTCGACGAGTAATTCGAGGCATAATAAGAAGTGGTTGCTGTTGTTGCGGAATTGGAAGTTGTTGCTGTTGCTGGGCAGTTGGAAATTGCTGTGACTGGAGATCGTTTAGTGGTGGCTGTTGCTGGATTCGGTGGCTTTTTGGGATTCGCTCTTGGATTAGCTAGACTTGCCGGTGGTGACGTTGAGGAAACGGAATCGGACTGGTGCTACTTGGCGAGATCATTGCTGGTGTGCGAACAGGTAGGGTAGCGAACCACTTGGGCAGCGGCCGGTATTTTGGGCACTCTTCGCTATAACTCAGGCAATTCCAAACCAATTGACTTGAAATTTTGTACACGACTAGATATTATACGTATCTCATCGCGTTCCAAAAATTTTGTCAATAGGTTCAGAATTGGCTGAGTTATACCAGAAAAGTGCCCAAAATAGGACCCCTGCCGAGATGGTTCCACTTCCCTACGTGATTTTTTGGATCTTTTGATTGTGGGCTGCAACATTGCCATCGCGGTTGTGCTTGAATTATATTTCTTTTACATTTCAAGTGTCGTGCCTAAGTTGAGATACACAGTTCGAAAAAAAAACCTGTAAATTTATGACGGATCGAATGTACCAAAAGGACCCCGTCATATATGATGGAAATTTTTGTGCGATCTTAAAATTACATTGTAGATATCTGTTAGAAAATATAAAGAAAAATTGAGCTCCGAGCGAGAATTGAACTCAGATCCTTGGGGTGTGAGTAGCACGCCCGAGATCTCTCGGTTATCTCAGCTTGTTGAAAAGCAGACAGTTAAAGTTAAACTGCTTCTACCATAATGCACGCATTCTCGACATGCTCCGGCTGCTGCAGAGAGTACTGAGAGAGACAACGAGGAAACCGCCACAGCTGCGAGCAGCCGTTCGTTTAGCTGATGACGGAGAGTGGCTGGCATGATTTATAGCAGGTGCATGTAAATATAAAGCGAATATGCTTTAAAATCTGTAAACAAGCCGTCTGACCAGTAGCGGGCTGCTCGGCTGACGTTAAATGTTGGTGATTTACATTTTTCTGCCGCAATTTTCAGTTGATCTTCAATAGGCTCCTAAAGGCCTATCTCAATTTCTGCATAATTCGATCAAGCATTGATTAAAACGACATGTTTACTCATTTTTTAAGTATTCCTATTAGGTAAAGCCCATAAAATATATTTTCAAAAATTTTAATAATTTTTGCAACACTCCTTGTTTAGCACTAAATTTTGGGTAAATTTTGTTTACCGTGTATGTCAAACAGGAACATTTATTGTCAAAAGTGAGCTAATGTGGTGTCTTTTGCAACCCGCCGTTTCACTTTCGTTACGTCAAGGTTGATCTCGAATGTCAAACAAGACCTGCTCATCATTATTTTATTTTCTAGTTTGTTAACTATTCTGTTATTGTTCAAGTTCGGAAAAATTACCATTGAGATAAGAAAAGCATGCTCTTTCGTGTTATGCAGCAAAACCGGGAAAATATTTTTCATTTTAGGACCCTATTTACGTGCTGTTTAACTTTCATATTTTTTTGCTGTGTAATGGGACTTATCGGTACCATTGACCCGTATGTACAGGGTACATCGTTTTCCCATTATGTTGAACAAATGGAATACATTTTTTCAAGCAATGACATCTTTTTGAGCTTGTGTGGGGTTACGGTATTCCATGAACTGTATCCTGTATCCTGCTACGGACCTTAGAACTGTATCATATGCCGACATTATAAAGAAACTCACAGAGAGGTACGATAAGGTAGAATCAGACATTGTGATGCGTTTTAAATTTCGATGCCGCGTTCAGGGACCGAGTGAAAGTAATGATTTTTTTTTTACTTGACGTCAAGTTACTGGCCGAGACCTGTGATTTTGGTGAGTTTAGGGATTCCGCGATTAGGGATCAGGATCAGCTAGTACATGGTGTATACGATAAAAGCTTACGGCAAAGGTTGTTGGATGAAGAAAATTTGGCCCTAAAGTTGGCGGAACAGATTCTGAAGACAAAAGAGGTAGCCGTAGCAGCGAATAGTTCCCAGGCGATCAATAGAACTAGCGAGGTGCATTCAGTTAAAGAAAGGCTAGGTTGGAAAGGTGATAGGATTGAAACAAGAGGTTACCGAGAAAGAGTTGGTGCGGAAAGAGGAAGAGAGAGGAATCGTCACGAAAGAAGCTATGATAATAGGCGTTTACAGAAGTCTTATACGAACTATAGGTCTCGGTCCCGATCGCAAACCAAGGGACGCTATTCTAATTTCATTTGCCATTATTGCAATATTAGGGGACATATCCAAAAGAATTGTTATAAATTTCTAAATAAATCGAAAAATGCGACAGGAAATCCGGTGAAATTTTTAGAGGCGGAAAATGAGGATAATCTCCATGACTATTTCAAGCGGCTGAGGAAGGACTACGATAGCGACGCAGATTCAGGTGATTACTATCCTTGTATGATGATTAAATCAATTAGTAGGATTAGTGAAACACAGACAAACAGACGTAGCTCTTAGAGGAAATTCATCAAAAACTTTTGGTCGGTGTCATTTTCATGAGCACATTGCCACCTGTTGGTAGAACCGCGCGCGACATTGTCGGCCATGATGGGTTTCGATTTGACATTTGCTGACACGCACACTACTATACAAACTGCCTGTAGTTTTCGTTTGAATCATTCAGCAACGTGTACACTGGCAAACGTCAAAGCGATCGAACACTAGCGCATCTGGTGGAACGATCGCGCAAATAAAACGAAATTTGAATTGATCGTTAAATGCATGTGCCAAGCCGTTTTGAAGAGTACGTCTGTTTGTCTGTGAGTGAACCTTGTCTGTTAGATGTTTGCATTGACGGGAAATCCATTCAAATGGAAATTGACAGTGGTTCCTCAGTTTCGGTGATAAGCAGACCTGACTATTTGAGCAAATTCAGTAAAACAACATTGAAAAGAAATAAATATGAAAAAGTTAGTGGTTGTGAATGGATCAACTTTGGAGGTTTTTGGGTAAATTATGGTTAATGTGTGATCGGGGATAGGAAAGTTAACACACTGAATACAATACAAGTGGAGATGAACCAGCCTCGGGCTAAAAATCTCCCTAATAAAGCTAATAATAATAATATATTGCTTAGTTTTCAATTTTACCAATAGCACAGACAAACAGACGTAACACTCTTCAAAACGGCTTGGCACATGCATTTAACGATCAATTCAAATTTCATTTGATTTCCGCGATCATTCCACCAGATGCGCTAGTGTTCGATCGCTTTGACGTTCGCCAGTGTACACTTTGCTGAATGATGCAAACGAAAATTACAGGCAATTCGTGTAGCAGTGTGCGTGTCAGCAAAACGTCAAATCCAAATCCATCATGGCCGACAGTATCGCGCGCGGTTCTACCAACAGGTGGCAGTGTGCTCATGAAAATGACACCAGGCAAAAGTTTTTGATGAATTTCCTCTAAGAGTTACGTCTGTTTGTCTGTGCCAATAGCTTTTAGTTCATAGTAAATATTTCAAGGAACTTTTTGGAAGTTCATTCCAGAATAATTACTACCAATCTACCAGTCTTCGTGCTGTCTCAAACGTTTTTTTGAGACTACATTTTTACTTGCATCACTATCGCATGTTTTGTCTTTATTATTGACATTTTCACCCCTAGATTGGCTCATCTCCTTATCTTAAAAAAGTGTGGCAATTTATGTGTCGATTTCATGCATGGTTCTGAAAACTCCATTTTTAGAGCAGTGTACCTCATGCACGAATACGAAAAAATAACCCCTAACCGTAACTGTCAGTCGTCCTGGAGGTTTTAAACAATCCATTTTTGCTCAAATTGAGTACACTACATACTTAATTTAACCAATTTTATAAAATTACATTGCAATCCTTCAGAAATTTAAAACGTTTGTAAAGTTTTGTGAATTTTGAAGCAATTTTTCTATAAAAACCATTTAAAAAAAAAAAAAAAAAGAAAAACGAGACATTTGCATTTGAAATTTTGTACTGAAAGTGTCGAAATCATTTAAATTCTTTGTAAAAAGTTGTTAGTGCGCCGCGACATTTTTGAAAATTTCAAAAGGCGCCGCGGTTGCTAAAAGTTTGGGAACCTCTGCTCTATACTACATCTCATGTAGAAACGTATGTTTATAGCCATAGCTAAAACTAGAAACGAATTGGAGAAAAAAAGCGTTTCCCTTCTTTCCCACTTGCACAGCATAGTGTGAATCTATCATATAACGCCTCCAAGTTATGCAACCAAGCGAACACTTAACGCCGACCATCTACGCAACAATGCATGAGACCGCAAAAATAAACATTTCTCAACAACACTTCGACATCCGCATGACCTTGTGCAGGCGCAGAGGACTCAATCGCCTGTTGGCAACAAGCGATTGCCATCATTATTTCCTTTCCCACATTGGCCTGCAACCGGTAGTAAGCAGGCGCTATTGGCGCCTAACTAAAATAAAAAGATCATTAATACTCTGAAGATGCCTGTTTGTCTCAAGCAGCTATCTCATTGGTTCCTTGTGTGAATGTAGTGGTCTGTCGATACTGGTGTAGCAACTATGGACGGTCAATCAATTTTCATTTTCAGTTCTTTGGCGCTTTATGTCAATAAGTCCTTTACATATAACGTTTAAATCTATATTTTATGCTATGTATAAATATGCTCGCTAATCAAATGTGGTAAAACAAATGTGAATAATAACCAATGCAAAAACATATGCATAAAAGGGTCAAAAATCGCCCCACCGAGAAGCTATAGAACCATCTTGCCCTGCTGTAAATATCAAACCGGAGAAAATCGGGCAATGTGCGGGAAAACGTTACATAGGATAATGGGTTACGACAGGCAGGAGCAGTCGAGCTCCTGCCTCAACCGAACTGTGCAATCATACTTTGGTGCAGTAGGTAGTGCAAAAACGACGCACAATGGCGAGGAGCAAGCTGCTGGATACTCCCTCTTCCCTAGTTCCCATGCCTTCAAGGTTGTTTGAGAACTCATCCGAGATGAGGACCGACTACGGTGGCGAGGATTGCATGGTTCCGCTGTTTGTGACGACAGTGGCGTACCAGGAGTTGAATGTGGGGTTTATTGTTCACACACACTTGATTATGATTTACGGGTTCAGGAACTTGGTCAACTGAGTCTTGATCGACTCCACTTCCGTGCTTGTTTTTGACGCATTTCTCACCAATCCGACCTTTGTTGATTCATTTCTGGTGGGTATATAGCTTTGCCAGCGTTCCAAATAGTTTGGCGATAATGTGCATGACATAATGTTGAAGAGTAGATATGAGCAGGAAGAGTAGGGTCTGGGACCATTTGGGCAGGAGCACCTATTTTGGGCACTTGCTGCTATAACTTAGTCAATTTTGAACCGATTGACTTGATTTTTGAGAAACGATAAGATCCGCACAGTATCTAGCCATGTACAAAAATTCAAGTCAATTGGTTTGAAATTGACTGAGTTATAGCAGCAAGTGCCCAAAATAGGTGCTCCTGCCCAAATAGTCCCAGACCCTAGGTATTTTTTCTCTAAACCATAGGGGAAAAACCTGCTCAACAGACACCCGAACAGGATGGTTAAGGCCGTCTTCTAATATAGTCTACACATACAGAGCCATTCATTGAAAGAATCCTGGAAAATGATAGAATCGACTACTTCTACCATTTTTCTTGTCATTATTAACCTTCACATACCCGAGCCCCAACATCTCATTTTCAAAACGCTGGTATTTCGTCAATTTTCATCCAATTTTTTTAGAAGTCACCCTTAATCTATCATAAATTGGTGCAAGTTTATTACACCTAAGTGGCCATGCGATATCCGGAACCATTTCGGAAATATTCCGGATTGTACTGGGGTCAGGGAGGATGCCGAAAAGGCTAAAAATGATTATTTCGTGTGTTATTGTGTTTGAACCATTAATTTTCAGCTGAATTTTCATTGTGAACAATAAATCACAACTGCGATAATCAGATTTGAATAAGCTGACCCATCTGGATCACCGTGACATACCATTAAACGGGGACATCTCGTACCAACCGCTCAGTTTTGTATAGAAAGCTAACTACATGAAAAATCGGTGGGGGTGACGTTGCTATTTAAGAAGGTTAAAGTCACCCCTTGGTCCTTGGAGTCCTGGGATGGAACACAGGTATTCGGTCCGTGTCCTGGCCCTAATGCCTAGGCTTAAGCGCCTAAACTCGCTTTCTGAAACGAAAAACACTACTGATCTCTCCCAATTGCATGGTCAAGTTTAACAAACAAAATATTATAAGTACTTCAATATAAATAATCATAAACATCCAAGGAAACATCTCACCAGATTCAAGCGATAATCAAATCCAACGTTCTTGAAGCATTCTCGAAAATTCATCCTTCAATCCCTGCTCGAAACAAACCCAACGAGGTGCTGTCATGCATTTGCTTTCACCTCCGTCGCGCATCATCACTGAACATCGCCGGACCATGCGCCAGAAATGCACTTTATTACTCCGTTTTCGTTGTGATCTTTTTTGAACTAGTCTTTTTGCACCCATGTGCATACTTATTACACATTTTTCATTATAACTCCACGGTAACTGTGACGTAATAGGACTCCCGATTGCGACGGCATTCTACATAGTTGCACTCCAAACTCATCTCTTTCACCACCGATGTAAGAGGGTGGAAGAGAACGATATCACTGCATAATGCACATTTTCTTGCCAATTTCAAATATTATTTTATCATCACACGTGCACAGATTCCACCAAAACTACGGAATCAAATTTTCATCCGTCGATTCAAGCCTAAAAAAGCACGCGGACGTAACGCCTCGACCGTTCGCAGCCACGGCTTGCTCTGATCTCACAGGATAGTTAAGGCCGTCTTCTACAACCAAAGTAAAAGCCAGGAATACTCTCCTCGACCCGCTAAACAACATTCCTATGGTCGCCAAACCCTTTGTCTCCCCGGAACCACCAAAAAGGCATTGCTTCAGAGAGGGGCTAGTGCACATCGCACCCTCAAGGTTGGCTTCGTAGCCTGCAGCAACGAACATCGATGACTCGCTTTACAGAGTCCATCACGATAGCATGCTCGCGCTTAGTCAGTTACCCGAGTGGTTCTTCCTTGGTTCTCGGAAGGCAGACAGGGTCAACCTCATGCCCGCGCCCAACCATTTAGCAGGCATCAAGAACTGCAGAGCGCGTCGTGTGTCACGGTACGGTACGCACTCGCAACCCTCAGGCACATCAGCCTGTAAGTTCTTTCCAGTTTACCACGGTAGCTTTCAGTTTCAGTACGCACGCATGCGAGAGCACCGCTACCAGCTCGTCGCTGTCTAAACCAAGTAAGTTTCGCTGTCGGCGGAGTGCCTCCCTAAATACCCCTTCATCGAAATAAGGTGTCTTCCACCTGCCAGGGCTTGGCCTTGGCCTTGACCTCTTCCTCTACCCGCTGCCTGCTGTTTTTGTAGTCGATACTGTAGCGAACCGCCAGGTGATCGCTGTGAGTGTAGCTATCGTCTTCTCTCCAGTTCGATATATTTGTTAGGCCAGGACTACAAAAAGTAACGTCAATTATCGACTCCGCACCGTTCCGACTAAAAGTACTATTGGTACCGACATTATGTTACGGGTCGACATCTTGTATGACCAGTGCCTCTAGCAGGAACTGACCCCGCTGGTGCGTGAAACGGCTTCCCTATTCCACGGTCCAGGCCTGCTGTTATGACGGATGTCATCATTGGCTTAGATATGACCGACCCGCTCGGTAGGTTGGTTCAGACTGTTTTATTGTATTTCAAACTATCTTATTCTAATGTATGTACGCGCAAAGGTCCGACACACTGCGCATATATAAAAATGCTGAGATCGCATGGTTCCCACGGGAAGGTAGGAACGATGCACACGTATTGCATTTCGGGTTACATGCGCGGTGTAACCGAATCCATCACACCTTACCCCTAAAGAAAATCGATTAGTTTATAATCGTAAATACTATATTTTTACCAAATATTACTTTCACATTTTTGTACGATACTTCCTTCCTCTTCAACAAAAATGCTGGAGGCATTGATTTGAATGAAATTACTATTTTATTAATCTAGATATATGTACTTTCATTTTCTTGTTTTGATTGTTAGCAATTGTAGCGTTTGGTTCTGAAAGTTCAATTACTTTATACGGGCCATTATTGGTAGAGTCTAATTTATTTCTGTTTTCTATTTTAAGGTAGACATTGTCGCCTATTCTCAATGGGGTGGCTAATATATTTGCATTGGCTCTTTCGGTTCGTTTAACCTTTTCACTTTTTATTGTGTTCAATACTCTTTCGTGAATTACTTGAAATCTGAATTTAAGCTCTTTTGCATAGGAATCAACATTGTATAATGGATCAGGTATTGTGTTATTTTTATCATAGAAATCGAATTTATTCGCCGGTCTTCCAAATAGTAGTTCAAAAGGTGTAAAGCCATGACTCAAGTTTGGTGTGGTGTTATAGCAGAAGCAGTAAAATGGAAGCCAACAATCCCAGTCATCTCTCCGCTCATTTGAAAAGATTCGCAAATATTCATTTAAACATCTGTGGTTTCTTTCAAGAGCACCGATGGTCTGGGGGTGATACGCCGTAGAACATATATGATTAATTTTGAGAGAATTGCACACTTCATCAAAGACACCTTTATACTCGGTTCCTTGGTCTGTTTTAATATTTTTCATGGGGCCAAATGGTAAGATGCATTTTTCAATTAGAGCCTTAGCTATGGTTTGTGCGGATTTGTCTGGTATAGGCAGAGCCAATACGTATTTTGAAAAGTCGCATTGTATGGTTATCGCGTAACGATTTCCATGCTCTGTTAGCGTAAATGGTCCTATTGTATCGATTGATACAACATCGAATGGTTTTACAGGGGTTGTTGTTATAACAGATTTAGTTTTGAGCGGTATGAAATGTTTGTTAAGTTTACAGTGCATGCATGCGTTAACGTAATCCGAAATACTTGTTTTCATGTTAGTCCAGGTATAAGATGCTTTGAGTTTTTTGTACATCTTGTTTATACCTATATGACCACCGACGGGTGAGTCGTGGTACAATTTGATAAGATTCATTATGTCATTACTGTTTGATATCAACCTTGGGTTTTCGAATAGTATTAAGGTAACATTCCTAAGAATGTGATTACCCATTTCTTTAAAATTACTAACGTCGACGTATTTAAATAGTATATCATCTTTTGCTATAGCAATGCGCGTTGGAATGTGTATTCCACTTTTATTATTCTTGGGATCCCGTTTATCAAGTATATTGAAAATTTGCTCTAGTGCAAATTTTCTATTCCTCGGAGCACTAAAATTTAAATTCGATGCTAGCATGTATCCTTTTGAATAATTCTTCTTAAACAGTATCATTGATAGGTTATTATTTGCACTATTATTTGAAATAAACGATAGTTTGTGCAGTCCAAAAGCATTTTCGATGCCAAACGTTTCAATCACGTTGAGTTGATCAGGCTCTTGGGTTGGAACGCTTGTATCTCTTTGCTTTTGTTGCCGTTTGGACATTGATCTCGTTATAATATACATACTTTTAAGAGATTCTATATCTACTTCTATTCTAGATAGTGCGTCAGCGATTGCATTCGTTGTACCTTTGATGTACTCTATAGAACTCTTCGAGTTCGAGCCTCATGCGAGACAATTTTGATGTAGGGTTTTTAAGTGAAAATAAGTAAACCAATGGTCGATGATCGGTTTTTACAATAAATCGTCGACCATACAAGTAGGGCCTGAAGTAATTGATCGCCCAGTGTATCGCGGTAAGTTCCTGCTCGAATGTAGATTTGTTAGCTTCGCCTCTCGTGAATGCTCTACTCGCATATGCGACAGGTAGCTCACGATCTCCATGGAGTTGGGATAATACCGCTCCACAGGCAAGTTTTGACGCATCCGTGGTTAGAATAAATGTTTTTCGATAATCGGGAAATTGGAGAATACGTGGTGAAGTTAATTGTCGTTTCAGTACATCAAATGAATTTTGGCAGTCAATGCTCCATATGAATTTAGTATTTTTTCTCAGAAGCTTGTTCAGCGGGTTTGCTATTGACGCGAAATTGGGAATAAATCGCCGATAATATTTGCACAGAGCAACGAATCGACGTGTTTCATCTGCGTTCTTAGGGACCGGATAGTTGAAGATTATTGAGCATTTTGAAGGGTCTTGTTGGATACCGTTAGCGGATATATGGTGCCCTAAAAATGTAACCTCGCTTTTGAAAAAGTTACATTTGCTTGGGTTTAGTTTAAGGTTGAAATCTCTCATTCGTTGAAATACTTTTTTCAGATTAGCCAGGTGGTGTTTAATGGAGCAACCTGTTACTATTACGTCGTCGATGTACAGGAATGCACATTCGGGTGAAAGACCACTCAGTGCAATCGTCATCATCCGCTGAAAACTATTTGGACTCACGTTCAGTCCAAATGGCAAGCGGTTGAATTCATAATGACCGGTGTCTGTCGAAAAAGCTGTATATTTCTTGCACGCTTCCGCTATTGGGATTTGATGAAATCCGGACCGTAGATCGAGCGTGGAGAAATATCTCGCTCTCCCCAGTTGGTCAAGAATATCGTCAATCCTTGGGAGCGGAAATTTATCGGCCATGATGTTCTTATTTAGTTGTCTAAAGTCGACAACTAATCGCCAGTTGTTTTGGTTATTAGATGCCTTCTTTGGAACAAGAAGGACGGGTGAATTGAAAGGAGATTTTGAATGTAGGATTACATCCTCGCGAAGCATTTTCTCCACCTGCCTATTTATCTCCGACCTTTGGGATTCGGGAGTCCTGTAGTTTTTAATGTAGGTTGGTTTTGTATTTTCCAGAAAAATTTGCTGTTCGTAAAAGTTATTGCATGTAAGCATGTCGTTGTTCAGTGAGAATATGTCGCTGAATTCAGTGCACAAATGTTCGAGATTACTTTTGACTATCGGGTCAGGATCTGTATGTTGAGTTCAGATAGTAGTTGTTTGTTCCTGTCTTTCGTATTTTGGTTGTTTGAATCGGAAACACTTTGAAATTTTTTTAAAGGTTCTAGTTTAGGCATGAAGTTTATGGGAATTACTGCATTAGATTCAGTTGTATTCAGAAATTTCAGATAGGTGTTGTCTTTGTCGATTATTGAGTTGGCGTAGAATATGCCGGGGGTAATTTCCTGCGCAACTGCTACCATTGGTTCCGGGATGGTAGGTATTCTTACTTGTTTTATTATTTCGCAACGGGGCGGGATAATGAATTTTCCGTGAAGGTTATCGACAATGGGCAGGGAGGCGTTTGCTGTTCCGATATGAAGTATCCAACTATCATAATTAATTTGGCATTTATACGCGGTGAAGAAGTCTCTTCCAAGAATTCCGTCAGTCGGAATTGGGAAATCGTTTTTCACTATATGTAATTTTTGTGGGAGTTTGTTACCGTCTATCAATATGTTGGAATAGGTACTTGCGATTGTTTTTTCAGATGTGTGTCCAATTCCTGTTATATTACACGTGTCGTTTGGAAATACGGTACGGTTTAAATTTACTTTGTTTGCTTTAATAATCGAGATGTCAGAACCACAGTCGATCATCAATGTGCACTGTGAGTCTGATAAATCGGTCATAAGGTAAACAAAGTTTGTAGCGGCCACGTTTATTGCATAAGCTGTCCTAGCGGTACCCCTAAAAAAGGATGGTTTGCGCTTTGTTGCGGCATTTGTGGGGGCGTTTGGTAATGTTGTTGCATTTGGGGCATCTGTGCATGATGCGCTTGTTGTAAGTGGGGTTGACCTGGTGTCATTTCTTGGGCCAGATACATATTTCTCTGTTGGAAACCTCCTCTTTGGTTTCCATATCTCTGAAAATTGCCTGGGGACCCGCGCCAATTGCGGAAACTTCTGCGGTTTTGTTGGAAATTTTGGCGATTTTGTTGAAAGTTTCCAGATCTGTTTCCTTGAAATTGTCGACCTGTGTTGCCGTTAATAAATCTGCGCCGATTTTGTCTTCCTCTACCGTCCCGAGGATGACCTCGAGAATAGAACACGTTAGCAGAGGTGGGTTCATTAGCGTTCTGTTGTGGTTCGTTTTCGGTAACCTTTTGGATCGCTTCGTTAAGTGTCGCGAAATTACTAGCTTTCAGAATTAAGCTACTTTCTTTGCATTTTACGCCGGCAGCAAGCGCTTTTACAGCAGCTTTTGTTGCCAATTTTGAAGCTGCAGCAGCTGGGATTTGTTCGCTTAGGTATGATTTTTCTAGATCAAGGGCTAATTTTTCCACTTGGTCCGTGAATGAGTTTAAATCTTTTGTTTGTTTTGTTGCATTAAGTTTGGCTAGCGCAACTTCTGGAGGTTGTTCCTCCTTGCATTTATCTTTCAAGGCGTCGATGATGGCTTGAATACTGGCGGGATTTTGGCCAACTGCGGCTCGTGCTCTCCCATCCAATTTGGATTGTATTACAGCAATAGCTCCTGCGCGGTTTACGTCGGTTTCGAGCAGGGCTAGTGCACTGAGTGCTGATAATACTTTATTAAGTTTTCCTCCGGTACCGTCATATTCGGGTACCGTTTGGCTAGCTGTCATAATCATATCTTTCAAAGAAGCCATTATAACGTTTCTGTAATGTCTACGCTTTAGTTTTATAAAAAATATGAATGCTAACGCTATTGTTTTAACGCACAAGGTAGACTCTTTTGCATAAACTAGTTTATGGTTGATTATTAGAATAATATTGTCGTATTTTTGTCTGGCACCTTTTATATAAAATGTAAGTTCAGCAGATGTGAACTTATTTTCATATTGTCTAAGCAAATTGCTTAAATGGTTTAGCGTTTGAAAAGCTTGATGCTTTTTATTTGTTAAAAAACTTTTATTATAGTTTCTGTTTGGTGCTTTATTAAAATTAGTTAGAATAGTGTTAAGAACGGCGATATGGGTATCAATTTCCAGCTTTAATGTTTCGATATCCATTTATGGCTACGAACTTCACCATTATTGCTTATGTTAATTCGTGAAGGCTAATAGATTGGTTAAAAGTCGATGAAAGTGGTTATTTTTTTTTGCTTCATAACAAAGTTTTGTTGGAAGAATGGCGACGAAGAAATTCGATTTAAATTGTTTTACTAAATCGGTGAAATTATTCGAACCAAAACTAGACAATCGTCAATCACAATTATATTTAGGGTGTCAACCCAAGTAACAATTCTAATTTTATCAAAGTTTTTTAGCAATTCAAAAATCCTAAACATAAAACCATTGATGCCGACTTGAAAATGCTCTCGAGTTCTTGTATGCCTCAATAAGCCCACGTTCTGGCTAGTTGGCCCAGTCTTATTAGGGTCTACAGGACTTCGTACGCAAACCGGCTTAGGATTTCGGGTTGTATCATAGTTTTATCAATCTTCTAAATAAAACCATCTTCTGACTTGTCAAATAATTGTTTTGATTATTTTTCACTCTCAATGTTCGATCGTCAGAATAAACTATGCTTGGTTGTTTATCCAGTCATCAATTGGAAAGATGCAGATATGGAATTCAGATTTGTTTTCCTATTTGGTACGTGTCAGGAGACATGCCACGGAAAATTTGTGGTGAATGTGACTGTGATAATGACAAAAACTAAGTGCGCCACACAAACTATGCATAATTTGGAAGTTAATAGTTATTTATGTAACGAGTTGCTAAAAGTTGATTTTTTCAGTACGAGTCGTGCATTTATCCAACGAGGCTTGCCGAGTTGGATAAATACGAAGAGTGCTGAAAAAATCGAGTTTTGCAACGAGTTCCATACAAAATTTTATGCAATGATTTTTTCATAATGCAACCCATTTGAGTTGCATAATGTTCATAATGCAACTCAAATGAGTTGCATTATGAACATTATACAACTATTTTTCATTATGCAACTCATTTCAGTTGCATTATGAGTCAGTTCAGAAAAATTGGCCATTATGATACCAAAATGAGTTACATAAAATGTAAATTATGATACTGAATTGCATAAATGCATTTAATTTACTCGGTGGAATTGGGTGCAAAAAAGGTTTTCTCAACACAGCGTAGTTTAAAAGACATTATGTAATTTTTCTGACAAAATAAAATGACGGAAACGTGTTGTATGGTTCAATTTGATCTTAAGCTGTACGTGAAATCATAAAATTGAGAAATAATTTTTCTGTATTTTCATAAATTATCCCGGCTAGGCGACATATTTTTCTGATAAAACTCTGTGTTCCTGATGATTCCTCCAATAGGGCTTACCCTCCTGATGTAGTCATAACTGAGCTCATGATAGAACTAGCGGTTTTATCACAGCATTTTTTTGGTTTATGTTACGGCCACGAAATCTTTTGTTGGTTTTATGCATTGCCTCACAGTTTTGTGTATTTGTTTACAAAAATAAATCTCTCCGACAACAACCGCAAATGCAAGTTTTATTGAAATGGTATATAATAAGTGATAAAACCAATTCATGCCTACTTGCAAGTCTTTAACTGAAGATGTTTATAGCAGAAGTTATATGATAGTTTTATGGAACGCAAAAGGTTCAAAGTAAAAAACTACCACATAAAACTAGTTTAGAACAATAAGTTTTTTGACATGCTCGTATAAAACCAGGATAAAACATGAATAAACCTTAAAGGCATGCTGATTGTTACTTGGGAATGGCCTACCTTTTCTTCTGTTCTTTTCCACACTAAATGTAACAAATAGATGCTTCTGAACCGCAGCACAGTGATGCGAGGGCGGCGAAAAGTCAAAAAATCAACTCTCAGATATGGGTCCTGTATTATTTTTGTACTATTTCTATATGTTTTGAGAGCTTATTACCAAAGTTTCAATAAGATTGGACCGAAATTGATATTTTTACAGCATTACAAAGTATGTGTTGAAAAGTGTTGCATTTTTAGTTTCTTTGTAAAATGTATGGGGAAACGAAAAACAATTCAACTAAGTTTTCAAATATGAGGACGCAGTTGGACACATTTCACGCTATGCTTATTTTGAAGATTTTCATGTCGTCTTTCAGAAAATCAATGGGTCATCTTGCGCAAACTTGCGCAACATATGTTTTAAGTCCCTTGAACATAGAGTATGATACAATATTTAGTACAAAATAATACCGTTCGTCCCTGGACTTGGTATGCATATCATTGTAGTCAGGGTAAAAGCATCTGGTAATCTGGGTTCTTTTTTTCGTTTGTAGCTGAGATTGGTGATGCTAAAACGATTTCATTGCATTTATGTGTTATTCACTTGAGCCAAGTCCAAGCTCACACGTCCTAGAGTTTAACGGAGCCGTACATGCAGTTCGAATGAAGGCAGCGTTCAGTCGTTAACCCTATTAGTATACTAGGGTCAATATGACCCAAATTCGAATATAAAACAGGCATACCTTATTTATTTATGCACGGAGACTTATTATTCTGGGGTAACATAAAATGCCATCAACATTTTCGATTAAGTATAAACCGTACAAGCTGAACAAAAAAATTACAAATAATACACTAGGGTCATATTTAAACGCGGAAAATCAAACCCTTACAGCCCAGTGACATTTTAACCTAACAACACCATTTTATATATCATTCGATTGAAAATTTTGTTAAGAACTCGATGTTGAAGCAAAAAAAATATTTGTGGTACAATGGTCACCGGGAATCGACTACAAAGCATATCATGTTGACCATAACACTTATCGCATCTTCAACCATTTAGGTTCTATAGGAAACCTGGTTTTAAGTAAAGTTAAAAAAATATGTTTACACTATAGGGTATTCTGCTGGTTGAAACTTGGACAGATCATCGATAGCGGAAGCTATGCTAGAAAATTTTCAGATGTTTCGTGGTGTCCCGGGGAACTTGTGGCAAGAAACATGTATGTGGTAACGTCAAAACATGGCGTGTAACAACTCTTTCGTGTGATGTTTTATGAATGTTCTTCGGGTTGTGCCTGAACGGATGGGCTTCAGGAGAAAAGGTCGAAGTACAGAACGTCTAAAGACAAAAGGTCGAAAGTCTATGGACAAAAGGTCGAATGGACAGAAGGTCGAATGAACAAAAGGTCGAATGGACAAATTGACAAATGGACGAATGGACAAAAGGCTGAATGGACAAAAGGACGAATGAATAAAAAAAAATAGTAAAATATGCTCTCAGGGGGTTGTTGGACCAAAGGTCAAAAATCAAAAGGTCGAAGGTCAAAAGGTCGAAAGGTCGAAATAAATTAAATAACTAGGACAAAACGTCGAAAGGATAGAAGGACGAATAGACCAAAGGTCGAATGGGCAAAAGGTCGAATGGACAAAAGGTCGAATGGATAAAAGGTCGATTGGACAAAAGATCGAAACAAAAAAATAATAGTACAGAAGGTTGAAAGGACAGAAGGACGAATGTTGAATTGACAACATAAAGAAGAGAAACAATGCCGATGCGACCATCTTTTTTCCTGCTTTTTGTTCTCACTGCAACTTGACCTGCATCTCTTCAACTTAGAGTTTTTGTAGCGCTTCCACAATTATTAAATGAAGGGTTTCTTTTGCTTTCCATTGTATTGTATTTGTATATTGCATAATAGGCATAATACCACACTATATCCAGGAAGTCGACATTTTTTTTCTGACCGTAATCGAACCTCTAATCTGGGCTTATTATAATAGTTGGTGTTTACCTGGTATAAGTGTTTTGAAGAACTTATACCTCTTTTGAACGATGGCTGTTCTCTCGAGTAAGGCATCGTGCACAAATTACGTAACGCTAAAGGGGGAGGGCGGAGTCCAGCTTAGCGTTACAATCCATACAAAATATTTTTGGTTTTCATACAGAAAGCGTTACAAGGGGGAGGGGGGAGTCTGAAAATGCCGATTTTAGCGTTACGTAATTTGTGTACCATGCGTAACTTGTTGATCGTTGATCGTTCATGCGTAACTTGTTTTTACAGTTATTGGCGTGAATACTAATGCCTTTTTTAATTAGTATTCTACATTCTTCTGAATAATATTCCTTCTAGTAATGCTAAAAAATAATAAGCGTACTTACGAATAATACATTTGTTTCTTATATTTTTAATCTTGAAAAAATTGTCATTCTGTCCAGCTATATTGTCCCAGAGTGTTATCCTTCTTTAATTCATAGCCTGTTCTACGACATTCTTTGTCAAAGTAATGGTTGGAATTTTAAATGGCAATATTCCAATCAAATCTTTTTTCTTCAATCCATAGGCTACCTTGCAAGTAAATGGTTGTTGTTTCGAATAGCAATGTAGTACCTTTTGCCTTTTCTACCCTTTGTCCATTTAACCTTTTATCCATTCGACCTTTTGTCCTACAACCTTTTGTCATTAAATTTTTTGTCATATATTCAACAAGCTTCTTTATAATTACTATCGTCGTATGCAATCGATTCATCCATGGATATCAAATGAATATTATTCTTATTTTTTTTTCTGTTTTTTTATTATTAGGATAAGTCAAAAAGAAAAATTAAAAGTTTGAACATAATTACTGATCAACCGAAATGTATAACTAATTTAAATGGTATTGTTGTAATGACATATTGAGCAATTTGAGGAACTAATTTATAACACACCAACTGATTCATATTTCAATAATTTTTAATAATCAAGCTGAGTTTTTGCTCAATATAACACAAATATTAACAACTAGCTGACCCGACGTGGCTAGCCACGTTCTCACAATCCCGAGAATTATGACGATGGCTTAAAAATGTTGGTATGCATTTTTTGCTTATCTACAACTTTATTCAGAAACCATATTTATTCCTCTGAAGTGTTCTAGAATTTCCTTCTTCTTAATCTCTTTGCAATGTAAGGTTACAAAAACTTCTCCGAATTCTATACAGAAAGTTTTTTAATATGCTATTATTTGTGAAAAATACTCGAACATGTATGTTCTTGGTTTGATTCCTACGAAGAATGTTTGAGAATGTTCATGAATCTTCGATTTCATCACCTGATTCTCAAAGGAATGTTCCTAATTTTTTTAAATTAGAAACAGAATGCTTCTAAATATTCCATTATTTATCGAAAATTCACGAACATTTTAAGGATTTCCTGCATTAGAGAATGTTCTAGAATATTCCAAAAACATGCGTATCTTTATCTTCTTCTCATTCCTCTTCTCCAACTTCTTCGCCCACGAAAGTTTCAGAAATTTCCTTTAATTCGAAACAAAAACTTTACGAATATGTAATTAATTTATTATGGAAAATTTTGAAATACGCCTGTCCTTCCTTCGAAATATGTACTATAATATACATAAGTAACCACGGTACTGAAGCCTTATTGCATGCAGATATACGATGTATTTTGTGCAATCATTACTTTATATGCAAACTTAAGGTTGACTGGAAATGGGCAATTATGCGACTGCTCCAAGATTAAACCAGTATAATCTTAATTTGATTCTATAATTGCCCACTTCCACTTTACATCAACCTTAAGTTTGCATGTAAAGTAATAATTGCACTAAATACACCATAAATCTGCATGCAAAAAGGCGTCAGCACCCGTGGTTACTTGGGTATTCTTTTCCTTGTTTTAGTTCCGGAAAATTTCTTCCAATAATGACGAAAAGCATATTGATTCCTTCAAAGAATATTCTAGGATGTTCCAGACTCTTATTTTTCTTCTTGTTTTTTTTTTTGTATTTTAAGCCGAGAATTTTCATTATGTTTGGAAAACTCTTGAACATTTGTATTTTCATCTCTACGGGTCATACGCAATGTTCTAGAATACTGTTCTTCTCTTCTGATTCTTCCTCTTTGCCCAGGAAAGTTAGAAAAATGTCTTCATATTTGAAACAGAAACCTCTCGAATTACATTGACGGTCTGATAGAAAAGGAGTTTCTTCGAATTCAATTCTTCGACTTCGATTCGACTTCAATCTCGAACACTCAGATCATATCATGCTGGCCTCACCGAAATATACGTGAAATATTTCAGTCAAACTTTGCTAAGTTGCTTAATTTAGATTTAGAAAATGGTCATCCCTCAAGGAGATTCTTGAGCATTCTGGAATAACAATTTCCAGAAGTTTCCTCAGAAGCCATTGTAAATATGCGAAACATTTCACTCAGCAATGGACTCATCAGAAGCGCCAGAAGGTATACTATCATGTATGCAGAAATAAAAAAACGCCAGAAAGTATACTTCCAAGTATACACCTTTAACTGTTACAGGGTTCTGATCTCTGAAATGGTAAGAAACTTCTAGAAGCTTCTCAGGAACTGCGAATTTTTTATTTCATTTCAGTCACCGTGAATTAATGTGCGAAGCGCATACAGCCAAGCAGTAAACTCGTGGGTATTAAGCAAAATTATGCTGAGGGTAAGAGAACTTCCAGAGACTTCCGGAAAGTTCTCGAAAATTAAAGTAGTTTAATAATTCAGAACATTCCAGAACGTTATTTTTTCTGGAACTTTCAGTAATTCCAACAAAATTAGCAGCTGAGAAGCATGCTTTGTTCCAATTGGGACGTTTGGCCAAGAAGAAGAAGATGTTTCATAATATTGCATCTTTTTTTCTGGAGCGTCCAGAAACTTCTAGAAGGTCTCGAATATTTAAGAAATTCAATACTCCGGAAAATTCCAGAACCTCTTCTTCTTTTTTCTGGAGCTTTCAGTAACTTCCAGAAAGTTCTTGGAATTTTCAGAATATTCATGTTCCAGATCATTCCAAAAAAGTTCTTATTATTTCTAAAGTGATACAGCTATGGTGAAACATTTCAATGAAACATTTCAAAGCGTGACGGAAGGACAGACAACTCTGGGCTTTTATATATATGATTGTTTTATTTATAAAGCCGCGATTTATAAAAAAATCTTAGACGGTTCCATATATTTATGTACTTGCACATGTTCATTTGACTTTTGAGTAGAGTAATGTTTTCTAGATGGCCATCTAGAAAAGGTGCTGAAATAACTACTAATGTACATATTTTTAAAATTCATGAAGAATGGTGTTTGGCAAGATGGAGTTTGGAACCATCAAAAAAAAATGTCCTCTTCCCCGAGGGAACCAGGACTTCCGGAATGGTCGTGAAAGTTGCCAATCTAGCTCAAACTTCCGGAAATGATTTCTTATGGAACGTGTTTGCAAAATCATGAAAAATGGTGTGTCGCAAGATGGGTTTTAAAAACATCAAAATATTGTCCTCTTCCCCAAGGGAACCAGGATTCTGGAACGGCCCTAAAAGTGGCCAATCTCGCCCAAATGTCCGGAAATGACTTCTACTGGACATATTTTTCAAAATCATGAAAAATAATGTGTCGCAAGATGGGTTTCAAAAATATTCGAAAATTATCCTCTTCCTCGAGGGAACCAGGATTCTGGAACGGTCCTGAAAGTGGTCAATCTCGCTCAAAGTTCCGGACATGACTTCTAATGGAACGTGTTTGCAAAATCATGAAAAATGGTGTGTCGCAAGATGGGTTTTAAAAACATCAAAATATTGTCCTCTTCCCCAAGGGAACCAGGATTCCGGAACGGTCCTGAAAGTGGCCAATCTCGCCCAAAAGTCCGGAAATGACTTCTACTGGACCTATTTTTCAAAATCATGAAAAATGGCGTGTCGCAAGATGGGTTCTAAAAATATCCAAAAATTGTCCTGTTCCCCGGGGGAACCAGGATTCCGGAATAGTCCTAAAAGTGGCCAATGTGACTCATGGGATGTCAAAATGTCTTCTTGGTAACTAATTCTAATAAATAACAAAGTTTGATAACCTGTGAAGGTATATAATTCATGTTAAGACTTTTCGCCACCTTTTGTATGGAGCCGCATCACTGTGCGCAGTGTGCCGCATCCAGGGGCAGCTGATCGTCGAGTATCAGGGTTTTCATCGAGCTGACTAGGATCCGTAGCTGCACTTCATAGTCGTCTTCGGTTTCAGGTTCACTGTCTTCATCAAAGCGAATGCTGTGCCTTGCAAGATAAATCCGCGAGAAGCGATTGTCTTCTTCTGTTTAATCCAGTTGTCAAAATACGAGCGCACCACTGTGAGCGGTCTTCAATCCATTTCATCACTCTGATCACTTATTGCAGTGGTCACCAAACTGCGGCCCACGGGCCGCAAGCGGCCCTCGACCAGGTTTTGTGCGGCCCGCGAACTGATTTTGAAATATATTAGAAAGTGGCCCACTCATAGGTTCTATAATGAAAATCAGAAACTTCACTGTATTTTAAAACTTTCATGAGAATGAATATTTTTCCAATATCATGGAGAGTTTTTATAATGAAGTAAGAATTTTCAAAAGTTTCACAAGCTGTAAAGGACTACTTTTCGAATTTTGTTCAAAAATTTTCAAAACCATATTCGAAACTGTTGTTAGGAACGGTGTATTTCGCTCAAATAATGAGTTTAGGCTAAACTCCATAGGTTCTCTGCCATAGACTTTAGGTAGCAGAACTCGGCATTGAAAATTAAATTGATTTAACAAAAATGAAATTAAAATAATTTTGTTTTTATCGGCGAAAAAATCCTTATATTCGATATACTTTACATTCAGCACTTGTACCAAGAAACTATTAAAAAAAAACAGAATATTTGCTTTACAATTTCTTCATTCCCCTAGCAACACTTTTGGGAATTCCTCTTAAATATTTATTCAAATCGGCTACAAAAACTTGCACACTTGCAGAAAATCATGTCTGTTAGTTTTTCTTTATTAGCGTCCTATAAAGAAAAACTTTTTAAAAATCATCATGGATTTCCAAAAAATATCTCCAGGCAGTTTTTCGGAATTTCTTCCGAAAACCCTGGAATCCCTATAAATCATTCTAAAATTTCTCAATATCCACAAAAAGTCCCAAAAAATCACATAGTTCTAAGGTTTTTTTTAAATAAAGGGTTGGAAATACTTTTCAGTAAATCCCTAAGCTACAGTAAGAAACTCCATTAGCTCAATATTATTAATACCAAGAAATAGAAAACTTAAATATTGCGGTGCTGATAACCCTGTTTTCAATTTCCTATGATATTAGGGATTTTTCTTATAGTGAAATAAAATCTCCTGATTTTTTTTTTGCTTTTGTTCAATATTTTCAATAAAATCAAACAAATTAATTTTGTGTTGAATCTTAAAAATTGTTGAAAATAAACTCTTGAATGACTTGCGGCCCGCAGTCTCTTTTCAAAATTCAATTTTGGCCCGCAAAGACAGCTAGGCTGAAGATCACTGACTTATTGGAATTATTAACAGCTTTCGGGTTCAGCTTAAAAACCAAAAGAACTACTGTTTTCGCTGTTTGATTTTTCGGTCACTTTTATCGTCCGGTTTCGGCGATGAGCTTAGTTTGCCACTATTCACTCGTTTCAACTAGTCGCGCTGCACTGTAACTTCAGCCAGGTTGGCTACGGATTTTGCCATTCTCTGGGCGGCCTTTCTCCTCTCACGCTTTGCAACGAATTTGTAAATTGTTATCACTAGTTGCAGCGATACGATTGCAATAATTATTAATAGTTTCGTTTCATGACCGATATGGAACTCGGTATGAATGTCTTGATTGTTGATTATTGTCACTTCTCCGTCACCGCTTTACTTCACTGCGGGACTGGATTTTTGGTTTCCCATTTTTTTCACAGGTTCACTGTCCTGTCACGGTCGCCATGTTATGACGGATGTCATCATTGGCTTAGATATGACCGACCCGCTCGGTAGGTTGGTTCAGACTGTTTTATTGTATTTCAAACTAGGGTATCGCGCTACTTGAGCGGTGGCTTCTATATTCGTCTGTTTGCCACTATAACTCAGTCAATTTTGAACCAATTGACTTGAAATGTTGTACACGAGTAGATACTATACCTATCTCACTGCATTTGGTTCAAATTTGACTGAGTTATTGTGGAAAACAGACGAAAATAGAAGCCACCGCCCAAGTGGCGCGATTCCCTATCTTATTCTAATGTATGTACGCGCAAAGGTCCGAGACACTGCGCATATATAAAAATGCTGAGATCGCATGGTTCCCACGGAAAGGTAGGAACGATGCACACGTATTGCATTTCGGGTTACATGCGCGGTGTAACCGAATCCATCACACTGCGCCCTGTTAGCACGGTCGTCATGCGGCCTAGCATCTGCGTGAAATGCTATATCGGCCACCGCGGAGGCGCATTACAGCTACAGTTTACTTTGACGACCACAAAAACCTCATAGGTAGTACACACCAACTCCTGAACGAGGTATTTACCAGTCGTCCATATCGCCGCCATTTTCCTGGTCCCATCCGAGACCCAGTTGCCGTTGCCAGCAGGTACTCGGTATGGGTCCGATATGATGGCGATATCCGTCTCCCACTCAGAAACCGCCTGACAAAGCAGTTGCTGAGCCGCATCACAGTGGTTCAGGTTCAGCTGCGTTACCTGCACTGTGATTTGTTGTTCACTGAGGCTTTCTTGAAGGCCGGGCACCCTGGACCACCCATAGAATGTCTGTTTTTCGAGGATTTACCGGTACAGATCATGCAGATGGGCGGACTCGTGCAGCTTTGGGCCTTATGACCTTCAGCGCCGCATCGCCTGCACAGTTTGCGCCTGTCGGGGCCTTTGCAGTCCCACGACTTGTGTCCTGGTTCCAGATACCTGAAGCAAACCTCTGGTGGCTCGTGGAATGTCAGGTGACATACACACCAGCCCACCTTTATACTCCCTACTTTAACGGACTTTTTAACGTCCGCCACAGGTTGCTGAACCAAAGCTATCTGTGTCTCTGCTGGAGAGAGCTTAACGGCTGCGGCTGCCACCTGCACATCGCACTGTTGCCGCAGCGCCGTGACGAGCTCTTCCACTTCGGTGATCTCGTCAATGTCCTTGACCTTCAGAGTCGCCTCATGTGTCAGAGCCCTCACGTGCACACCCTCACCAAAGACCTCATCTGCCAGCCTCTTATAGGCGGCGCCCTTGTGCTCCTTCTGGCGCTTCAGCTCCAGGATCATCTCACCCGTACGAGTACGTCTAATACTGCGTACGTCGGCTCCAAGACCCTCAAGCTTGGCGTCGCTTCGCATCGTCTTCAAGACGTCCGAGTACTTGGACTGTTCCGTCTTGATGACGATCGCGTCGCCTTTCTCGCGCCTGGCACCTACCCTCCTACGCCTTGGCTTGGCGTCCTGCACTACTACCTGCGGATTCGCCTTCTTCTTCCTCTTCCGCTCTACCTTATTCCAAGGGGGGTCTTCCCCTTGGATCGCCCTGCTCTGTGGCTGCTGAGGGCCCACCAGCGGTCGCAACCCCTTGTTCCCATCGTTCCGGGACGGGCCAGCCTTTTCAGGCCCACCCTTCCCAGCTTTCCGGGAACCCTGGCTGGGGTCCGACCTTCCGGCATTATTACCGACTTTCGGGGTAATGATTCGCCTGGCCTTGCGGGCACCACCAGACAGCTCCTCGCCTGACGGTTGCCTCGCCCGCTTCTGCGATTGCTTGCTTTTCGGAGGGAAAACGTAGGTCCGACCTTACTAGTGGCGACGAAGTGGTGTTAGGTGGTGAAAAGTTTTACTTTGTGGATGAATTTATTTATCTTGGCAGTCAAGGGACGTGTGTGTGATAATGATGCTACCCGCGATGTGAGAATACAGATTGCGGCTGCAAATCCAGCTGTAAGTCCCGTATACTGCAAACGAAGACATAATCGTGCTGTACAAGATTCTGATTTTTCCCGTCATTTTTACGGCTATGAATCGTGGACGTTGAGAGAAGTTGATCAGGAAAGCTTTGGAGTCGTTAAGTGCTGCGGCAGTAAATTGAAGAACGGTATCTGGCGGCGTCGCATGAACTACGAATTGTACCAAGTATATAAAAAGATGAATATGGTTAAGCGAATTCATCTTCGGCAGGCTGCAGTGAGACGGATACGTAGCTCGTATGCCGGTGGAACGACCAGCTAAAACCAAATTCATCAGATAACCATAAACGGACCGTCACCTTCGTGGACGATCTGAAGGCTGCAAATTGTCAGAGCGACTGGAAAGGATTGGTTCAGAACCTAAACAAGTCAAGACGAATGCTCGGCTTAGACTCACCGCTACGAGTTGTAGCCCATCAAGTATTAGTGACTTTGATTTCAGAGTTCCATGAATTTGGGCCAGTCTGACAAGTTCACGTAATTTGACTGGGAGAAATCAGTAACCCAAGGGGGTTCATGTCCAACTACCCACAGGCCCCCGGGTATGCACACCACCGGTGGTTGTGTATAACCTGCTCCAAACTGCAGGATGATATTCACACGACGAGTCGGACACAATGATAGTGTTTTATACAGTACCGCTGGTGCTGATGTTCTCCAAGCAAAGAGTGGGAAACGATGATGTCTCTGCCTGCCTGCGAATACGAGGAGGCACGACGGCGTACCTCTGCAGAGACATTTCAAGCACTGCATCTGGTGAAGCTGCCGGTAGTAGCAGCAGCTTCTGATCCTGCTTATACGGTGCGGAAAATGATGGAATTGGTGCCACCATCATCCTCGTCGTCGTCAACCAAGTCATCATCGCCGTGCGGACTCGAAGTGGGGGAGGAGCTTTCGACCAAACACTCGTACTCGTGTGCTCTTTTGCTTCCCATTACCTACCTGCAGCTGGGATGTTTCTGCTGTTCTGTACAAAGTATAGTGCTATGGCTATATGTTTGCCAACGCGATTCCTCGCATGCCTCATCATAACGAACGATGCCGCCGGTCGAACGACGTCTGACGTACGATAAAACTGAGAAGCTCGAATCTGTCGGGAAAGTTGATGGTACTAGAATTGCGGCGGTGGTAAAAACTAACATCAATAACATCAGCATAGAGCCCAGCAGCAACGGAACAGAGAGGTGGTATCAAATCCGCAGCGATGAACGTTGACGATGACGACGATGCCGACAGGAGGAAGTTTTCCCCGGCAGCAGTGGATGCGTGTACGGCATAAGGTCGGTTAGTTTAGTAAAGTGCCGGCTGGGCTGCTAAGGCTGGGTGGTGGAAGTAGTTCCTTTGGCGTTACTCCACTTCTAATCCTGGGCAAGCTTTGGTCACATTCAATTTTGGACACTGGGAAGTATTTGGTTTCACATTTTCCTATGCATTTTCTACATGCATTTAGTTATCTTTTAGATGTCAAATTTAAATTGAAATATTAGAGCAAATATATCCAAAATACGTAACGTTCAATTGATTAAAAAAATAAGCAGTCGAATAAAAAAATGAATATGTAAATGAATATATTTTCATACAACATTCTTGGAAGGGAATAGCTATACTTTATCCCAACTCTTTTATTCAAAGTACTGTCATCGCACTTTGTTGAATACCCTAACCCTCTAGGATGCATATTGAGAACGCTAGAGCGTCGTAATGAAAGATAAAACTTATCTAGAACAATTTCAGCAGATCTAGATCAACACCGAAGACGTAAGATTGTAGTACTAACCAATCCAAATCAGATTGTCGAAGACTCCAACCCTCTAGGATGCATACCGAGAACACTAGAGCGTCGTATTGAAAAATAAAACTTATCTAGATCAGTTTCCGCAGATCTAGAT
Source organism: Aedes albopictus (assembly GCF_035046485.1). NCBI lineage: Eukaryota > Metazoa > Arthropoda > Insecta > Diptera > Culicidae > Aedes > Aedes albopictus. Next base: position 219,274,455 of record NC_085137.1, on the reverse strand, counting down.
CAAAATCGAAGACATAAAAGTGTAGCACCAATCAATCTAGACAACTTTGCTGAAGACCGTAACCCACTAGGATGCTTGGCAAGAGCACTGGAGCACTTGTTCGTCGAGAGCCACATTTGATCGTAGCTAGGGATGTTCAAGATAGTTGCGAACATTTTGTATTACCTTATTTTATGTTGTCACGACTTAAATTTGACATGCTAATAAAAACATAACAGATTTTTTAAAAACGTTCCTCATTCGCGCTATTATGTTTCCAGTTCAAAACCGAATTAGCGAATTTTTTTTTTCTTTTACTCCCGCTGCTTTTGCCTTGCGTTAGACACTATGTCGGAAGTGGGGCGCTGTATTGTACACCTGGTACTCTATACAGCGCCCCACTTCCGACATAGTGTTTAACGCAAGGCAAAAGCAGCGGAAGTAAAAGAAAAAATGTCGCTAATTCGGTTTTGAACTGGAAACATAATATTCTGAAGAAAATCCCTAAAAACATAAGTTTTGTATAAAAAAAGTAGAAAAGTTGTGTCGAAGATTCCTGAAATAAAATTGAAAATCGGTTCACAGGCGCTGAGAACGAGCAGCTCAAACTTTAAGTTCCTACTATTTTCTTATCTCGGTGAAGTGTAAAAGCACTTGCTTCGGCCAACTATAGGTCAAAGTTAGTTATCGCTTGTCGAACTCAAATCGAGGAGATTAATTCAGCAAATGCTGTTCACTTCGTATGGGTACCTGGCCATTCTTCCATCAGTGGAAATGAAATGGCTGATAAGTTAGTTCGCACTGGAGCATCATATGGCTGCAATGGTCCTGAGCCAGCTATTCCGTCATCGAAGTGTTGGATAAAGCTTTATACAACTGGGCTGCCACTCAGCCCAAACAATAGGGGAACTGCGGCCATAACGCCCATAGGGGGCAAGTTGCGCCATCCTTGTTTTAGGCAAACCACGTTATTTTAAGTACTTTTTGCAATTGCAATCGCTAAAATAAGAAAAAAAAAGCTTCTTCACATTTGAGTTTACATATTTTTACTGAAAAAATTGTACAAAAACTTCGAAAAAAGATTTTGGTTACTTTTGATGTAATTTTAGCCTGTCAAATGTTTGCACTTTTTTACATCATTTAAAAGATTTTTTTTCTCGCTATCCCCAGAAACTGTTTTTCACACTACCATTATTTGTGTACCAAGCGGAAAAAGTATCAAATTTGACCCTTACAACTTTTTTACAAGGGTCCAAACTTCTGAGGCATATGTGGGGTAAAATGCCCACCCCTAGTTATTTACATTAAAATAGCCATTTAGATCCAGATTCTGGCACAAATTATGCAGAACACAAGTTGGAACTAAGCAACAGCACATTTTTACTATAAATAAGTTCACTAATCACACAGCCATGCGTCATTTTGTAGTAATTATTGATAAAACAGCTAACTATGACGTTTACAGGGAATTGACCCATAATTACAGGTGATCCATAATTATGTAATTACTGTATACCATTCACGAACAATAACAGTTGACAATAAACCAGGCGCGCTAGTATATGTACACAATTTGGCATCCTGGCGTTAGCTGTGGCTAGTGGCGCGTTTTACCCCGCATTAAAACTAAAATTCTGAAAACTAAACTTTTTTTCAAATTTGAATTTTTCAGTAGTAAAAAATAAAACTGGTTTATGGTTTCTTCCATTTGGAAAGAAACATGTTGGTGCTTCATTACATTACATACATACATTTATTTGTTCAACATCATTAAGATAAGACATAATCAACAATAGTACGCCACAATACTCGGTTTGTGGCTGCCGCTCTCCATCCTCGGTCGCGCCCAATGCTCGCCAAGTCACGCTCCACCTGGTCCGCCCATCGTGCTCTCTGCGCTCCACGCCTTCTTGTGCCAACCGGATCCGTTGCAAACACCAGCTTTGCAGGGTTGTTGTCCGGCATTCTTGCAAACTGGCCTGCCCAACGTATCCTTCCGGCTTTGGCCACCTTCTGGATGCTGGGTTCGCCGTAAAGTGCAGCGAGCTCGTGGTTCATCCTTCTCCGCCACACACCGTTCTCCTGCACACCGCCGAAGATCGTTCTTAGCACGCGTCGCTCGAAAATTCCGAGTGCTTGTAGGTCCTCCTCGAGCATGGTCCATGTCTCGTGCCCGTAGAGGATCACCGGTCTTATTAGCGTTTTGTACATGGTGCATTTGGTGCGTGGGTGAATCTTTTTCGACCGCAGTTTCTTCTGGAGCCCGTAGTAGGCCCGACTTCCGCTGATGATGCGCCTCCGAATTTCTCGGCTCACGTTGTTGTCAGCCGTCAGTAAGGATCCGAGGTAGACGAATTCCTCCACCACCTCGAAAGTATCCCCGTCTATCGTAACATTACTACCCAGACGGATCCGGTCGTTTTCGGTTCCGCCTACCAGCATGTACTTTGTTTTTGAGGCATTCACCACCAGTCCGACCTTTGCTACTTCGCGTTTCAGGCGGGTGTACAGTTCTGCCACCGTTCCAAATGTTCTAGCGATAATGTCCATGTCGTCCGCGAAGCACACAAATTGACCGGATTTTGTGAAAATCGTTCCCCGGCTGTTGAGCCCGGCTCGTCGCATCACACCTTCCAGCGCGATGTTGAAGAGTAGACATGAGAGTCCGTCACCTTGTCGCAGTCCCCGGCGAGAAACGAATGAACTGGATAGTTCACCCGAAACCCTTACGCAGTTTTGCACACCGTCCATCGTTGCTTTAATCAGTCTAGTCAGCTTCCCAGGAAAGCCGTTTTCGTCCATGATTCTCCATAGCTCTGCGCGGTCGATACTATCGTATGCCGCTTGGTGCTTGATGTTAGTGCCAAAAAAATGTGTATTATAAAGGGTTTCGTGGTTGAAATTGGACTCTTCCTTAACGTGGGCATCTTACCCCCAGTTCCCCTACTGGAATAAATAGCTTGGAGTCATGTCGTCAAACAAAATTGTATTGTACTGAGCCATCTTCAAGGGTGGCAAAGTATGCACCTAACAAATCTGTCGAAGCAAAATGACAGCTTGCTGGCCAAAGCATTGACTGAGCATTGACAATGCTCAACATCTTGTCATTAGTGTCAAACAGATGTTTGGTTCATTCCTTGTTAAATATTTTACGCTGTGTACTAGACGTGCGTGCCGAAGCAGTTTTCATCGGCGGCGGCATTAATAGTAGGCTCAGTGTACCAGTTATGGCTATAGTACGTCAAATTCGCCATAGTTGATTTTCAAACTTTAAAGATGAAAATCAGCAAGAAAAAAAAATAGAAGATCCTCAGATATTCCTCCACGGGTGGAATCGTATTTCTACAGAGATTTATAGAAACCTCTTTTTTTCGGTGACCCTTAAACAACCCCTTCCAGTATTTATTTCTTGATGTTTCTCCAGAAATATCTAAAGAAATTCTTCTTGGAATTACTGTACAGCATTCTGCAGCTTTCCAGGCATCTGAAGCAAAAATCCTTGAGAAAAATCATATTTTGAGAAATTTCTTTTGATGATTCCTTTAGGTGAAGTATTCCTAGAGTTCCTCTAGGGAAATTGTTTCAGGGAATTTTACCCACTAATAACATTCAAACATTGTGCAAGAAATTCTTTCAAGAATCCAAAAGTACATATCTCCAAAAGTTCTTCCATGGTTTGTTCCAAATCATCCTTCAAAAATTCATTAAGAGATTTATTCAAGAATTCCTCTAGTACCTTTGTCTGCAATCTTTGCACGGCCTCATGAAGATTTTTTTTTCAAGGGTTCCTTCAGAAAATTCTGCATGATTTAATTCAGAAATTCCTCAAGAGTGTCTTTCAGAAATGCCTTCAGGGATTTTCTCAGAAACTTCTCCAGGATTTTTTCCTCTAATTTTTCCAAAAATTTCTCATAACTTTATTCAAGAAATTCCTCTAAAGCCATTTCAGGTTTTTTTTATATCCCTCTGTTGGGAAAATAAAGCCACTACGTCGAATCAACTGAACTTTTGTGGCTAATCTCAGGAGGTCCTCCAGGTATTCCCCAGGGACCACTCCAGAAGCTCCTCCAACGGTTGTTTCTGAAATTGTTTCTATGAAATTAAATCTCATCGGGAAATTTCTAAACATTTCTATAGAAATTCCTCAAGGTATCCCTCGAAAAATAAATCCTACATATTTTATATAATTTCTTAAATTGATTCTGTAAATATCTGTGGAGGAATACACTAGCGTGCGCAGGGTTCTTGCTTAGGGGGGGCACCATAATAATGGTGCAACATATGTATGGTCGTGGTGCAAAATAGAATTATGGTGTTACACCCAATACAGTGATAGACATTCGTTTAGCCGAGACCAAAAAAAGTGTCAGGAAACCAATACAAAAGATTTTATGATAAAACTTTTTTATCGTAGTGATAGTATATCTAGTACTGTTTTATAAAAATGTGATACATCACACTTACACATACACTGAAACAAAAACGAGGGTAAAAACCCTTGAAATGTCATTTTTTACCTAGACATTCGTTTAGCCGAGGTAAATGAAAAATTGGTTTTCAATAGTTTTTTTGCAATTTCGTGAGTATATTTCGAGGATATACTCCAAGGCATTTAGTTTATGACGTGTTAGCAAGATAATTGACCTTAAAAGTTTATTTATTTGTGAAATTCAGAGAAATATTTAAAAAAAAAGTCCCGATGAGGAGAAGCGACGATAAACAAATTTATTTAAGAAAAATGATTTCTGTAAACACTCAAACGTAAGCTAGAATAGCAGTTTTAAAAATATGGCACAGCATCATTGTTATAAATGTTCAAATTATTGCATAAAAGGTCATGGAAAAATAAAGCATACTAGTTTTTGGTTGTTTAAACTTTAAAATGGGATTGATAAAAGCTAAAATAAATAGTTCTGCATTGAAATAAAGACGTGCCCTAATGCCTGTGGAGTGTACCTGTTTGATACTAGCATTACTAAATGAGTTAGAAGACTACTAAGTGAAAGAACTGCAAGTAGTGTCAGAATTTTTATACCCTGTTTATTTAAAAACAGATGATCATACAAAAATGCAAGATATGGTCAAACAACAATCACGAAACGCGACGCGAGATAAGACACGACACTTATGGTTCTTACAATCGTCAAAATAATTAAAAAATTACCTTAATGCCGACCGGTTTCGGGCTCAATGCAGCCCATCTACGGGACAATGTCCGACTGTACCATAAGTGTCGTGTCTTATCTCGCGTCGCGTTTCGTGATTGTCGTGTTTGTTCTTACGTTAGCACTAAGTACACAAATTAAAAGTATGGTCAAACAATTGGCTTATTTCATTCAATCTGAAGAAATATATTATAAATGAGTCTTAGTTGTGAACCACATTCATTTTTAACATGATTTATTTGAAAAGAATGTCTGAATTATGAAACAAGTAGTTCATGCTAGAAATTTGAATACTTTCGGTGCCATTTCTCGAAATATGAGCCGTCCAATGTATGTTATTTCAGCCAGAATACAGTCTGGAAGATATTGGGAGCTATTAGAAGACGTAATAGTAGTAAACGCTGTGATTTATACAAGTGAAACCATAATATTTCATCAAAACAATACTTAAATACGTGATTTTTTGATGGTTTGCGTTATTTGTTTCTGTTAAAAATATTGTTTTTCGTAAATTTTCAACCTGCTTTGGTCATGAAACTTTCATTGCATTCTTTTGAAACACTTCCGATAAAAATAACTACATCAAATCTAAATTTGGAAACATTTACAATATTATGACATATTTATATGAGATGCATGCAAAATTAATATGGCAACACTTCCAAAAACGACCTAATTCAAGATTTACAAGTCGATCTATAATGCAGGTCACCATACAACATGACGTTGTTGGATATTTTATGAAATTTGTTAATTTTTCATTATGGAATTCTAAAAAATGTTCAATTCGGCTAAACGAATGTCTAGGCAAAAAATGACATTTGAAGGGTTTTTACCCTCGTTTTTGTTTCAGTGTATATGTAAGTATGATGTATCACATTTTTATAAAACAGTATTAGATATACTATCACTACGATAAAAAAGTTTTATCATAAAATCTTTTGTATGAGTTTCCTGACACTTTTTTGAAATTTTTTTAGCCTCGGCTAAACGAATGTCTATCACTGTATGAATTGCCAAGTAGGGGTTTCAGCATGTTGTGGTGCTAACATCGCCAAGTACTTCATATTGGGATTCTGGAGAAGGCTTCGGATGGTAATGATTTCAAGGCATTACTAAATTTTAATATGAAGTCATTATCTCGACTCTTATAAAATTTTATAAACGTATCAAATACAATGGAGAATATCGAAAAAAATATCAATTATAGAAAAAAAAATATTGTCGTTGTGAAAGAATTTTGATCCTGAACAATTACACTAGTTTACAGCATTTTTGAACTCGGTAAGCTGATGATTGTTTTTGGTGTAGAATCATGCCCTGAGTTCGAAAACGCGAAGGAAAAAAATTACAGTAGAGCGGAAATTTTTTCGACTTTCCATACAAGGTTGATGATTTGAAATCGATTTTTGTTCTATTTTTAAGCAAAGTCGCTCACTTCACACATCTCATTCTCCGTAATCAATGATCCGATTGAGCTGAATTTTTTACTGTAACTCGCCTACATTTGATATGTCAAATAAACGTTGAGAAAGAATTTTTAAATTATTTTTTTCTTATTGAAAAAAATACATTTCTTCATATAATTTTGGAAATTATGCTAAAATTTAAGGAGATCTTCCCCAAAACTCGCCAATATCTTGAATTTTATCAATCTAACGCAAAACCTGCATTCAGATGATCGAATGGTATTATATTCAGCTTTTAATTTATGGAAAAAGATTTAAAATTGGTTGAACAAAACGCAAGGTATTTGAATTTTAGTAAATTCCATATTTTTAAAAGTTGTAAAACGCGATATTGAGCTAAAACTCAAAAACTGTTCTACTTTAATTTTTTTGAAGCACGGTTTCGAAATCAGCGCTAAATAATGCTTCAAAAATTTTGGTCGTTGACAGAAGTTCACGACTTTCGTTTTATTTTGTAAACTAGTGTTAGTGATGCTAGAATTGGAGAATGTCAGAACTCCTAGATAGAACATTTTGATCGGAATCCTTGTTGCAATCTACAGAGATTCCTCCATGATTTCTCCAAAGGTTCGTGCATGATTCCTCCAGGAATTCCCCCAAAAAATCTTCCAATTTCTCCTTCAGAAATTCCTCCAGGAAGTCTCAAATATATCTTCAGGAATTCCTCAAATAATTCCTCCAAGAATTCCTCCAGTAAATACTCTTCCAAAAATACCTCCAGGAATTCCTCCTGATTTTTTTTCAGGAAAAATCCTCTAGGAATGTCTGCCAGAATTCCCCCAATATTTCCTCCAGGGATTCCTCTAAGAATTGCTCCAGGGAATTCCCCAGAAAATTCTAAAGTAATTTTTGAAGAATATTTTCCTGGAATTCCTCGAAAAATTCCTCCAGGAGTTTCTCAACGAATTTCTTCAGGAATTCCTGAATCCATGAATTATTTCAAAAAATCCTTCTTAAATTCCTCAACAAATTCCTCTAGAAATTCCTTAAGAAATTTCTCGAAAAATAACGCCAGAAATTCCTACAGGAATTCCTCCCAAAAAATCCTCCAAGAATTCCTCATGAAGTTCCTCCAGGGATTTCTCCAGAAAATTCTCTAGGAATTTCTGCCAGAATTTCTCCAGAGAATCCTAAAAGAATGTCTCCCGGAAATCTTCCAAAAATTTTGCGAGGAATCTGTACAGGAAATCCTCCACAGATTCCTCCAGTAATTTCTCCAGGATTTTTTCCAGCATTTTTTTTTCAGGAATTCCTCCAAGAATTCAATAATAAATTTCTTCAGAAATTCCTCCAGATATCCTTTAGAAAATCCTCGAGGGGTTCAGACATTTCATTGGAAATTCCTCCAATATGCAACTAGTGATTTCTTTCAGAAATTCCTCCACGGATTCCTGCAGAAAATTCTAAAGGAATTTCATCCAGAACTCTTCCAGGAATACCACCAGGGAATCCTCCAGGAATTTCTTTAGGGTTTTTTCCAGAAATTTCTTCAGGAATTTCTCCAGAGATTCATTACTGAATTTCTTTAGAAATTCCTCAGAAACTTCTTCCAGATATTCCTTCAGGAATTCTTTCAGAAATTCTTCGAGGAGTTCTTTCAGACATTTCTCCAGGAAGACTCATATATTTCTCCAGAAATTCCTCAAATAAATCCTCCAGGAATTCCTCCAGTAAATACTCCTAAAATTCCTACAGAGATCCCTCCTGACATTTTTCTAGGAAAAATCCTGAGTGTCTGTCTGTCAGAATTCCCCCAATATTTCCTCAACGGATGCCTCCATAACATGCTAAAGGAATTTATCACGGAATTCTTCCAGGTATTCCTCAAGAAATTTCGCCAAGAATTCTTCTATGGATTCCTCCAGGAAATTCTCAAACAATTTCATCAGAAATTCCTCCAGAGATCCATCCATGGATTTCTTCAGAAATTCCACAAAAAATCCTCCAGGAATTCCAACAGGAATTCTTTCAAAAAATTGTCGAGGAAGAACTCCTAAAATTCCTCCAGCAATTCCTCTAGGAATTTCTGCCTGAGTTCCCCAAGAATGTCTCCCGGAACCCTTCCAAGAAATCCTCCACGGATTCCTTCAGGAATTTCTCCAGGATTTTTTCCAGCAATTTTTCCAAGAATTCCTGCAGGAATTTGTTCATAAATTTCTTCAGAAATTCCTCAAAAAAATCCTCCAGGTATTCCTTCACAATATGCTCGAGTAGTTCCTTCAGACATTCCTCCAGAAATTCCTCCGAGATGCCTCCAGGGATTTCTCCCCGAAATTCATCCATGAACTCCACCAGAAAATCCTAAAGTAATTTCACCCGAAACTCTTCCAGGAGTTCCTCGAATGATTCCGCGAGAAATTCCACCAGAGAGTCCTCCACGGAATCCCCTAGGAATTTCTCCAGGATTTTTTCCTGAAATTTCTTCAGGAATTCCTCCATGGATGTAATAATGAATGTCTTCAGAAATTCCTCCAGATATTCCTTCATAAATTCCTCGAGAAGTTCCTTCAGACATTCCTCCATCATTTATCCAGGAAGCCTCATATATTTCACCAGAAATTCCTCAAATAATTCCTCTGGTAAATACTACAATAATTGCTCCAGAGATTCCTTCTGAAATTTTCTTTTTGGAATTACTGTCAGAACTCCTACAATATATCTTCTAGGGATTTCTCTAAGAATTGATCCTCGCATTCCTCCAGATAATCCCAGATGAATTTTTAACAGAACTCTTCCAGGAATTCCTCCTAGAATTCCTCGAAAAATTCCCTCATGGATTCCTCCAGGAAATTCTCGAGGCATTTCTTCAGAAAATCCTCCGAGGATTCATCCATGAATTTCTTCAGAAATTCCGCAAAAAATCCTCCGGGAATTCTTTCAGAAATTTCATAAGGAAGAGCGCCAGAAATTCTACCAGGAACTCCTCCAGGGATTCCTCTAATCCTCTAATCCTCTGGGAATTTTCACCAAAACGACAGGGATTTCTCATTGCATTCCTCAAAGAATTCCTCCAGAACTTTTTCTAGGAGTTTCTCAAGGAGTTCCTGCAGGGATTCGTTGAAAAATTTCTTCAGAAATTCTTAAAAAATAATCCTGCAGAAATTCCTACCGAAATACCTTCAGAAATTCCTCGAGGAGTTCATTCAGAAATTTCTACATGAAGCCTCATATATTTCTCCAGAATTTCCCCAAATAATTCCTCCAGGAATTCCTCCAGTAAATACTCCAGAAATGTCTTCAGAATTATCTCAAAGAACTCCTCCAGAATTACGACCAGGAATTCCTTCAGAGATTCCTCATGAAATTTCTTTTAGAAAAAACCCTCTAGGAATGTCTGCCAGAAATTCTTCAATATTTCCTCCAGGGATTCTTCCAGGAATTGCTCTACAGATTTCTCCAGAAAATCATAAAGGAATTTCTCCCGTAACTCTTCCAGGATTCCTCCTGGAATTTCTTGAGCAATTCTTCCATGGATTCCTCCAGGAAACTCTACAGGAAATTCTCAAGGACTAGTAAATACTCCAGAAATTTCTTCAGAATTACCTCCAGGAATTCCTCCAGAGATTCCTCATGATTTTTTTTTTTCTAGAGAAAATACTCCAGGAATGTCTGCCAGAATTTCTTCAATATTTCCTACAGGGATTCTTCAAGGAATTGCTCTACAGATTCCTCCAGAAAATCCTAAAGGAATTTCTACCAGAACTCTTCCAGGATTTCCTCCTGGAATTTCTCGAGCATTTCATCCATGGATTCCTCCAGGAAATTCTCAAGGACTTCTTCAGGGATTCATTCCTTGAACGATTTATTCATGAATTTCTTCAAAAATTTATCCAGAAATACCTCCAGGAATTACTCCAGAAAATCCTCCAATCTCAAAGAAATGTCTCCCGGAACCCTTCCAAGAATTCCTTCAGGGATACCTCCATGGATTCCTCCAGGATTTTTTTCAGGAATTCCTTCAGAAATTCCTCCCTCCATGAATTCCACCAGGAATTTCTCAGAAATTTCAGGAAATCCTTCACGGAATCCTCCACATAATCCTCAATCAATTTCTCCCAGAACTCTTCTAGGAATTCCTCCAGGGATACTTCCATGGAATCCTCATGAAATACCTCCAGGGATTGCTGCGGGAATTCCTACATAAAATTCTCTAAGAATTTCTGCCAGAATTCCTCCAATATTGTCTCCAGGGATTCTTTAGAAATTCCTCGACTTATTCCTTCAGAAAATCCTAAAATAATTTTTCCCGGATCTTTTCCGGGAATTTCTTCAGGAATTCATCCAGAGATTTCTCCATGGATTCCTCCGAAATTTCTTCGGGAATTCATCCATGAGTTTCTTCAGAAATTGCTAAAAAAAATCCTTTATTAGGAATCCAGGAAGCCTTAAATATTTGTCCAAAAATTGCTTAAAGAATTCATCCAGGAATTTCTCTAGTTGTTCCACCAAAAAATTCTTCAGGAATTTATCCAGAAATACCTCCCGGAATGTAAGCATGGATTCCTCCATGAACTTCTCCAAAGATTCCTCAAGAAAATCTTCTAGGAATTTCTCCAGGAATGTTTCGCAAAAAATACCTCAAAGAATTCTTTCGGAAATTGCTCCAGGAATTCCTCCATTATTCCTTCAAAAATTCCATCGTTAATTCCATCTTGAATACCTTCGGGAATTTCTACAGAGATTCCTCCAGGAATTTCTACAACGACTCCTAAAGGAATTTCTGCTCGGATTTCTCCAGAAAATTCTGAAGAAATTTCTCCCGGAACTCTTCCAGGAATTCCTCGAGAAATTTCTCCATGGATTTCTACAGACATTTTTTCAGGATTTTTTTTCTGGAATTTTTCAAGGAATCTCTCCAGAAATTTCTCCTGGGACAACTATAAAAGTTTCTCTATTAATTGCTCCAGAAAATTATCTAAAAAATTCTTTATGGATTCCTCCAAGAATTCCTCTAGAATTTATCCATGAATTTCTCCAGAAAAAAAGCTTCTCCTGGAACTGTTCCAGGAATTCCTCGAAAAATTTCTTCAGGAATTCCTCCATGGATTTCGCCAGGAATTTCTTCAGGAATTCTTTTGCTCGAGGAGTTCGCTTAATCATTCCAGGAAGCCGCAAATATTTTTCCAGATTTTTTTCAAAGAATTCCTTCAGGAAATTCTCCAGAAATTCTTCCAGGAATTCCTACCTTTTTTTAGGAATTTCCCCAGAAAAACCTCTAGGAATTCTTGCAAAAGTTTCTCTAGTAATTCTCCAGGGATTCATCCTTGAATTCCTTTACGGATTCCTTCAGGAATTCCTCCTAGGATTTCAGCAGGGATTTCTCCAGGAATTTTCCAAAGCTTTCACTAAGATTTCCTCTATGAATGTCTCCAGGGATTCAGCCAAGTATTCCTCCTGAAAATCCTCCAGAAATTCTTGCAATAATTCTCGAAAGAATGCCTCCAGAAATTCCTCCAAGAATTTTTTCACGGATTCTTTCAAAAATTCCTTCAGGAATGCCTCCACTGGTTCCTTTAGAAATTGCTCCACAAATTCCTCCAGAGATTTCTCCAGTAATTTCTGCAAGGATTCGTCATTGAATTCCTCGAGTAATTCTTCCACAAATTCATGCAGGAATTTTTCCAAAAAATCCTTCAAGAATTCCTCTAGCAATTCCTCCTGGAATTCCTCCATGAATTATTTCATGGATTCCTTCTGTTAGCCCTCCAGTGTTTCATTCTGTTATTCCTTCACGGATTCCTTCATGAATGTCTCCAGGGATTACATCATGGATTTCTCCAGGAATTTCCCATAGCTTCCTCCAGGAATTCTTCTAAAAACTCCTCCAAATGTCCCTGCAGAAATTTCCTCAGGGATTCCTGCAGAAATTCCTCCGGACATTCTTCCAGAAGTTCCTCCAGGAATTCTTACATGGAAGCCTCCAAGCATTCTTCCCTTCCAAGGATTCCTTCAGGTATGCCTTCAGAGATTCCTCCAGAAATTCTTCACGGAATTCCTCCAGGGTTTCTTCCAGGAATGCCTCCAGAGTTTACTCCAGGAAATCCTCCAGGGGTTCGTCAATGACCCCTGCTGAAACTCTTCAAGAAATTTATCCAGGAGTTTTTCGAAATATTTCTCTACAAATTCCTCTTTGAATTCTTTCACGAATTGCTCTACGGATTCCCCAGGAAATTCTTCAATGATTCCTTTAGGAATGCCTCCAGGGAATTCCTTCAATAATTTTTCCAGCAATTCCTTTAGTAGTTCCTCCTGCAAATTCTACAGGAATTTCTAGACTCCTCTTCCAGTTTTTGAGAGCTTTTTTCAAGCACTTCTTTAGTAATGCCTTCAGGGATTCCTCCAGAAAGTTCTTCAAGAATTCCCCCTGAAATTTCTCCAGGGATTTCTCCTAGAATGCCTCCATGGATTACTCCAGATATTTCTCGAGCTGGTAAAGTGATTCTCAAAATGATCCACGGAATGCTATTTTGATGCGCGAATCACAAAATGGTACATAAAATTCAAAAACCAAGAAGGTGTATAGAATTTTAAAAAGGTGTGTGATGTGAGTATGGTTCATTATATATCTTAATGATCAAGGGAACGTCGAGATAATGCATGCGTGGCAAGTAATTGCAATTTGATTTATAGAATGCTAAGATAAAACATGGGATTTGGAGATGGTGTAAACATAAAAATGTTGGTGCTGCATAAAAATCAAATTGCGTGAGGCAATAAAGGTGCATGATGTCACCGTGGTGTATAGGATCTTCTGATAACACTGAGTTCATTGGTATGGTGCATTGAATGCTAATATGGAGCATGTCATTCAAAGATGGTGCTTGATGTTTCATATTAAGGTGCACTTGCAATTCGTGAAAAGGTGCAGGATACTCAATGTGGCACAGAAATCATGCGAAATGTCAAAATGGTGCATCAAATTCAAATGTAAACCACATCATAATGGTGCATAAGATACCTAGATGGTATAATGAATGCCAAAATGGTGCATGGATGGCTTGGAAGAAGGCGTATGATGCTTGTGAGCTGCATTAGCTGTCACCGTTATTCAACGATTATCAACATGTTGCATGGTTAGGTGCACGAATTGCAAAAATGGTGCATAGAATACAAAATAAAAGTATTTTATGTGATGCTCACAACATAATGGTGCATCAGATGCCTAGATGATATAATAAACGCTGAAATGGTGCTTGGAAAGCTTTGATGGTGCATGAAATTTAATGATGGTGCATATCGGTATGATGCATTAGATTCCTAGTTGATTAAAAGATAGTGCATGAGATCAGCATAATGCGTGGATACCTAGATCATTCTATGGACGCTTTGAAGAAGGTACATGATGTTAGTGTGCTGTATTAGTTGTCACCGTTATTCAGCGACACTCGACATTGTGTATGGTTAGGTGCACGAATTGCAAAAATGGTGCTTGGAATTCAATGTGGTGCCAAAGTCACCATGGTTCACGTACATGGATTACAGTTTTGGAATATGAAATGCCAAAATGGTGCATGTTATTCGAATATGGTGCTGACATCACTGATTAGTTAAAAGATGGTGCGTGAGATAAGCCTAAAAATGATTCTGAGAACATCATGGTTGTGCATGAGATACTAAGAAATTGTATGTATCAGGGGTGCATTTGTTGTCACCATGATTCAGTGATTCTCAACATTGGGTAGTCAGATCCAAAATTAAAAATTGCAAAAATGATGCATAGAATTTAATGTGATGCGGAAGTCAACATGGATTAGGTACATAGAATACAATTGGGTGTACGATATGGTAAAATGGAGCTTATAAAATTCAAATGTGAATTAAATGGTTAGATTCCATATGTAGGTGCACAAATTGCAAAAATGGTGCTAAAAACTCAATGCGGCACAGAAATCAACATAGTCCAGGTACAAGGAATGCTATTTTGTATGCGAAATGCCAGAATGGTGCATCAAATTCACTTGTGAACCACATCATAATGGTGCATAAGATGCCAAGATGATATAGTGAATGCCAAAATGGTGGTTGGAAAGCTTTGAAGAAGGTGCATGATACTAGATGATGCATTAGTTGTCACCGTTTTTCAAAGCTTATGGTTAGGTGCACGAATTGCAAAAATGGTGCATAACATACAAAAAAATGTATTTTAAGTGATGCTCACGGCTCAGTGATATGATAAACACTGAAATGGTGCTTGAAGAGCTGTGATGGTGCATGAAATCTCATGATGGTGCATATCAGTATGAGGTATTAGATACTTAATTGGTAAAAAGTCATTTCATGCGATCATCATAATGCGTGGATACCTAGATCACTCTGTGGACATCATGATGGTGCATTGAAAGCTTTGAAGAAGGTGCATGATGTTAGTGTGCTGTATTAGTCGTCACTGTTATTCAGTGGTACTCGTTATTTTGTATGGCTAAGTGCACGAATTGCAAAAATGGTGCTTAGAATTCAATGTGGTGCCGAAGCCACCATGGTTCACGTACATAGAATACAGTTTTGGAATACGAAATGCCAAAATGGTGCATGTTTTTCAAATGTGGTGCTGACATCACTGATTAGTTAGAAGATGGTGCGTCAGTTTAGCCTAGATGATTCTGAGAACATCATGGTTGTGCATGAGATACTAAGAAATTGTATGTGTCAATGGTGCACCATAGTTCAGTGATTCTCAACATTGCGTGGTAAGATCCAAGGTTCAAGAATTGCAAAAATGGTGCATAGATTTTTTTTATAGAAGGGGTGGCAAGTGCCCCCCCTTGCCCCCCCCTGTGCACGCTAGTGGAGGAATATCTCAAATAATTCACGGAGGAATCTATAAAGGAATCCCAGCAAATATTTCTGCAAGAATCGCAGGAGGAATTAAAAAATAAATTCTAGGTATTTCTTCGATAACCCCTGACGAAATTTTGCAAGGTATTCCAGGAGGACCCTTGAAAGAATTTCCGAGAAAATCGCTGAAAATTCTTAAAATTAAATAAAAAATCCATTGAAAAATGTTTGAGGTAATCTCTTACTGACGGTCATGAAAAATCCTCAAACTACTGAAGGAATCTTAAGTGATAATTCAGAAGGAATCACTTAGTAAGTTTAAGATGCAATTCATGGAGGAATTCCTGAAGAAATCCTTGGAGATATTTTTGAATAAATCCCTGCAGGATGATATGAAACATCCCAGGGAATTTTCTGAAATAATTCTAGAAAGAGCTGCTAAAGAAATTTCTGGAAACTCTCCCTCAGAAACACTTGGTGGGATTCCTACAAGTAAGCAAGAATTCCAACAAGGATTTATAAATTTTTAATTTAGAAAAGTCCGTGGAGGATGTTCTGAAAGAAGTCGCAGAGGAATTCATGGAGATATTTTTGAAGGAATCCCTGAAAAAAAAAACTGTAGAATTACTTTAACTTCTGTGAAGGTTCCAAGAATTTTTTAAAGGATTGTATGCACAATTTTGGGTCTCCAGTTAGCCTAGTGGTTCAGGCTATGGATCGCCAATCCGGAGAGGGCGGGTTTCTGGAATTGTTACTGAAAATTTTTCTGAATTTCTTAAAGAATCCGAGTAAAATTCCTAATGGTATGCTTGGAAGAATTTCAGGAGGAATACCCAAAGGAACTCATGAAGGAATCTATATCAGAGTTGATGTACACGTGCTGTAGTCCCGTGTACAGGAGCCACATTGCAGGCAAGCTCCCAGGAGCACAGTACATTTTGAGACTGAAAGTTGTGCGCCTCATTTTTCTCAAAATGTGTCTCATGAGCTACGTCTCATGCGCTGGTTAAATTAGAAAATTTCACGACAAAAACTTCCTAAACGAACGAGAATTGAAACCTTAACCTTTGCATTGAAAGTCCCTAGTCGTATCGCATAGACCAACTAGACACTTACGTTGTGTACGGAAAAAAGTTGTTGAGGTTCTTCGTTACCAAGAAGTTATTTTGCACCTTAGATACCAACAGCCAGAGCCGTAGCGTGGTCCCACGGCGCCCTTGGCAAGCATCCAGATTGGCGCCCCACGACAATTAGACATTATTATTTTGCTAAATTTGTTTATTCAAAGTTATGTGTACGTTTTCGAAGTTTTCAAAGAGTACGAACAGATTTTGCATTTCAAGAATCATACTTAGACCAGCACAATAGTTAAAAATGACATTTCAAATTCTTAAAATGTATGATGCATACATTTCTAAAGGAAATCTTAGTTTTTTTATTTTATTTTTAAAAATACTGAATTGAATTTCAGGAGCATTCAGAAATCCTCAAACGTTTTTACTATTTTTTGGCTATAGCTTCAACTGGTTTTACCAGAATTTCCTAATAACTTCACCACAAGTTTCTTCTGAAGTTCAATCAAAATATTTCTTAGAAAATTTTCAGAAATCATTAGACAAAAATGGATATGAAGAGAAATTCCTGAAGGATGAGTTTTTGTTGAAATCTCTGGAAGAATTTTTGCTGGATTCATTGAATGAAATTATGAAAGAGATTGCGGAGGAATTCCTGCATTTATCCGCATGAATAAATGATTAAAATTTTCAAGAAATTTAAGTAAGCATTCTAAATGGAATTTAAGGAGTATTTTTTTGCAGGAATTCATGGAGCAATTCGTAAAGAAATGCCTGTTATGCTAATGCCCGTAATAGTTTGTAAAGGACCATTAGAAGAGTTAAAAAAACTTGGCAGAATATTTGAAGGAATCTCTGAAAAAGTTTCTTAAGGAATTTTTGGAGGAATTTCTGAAGAAATCTATGAATGGCATTCAGAAGAAAGCTTTGGAGAAATTTTGGATGAAGTCAATTGCAGATTTTCTAACGAAAAACCTGTAGAAATTTCTGAATTATTCCAAATTTATAATTTTATGGAGGAATTTATGAAGACATTCATGAAAAGTTTTCTAGTGAAATTCTAGCAGAAATTTATGGATCAATCCCTAGTAAGCATGATACAGTTTCATATAAGATTTTATTTCAAAAATTCCTAGAAGAATTTCTGAAATAATTCATTCTCAGAGGGACTTCTGAAGGAATCCCTGAAGTGATTTCTAATGGAATCTCTACAGAATTTTTCATAGGAATCCATGGAGGAATTACTAAAGAAATCTATTGAAGGGTTATTTAGTAATCCTTATACACATTTTTTGCAGGAATCCATTGAAGGAAATTATTAAATATCCATGTATAAATGTCGAGAGGAATCCTTTGACTGATTCCTAAATAAATCCCTAGATAACTTCCTGAAAACCTCCCTGAAGGCATTTCTAAAGGGATTCTTCGAGAATTTTTAGTAAGAATCTCCAGAAGAATTCTTTATTTGCTTTTTTTCAAATATTTTTTAATATAAGATTTTGAGGAAATTGCTGGAGAAATTCTTTGAAATGTTTTTAAAGAAATTTCTTGAGAAAATTCTGGAATAGTTTTTGAAAGATTTGCTTAAAGAAGCCCAGCAAAAAATCCGAAGAAATACCTGGTCAAATTTATGAAGAAATTCCCGAAATATTTTATTTGTTTGAAGGGAATGAACAGCGTCGTCTGAATATTTTTCATTTAAAATACTTGTTAAAAACACTCTAAAATATGTCAATAAATAAGTTTCCAGTAATTTTCAGAGAAAAACTTTCACTAGAATTTTGAAAACTTATTGATTTTGCTTGCTCGTTAAAAAACAACTAGAATAACTTCCAAAGTAAAAAAAACAAGCTAAATTCCCAGGTAACATCATGATAAATAATCTAGCGAACGAATTTTTGAGAATAACGTGATGTAAAAAACACTCGATCAATCTTAGATATTTTGAAGTCTTGGTAACATACAAGAAAACAATAGCATCATAATATTCCTTCTAGCCTTTTACCTTTTCGGCGCCCCTTAGAGGCTGGCGCCCTTGGCGGGGGCCAATCTGGCCAACCCCACGCTACGGCTCTGCCAACAGCTCACGCAGCGCATGAGACGAGCTCCCCGTGAGCAATGTGCCTAGCTCGCACCCACCAGATTTTCGTGAGACTCCTAGCAGCGCAGCACACTGCGATTTTGAAGAGCTGGGAGATAATTTGGTGGGAGGTTCGCTGTCACATTTATGTACACATGAGCAATGGGAAACTCTGATCTATATATGTTTTTTTTTCAAAAATCACTGAAAGAATAGCTACTGGAATCACTAAACAAAATCTTGGAAGAACTTCAGGAGGGTTTCCTGGAGACACTTCATGCAGAAATTTATAAAAGACGCACTGAAAGAAATTTCGAAGTAACCGATTCAGGTATTCCTGAAAGAACTCTGTGATTACTATGTAAATATAACTCCAGGAGCTATTTCAGAAGGGGGAACGTCTATAAGTTACGTCACGCTTCGAGGAGGGAAGGGTTCTGAAAAGTGTGATAATTTTTAATTGCAAAAGTTCATATACACAAAAAGTATGCCATAGGGGGGAGGAGGGTTGTATATGGACATTTTTTGTGTGACCTAGTTTATGGAATTTCTAATAAATTAATGGAGCCATTTCAGGAGGTTTTTCAAAAGAAGTCACAAAGAATGTTAAAAAAGATTTAAAAGAACTTCAGACACGGGTGCGAATTGACCGTGTCATCGGAGTCGGAGGCAAGATGTCACGTTTCGTGTCGTTTGCTCGTGCTATTGTCAGTTTGGAGCACCAGCTTAAGAAGATTATCGAGTGAGTTTGTTCCTTGTTATTCTCTTTCTGTGGATTGTGTTTAAATTATTTTAATAGTTCAGTCTTATACCATAGGTCATAGTTTGTATTCTTTTGTTTGTGATGTCCTCTTTCGATTTATTTTTTCATTGACTTTGTATAGTTCGTCCCATGAGTGTTGACTACTTGGATTATTTTTTTTTTCATTTCGTCTTTTTTTCAGGATTACATGTTGCAAATTGTCTCTTCCGAGTATTTTCTTGAACATAATTCTTTGTACTATCTGACAGGTGAGCTCACATACTGTTTTTCTATGTATCTGCTTGTGTGTACAGGGGATAGACAAAATGATCGGGACAGGCAAAATTTTCACTTTTCAAAAAATGTTCAACTAGCTGTAACTTTTCGAAAAGTGCATCAAATATTCTCAAATATTTACTGTAAGTTCATCAACTAGTTGTGCATCAGTGGACAAAATTTGGAAAAGATCGGGCTATTCTACACGAAATTGTAAAGATTCTAGAAAAAGGTATAATTATTCGATAGCCAAATTTGAGCTGCTATATCTCCGGATTCAATGAACCGAATGCAATGAAATTTTGACCATTTAAGACTTATATAATGAACTCTGAAAAACGTTTGGCACAACTTTAAATTATTAACAAGAAAAAAAGTTATAGCGATTTTATTTATTTTATGATTTTTTAGAAAATTGGTCTATTTTTAATATTCATCCTTATACTTTTTCTATTAATTGAAGGCTATGTTGTTACTTTCCTTCAAAACATATTTATATAAAAGACAATTAGAGGAAATTTAAATAAACGATGTTGAAGTTTTAGAAAATTTGGTGTTTTATTAGCAAAATAAACTAATCGTAATAGTTTTCTTCCGTATAAAGAATTTTAAGTTGTGTTAAAAGTTTTTCAAAGTTCATTATATAAGTCTTAAATAGTCAAAATTTCATTGCATTCGGTTCATTGAATCCGGAGATACAACAGCTCAAAGTTGGCTATCGGATAATTATACCTTTTTCTAGAATCTTTATAACTTCGTGCAGAATAGCCCGATCTTTCCCAAATTCTGTCCACTGATGCACAACTAGTTGATGAACTTACAGTAAAAAATTTGAGAATATTTGATGCACTTTTTGAAAAGTTACAGCTAGTTGAACATTTTTTGAAAAGTAAAAATTTTTCCTGTCCCGATCATTTTGTCTATCCCCTGTATTTATTGTATATGTTTTATTACTTACTAGCAGTCCCGGCAAACGTCGTCCTGCCTGCCTACTCTGTTTTTTGACATCCGGTTCCATGAAGAAATGCCTCTCAAAATGGAATTTCAGATTTTCCCGTTTTTCTTGCCTTCCCGCTCACTTTTTCTAATTATTTTTTCGTACGAACACGTCGGAGCCCTGGTGGAATGCAACAGTGAAAGAATCATGTCGATCTGTTGACCCGTTCTCGAGCCTATTCGTGACATACAAACACCATTCCATTTTTATTTATATAGATGAATTAATTTGTTTTCCACTTGAAGCGAACAATAGTGCGTCAGTTTTTATGTTTTGTTACGTCTTTTGCTGTACATATTGAGTGTCCACCAGACGAGGGTGGTTGATTGTTTGCTTTCCGCGTGAAGCGACCAATAGCGCTGCATTCTGCATAGCATTTTTAAACTTCAAAAGGTCATATTACTTATCGAAGTAAAACCAGACCCAATGATACCTTCCCGACTAACAAACATTCCTTCCTCCTGCAGCGCTTGGTGGAGTCGCAGCGGTAAACGCGGTCCGTCACAACAAAGATTGCTAATCACATTCCTTCCCTCTTCCAACCTGACTGCAAGGACGTGGCCGGCGCCTTTATTATACCATTAAAGCGTGCACTATGAAAATGTTGACCACTTCCAGTCAATTATTTAGTTGATTCATTGTGCAACTGTGCTTCGGGTCAATAACGGAGTAGATATGTGCAGTTAGTCTAAGAAAAATTAAGCTAACTGCGTCTCCGAGTACACACTA
This sequence comes from Aedes albopictus, assembly GCF_035046485.1. Lineage (NCBI taxonomy): Eukaryota > Metazoa > Arthropoda > Insecta > Diptera > Culicidae > Aedes > Aedes albopictus. The sequence continues at coordinate 219,253,170 of NC_085137.1, read as the reverse complement.
AACACTTACTAAGTCAAACTGACCTGCACCTGACCTGAAAAAATTGAATCTTCAGGACTTTTTGTTGTTTTGGATCCGTTGTGGTAAAAAGCTACAGGCTCTCTTTACGTTTTATATTGCTGTGTGCATTCAAAATTCAAATATCAAATGCGGAACCACCAAATGCGGTAAGATTTTTGAACAAGTAACCCGATGTCAGTGGGAGCTTTCGAATCCTAGGTTGGCGGTGATATTGGCTATTGTTGCTACGTTGGCTTTGGTAACATATGTTACCGCGTTTAAAGCGCATTTGGGCACTGTTTGAAACCGTTATCGTATGCTTATGCGTAAGTGCCCTCTTCCAGGGTGCTGTGCTGCTGTACGCCTGTTAATCCTGGTGTGTATCAGTGGAGAACGCTAAACGTCTACAGGTCTTCACCAACAGATGCCTCAGGTATATATTTTTGCACGGTGGCCTTATAATCGGATATCCAACGTGGAGCTTCATAGTTGATGTCATCGAAAGCCGACAGATTCAGACATTCGGGAGCGAAAGTTGACTGGAGTTAACTGCGAAATCTACAAGTAGGCGTTAGATTGAAATCGAGGCGGTTGAAGAATTCGTGTAATTGGGCTCACTGGTGACCGCCGACAACGACACCAGCAGAGAAATTCAGAGGCACATTGTGGCAGGAAATCGTGCTTACTTTGGACTCCGCAAAACTCTACGATCGAATATAGTTCGCCGTAACACGAAGTAAACCATCTACAAAACGCTGATTAGACCCGTCGTCCTCTATGGGCACGAAACATGAACCCTACGTGCAGATGACCAACGCGCCCTTGGAGTTTTCGAACGGAAGGTGTTGCGTACCATCTACGGCGGAGTGCAGATTATTATTATTATTGTCTTTATTAACGAGACTTTCAGCCCTTGGCTGGTTCGTCTCGTGGCGGAGTGCAGATGGAAGACGGGACTTGGAGAAGGCGAATGAACCACGAGCTGCATCAGCTGCTAAGAGAACCAACCATCGTCCATACCGCGAAAATCGGGAGGCTACGGTGGGCGGGTCACGTTATCAGGATGTCGGATAGCAACCCGACTAAAATGGTTCTCGAGAGTCATCCGACCGGTACAAGAAGACGTGGAGCGCAGCGAGCTAGGTGGGTCGACCAAGTGGAGGACGATCTGCGGACCCTACGCAGAGTGCGGAATTGGAGACAAAGTTACATTGGAACCCAGTAGGACATCGCAGCAGGCTCTGAGATTCAAGGAGGCGCAGCCTCTACTAAATAACAAAGAATAGGGCACTGCACTGTTTTGATTTTGTATGGGATTTTGACGTTTCGTGGCCTTGTTGTTTACAAAATTTCTGTAAGAGTGAAAGAGAAGGAGATAATTTCATGCACTGCCCTATGACGGTCTTATTATTACCTGCATGTCTGGTAAAATACCAAAGATCCTTGTCCAGATTTTATCATATACAAAAACCTGCCTAGGAAAGGATTGATTGCTGCCAACAGTGTACGACCTCGACCACGCTGACAATGACGACGACGGCAAAGCGGGTGACGACATCCTGAGTAGGCAGAGACAGTGAGAGAGTAGGTAACTGTGATCATTTTTCCAGCTGGCTGTGGTGAGCTCTCCGTTTGCCGGAATGTACCACCAACACTGCAGCGGCGCTTTTCTCGTGCGTGTTTCCCCTAGTCCGCAGTTCAGAAAAAGTACAAGGTGATGGGCACCCCCCACCGGCCGCCCACCATGTGTGGGTTGTCACATGGCTTTCCACCGTCATGCCCACCCTCTGCAAGCTCTACTGCTAACTGGTGCCAAATCATCTTCCTGCCGGCTTACAGCAGCAGCAGCACCGAAGGCGGAACAGCTTTTCCTGTCTCACACCCCAGAGAGAACGTTTTCCACTGCTGGTCGTTGACGATGGTGGTGATGGTCGTCGTCGTCGTCGTCATCATCCTCATCGTTGTCCTTGTTACGCTTTGCTTCAGTTTTGCGACGACGACGATGACAACGGATGACTGAGTGCGGGTGATGGTTAAATGTAAGCGTTTAGTTAATTATGGGGGGTCAAATAGCTAGAATATTGTTTCCAAATGGGATGCGATATGATGTGCACTTGGTAGCCTACATAGGCCGATGATGCTGTACAAACCTAGCAAGGATAGTGCAGATAGAGAGGATAGAGGCCGTACGATATGACGACAACATGCGATGATGGCCCAGTGCACTGGAATGCTCATTTAAATGGGAAGCTCTTGATTGTAGAAGAGAACTCATTCGTAGCAGCATTTACATTTTTGCAGACCGTAAGACCGGTGTTGGACTGCAGTGAAGTGTTCATTGAGACTGTAATGCATGCATATGGTGGATGGATAAAAAAGTAATATGTGGTGGTGCTTGGAACCAGTATTTCTGGGATACAAAAAAGATATTTGAAGTAGGGATAAACTCTTTAACCCTTTATAAGGCCGAGAAAACTAGAAGAGTTGTCAACGCATACTATCATGGAAATGATTATATACATGATTACGTGTACAAAACAATTTTTGTTTGAAAGAAACTCTCAAAAATCTAGGTGGCAATATAGTTGCCACTGCCCGTTTAGCCCAAAATGACTTCTATATGACTGTAGCAAACCAATCATACCCACACCGAAAATAACAAACAAGTGCAAAAGCGCACTGTTATGCAATATCAACACAACATATAGAAGTCATTAACCACGAGTGCATCGTTCTATCGACTCTCTCTCCATTTCTGCTTGTGAGGTACGAGGGCCGATAGCATGCGGCGTGGAAGGATCAAATTGCATGCCTAGCGCCTGGCTTAACGTAAAACAAACCATAAGCATTTTTGGTTATTTGTCACTCCAGTCGTCTCACCTATGTATTAAGCTATTTGTTATGTTAAACCTTGAAATGTATTGAACCTTGAAATGTGTGAAAGGGACAGGTGTATCTGATGAATAAAGAATTAGCTCGACCCAATTGGACGTCTCCAATCTGGCTATCGACTACTAAGTTTGAAGAATCCATAAGCGACCCTTCTGGTTATCACCAGCAAGGCTATCGTCTTGAAGTAAGTCCGCCGCGTTATTCCGCTTCGTGACATGGTCCGTTAAACCATGTAGTGAGTAGTGTTTATTAGTGACATATACCTATAATGCGTAAGGACAACGCATTATAGGAGAGTGGGCTGTAAAACGGTGAGTCGATAAGGAGAGTGTTCTGATATCCAGCGGCTGAGTAAGAAATGCTGCATCACGCCCAGCTAGATCCAAGGTGGTAGCCCCATCAGCGTGATCGTCCAAGTGTTGGTTGGGACGTTAAATAGAACTGGCACGATAGCCCTCCGGCGAGACAGGAGTGTTGACGTAGGAACATGCAGGAACATGGAATTGCAAGTCATTTGGTTACGCAGGATGTGACAGGGTAATGTACGACAAACTACATCCCCGCAACCTCGACATCGTGGCGTTGCAGGAAGTTTGTTGGATTGGACAGAAAATGTGGAAAGCGGACATCGAGCGACTACCTTCTACCAAAGCTGTCGCGCCACCAATGAACTGGGAACAGGATGTATAGTGTTTGGCAAAATGCGACAATGTGTGATCGGGTGGTCGGCACGCCGTATCGAATGATAACGGCCAGCGATGCGTAAACTTTGCAACCTCCCGTGGTATGGTAGTCCGAAGCACCTTCTTCCCCCGCAAAGATATCCACAAAGCCATCTGGAGATCACCCGACCATCAAACAGAAAACCAAATCGATCACGTTCTAATCGACGGTAAATTCTTCTCGGATATAACCAATGTCCGCACAAACCGCAGTGCGAATATAGATTCGGATCACTACTTAGTAGCTGTAAAACTTTCGACAGTTATCACCACGCGTCGAAGTCGAACGCCGCGACTCAACATCGAGCAGCTGCGTAACGTAGAAGTGGCTCAAGACTACGCGCAGCAGTTAGCAGTGGCCCTACCAACGGAAGAGCAGCTTGGTGCAGCTACACTTGAAGATGGCTGAAGGAACATCCGATCCGCCATAGGTAGTACCTCGGCTACAGCACTAGGCTTCGCGACTCCGAATCACAGAAACGACTGGTGCGACGGCGAATGTGAACAGTTGAACAGCGAGAAGAATGCAGCATGGGCGAGAATGCTGCAACACCGTACGAGAGCGAATGAGGCACGTTACAGACAGGCGCGGAACAGGCAGAACTCAGTCTTCCGGATGAAGAAGCGCCAGCAGAAAGAACGAGATCGCGAAGCGATGGAAGAGCTATACCGCGCTAAGGACACACGAATGTTCTACGAGAAGCTGAACCGCTCGCGCAAAGGCTTTGTGCTACAAGCCGACATGTGAAGAGACATCACGGGAATATTCTCACGAGCGAGCGAGAGAAGGTCGAGAGGTGGCGGCAGCATTACAATAAGCACCTCAATGGCGACGTTGCAAGCACCGAATGTGGCGTGGTAAAAGATCTAGGAGTACGTGCGCAGGACGAAAGATTTCCAGCCCCTAACCTCCAAGAGGAGGTTAGCCGGTTGAAAAACAACAAAGCCGCTGGAGTAGATCAACTACCATGCGAGTTACTAAAATACGGTGGAGAAGTACTGGTGAGAGCATTACAATGGGTCATTACCAAGATTTGGGAGTAGGAAGTATTACCGGAGGAGTTGATGGAAGGTATCGTGTGTCCCATCAACAAAAAGGGCGACAAGTTGGATTGCAGGAACTACGGCGCGATCACACTACTGAGCGCTACCTACAAGATACTATCTCAAATTTTATGCCGCCGTCTATCACCGATTGCAAGAGAGTTCGTGGGGCAATATCAGGCTGGAGTCATGGGTGAACGCGCTACAACGGACCAGATGTTCACCATCCGCCAGGTGTTGCAGAAATGCCTCGAATACAACGTGCCCACACATCACTTGTTCATCGATTTCAAATCGGCGTATGATACAATCGATCGAGAACAGTTATGGCAGATTATGCACGAATAGGGGTAGGCGGGGCAATATGGACACCCTAAGGTTTTTGCCAACTTTACTTGGCAAGATGTCAAAAAAGTTTAGTTTTTTGATACATGTATCCTTTTGTAGTCTATTTAGCATCTATTGCATAAGAATTCTCACGAAGAAAAATGATTTATCCACTTCAAAAAGTTTTATGAAAAATGTTAGTTTTTCATGACCGTCTTCAAGCATACGGGGCAGAATGGACACCCCCATGGGGCAATATGGACACCATGAGACTTTTACGAATTTCGTACATTATTTACACCTATAAAGTCATTTCATTACAAAACAACTATTATGGATGAATAATACGCCGAAATAGTTCAGTTTTTTTCAGTTAATTTAAATTCAGGCTGTTTTGGATAAAGCTTCGTTCGGCATGTACAGCTGTGCTTAGAACAACTATTTTCCACTGCTGTCGCTTTTTGACCAATTTGTTTCACCCTATGTCTATTATAGTGAACATTCAACCGAAAATATACTGAAATCGAAGAATTTGGTTGGTTTGTGATTTAGGTTATATTTTTCCCTTGCCGCTTCTTTCAAAAAGGTGAGTGTCCATTTTGCCCCGGCAGCAGAAGATATTTCCAAACTTGATTTTTAATATAACAAAGAAGAAAATATAAACATGTTAAGCAAGTAGATACAGCAAAACAACTTGCATGTGTTCTAGAAATATCAGGTTTTTTTTGACCTGCAATAAATTAATCACTAAATCTTATTTTAGATGGCGTGAAAATTATAATTTCCATGCACAAAAAAACGGAGGACACAACTTTTTCGTGTAAAATCAAGTATAATTTTAATTTCGAATGTTTCTTTCCTGAAACTACGTTTTAGACAAATGGACTATATTCTCCATTCATTAAAAGTTCGAAAAAGTTAGCATATTTCAAAATATTGAGGGTGTCCATTCTGCCCGGGTGTCCATATTGCCCCGCCTACCCCTACGGGTTCCCGGAGAAACTGATATGATTAATCAAGGCGACGATAGATCGAGTGATGTGCGTAGTTCGAGTATCAGGGATACGCTCGAGTTCCTTCGAATCTCGCAGAGGGTTATGGCAAGGTGATGTTCTTTCATGCTTGCTGTTCAACATTGCGTTAGAAGGTGTAATAAGGAGAGCGGGGATAAGCACGAGTGGAAAGATTTTCACGAAGTCCGTTCAGCTGATTGGTTTCGCTGATGATATTGACTTTATAGCTCGTAAATTTGAGACGATGGCGGAAACGTACATCCGACTAAGGACCGAAGCCAGGCGAATTGGATTAGTCATTAATGTGTCGAAGACAAAGTACATGATGGCAATGGGCTCCAGGGATGAATCACCGCACCCGCCATCCCAAATTTCTATCGACGGTGATGGAATCGACGCGGTTGAAGAATTTGTGGACCGAGACCGAGTAGAATGGAGACGACACCTTTGTACAGCAGATGTCACTCAGACCTTTGTCTGACCTGTAGGTAAGTAAGGTAAGCTGCCCATAACATTCGTATGCTCATTTTGGTTATCTCAGATGCACTCCCTCCCCTAACGTTTTTTTCCCGGTGGGACCACAGAAACCTCCAGCAAAAATAACGAATGCCCGAATTGCAGCAAAATCTCGTTGGAAAAAATCCAGCTTAAGCGCCAATCCAAAAGTTGGATTGCCGGAACCTCAATTTAGGTTGCCCGCTAGCTGTCGGCCAGTCGTAGGTCCGACCACACTTGATTTATTAGAGAAACTGCTCAAAACACCGTTGCACAAAATAATAAAACAAAGTTAATTAAACATACCAAAAAACTACTATATTCATCAAAATGTGTTCTCAGCCACATTAAACCACTGCGTATATTGGCCAATTATTCGAAAAAACTTATTCACATTTTTAGCTTACAAATCTAGGTGATATTCTAACTACGCGCAAACCATTTGCCAGAAAGTTAAAAGTTCGTGCACGATTACTGGCTTTTCACTGTTTTTCATGCATGCATGCCACTTATCTGGTTTTCCGCGACGACCTATTCACGCGAGGCAGGAACAGACAGCAACAACGATCTGCACTGGTCCGCCGGTCAGTCGGGTCTTCCAGGATACAATAAAAACCGACTGCGTTTCAGGGCACTGTACGAAAAGGTCGCAATTACTACACACAGCTTTGGATGACTTACGTCGGTTTGTAGTCACGTGCACAAATCTTCTCCTTCACTTGCAAGTTGCTCAGGATATCTGCAGCTTGCTGTACAAAATCGATGCAACCAAAAGCTCACACGTATCGGTGGACACCGGTGGGGTGGCAACTAGTTGGGAAAAATAACCTGAATATAACTCTTCTTCTGGTTTCATGCAAAAAAAAAATACAATTTGAGAAACCAGGCCCTCAGCGAGTTGAACTCCACCTCGCTGCCGCCGGCTTCGTTGGGGTTGCAGGTAGGCTGGTTGCTGCTCGACTGGACTGGGTCCCTCGTCGGCTTCAGCACGATTGCTGGACACACAAACACTGTGCTCCTCTGCAGGTAGGATCTGCTCTGCTAGCTGCTCTGGAGGCTGGACAGTTCTTCGTCACAGGTTTGCACACAATGATCTCGGTTTGCGTTATGAGGCCTCTATTCATATCATTTGCGCGGAGGCTTTCCTACCTACTTTGAGACGCAAAAGTTTGTGGTTGGCGGGAACACTTATATTTTAATAACCAATCAGAGGCAAGCAGATTTTGCGCACAGTGCTTGGAACAATTATCGTTACAGGTTTGTGGCTGCCGCTCTCCATCCTCGGTCGCGCCCAATGCTCGCCAAGTCACGCTCCACCTGGTCCGCCCATCGTGCTCTCTGCGCTCCACGCCTTCTTGTGCCAACCGGATCAGTTGCAAACACCAGCTTTGCAGGGTTGTTGTCCGACATTCTTTCAGCATGTCCTGTCCACCGTATCCTTCCGGCTTTGGCCACCTTCTGGATGCTGGGTTCGCCGAAAAGTGCAGCGAGCTCGTGGTTCATCCTTCTCCGCCACCAGTGATGGAATTACTCTCCTCATGAAGCAATTCGCGAGTGTAAAACCAACACAAGGCGTACTCACGATTCCGAGAGTAAACAGTATGTGAGTTTATTCGCACCCACCTGCTTCGTGAGTAAGATGCAAAACCGAAACAGAAACACTCATGAGCTTTTATTCGTGAATAATTAGTGGAGGTGCGGGAAGTGAATTTTGTTGTGGTTATAATAGCAAATCCAGTGATTATCCAACATAAACTGATGCTTTATGCTTCATTGTTCCTGAAAAGCAGCACTACCAATCGTAAAAATGCGTTATTCGTCAAAATGCAAAAAAAACTCACGAAGCTTCGCGAATCACATGCGAGTGCTTGCCAGCTTCGTTTACTCACGAATAAAGAAGTGCGAGTATTCTCGGGCCCCTGTTGTTCACGAGTATGTTTGTTTTGGTTTGTGCCTACTCAGCTGCAATCTTCATCATTTTCCATCCCTGAACACCGTTCTCCTGCACACCGCCGAAAATCGTTCTTAGTACGCGTCGCTCGAAAACTCCGAGTGCTGTAGGTCCTCCTCGAGCATGGTCCATGTCTCGTGCCCGTAGAGGATCACCGGTCTTATTAGCGTTGTGTACATGGTGCATTTGGTGCGTGGGTGAATCTTTTTCGACCGCAGTTTCTTCTAGAGCCCGTAGTAGGCCCGACTTCCGCTGATGATGCGCCTCCGAATTTCACGGCTCACGTTGTTGTCAGCCGTCAGTAAGGATCCGAGGTAGACGAATTCCTCCACCACCTCGAAAGTATCCCCGTTTATCGTAACATTACTACCCAGACGGATCCGGTCGTGTTCGGTTCCGCCTATCAGCATGTACTTTGTTTTTAAGGCATTCACTACCAGTCCGACCTTTGCTGTTTCGCGTTTCAGGCGGGTGTAAAGCTCTGCCACCGTTCCAAATGTTTTAGCGACAATGTCCATGTCGTCCGCAAAGCACACAAATTGACCGGATTTTGTGAAAATCGTTCCCCGGCTGTTGAGCCCGGCTCGTCGCATCACACCATCCAGAGCGACCCCCTTCCCTCTGGCAGACTTTTTCGAAATCTGCGGCCCGTAGAGTTTAGCCAGACCTCCACAACACAAAATAAATATTAATATATACCATAGTTCAATCTAGTTCAATGTTATGCCAGCGAACCACACACGCTGTGCTTTAAGCATACGGTGCATTCTACTTAGGTTCTCCTATTTGTCTAAATATAGGTAGTTAGTTCCAACAACCACATCGTGTTGAGCAGCCACCAATCGGCCTTTGCATTTGGCGCGATTCTTGGAATGCTTACCGTAAAAAAAATCTTCTCTGGCAATCACCAACTGACTGTCACAGTTGGATTGAACCCACCTGCCGAGACGGGAGGCAGCGGAAGAAAAACTGCGCCAATTTTTCTCGCCCACCCATTCGTCGTGCGCACCCCTTCGCAAAGCCACATTCATGCCCTGCCAAGCCAAAAAGGACCGAAGATTTTTCTTCCTCCGGCAAAATTTATGGGGGATGAATTCGAGAGCACTGGCTGGGCTGCTGCTGACCCGACAGAAGGTGCAGAACGGCAACAAAAAAAATCCATCCCGCCCCATCCAACGAGTCTGTTCAGTGGAAAACAAAAAAGACCAACAAGCAACAGCAAAAAAAAAGTTCGAACCAAAAAAACATCCCACCGAACGTACGGACGGGTGGTGGATGGGGACTGAAAAAGGATCGAAAGTCTCCCTTGTTCTGCGAAAAGCTGCCACGTGCTGCTGCTACGGGGCTTCTGTGCCAGAAAAGAGAAGTGTTTGTCTGCTGCCATCATCACTGACGTTCGTTGTTTTCCCTTGCTGCCACACGCCACCGCAAACCAGCTTTCTTCCCGTCATCTCGTTTCCTCTGGCTTCCTCAATGATACCCACCGAGGCTAGGCTAAACCACATCAAACTTTAGGAAAGACCCCGCCTGCCCTGGCCGGTCCTTTGTTTCTTTTTCCCTGACTTGCTGGAAGCGAACCGTCCCAATCCCCTACTCCTATCCCACCCACTCATCAACAGCTTAACAGGCTAAGATCACTCCGTCCGCAGTCGTGTCGTCGGTCCTTTCACATCGTCCTTCTTCCTTGCTTGGCGGCTGACAGTCGTCGAGAGCTGAACGACTCCGTGTGCTACTTTGCCAGCCATGCCAAATCCCGTCGTCGTCGTCGTCGTCGTTTCTCACTTCATCTGTCTCCGGCACACTTTACCATGGCAGGAAGGCAAGACAGCTACCGACAGACTCGGTACCCGTACGACCGACCATACGAAATGGCAAGATAAGTTGCCGATGGTAGGTAAGAAGAAAACAAACCCCAACTGGAAAGAAACCCTGAAGCTGTTGTGAACCCTATACCGTCTTCGTCGCCGTCATCGTCGACGACGACGGTTGGCAAGCTTTGACTTGGGATTCTGTGCACATCAGGGCACGAGTTTGCGGCTGGAATACCTGGAAAAGAAGCACTTCCGCATAGTGGTTAAAGCGCCCGCAAATGGTGAAGCTCGTGGTTTAGGGAAGTGTTCACACAACTTTAATAACTATAGCCTTATTCTGTAACACGAGATAAATTTTCTAGGCACACCATTATTGTCCTGCGCTTACAGATGAATATCGCCAACATAAAAAAGGTTCTTCCAGGACCACTATTCGCACCAGGATTTGCTTCTGCTAGAGAAATGTAGCCGGTCCACTTCAAGTTCTGTCGCGAGTTAGGATACTACTTACTTAGTTTTAGTCCTGATCACCCATGGTGATGTAGAGTAGAGGATCGAATTGAAAGATCTCCATCTTGGGCAATTGCCAGCCATCGTATCGCCTTGACCTGTGACCTGTGTCCTGCTGGGTTCCAATCTAACGCTTGTTTGCAGATTTCGTTCCCGCTCCTGCGTGGCCAACCCATCTCCACTTTCGCTCTCGAATTTCTGTCGCTATCGGCTTTTGATGGCATCGACGATCGAGCTCCACGTTTTAGATTCAATTGTGAGGCCACCAAGCAAGAATTATACACCGGAGGCATCTATTGATGAAGACCAGGGAAAGAAATTACACTAGTTTACATGATTTTTGAACTCGGTAAGCTGATGATCATTTTTGGTGTAGAATCATGCCCTGAGTTCGAAAACGCGAAGGAAAAAAATTACAGTAGAGCGGAATTTTTTTCGACTTTCCATACAAGGTTGATGATTTGAAATCGATTTTTGTTCTATTTTTAAGCAAAGTCGCTCACTTCAAACATCTCATTCTCCGTAATCAATGCTCCGATTGAGCTGAAATTTTTACTGTAACTCGCCTACATATGATATGTCAAATAAACGTCGAGAAAGAATTTTTAAGTTGGTTTTTTCTTATTGAAAAAAAAATACATTTCTTCAAAAAATTTTGGGAATTTTGCTAAAATTTAAGAAGGTCGTCCCTAAAACTCGCCAATATCTTGAATTTCATCAATCTGACGCAAATCCTGTATTCAGATGATCGAATGGTATTGTATTCAGCTTTTAATTTATGGAAAAGATTTAAAATTGGTTGAACAAAACGCAATATATTTGAATTTTAGTAAATTACATATTTTGAAAAGTTACAAAACTCGATATTCAACTAAAACTCAAAAACTGTTCTACTTTAAATTTTTTGAAGGTCGGTTTCGAAATCAGCACTAAATTGTGCTTCAAAAATTTTGGTCGTTGACAGAAGTTCACGACTTTCGTTTTATTTTGTAAACTTGTGTTATCGATCACGATCGCGATCATAGAAAACTCGCTCACACGCATTATCGGCGAAAAAAGACGTGTGATAAGTTCATACCCGGATTTCTCTCGAGAATGTGTTCTCACTCGTCCCGAAGCGCCGAAAATGGATTATCACCAGCAATGAAAAGCCCACTGGTTTACTCTCTGCTCTTTGTTCGCCTTTCCGTCCCGCCGTCGCCACCAAAGGTAGCTTATATGCATCAAATTTAATCCACCTCTCGAGCAGCTTGTGTGGTCGAGTAGTTGTGGTGCGCGCTAAGAAACATTTTTGTGGAGGGTCTAGGTTCGAATCCCGTTGGCGGCACATTTTTTGTTATTTGTCTCTTGATAATTATCCCGATGGATAGCGAAAATGGCAAGAGCGATTTTCAGTTTTCAGCTATCTTTGATCGTGGACAGCAGCAGCGACCGATAAACATTTCTCGTCGGAAAAAGAATCGTTGAATTGTTCGGTTGCTCGGAAAACGCCAATTTTCGTCTCAATTTGCTGATAATTTCATTCCCTGATGAAGACCTTCAGCCGTTGAGTGTTTTCAGCTGATACACACCACATTTCATTGGCGTGGCGTACAGCAGCACAGATTTCACGTTCGAGTTGAAAATTCGGATTTTGGTGCGTAGACTATCCTTATTGTTTTTCCATATATTTCTCAAACTAGCAAAGCCAACCCTTGCCTTCTTGATCCGTGCAACTAAGTCGATCTTGGTGCTACCATCGGCCGCCATTTGGTTACAAAGGATATTGATAGCTTTCAACATTCTCCACTGTTTGTCCAGATACCGTGAAGCTGGAAAGGTTGACCGTGTTTACATCCAACGATTTGGTCTTGTTGACGTTGATGGTAAGACCTGCCGCCGAGAAGTGATCGGCAAGATCATCGAGCTTACTCTGCATATCAGAGCGCCGTTGTGCTAATAGAGCAACGTCATCAGACAGTTCGAAGTCATTTCCTTCTAAACCATAGGGGGATAATCTGCTCAACAGACACCCTAACAGGAAGGTTAGGGTAGTGTAGGGCTGAGGCCGTCTTCTACAACAAAAGTAAACGCCAGGACTACTCTCCCACTAAACCATTTCTATGGTCACCAAACCCTATGTTTCTCCGGAACCACCAAGAAGGTATTGCTTCAGAGGGGGGCTAGTGCACATCGCACCCTCAAGGTTAGCTGCGTAGCCTAGCAGCAACGAACATCGATGACTCGCTTTGGAGAGTCCGTCACGGTAACACGCTGGCGCTTAGCCAGTTTTCCGAGTGGTCCTTGCCACTCCATTTGTTCTCGGAAGGCGGGCAGGGTCAACCCCGCCCGCGCCCAACTGCTTTGCAGACATTAAGAACTGATGCCCACATGAAACCCGATCTGACCTGCTGAAGGCAAGGGTATCACTACCCTTCAGGCCCTATCAGCTGCACCAGAAGGCTGCTGACAGCAGGGTCTTGCCGGGGACCCCTTTCCAACCGCGGGCTCGGATCCAACCCAGTAGGCCGACGCCACGACAGTACCGCTACCGGGACTTCCTCTCCGCGGCCACTTAATCGCTGTAAGGGTCGATCTCGACCGCAGGGCACCGGTATGACCTACGAAGCCGACTCCGAACCCCTCGACCACCTCTTGTACTGCATCTGCACTAGCAATTCTCCGAGTCCACGCACCACCTCCTCTGTAGCTCCCAGACGATATGGGTGATAGCCGTTGAAACGGCGTTCCAACCAAATTCATTCCTACACATCCTCTGGACCAAGTTGTCCGGGTTTGAGTCCTCCCCGCATGTGGCAAGCATGCGGTCACGCATTGTGCGAAAACGCGGGCACACGAACAAAACGTGTTCCGCCGTTTCCTCTAAACCATTGCACACTGGGCATTCGGGAGAATCCGCATGCCCGAAACGGTGTAGATACTGTAGGAAGCAACCATGACCCGTAAGGACCTGTGTCAGGTGGAATGTAACTTCCCCATGGCGCCTATTAATCCAACTATCTACCCTCGGTATCAACCTATGGGTCCACCTTCCTTTGGTGGAACTGTCCCACGCGCGCTGCCATTTGACCATAGATGCCATCCTGGCAGTCCTGCGTATGCCTCTTGTGTCGCGCATTTCGAAGCACTCCATGTCCTCACTGATAAGGATGCCGATAGGCACCATACCAGTAATGACGCAGAGAGCGTCGTGTGATACGGTACGGTACGCGCTCGCAACTCTCAGGCACATTAGCCTGTAAGTACTTTCCAGATTCCGTCGGTAGCATTTAGTACTTAGCGCAGTGCCCCACACCGGGCCGCCATACCTAAGTATGGACGTAACAACACTAGCTAGAAGCTAGCGTACACCGCAGAGCTATTGGACATCATCCGGAACAGTGCTGCAGTAGTCTGCTGAGGTCTGTTGAGGTTGATCCTTTCGAGCATCTTCCCCGCCGTGTCCATCAAGCATATTGGTCTTTATGCCGACGGGTTTTCCGGGTGGTTTTCCGTCTTTGGCAACAGGACCAGGCTTTGATGCTTCCTTAGGGAAGACTCCCTCGTCCAGATAGCAGATCTGAACGTTGCAGGAGCCTCTGTAATATCTACTTTTCAGGGCAGGATCGAAATTTCGTCCAGACTTTGGGCCTTTCACCACATATCTTGGCAATCACGACCATATCGGTATCACCCCACGGGTTCGTATTGGCACCCTGAGGCCCTCATAACAGGCCTTTTTGCTTGCCTCTATCACGTTCTTGGACGCGACTTTGGCAGCCGCGTACGCCGCCCATCGGTCACTCATTATCAGTCGGTGCTCGCTTCATCCGTCGCCTAACACGTGGATAGGCACAGCGCAAGTTCACAATAGCTTGAGTCCACCAAGTACGCCGATGGTCTCCCAATCCTAAGCATGATGGCATCACATGTACGCTATTCGTCCTCCACTCGGCGACTACCTGGCACAGCAGTTGCTGGCCTGTGTCACTGTGGTTAAGGTTTAGCTGCGTTACCTGCACTGTGTCTTGCCAGCCTGTCTTTGGGCTTCCCGTTGAGTTCTAGCTGTTCATGCATGGATTTCCCGGAGAAAGTCAAGCTGTGTGGCTTCGTGGCCGTGCGGCTAGTGTCACCAAGCACTTAGTCGCATCGTGCTGAGGAGCGTGGGTTCGATTCGCGCCGCAGCTGTCAGGAAAAGTTTTCGGCTGTGCCACTGGGTTGTTGCATGCTAGTCCATTGTCTAGTGTCGTGCTTCCTTCAAAGAGCAAAGAGGTCACTGGAAGCATTGAACGTGTCCGTGTCTTTAAGCACTTGGGAGGGTTCGTGCAGCATTGTGCCTCATGGTCCTTACTTCCACAGTATCATTCGAAGTTTACTCCTGCCAGGGACTTTACAGTCAGTGTCACGACAACTGATTCAAGACATACCAACCACACAACTGTGAGTTTACCTATACTTTAGCGGACACATCGGCATCTGCCTCAAGTAGCTGAACCAAGGCCACCGAAGTTCTGTATCGGGCTTTTTCGTAGCCGAACCGCTGCGCCTAGTACTGTTGCCGCAGTGCAGTGACAAGCTTTTTCGCATCCGTTATCTCGTCCAGGGTTTTGATGTTTTTAGAGTCTCGCTTCAGCGGTTCTCACGTAGACAGCCTCACAAAGTACCTCTTCCGCCAGACACTTGTTGGCAACGCCCATACAGGTTTTGTCACGCTTGTGCTCGAGGATCATGTGACCGGTACGGGTATGTCGAATACTGCGTACGTACTTTAAGATCCGAGAGCTTAGCATCGCTCCTTATCGCCTTAAAGATCTCTGAATACTTACTCGTTCGTCTTAATGTCGAGAGCGTAAAACCCGGAAGGATACGGTGGGTAGGGCGTGTTGCAATAATGCCGGACAACAATCCTGCAAAATTCATGTATGCTACAAATCCGGCTGGTACGGAGGTCCTAAATGTTGATGAATTTCAAAACCTAAATTAGAGCCAGAAATAGAACATATACACACTTAACCCGGGAGCGGTCGCGTCATGTACTGAGTACACGCACCATTAAAAATGCACGCATGTGGTACACAGCGTGAGCGCGGCGTCGCTGCAGGTAGTCAAAGACGCGACTGCTCGAGGGTTAACAAGGTCTTGATTTATGAGATAATATTGATTAGACGTCTGTGTGAGTTATAAGTTTCGCATCAAAATCTGTACGTGCTACAGAAATTATACGGTATGATAAGATTTCAGCGAATTGTCCTTATGTATTTGCACAGTCAGGTTTTTTTTCACGCCGGGGATACGTACCGCGCTAATTCGTGAACTCAGTCCTAAAACTGTTCGTGTTACACAGAATCTTAGGTCGGATTCCGAATCAGTGGATCAAAATCGTTTGAATATAAATATTGGTTATGGTTAGTAGATAAAAACAGGTAGATAACAACACAGTATTTTATTTTTATGAAAATATAAAATTTTGCGAAATAAACCCCATTTTTCTCAAAAATTGAACGTGTTACAAAAATTCTTAGGTTAGTTTCCGAATCAGTAAATAAAAATATATTAAATATAAATATTGTTTAAGATTTGCAGATAAAAATTGTAAAGACAATAGTTTATTTTCTATGAAATTTTATAAATAAAATTCCATTTTTCTCAAAAATTGTTCGTGTTACACAAATTCTTAAGTCATATTCTGAATCAGTTATTTAAAATTATAAAGACAAGATTTTATTTTCTATGAAAATATGAAATTTTGTGAATAAAACCCTAATTTTCTTAGAAGTTTACGTGTTACACAAATTCTTATGTCAGATTACGAATCAGTGACTCAAAAACCATTAAATGTAAATATTGTTCATGATGAGAAGATAATAAAAAATAAAATTATAAAGACAATATTTCATTTTATATGAAAATATGAAAATTTGTGAATTATACCCAGTTTTCTCAAAAAAATTACGTTTTACTCAAATTCTTATGTCAGATTATGAATCAATGGATCAAAATTCATTAAAAGTAATTATGGTTTATGATGAGCAGAGAAAAATTTAAATTATAAAGACAATATTTCATTTTTTTAAGAAAAAATGAAATTTTGTGAATAAAACCCTATTTCGCTTAAAAACTGTATGCGTTTCAGAATTCTGAAGTCAGATTCCGAATCAGTATCTATTGAATATGAATATTGGTTAAGATGAGCAGATAAAAAAAAATAAAACTATAAAGACAATTTTTTATTTTCAATGGAAATATAAAATTTTTATTCACAAAATTTCCCTTTTTCTCAAAAAATTTACGTGTTACAGTAATTCTTAGGTCAGATTACGAATTAGTGGATCAAAATCTATTTAATAAAAAATATTGGTTAAGATGAGGAGATAAAAACTTCAAATTTAAAAAGACAATAATTTTATTTTATCTGAAAATATGAAATTTTGTGAATAAAATCCCATTTTTCTCAAAAACTGTACAAGTTACTGAAATTCTAAGGTCAGATTCTAAATCAGTGGATCAAAATCTATCGAATATAAATATTGGTTGAGATGAGCAGATAAAAAAATAATACTATAAAGACAATAGTTTATTTTTTATGAAAATATGAAATTTTATGAAAAAAAAACCTATTTTTCTCAAAAACTGTACGTGTTACAGCCATTCCGAAGTCAGATTCGGAATCAGCGGGCCAAAATCCATCAGAAATGGAACAAGTGGTCAAAGTGCGTGATTCACTGTCGACCAGTGTTATTCGCAAAAATTGGACCCGCTTCAATCATTTATCCCATAGTGCAACCGGCAAAACTAGAAAAGGCGGACGGGACTCCCTACCAAGGAAAAGGAACGGCAACCGCTCGAGGGCTTCCCAGGAACAGGAAAAAATATTGACGCGATGAAATGGCTTCGCCCGCGCGTGCTGGCTTGTGCAGAGTAAGCTAGAAGCTCTCCTTCGAGGCCAGGTGCGGCAGGGGCAGGGCGAACGAGCCCGGAACGGGAACGGGAAGGTTGATGCTTCATCCTTTTATAACACCCACCGACGACAGCAGCGACGACGACGACGATGACGACGGCCCAATGACTACTGCCTTGCGGTCTCCAGCTCCTTTTTCATAGTCCGTTTCCACCGTGACAGAGACGGTTTCCGGCAGTGTGAGTGGTAGGTAGGTAAGGACGCAGAACGTGGCTGGGAAAATAAAGGTTAAAGTATTTTTATGTCGAGCAGGGTTTGAGTTGATGATTCGGTTTTGATCCCGCCCGGCAAACGGTTCCCACAGATCCTCGTCCTATGCTGAAACACCACGGTAACGACGACGGCGGACGGTCTCGATGGTCCTTCTGCCCGGGGGTCACATGGAGGATTTGGCAGTCGGTCGGTCAAATAACCACTCGGGTTGGTTAGGAGAAGAACTATTCAGACACAGACGGGATCGTCCATAACTTAGTGGGGTTGGGATCCGGATGCTTGACACAGCGGTGGTAGTGAGTGGAAAAATCATGATAGCGACTAGAGAATAAAACAGGAATAGGATAGGTTTCAGGTACGGGAAGAGATAAAGTTATTGTTGAAAGGGCGGATCCGGGTGAATCTCAAGAGACCGTCGGAAAAAAAACTGTTCAGTTTAAAAACCTTTTTGTTAGAGGAATAGCACTGAATTTTGACCTACAAAAATGTTGTGCCAGTTTTCTGACTACCGTTTAAATAAGGTTAGATGTTCATACATCGATCTTTAACCCTTCAGGACGCGCGCTGTTGTAAAAAGTACAACATTACCAAAACACCTCGCTCGTCGTACACAGTACGAGCGCGGTGCAGTTTCAGTTGCTTGTTGACGCACGTCCCGAAAGGTTATCAGGTATCAGAAGGCCAGCTCCAGAGGCACGTTCTCCTCCATTTGCATGGCAATGGCAATAAAAGCCTATTTCATCATCTATGAGGGAAAAGGAAGGAAATAAGGATTTGGATGGGGACATGGACAGGTAGAGAATTAGGAAAAATACCCTGGTAGAGGGTACTAACGCATAAGCGTACCACAATGGGTTCAAACAGCGCCCTGAAATAGGTACTGTAATAACGCATACAGCGTAAAGAGAGCCTATAGCTCTTTACCACATCGGGTTAAGAACAACGGAACATCCTGAAGATTCAGGTTTCTGAAGTCAGTTTCACTTAAAGGTGTTTACCGAGTACTCGGGAACGCAGTTGCGCGAAAACTGGACAGTTACATATCAAATGATACGAAGTTCCATAATCGGATTCACAGCTATCACATACAAATGAATCAGCTTGCTGAATATTAGCCATGTGATAGCTGAGTCGGCAGTGGCTAGTCAATGCCTTGACCAGCATGCTGCAATTCTATTTAGACAGATTAGTTAGATACTTCGCCACCCGTAGAGATGGCTCAGTACAATACAATTTTGTTTGACGACATGTCTCCAAACTATTCCAGTATTGTTTGTGCTGAGTGGCAGCCCAGGTTTCAATCTGAAGCTTTACCCAACACTTCGATACCGGAGCAGCTGGCTCAGGACCAATGAAGTCATGTGATGCTCCAGTGCGAGCTAACTCATCAGCCAATTCATTTCCAGCAATGGAAGAATGGCCAGGTACCCATACAAGGTGAACAGCGTTTGCTGAATTCAGCTCCTCGATTTGAGTTAAGTGCAAGAAAGTGCCTTTGGTTTGAGATGAATGTGTAGTGGGGCAACGTCAAAGAGAACTTAGAGCGCTGCCGTGGGAGTCTGGCCTAATTTTGATTATATCGTTTTCACTTCACCCTTTTGCCACCACACAAGACATCCATAAGCCAATATTGGTTGAACAACAGTTGTGTAAATCCATTTGATATACTTGGGTTTTAGACCCCAAGTTGTACCAAATGTTCGCCGGCATTGCCCGAAGGCCATACAAGCTTTCTTGATTCTAAACTCAATGTGAGGTGCCCAAGAAAGCTTGGAATCAAGAATAACTACAACGTACAACCTGTTCAGTCAAATCGATTTCAGAATCACAGAGACGCAAAGGTCGAAGACCATTACGGTTTCGCTTTTCCGTGAAAAGAACAATAGATGTTTTACTTGGATTACCCGAAAGGCCATATTGGCGACACCAACCCTCAACTACCTGAAGAGCGTTTCGCATCAGGTCGAAAAGGGTGCTGATGCACATACCTACCGACTAACAATGTTAGATTGTCGTCGGCAAACCCGTATGTAGGAAAACCGCTATTATTGAGTTGCCTCAATAGCGTATCTGCTACGAGATTCCACAAAAGCGGTGACAAGACTCCCCCTTGGGGGCACCCACAAACACTCATTTTCCAAGTCGCTGCTTGACGCAATGTCGAGAAGAGATCTCGGTTTTTGAGCATTTGGTGAATCCAATTGGAAATCATTAGATATATACCATGACCCCGTTCGGCTTCCAAAGGCATCGAAAGGCACGTTGTCAAAGGCACTCTCGATATCTAAGAAAACACCCAAACAAGAATGCTTTTGAGCGAATGCCTTCTCGATATCGTAAACAACCTTGTGTAAAAGAGTCACAGTGGACTTACCAGATTGGTAGGCATGTTGGTTCCCATGAAGAGGCACTTTGGCCAGATGAACATCACGGATGTGATGATCTACAATGCGTTCTAAGCATTTCAGAAGAAAAGGGGTCAGACTGACAGGTCTGAAACTCTTTGCTTCTTCATACGACGCACGATCCACTTTCGGAATGAACTTTACAGTAATATCCCGCCATGGTTTGGAAATATACCCAATTGCAAAACTGCAAACAAGTATTTTTTTTTCAAAACATGTTTGAAATAATCAAGTCTCTTCTGAAGCAAAATAGAATAAATCCCATCTGCCCCAGGAGATTTGAAAGGACAAAACTATTAATATCCACTCAATCGATTCTATAGTTACAATACTCCGGGTCGAAGCCAGAGAATCATAACTACAAGAAGAGACATCAGGTTCATCCGAAGATGTAATATCCACACATCCGGGGAAGTGTATACTGAACAAGCATTCTAGAACTTCCTCATCAGAGGAAGTGAAATCGCCATTTGGCAAACGAAGTTCGTTCACTCGAAAATCCTTAGATTTCACAAGGATTTTGTTAAAATCCTCGGTAGAATATAAAATATATTAGGGTGTTCTGAAGCGAATTCTATAAAAAGTTCAATTTTTTAAGGAAAATGCAAAAGACCTTCGTAGACTGTTCCTTGATAGCACACTTCTTAGCTGAGAAAACAACAAGTGAGTGTAACTCTTTGCAAGTGAGTGTTCCCATCCCTGTCGAAGATACCATCTTTCTAGGTGATCAGCATCCTGAGATATATGAAAAATAAAATTTGCACGGTCAGTAGCGTCATCTATGTTCGGAATTTTCAATCAAATGGTCCATCATTAGTGAACACCATCAAACAACTTGCCGAAGACACTATATTTCTATGTAGTCCGAATCTTGATATACATGCGATCAAAAACCTTCAAATTTATAAGCTCACTAGCGCACCCTATGTGAGAAGTGCCTGCAGTCTTCACCAGGGATTGGCGGCATGCACCGTGCGGTGCGAAAAAAGGGTGTGTTTCACACAATCGCAAGTGCTCGTCTCCCGTTTTGCCGAGAGACAAGAGACGTATGAGTGAGAGCTTTCGTAATTGTGCGAGAGACAATCGCAGCACTAGCTCTACGGCGCAGGGAGTAATGCACGGTGCTTGGGACTGCGCTTGTCTCCAAACAGAAAAAATCAATTAATAAATTAATTGAAGAGTTTGTGTTTTCGGCAAAGTTGTTAAGCTTGTCAAGGGTTGACAAGTGATGGGTCGTTTGATTCGAAATTTTTGCAATCATGCGTAGTATCAAGCCAAGTGCAAAGTACGGAGACAAGCACCGAGAGAGTGCAGCGTGAGAGACAGGAGAGCTCCAGCGCGCGGGAAAGCAAGCGAGCAACACACAACCGATTGCGCGTACTCGTCTCCTTCTAGTTTGTTGTGCTGTCTCGTAGCAGAGTGTGCAGCACGCAAAGAGTTTTGAGTCGCACCCTATCCCTGGTCTTCACGCCATTCAGATGCTTATTAAAGTGCTGCTTCCATCTTCCAATCACCTCAAGTCCGTCCATCGGGAGGCTCCCATCCTTATCCCTGCAGATTCGGTTCACGATACGAAGCCGTTGCGAGATGCATTGAGCTTCTGGTAGAACTGTGTTTCAGCGGAACGGTACAGCAGTTCTATTTTCAAGCACTCCACTTCTTTCAGGTAGCGTTTCTCCTCTCGAAAGAGGCGACTTTGCTCTTTCCGCTTCTGTTTATAACGTTCTGCCGGATTCCTTGCTGCAGCATTTTCGCCCAGGCTGCGTTCTTCTCTGCATCATTGATGGCTGCTTTTACCGTACCCCAGCAGTCTTTTTGAGTGGTCACATCGAGCTCACCCTCGTCTAACAACGCTGCCTCGAGATTCTGCGCGTCTGCTGAGTGCTGAGGCGACTTTTGGCTGCTTCAGTTGCTCTAGATCTAGATTGTACCGTGGCGATGGCCTTCACTGCCCATTGTTGACAACAACTTTTGGTGAGTGGTCGGAATCGAAATTAGCCCCACGATAGGTCCCTGTCGTCGTTAATGTCGGAAAAGTGCCGTCCATCGATCAGAACGTGGTCGATTTGCGATTCCGTCTGCTGCGGTGATCTCGGGGTATGACCAAACGGAAAGCTGTGTTGCTACTTCTTTATGGCTTTACATTCCCACTGGAAATATTGTTAACTTCTGACAAAATCCATATATTTTTGAGAAAATTCCAGAAGCAAATTGTGAAGAAATTCAACAGAGAAAATTTACATAGTATTACAAGCAATTTCTGTAAAAATCTACTAAATATTCACCCGGGACTTCCTCCAAAAATTTTCTAGGAATTTCACAGAAAATTCTAAGAGAAATGAACACATTATGCATTTCTGCTAAAATTTCTTTGACATTTTCCAATTTTCTTTTAAAACTAGGGTGACGTCGGGTATTATTGGCAGGCGTGTTCTCTTCGTTAGGTAAATTACCTGAAACTTGGTCGTAAAATTCAGCTTGGATTTGGATTTGGGACCAACTATGAGCTCAACAACTTACAAAAAACACCTCATGGCAAAGTGAACAAAACTGTCAAAAATACAAAATCTTCCCTATATAATATCCATTTCTCCATAAAGTATTGCCAGAAGTTTTGTGCAATGTTGTTTTGGGAGAACGCCAGAAACTCTCCTGGCAGTCGTGTTAGATTTTAATGCCTAGGATCCACAAAAAACATGGAAATTGACCAGCAGCTTCTCAGAGATTGCACCAGGTTTGCAAAAAGACCCCTGCAATAGAACTACATTTTTTCTAAAAATTTGTACGAGATTTTTTCTTTAAAATCTCTTGAAATTTCATTTTAAAGCACTGTTTGCAGTTCAGAAGGAATTTCTCAGCCTATCTTGATGCATGGGAAATTCCTTGGCTGAATCGCTCAAGAAACCGGGTTTTCTTCGATCGCAGTACGCAGTAGCGAAGAAATGACAGTTCAAATGGCAGTCACCGAAGAAAGTTTCTGCCAGGAATCACTCAAGAAGTTTCTTGAGCGATTCCTTTCGAACTCGAAACTGCGCTTAACGAGAAAAATTGAACCTCAGAAAACTGCTTTCAGTATGTTTTCAATGATGACGATTAACTCGTCGTCATTGAGTTAATCGTCATCATTGAAAACATACTGAAAGCAGTTTTCTGAGGTTCAATTTTTCTCGTTAAAATGAAATTTTAAATTCTTCAAAATCGAATCTTGATTTTTATATCACGAGGACACTCCCAAAGAGCGTTTCTTTACTTTATGTAATTTCCTTTATCAGCGTTATTTTCGTAATGGGACTGACTTGCGATTACTATTCATTGTCCCATATGAATTGGTGTTGTTTTTCGATTTTATCGAACAAACTATATATATATATATATTTTCACGTATCTGAAAGATCATCCGAAAAAAATCAAAAACTGCCATGAACTCAAATTTGCCCAAAATGCAAATGGGACTGACTTGCGATTCACGGCAGTATAGTCAGTGGTGAATAGAAACATTTCAAGTAACGAATAATTTAAGTGTGAGAAACTCACCGACTGCAACACCACAATGTTACCGCTGACATATTCTTCGCACACAATTCAGGACATGGATGTCTGTTCTCTGTGGTTATAACATTTGGAAAAATGATATTTTATTTTCTAAAAGTGTTAAAATATTCCATCTCAATTTTTTTTCTCTTCCCTGCCTAATAAAAATGCAATTATACCAATTTACGACGGTGTGGTCAAAGTAGCAATAAGCTCACTTCCGCTATTCAGGCGTTCGCTCTCAGACTCCCATCCACAGCGCTTACCGGTGGTGTGGGCATAATCGCGCTAACGCAGAAACAGTGTCAAAGGCAGTCCATGTAGGAATGAGTAAAGAGGTTAGAAAACACTGTGTGGATCCATATCCTACGGTTACCACCCGGCACGGTCGGCGGTGGCTACTGGCAGGCTGGAATGCTGCCTTCATTCGATGACATCGTTTATGATACTCGCATCTGGCTGGGCTGATGCTCCTTGCACGGAATTCCCAAAGGCAGCTCCGTCCTCAATCATGCCCAGCCACATCACAACCGTGCGACGCGTGACACGGCTTGGAGTTTGTCTATGGTGGGACCGTCCGTTCGGTTGAATCTGTACTACCGCACATAGGAAGCGGAAAGAGTTTTTGCCATGCGGCGCTGTTAGACCTGCTGTGGCTGCTACTTTAGGGGTCGTGCCTGAACGACCAAGACCGGTGAACAGTGAGTGAGATGATTGGTTAAAAACTATCGCCCTAGACATCCACATAGTTGTTTTTGTTTAGATTTGTTTTTATTTGTTTGACTGTAACCGAACAGGGACGCGATTTAAGAACTTGACTTGGGACAAAGAGTCGAAAGACATTCTGCACATTAGAATTCAAGAATACATACGTGTAATAACGGAAATTTAGGTTCACTTGAATACAGACTTATATGATTGGGCATAAGAGGGTTCAACACACTTCCCAAGTAACAATTCGCTGACCAATTAGTCTCGTGAGAACCGTCATAAAACCGAATACCGTTTATTTCGGTTTTATGATGGTTCTAAGAACCTAGTTTATTTTACTTAAAAATATAACTTGATTTACGTAATTAATACAAAGCACAACAAGAAGCACAAGCATAGCTTTTGAACCGTTTGTAAACTGGCGTTTAATTTTGACCACCAAATAGAGACATAAATTCACAATTTAGGATGGCAAGCCTTCCGTTTATGGAAACGAAGCGAAGAACAGCTTGACGCAAGTCCCCAAGCGGTTTCAACATTCTGCCGGTGCTCATTCTACTACCGAGCCAGCGCATACTGAACCATGGCGAGTGTTGGTCCTGTGTAAGTATGTAGGCTAGCTACTGACACTGGCACTGGATGCCACAGGCTCACAGTCTCTCGTGCCTTATACTAAGGGTGGTGGTTATGTGGGTGACTCTTGTTTTCCTTAGCCTATACCATCATGATCGAATCGTGGAACGGGTCATACGCCGAGGTAGTCCAGCATTTGCTATAGCTATTCGCTTTGTAAGCACCAGGCGTCAAGCGCTCAGAGGCAAGGTTGCGTTCGTTGTTTTTTACTTTGTTGGTCTCACTGGGTCCAGTTTCAGTAGAAGGCATAGGAATAGCCAGAGTATCGTAGGGGTGAGTAAACACTGAACACTTTTTATGTTAAAACTACAAGATGAGAGTACATTTTTATAGAAGATATAATTTTGATAACAGACAAAAGGTTTGAAATATCTTTTATTAGGAATAATATTGTTCAGAAATTACGCTAAACAGTTGTTATGACTGATTCAACCGGAGAAAAAAAAATCAAAAAAAAAATAGAATCTGTGTGTGTGTTTTTTTTTCAGTGTATTATGGCAAATAAGGAGTTGACACAATCCCGAAGCATATCAGTTCAAGCCAGTAGTAATAGAAGCGAGAGACTGCAAGTGTAGTGTGTTCTGTCGAGTTTGGTCTTGCAGAGATGGGTCAAAACGTACAGGTTCGTAACGATCGCCATAACGCCGCACTACTGTGGGATGAGCTTCCCTAGTGAACGCCGGCCGTGCTGTGAAGCTTTAGGCCGGTTTAAATATTTTTTTTTTTCAAAAGCCGTCGTTCGAACATTTTCTGCTAAAGATGAATGAATAAAGATTCAAAATATCGATGTTAATCCTAACCGGTGGTTTTTATAGAATCCCCAAGATCGATATAGCACCAATAAGTACTTCTACTTTCAGTCCCGAGCATGTTGAAGCCTACAGTCGTTGAGTGTTCTCCTATGATACACACCAAGTTTCACTGGGGTACAGCTGTCCAGATTTTACGTTTGAAATGAAAATTCGGATATTGGTACGTTGATTAATCTGACTGTTTATCCATGCATCAAGCACTCGCCTTCTTGATCCGTTCAACTACATATGTTGAACTTGGTGCAGCAATTGACCTTGGCTAACAATATATTGGGGCTTTCAACATTCTCCACTGCTTATACCCCTACTGTAAAGCTGAAACGGTTGACCGTGCTTACATCCAACGATTTGGTCTTGTTGGCGTTGATGATAAGACCTGCCGCCGAGAAGCGATTGGCTACAGAGAGTATGAAATGGCAGTGAAAAGGCACACAACACCTCTTTTCGCAAACTTTCTTTGCCAAAGTGCGCTTTTCCTTATTTTCTCCCGCTACTGTATTGAGTGAATGTTGGTATTAACTGCAGTGGCGAGCCGGGCGAGCCGACTTCCTGAAATGAAATGAACTGAATGTTGGTATTAGTGAGCTCTGGTTGCGCACAATAAGCGGCAACAAAATCAGATCACCGTAGCACCCCCGTGGCGGGGCCCCTTCTTCTCGCTCCGCTACTTCACCTTCTCTTTCGATGTCCTTCGCTGTCGCCTTCCGTTGGGTTGGACGACCGTTCGACGCAGTAATGAGTCGCGACTTACGACGTGGCGCGTGAACTCTGGACTGTACAAAATGGCGTCGACTGGGTAGTTGGCGCCGGATTTGTTTATCCGGTCTACGGAGTGGCGCTTTTGATGGCCGGCGGCTGGGATAAACTCTGGACCTCGGTTGGTTCGCACAGGGTTAAGGCGTACATCCGCCAATCCTCCGGGTAAGCTTGCGCCGGCGGCCGACGCGCATTGGAGCTACAATAGAACATGTGCGACTTTTTTGCAGATAAGCAAATCCAACGCTTTTTGCCCACTGGTCGACAGCTTTGACGGCAGTTTGTAGTTTGCGATGTAGACCTTCTTCATTTTTTTTCTTCGCGCAATGAGGAGGATGTCGTCAGCATACAAAATAATTTCAATTCCATCCGGTAGCACGCGAAAGATGGGTTGCATTGCGACAAGAAAAGTGGTCACCGACAGAACAGCACCTTGCGGCTCCGCCCTTATCACTTCAAAGCGTACATACGGAATCAGATTAGTGAGCAGAGGAGGACCTGAAACTCTACACGGAAAGATCGATGTACACAGCACGCAAAAACGGCTACGTTCAAAAATGTGTTCGGCCTGCACATTTTTAGTAAACATCCATGCCGCACATGACTGTGTTGGAAACACACATTTTTTTAAAATTGCTCGTACGCTCACATGAGCATGTATTTTGCAATAATTTCGACATGACAACCTCACTGGGTTTATAAACCACCTTCAAATACCGAAAAATATTGATATTTTGCAAAAATGTGAGCGTACGAGCAATTTAAAAAAATGTGTGTTTCCAACACAGTTACTGTGCGGCATGGGCGCTACTCAAAAATGAGAGCTTTTATTTTAGAGAGAGAGCAAGGAGTAACTTTCACGCAGCGATCGAAAAGACAAAAGATTTCATGCAAACTTGTGTGAAAATTCACGCAAATTTGTGTAACACCGGATCAGCACATTTTTTGTGCTGATCCAGTCGTACGCAAATATGAGTGAAAAATCCTTTGTCTTTTCGCAAGTTACTCATTCGCTGTGTACTTTCGTTTTAGGGTGTACGGACACTCGCACCTGTATACAATAAGATCAAGATGATACGGTTAGCTTCCGGTGCTTTTGCGACAAGCCCAATAGAAGCGATCATGGCCGAAGCTGGAACCTTACCATTTGAACTCCTAACACTGCAATCAACAGCGCAGGTAGCCATTCGACTTCTGACAAAATCGCGTTACAACAACTCTCTCCCTGTTATCCGACGAGTATCGGATCGCTTAGTCGAAATCACGGAAACAGCACTCCCCTCAGTTGTCCAAATTGTCCGACATAGCGATTATATGGGGCATGCCAGAAAACCATCGATTGTATGGAACGTGAAGGAAACCATTCGAGCCGGGGACCCTCCGGAAAAAGTGCGCCCTGTTGTTCGGCAACTGCTGTCAACACGTTTTCACCACTCAACCGTTTGCTATACGGATGGTTCTAAGTCTAATTACACGGTAGAAGCCGCTTTCTATACAAATGGCTTAGTGGGAACTCGGCAAGGAAATAGCGATCCTTACAGATTTTGCTAGTTGTCTGCAGGCGTTGGAAGCGGGAACATCTAAACATCCGTGGATACAGGAAATTGAACAAATAGCGCGAAACAAATCCATTCGGTTCTGCTGGATTCCGGGACACGCTGGAGTCAACGGAAACACCGAAGCTGACCGATTAGCGAATGAGGCCAGACGACAACATCCCATTGATATCCCAATCCCAGGTGAGGACATCTTGAGAGCGGGGAAGCTAGCGATACGATTCCTCTGGAGTATCCAATGGTATGGACGCAGAGAAGCAAAATTGAGACAAGTTAAGCACGATCCATACAGGCAGGTGGAAGGATCATGGTAGTGCGGCTGACAAACGCGTGCTGACGCGAGTCCGGATTGATTACACGCGACTTACACATATGTTTCTACTGAAGAAAGAACTCCCTCCTTCGTGTGAATGCTGTGGTATACTTCTGGATGTGCAGCACCTGATTTTGCAATGCAGAAAATACGATAATGAACGACGGGAAAACAACATAGACTCAACCAGTTTACGGAGTGGTCTAAACAACGAAGAAACCATTAAAAACATATTGAATTTTTTCCATGATACAGGATTGTACACAAGCTGTGAGAAGAACGATCTAATGTAATGTAATGAATTTGTAAATTGTAAAATATCCCTAGGACCGACACGAATGCACACTAATGTGTAAAGTGTCGAAATTAAATTAACTAACTAACTTCAAGAATTCCTGCCAAAAATTCTTGCTGGCATTTCTCTAGCATCTTGAAATGATATTTCTACAGGTATTGCAAATAGGAGTCTTCTGGAGGACTCCATGCCTGGGGATTCATGGCGGATTTCTAGCTGGAGTTGCTTGATGAATCCTTGCAATAATACTTCAAGCCTCGGATTCCTTGGAGCAGTTTCAACAGAAATTTAAAAAAATCTTAAGAATATTTCTGTCGTGTCCGAAACGAGGGGACTCCATTATCAGGCCTTTTGTCTGGTTCGGGTAGATTCTTCAAAGACGATTTCACTAGGAAATAAAACGCGTTCTTTTCCGTCGAAATATCTCACAAGACTGCTTTATTAATTTTTTTTTGTCTACCTACTACTCGGCGTCTCCATGACAACGCCGTTATTCTCTCTTTCAACTTCATACATGTTTGTTTTTTTTTTTTAATTTATTATTATTCTCTCTTTCGTTCTCTCTTCTGTTCTCTACATTATCTCTTTATTCTACTCTTTACTGAAAAATATTGTATATATATAAAAATGAGTTTGAAGTTCCTTTGAGGCAACAAAACTCAAGAACGGGTGGACCGATCAGCATGAGTCTTGCATGGTTCGATTCGTATTCGTGGTGGCTGTGTTTATATGTACAAAAAGTTACGAAAATCTTTTAAAAAATTATGAAATTTGAGAAAATTCTGATTTTTGATGAACCGGGAAGAAATTTGGCGTGATCGAAATGAAATCAATCTAGAGTGCGTTGCTGCGATAATCTCAACAGTTGTCAAACCACCACAAGATTGGCAAGACTAAGCTTGCCGGGACAGCTAGTATTGTATAAAAACATGTCTTTAAATTTCTGCGGTTTTCGAGTATCCCTCTTCGGTCTCGCTTCGATGGTTTGTCTGTCGGATTCCTCGTTCGTGCTCTGATTAACCACGATCGCATCTTCTGAAAATTAAAGAAAGTTAATACCATTTTCCATTTCTGGAAGTTACAATGTTATCAGAAAAATAACACTGTTAAAGTATCTACCATCGTTGTCGTTTAGATTACCGAAACCTGCAATTCCGTGGTTTGAATTATCATCCATGTGAAAATTGTCGCTGGTCCTGGATTCGTTTCCCATTTCAAACTCTGGTGCTCGTTTCACGTCCTGAATATTGCGTGTATATTCCACTCCGCGTTCGTTCCGAATAACGACTTTTGCTCCTTGCCTCGTAAGAACCGTGAAGCGCTCGTTTGAAAACGTTGGGTCGGTTTTATGTTGTTTGGGTATTACCACGACAACTTTATCACCGGCTCGAATGTTTGAAGGCTTTGCTCCTCTGTGGTTATCAGCGTATCTTTTGGACGACAATTTTGATTCGGCGTCCTTGTCTTCGATTTCATCGCGATCAACAGCTTCTAATTTGTCCGATTCCCACAGGCTAGGAAAATTTCCACGGTATTTCCATCCTACCATCAACTCAAATGGTGTGACTCCGAGTCTTGAATGCGGTTTCAAAGTATTATGTACATGTACGTACGTTTCCAGTGCACCTTTCCAGTTCAGTCCTTCCTCTTTAGCACCGGCAAGAGCCTTTATAATGCCTTGGTTTTGCCTTTCTACTGAACCATTTGACTGAGGGCTGTGAGGGATAGATTTCCTAACGTCTACCCCTTTGTTCTGCCAACACTCCAAGAATTCGTTGCTTTGGAAAGGTGGACCATTGTCGCTCTGCAAAACTAAAGGTAGACCCCACTGGTGGAAGACTTTGTTGAGGGCTGTATTTGTGCTTTTGGCATCCTTACATTTCATTTCTATTACTGTTATGTATCTGGAGTAAGTATCCACTACGATCAAGAATTCTCCCGATCCACAGTTAGGTAACGAAAGAAAATCGATCTGTAAGATCTCCCACGGTCCGTTTGGCAATTGTCGACAAGCTAATGGTACTGGAGGATTACGCTTTGAAATTCTCAGGCAAGTGTTACAATTCTTAACAAAAGTTTCGACTTCGCTGCTCATTCCAGGCCACCAAAAGTATTCCCTCATTATCCTCTTCATTGCCGCACCACCAATGTGACCTTGATGGGCCATTTTTAAAACATCATTCCGAAGAACTTCAGGAAGCACAATTCGATCGTCCTTGAAAACTCTTGAACCTACTGATCTGAGCTCTTTAGAATGTGTTTCATAGCGCCGCAGATTTTCAGGCCATGCTCCTCCTTTCAGTGCGCAACAAACAGCCACAAGTTCTGGATCTGATTCAGAAGCAAGATCGATCTCTTGCCAGGTAACATTCATTGTGCCAGCATCCAGTGCAAAGAGTAAATGCTTCTCATCAAGATCATCGAACGGTTCGTCAATTTGAGTTTTAGCAATCAACCTAGAGAGAGCATCAGCCACATTAAGGTCACCGGGAATTCGTTTTACCTTGAAATCGAACGCTTGAAGACGAAGAGCCCAGCTTTCGGCTCTCGAGATGGCCCTTTTGCCCATCTTAAATCCTTCTCCGTATATAAACTCATTCGCTTCGGAATCTGTACGTACTACAAAGAATTTGCTTGTCAAATAATACGCAAACCGTTCAACGCCCCACACAATCGTTAAAGCCTCCTTTTGGGTCTGCGGGTATTTCCTCCAGGATTGTCTGTTGGGCTTCCCCTAAAAATTCTTGCTGGGAGTGCTCTTGAAGTTTCTTCAAGGACTCCTATATAAATCCTGCCTGTGATTCATCTAAGGAACTTTTAAGAGGTTTCTTCAAGGATTCCACCAGGAATTCCCACCCCGGATTTCTTTACAAAATTTAGCTGGGATTTCTCAAACATTTCCAGCTGAGAATTCTCCTAAACCTATGGCACAAATGTCCCAAATGGAGGATAACGTGCCTCTTAAGCCGGCCTTCTGATACCTGAATAGGAGTTCTCATAGAATTCCTGGAGGATTCCCAGCAAAACTTCGTGGTGGATCCCATCAGAAATTGCTGAATAATTCCAGCAACATTCCTGGAGCAATCCCAGCAAGCATTCATAAAGAAAACTCAACTGCATTTCTAGTAGCCATTACTGGGAAAATTCAGGATCTCTCCAGAAAGTCCTTCACAATTTCTCTGGTGATTGCGTCAGGGATTTCTCTGAGAATCCAATAATTAAGGTGTCATGAAGCATCACTGAGCTATTAAAGAAATCATTGACTATTTGCTTTTCAATGATTGTTTGCCTCGCGTTTTTGAAGTGATAAAAAACTAATAATTCTGCAGCAACGCGTCTGGAAAAGTATCATCGTCGTAATCACTGCGAGTGAGCATATCGGATGAAACTTTTACATACGAATTTTCACTTTCGTGGCTTAGAATTATCACTTCGAAATTTCGAGCCCCATATCCAACATGGCTGCCGATGCTGATGATGCCGCAAAACTCATTAATTACTTAATTCGTATTGGCTGTTTTTTTTTTTCTTTTTATTTAGGGTGATGCCAAAAAATCGAGGTGCTGCAATACTGACCATTTCAACGATTTCGTATTATCGTTGCATAACATGCATATGTGGGCTTCATGGCCGAGCGGTTAGCGGCGTCAGTCGTTCAGGTGTCTTGTAAGCCTCGGAGTGTGGGTTCGATTCCCGCTCCAGTCGGGGAAAACTTTTCGTCAAACGGAAAATTCTCCACTGGGCCACTGGGTGTTGTATGCGTTGTCCGTTGTCGAATGTTAGTAATGTTTAGTCAGTAGAGGCCACAAGGTCGAAGACAGTGTAGTTGTCTTTTAATAACCAACCATCGACCAGTCTAGTAGGGATGGTTGCATGCCAAAATATGTACAGACAGTCCTATATGCAGTCTTTCTAACGAGTGGCATAAGCAGCAGCCGTGGGTATTTCCGCCTTTTGCCGATGCTCTGCTCTGCCTCGCACCCATTTCCCCCTCATGAGACTTTTCCGCAGTTACTGCTCATGGCATTCGGGTGCCCTGGCATCATCACCGTATGGTTCGAAGAAGCCAGAGATTTTCTCGCCTTGCACGTTCACTGGCGGCAAGTAGGTACATACTACGATGGCAACCGACTGCTGTTGGTGCACGCTCAGCCCCCCACCTACGCAACATCATCATATCATTCGTTTTACTCCTTTACCTTTTTTTATTGCTTTGGTTGCCTTTTTCGAGTTCCACACATCCGTCGTCATCGTCTTGCCAGGATTCACATCCCAGCTTTCAGTTCCTGTTCATGTTGAGCCTTCTCAACTATACCGCCGCATGAACCACCAACCCACCGCACACCGTCAGGCGTCAGCTGAGGATACATTGCGTCTGCTGGCTGATCTACATACCTCTAGTAGGTAGGATGCTACGAGGCACAGTGTTACAATGCACGAACTTTGGCACTGGAGTTGCTCTTCGTGTAGCTTTTCCACCCACCTATGCTGAAATAGTGTGGAAAAGCGTGCTCGGCCTGAGTGGCTCGGTTGATAAAATATACGGTGAATCGTACTTCGCAGGTTGTGTCTTCTAGCAAATCTCCACTTCTGCCACTTGTGTTCATTCTTTCCCGAGGGACGGTATGAGAGCTAAGCCAGTACGGTTGCGTTGTATGCTCTGGGGCTTAGGATCTTATTGTTCTCTAATTCAAGTGATGAAACATTATGTAGTTGCCTGGTTAAGGAAAGTACTATATGTTGATAGGCTCGGTTACATTACAAATTTTAAAACAAAGTTTACAAAAACTCGTAAATGTTTAATAATTAATTCAAAAAAGCTCAAGGTGTCTCGTAATTGGGATTTTTTATTACGGTACAAATTGGTACGAAGGTTCTCAGAATTCAATGATTTTTTTTTTCATAGGTAGGGTTCATATATATACGAACAAAACCTAAATTGAAAAAAAAGGGTCACCTAATTTTCCGGAAAAGTCCAATGGACACTTTTTTTGTGAAATCGTAAGCAAATTTTCTCAGCAATTCAAAAATATACAAAATAAAAACTGTTTTCAACAAAATTTTCCATTGTTGAGGAAATTCGGTTGGAAAAGTCGGAAAAACTATTTTCGAAGTTCGGAAAAATTCTCAAAAAAATATTTTTGAGAGGAAATTTTATAAGCTATATTCTGAAACATTTTCACGATGTGGTTTTTATCCGTTCCTGAGTTATGACCAATTTTGTGCAAATTAATAATAGAGACGGTCGAAAATCAACCAATATCAAGGTGTTATTTGAGAAATCCTTGGAGGAAGGCCAAAAGGAGAGCAGAAAATCCAAAATGAATTTATGGAGGAACTTTTGGATGAAATCTCTGGAAGATATTCTGGATGAATCCTTGAAGAACTGGAGACGAACCAGCCTCGGGCTGAAAGTCTCGATAATAAAAACAAAAAAAAAAATCCTTGAAGAAATCTCTGGAAAAACAGCCGAAGGAATTTTTAGAATTTTAGAATTTCAGGAAGATTGCCTGGAAGAATCACAGCAAGAAGGTCAGGAAAAAGCTCTAGAGGAATCCCTAGCAGATTTTCTGAAGAACCACAGTTAGAATTTATGGAGATGTCCCAGCAAGAATAGCTGGAAGAACCTCAGGAAGAATGCGTGAGGAATCCCAGCTGAAATTTCTGGAGGAAGGCCACGAGGAGCTCCTGGAGGAATCCCATGATAAATAACTGGAGAAATCCCTGTATAGAATCTCTGAAGCAATTCCTAGACGATTCACCGGAGGAACTTCTATAAGACTGTCCGGAATATTGCCATGCATAATCCTAGGAAAATTTCCTGAAGAAATCCCTCGAGTAATCTCTATAGAAGTCTATGGAGATACCTCTAGAAAAACTCCTGTAGGTAACACAGTAAATTTTTTTGGAGGAATCCTAGGAAAAATTTCTGGTAGAACCACAGTTGCAATTGATGAATCCCAGCTGACATTTCTGGATAAAATCTCTGAAGATGTTCCTGGAGAAATCAAAGCACTGGAGGAACTTCTGGAATATCCATGGAATATTATCTTGAATGGTTCCACCAAGGGTTCTTGTAGAAATTTCGGGAGGAATTCCTAGAACTCCGGGAGATTTCATAGAAGCTATTTCTAGAGAAATCCTATTAGGAACTGCTGGAAGAATCTTCTCTACTCCCTGGGCATAGTGTATCATTGTACTTACTTCACAATATACAATTTCATGCAATGGCAGGCAAAAAAAGCCCTTCAATTAATAACTGTGTAAGTTCTCAAAGAACACGAAGTTGAAGCGAGGAAAGCCAAGTCCCAGTGGGGACGTAGACCCACAAAAAAGAAGAAGAAGAAGAAGGAATCCTGAACAGAATATGGCCAATTACAATGACCCATTTTGCCCGGAATCCCTAGCAAATCTCTAAATTAAAAGGATATGCACTTTCTTGTGTCAAAATTTGGTAGAACAATATTGAAAAACAAAAAAAAGCTATACCGAAAAGAGTGTTTTTTCTCACTCTATCTAGGAGGGTTGGTTACGAAAGGGTTAAAAGGAACGTTAATTTCTAATATTGCTTTTAAATTATTGTTATTGACTACGCGATGTGATATTTTTCTCAAATTTTCTGGTGATGTTGAAGTCACGTTTTATTTTTTTTTTTTTTTTTTGAAAAACCTCGACTAAAAGCTCCAATCGTGAAAAATCATAGGGCACTTGGCAATATGTATACCTTTCAGAATTTGACAAACACAGACGCTTTGTCCATCATTTCTCATTATCCATGCAAAATTAGTTTTATTTTCGTTAACTCGGGCTTCTTGCGCCCATAGGTTACGCCCATGTACAATACTTTTCTCATCAAAATGACATTTCGGCACCAACATTTCAAAAGGGCGTAACTGCTTTTGCAACCAATGCCTTCTCACAGAGCTGTGGGTCGTATTTCATTCATCTCACGCAATTCACATCCATTAATCGAAAGAGGCGGATTTTATCTTTCTATTTGAGCTAG
The DNA here is from genome assembly GCF_035046485.1 of Aedes albopictus. Taxonomy (NCBI): domain Eukaryota; kingdom Metazoa; phylum Arthropoda; class Insecta; order Diptera; family Culicidae; genus Aedes; species Aedes albopictus. The sequence goes on along the minus strand of NC_085137.1, from coordinate 219,217,237 downwards.
TGGATTGCTCGAGAGTTATGGGATACGCTCCACAGCTTTGTGAGAAGGCATTGGTTGTAAATGTAAGTTACGCCCTTTTGAAATGTTGGTGCCGATTTACAACTTTTTCAATGCTTTAGAGATTTTAAACTTATTTTTTTTATTCTTTATTAAAGTGATTTTCCTCCGTTGGAGTAATTAAATTAAATGGTTGCCCCTTATTACTAATTTTCCATGCTTCGTCCAATTGGTGCGTTATTTTAATGATTTTTTTTTACCATAGGGCTATTTGCAGTTCAGTGGGAATGTATGGGCCTATGTAGAATGTAGATGCATAGGAAATTAATTGCCTATATTTCTCAAAAAACGGTTTTTCTTTAATCGCACTAAGCAGTTGTTAAGAAATGATTCAAATGATATTTTCTGATATGTCTTGAGCGATTCCTGTTGTACACGAAATAAGTAGGGCTTAAGGATTTGTGGAGGTAATGAAAAGGTTTGAGGAACACCTAAAACTAGCTCCCGTCCTCATTTTTAAAAGATCATTTTCAATTTGGAAATTTATAAATAAATAGTGAATGTTAGTTACGTAAACTGATTCTAAAATTAAATGTTCCTTATGAACTCATGTTACTGGCGACGACCATGTGTGATATTTTTTTCCAATAAAGCAAGATTCCAAATTATTTGTGAAGGAAAATGTAAATTTGTTGAACTATGGTTTTCTAAAATGTGTGTATATTTTGCTATAGGCTGCTCCTTATTACTATTTTTACTGGTTCCGCCTATGTATTGTATTTTATCTTATAAAATTCATCGTCTCAAGATGCTAATCATGGATTAAGCCATTATGTACCTGCAAAGTGGCGACTTTTGAGAAATATTCAAAGTCACCTTTCTTAAACTTTCTTGACTCAAACGTCAAATTTGCGGTGAGGGTAAGCAGGTCAGCATAAATTCGTGTAGTGGACCATTTCACTTTGCATGTCACCAAGAATTCCTGTGCACGCATTCATCAACCATTTCGATTCAATCCATTTTTTTTAGCTTATGAAATTACCTTCGATGAGCGAGATAATTTTTCGGCAATAGCAGAGTGGTTAGCAAACACAGTTTTTGCTCCTACGTCCGACGTTTCGGTTCTTTATTGAACCTTCTTCAGGGGATCTAAAAATTAGGTGTTTGAAAATACATTGATTTCCGATTCTTTCCCTCAATGTGCCCCATTTTTCCCTACTTACAGGAGTTTGTATTTTTGTAAACATGTGTAGTGGCCTACATTTGGTTGTCTGTATTGTGTCTGTAGATGGTTTGTAATGGCGTTTTTGGTGCTGCATGTGTGTCGATTTTTACGGTTTCGCAACTTTATAGCAGCTTAATCGCACAAAGCTTGTTTTATATCGCTTCTGTGATTTCTTTCTGCCTACGCTTTTTTCTTGCACCTGCACTCTACGCTTTCGAGACTGATATTGACGTTTTCAATCTTGTGTGAGTGGTGTTTCGATTATGTTGTGTGTATGTGTATTATCCGTGTTTGTTGTGATTCAGTGTGTGTTTACATTTTCTGTGTTTTTCTGTTTTTTCGTTCCTAGCTTGTGAAGTATTCCTGCGTATATTGCATTTGAACCCTCTGTGCCTGTTCTTCGGTTGATGCAGTTGCTGTTGTTCACGATGTGACACATTTCCAAATATGGGAGTGTGTGTGATTTGTTTGTTTTGCCTAAAATTTTCGTGTTTTCTAGGTTGAATCGGTGGTTCTCGACGATCGTGTGTTCCATTAGGGCTGTTTTCTGCTGGAGCTGGATGATTTGCGGATCCGTTATGTTGACTCCTGTTTGCTGTAGTCTGTCTAGCACGTTGTAGTGTGTTTTGTGGCCGCTGATCCTTGTTTTGAGCCTGTTTGTTGTCATGCCTATGTAGCAGACAGAGCAGTCGTTGCATGGGATGGAGAAGATGACATCGGTCTGCTGATCTTCAGGGATCGGATCCTTCACTTTTGTGAACAAACCTCCTACAGATTTCCAGTTGTATGTTGCAAGTCGTATATTTTTGTAGTTTTTCTGGATTTCCTTGTCGATGCGATTCGACAGGTGAGACATGTATGCGATTGAACGGTAGGTATGTTCCAGGTCCATTTCATCCGGTGTTGTTGTTGGGGAGTCATTGCGGGTATTCGATCTATTGGCCAGTCTGTTGCGTAATGACTTGGGGTAGTTATTAAGCTTGAGGTGTTTGTCTATTAGTTGGTTTTTGGAAATTTCATCTAGGTCTGTTGACAAACGATTAACTCTATTTATGAAGTTTCTGGCCGTATTCAGTTTTTGCCCTAGGGGGTGAAATGACCGGAAATTCAAAAACCTCCCACTCGCTATGGGTTTTGGTACCACCGCGTTGTGACCTTTTGGTTCTCGTGGCGAATGAGCAGCATGTCCAAGAAGGGTAGGCAGTTATCCACTTCCAGTTCGTGCGTGAACTGGATGTGGGTGTCATAGCTGTTAAATGCTTGCAGTACGCTTTGTAGTTGGTTGAGTGGGATTGCAGTCACCAGATCATCGACAAACTTCCGAATGAACGGTAGCGGGATGTTTAGTTTGTTCAAGACTGAATTTAGCAGGCTCTCCATACTGGCCATGTAGGCTACTACACATGTTTACAAAAATACAAACTCCTGTAAGTAGGGAAAAATGGGGCACATTGAGGGAAAGAATCGGAAATCACTGTATATTCAAACACCTAATTTTTAGATCCCCTGAAGAAGGTTCAATAAAGAACCGAAACGTCGGACGTAGGAGCAAAAACTGTGTTTGCTAACCACTCAGACTGCTATTGCCGAAAAATTATCTCGCTCATCGAAAGTTTCAGTCGTAAACGATAGTCATAGAAATTACCTTCTCAAAAATATTTTTTCAAAAGTTTTCCGCTAGTTCGGACATAGTTTTTCCGGCTTTTCTTTATGAATTTTCTCAGCGGTGGAAAATTTTGTGGAAAACTTTTTCCACTTTCTAATTTTTTTTTTTGATTCCTAAGAAAATTTACTTTCATTTTCATTGAACAACTTTGTTTCTACGATGCTTCGTTCTTGAGTTATGATTTTTCAGAAAAAGGCTTATATGGCACATTTAAACATTTTTAAACAAAATTGGCCATAACTAAAAAACAAAAAAAAAGTACATTCCAAAAATGTCAGCAAATAAAGCTCATAAAATAACCTTCTCAAAAATATATTTTTTTTAATTTTCCACGAGTTCGGGCATAGTTTTTCCGACTTTTCTTTACGAAATTTCTCAACTGTGGAAAACTTTGTCCAGTTCATATTTTTTTTAGATTTCTGAGAAAATTTGCATTCATTTCTAAAAAATAACTTTGTTTCTACGATGCTTCGTTCTTGAGTTTTGATTTTTCAAAGTAAGTAGTATCAGGGGAAAACAAAAAAAAATCCACCTGAGTTTTCCGGGAAAACAGGCGACTCTGAATTTTTCTCATTTTTTTTTTTTTTTGTTCATATATCTATGAAGTTTCATGAAAATCTGAGACCCTTTAGCCCAAACCCGTACGATAATAAAACAAATCCCCTTGTATAAGCCTAATTGCAAAACTGAATTTTTACAACACTTTTCATTTTTACATACTTGTTCATCAAGCTCGGCCTCACTGGATAAATGTATGAATCGTACTAAGAATTTCCATTTCGGTACTTGTTGCATAATTACATAGCCATATTCGCTCTGCCTATATTTTCAAAACAACGTTGACAAAGGAAACTCCGCTTTACAATTATGTTTAATCTACAAATTCAGTCCATGTGTAGCGCTTGCTGTTGCGAAAATGCATCAATGCCACATGCATTTTTAAAGCTGGAACAAATCATGATCCATTGACTTCTAGCCAAGTAGAAAAAAAAAATCAATCTCCCATCATATTACTGCTCCGTTCCGCCACGCGCTCCCTCTACATCAGATGAAATATTACATAAAAATTGAAAATTTGATAAGCCCCACTTGGCTGGGGGCATGCACAACGCACACGTACATTTACCCCACACGCGCGTGCGGCAACAAAAACGCCTCTGACCGCACCGGGCATGATATTTTCCGTTCACGTTTCAAAACCGATTTACCACATCGACTGTCGCCACCACACCAGCAGCCGGCTAACCAGCGATTTCGCCCCGAAGGTTTTGGGAGGGAAAAGCCACTAACCGATGGCACCCAATTCTGGCTAGGCTCCCGCCATCGCCTCCTCCACCCACAGCGACGGACGGTCGGATAATGGAGGGGGAGCGCGCGCCCACTCCACAATGTCTGCACACGAGAAGCGCACGCCAGCCGCATGCGATCCGTGCCGGCGATTAAACCCAATAAATCAGGACACGCCGTCGACGGCGCGACGTCGTCGGCAGGGCGGCAAAAAGCAGGGAAAATGCGCGTTTCGTTCCATCACCCAATTGGAAACTAAAAATGTGAAAAAAGTGCTCCCGTTTTCTGGTGTGCTGCTTTCGTCCGATGACATCGAGAGGACCAAGCGTGAATTGGCCTTGGGGTTGGGACACGTGGAAAACTTCCCCCACGTGTAGTAGGTATGACGACAATGACGGCGGAATGATTAACGCGGAAATATTTTTTTTTTCCTTTCACAATGCCGTAGGGGGGAAACGGAAAATTGTAATGTTTGGCCAGGGTTATCTATTTGCACTTGAATGGGAAGTCAATATTGAGAGTTCATTCTGGCGGCGAGTGAACAGTTGACGTCTGTCTATTCTGCGTCATAAAAATGCATTGCATATACTTGCTTGAATTTTAACGGTAAGTATCTTGAAAGTTGACGAAAACTATAACGAATGTCCTTTCATAAGAATCTCGTAGTTGATTCACAAGCGCCTATTTTTATTTAGAATGTCATCAATATCTTTTGTAAGAAAAGACATATTCCACGGGAAGCAAGTAGCTTCCAAGTTTCTTGCATGATCAGATCAGGAAAATGTTATCTGTAATCTAATTAAACATTATATGAAACTGTACCAATAAAGCCATCCAGAGAAGTCAGCTCAAAACAACAGAAAATTGAGTTCTAGGCTGATGGATTCCGATTTTCACTTAGGGTAAAACTCGTCAATTTCGCACACCCCATAAGAAAAGCAAGAAGTATGCAACAATTGGTGATTTCCCCTTATCATAATGATGTCAGGATCGATTTATAACTTTTGCACAAACCTTTCTTGATATTGAGCTTTTTTTTTAATCTACACAATTGCTGCCAGCAATAGCATTGTTTTTGTGTCAGAATGTGAAACCATGTACTTTAATATTATCGAAAATTCGATTTGCTCATCTCATATCGAATCTGAGATACAGGTCGAACTGGATTATCCGGCAAATGGCTCGATTATCCGGGGATCAAATAATTCAGGCCAAACATTTCAATAGGTCCTATCTGCATTTGAGAGGCTCTCTTTGCTCACTTTCTCTTTCAATTATTGTAATGTAATGGTACACTTTTCAACTATTTTTGCAGTACAAATCAAAAGACGATTGTTTTGACCATCGTTCAATGCAAGGAGACAATCATAATACAAATAAACAGCTGAGATATTAACGAAAGAGAGGGACACCAAAGAGAGCCTCTCTTCTGCAGATAGGACCTTTAGACATGTTTGGCCTGAATTATTTGCTTTGTTTGCACAATTTTAGATGGCAACATGTCAAAAGATATACAGTGTATCAAACAATTGTCCGTACAGCAATTTTTTGGTCAAAATAATTTTTCATTTAAATGATTATAACTTTTTTATTCGTCAATCAAAAACGCTGAAATTTTGACCAATTATATCCCATATATTAAAGCTCCATTGGTAAAATTTTGAGCGAGATCGAATAAGTTTTCTGAAAGTTATAGAGCTTTTAGAAAAACTTATAAAATTTTTGAATACATTATATCTCAATATATACTTGATGAAACCTTTTCAATTTTTTTCGTGTTACAGCTTATAACTAAGGCTTTCATATGCAACTTCGTTTAAGGTTTTATATTCACTACAAAAAATATGAAAAATCTGTATATGTTCAGAGTGTCATCTGGAAATTTATCATATTTTGATCAATAAAAGTGCCAAGTGTTTTCAACTTTTTTTTAAACTCTCTTAATGATATATTTTTATACAGGACCTACTAAACTACATATGAAGAGTAGGTCCTATGGATTTTTCGTTCTGTTAATGCAGTTTTATTGGTGGAAAACGTTTGGCAGATTATATGTGCAAAATACGGTAAATTTTAAAACATCGTCAACTACATACGCACATTTTTCATATTTTTTGTAGTGAATATAAAACCCCAAACATGGCTGCATATAAAAGCCTTAGGTATAAGATGTAACACAAAAAATATTGAAAAAATTACATTCAGTACATATTGAGATATAATGTTTTAAAAATGTGTTCAAAAATCTTATAAGTTTTACTAAAAGTTCTATAACTTTCAGAAAACTTATTCGATCTCGCTCAAAATTTTACTAACGAAGCTTTAATATATGATTCATGATTGGTCAAAATTTCAGCGTTCCTGATTGACGCATAAAAAAGTTATTAACATTTGAATGAAACATTATTTTGACATAAAAAAAATGCTGTACGGACAATTGTTTGATACACTGTAGGAAATTTTAAAAACAACATCCACCAGTTAGATTTTGCCTATTTGAGAATTGTTTGTATTAGACAGTTTTTTCTGCTAAAAGCCATTCTCAAAATATATGATCATAATATTGTGAGCCGTTGAATTTAAGCACTATAACATCTCACACTGTTTTTGATTGAAGAACATCAACAATGAAAGAAAAAAGTATGGCTCGATTATCCGACAATTTCGATTACCCGGGATGAAATTTATTTGGAGTCACCCGCATAATCGAGCTGGACCTGTATTCAGCTTATTTTAATCTGCATGACCAGCATACATATTTTTTGTGTCACAATGTAAAACAATGTATGTACTGCACTTGAGATTCACTATGACATTGTCGAATATTCGAATTGTCTATCTCACACCGAAGCTGAGATATTGAGTTTTATTTGATTTTGCATGGCTAGTGTTGCCAACAATTACATAGGGTAGGTAATCAAAAGTTGAACCAAATTGCGGCTTTCTGAAGTAGAGCAAATTTTGAGTGATTTTTTCTCCCACATGGAAATAATTTACAACGGCAAAATCTTATGTACATGAAAGCCACGGGTATAAGCTTTCTGTTAAATGGTAAAAAGTTTGTATTTGGACCGAATTTCATTGAAAAATTCGATTATTCGTCAACAATGATTTTAATCTTAATTTGAACCATCGTAATCACAATTTGAACCAATTTTAATCTTAATTTGAACTACTGGCGGCAGCAGCTCGAGCATCTCCCAAAACAGCCAATTTCTTGCTGAACAATATAAAAACACATGGATCTGCTAATTCCCATAACTATTTTTCATTAGGCAGTGGAATTTCAACTAAGAATGTTTTAAACTCTTCAGGAATTTGGAGACTAAATTTGGAATATGGCTATATTTGAATCTGCCATTCGACTTGGAAAACCTGTTGAGTTGTTACGGTGCTACAATCAGTGGCATACTCAGAGGATCAGCTGAATTATTTGGTAAGTTCGTTCCTTGGCGTACGCTTCCTGTAGATTCTATCTATTTTAATACGTTATATCAGGTGAGTTTGTTCCTTGTTATTTCCTTTTTGTATGTGTGTATGTGTGTATAAATATTTTTTTGAATATTCATTCATTTAATTTGTATTGTTCGTCATCATGAGTGTCGACTTTTGTCTTTGCCAATGTTCGAGATAAAAACAATAAAATTGAAAATTATCTTCTTCGTTTAAATTTCTTTAATTTAACTCTATTATTGTTCAGTCTTCTTGAATCTGTTTGTGTATATTACTTCCACCCATCTTTCAAGTATTTAGTCAACATGCATTGTGAAGTTTGACACTTCAAGTATTCATATTCATACTTTTTTATTAAAATTTCCCTTTTTATATTGTACAATCTGCTACTACAGTGCGAGAAATAAGTATAAAGACAGAGCCGTTTTCCATACAAAATAATCATGTTTAGGGATCAAAATCTCTTTTTCTAACGATTCGATTGTTGTGGAATTTTGGCTGCAACCTTAAAATAACTAGAATTTTTACTAGAAATATAAATCATCATCCATGAAAACGTTTATATCGACTTTTCAGATTCAAATAAATACAGGGGATATACAAAATGATCGGGACAGGCAAAATTTTCACTTTTTCAAAAATGTTTAACTAGCTGTAACTTTTCGAAACGTGCATAAAATATTCTCAAATTTTCAATGTTAGTTCATCAACTAGTTGTGTATCAGTGGACAAAATTTGGAAAAGATCAGTCTATTCTACACGAAGTTATAAAGATTCTAAAAAATAGGTATAATTATCCGATCGCCAACTTTGAGCTGTTATATCTCCGGAATCAATGAACCGAATGCAATCAAATTTTGACCATTTATGACTTATATAGTGAGCTCCGAAAAACGTTTGACTCAGCTGTAAATTATTAGCAAGAAAAAAAGATATAGCGAATTTATTTATTTTATTTATTTTTAAGTAAATTGGTATATTTTAATATGCATCCCAATACTTTTGCTATTAATTGAAGGCTATGTTGTTACTTTCTTTCAAAACATATTTATATTCAAGACAATCAGAGGGAATTTAAATAAACTATAATAAGATTCTCGAATTTTGAAACGATGTAGAAGTTTTGGAAAATTTGGTGTTTTATTAGGAAAATAAACTAATCGTAATAATTTTCTTCCGTATTAAGAATTTAATATTCGGTCCAAAGTTTTTTAAAGTTCTTTATATAAGTCATAAATAGTCAAAATTTCATTGCATTCGGTTCATTGAATCCGGAGATATAACAGCTCAAAGTCGGCGATCGAATAATTATACCTTTTTCTAGAATCTTTATAACTTCGTGCAGACTAGTCCGATCTTTTCCAAATTTTGTCCACTGATACACAACTAGTTGATAAACTTACAGTGAAAATTTGAGAAAATTTGATGCACTTTTCGAAAAGTTACAACTTGTTGAACCTTTTTTTAAGTAAAAAATTTGCCTGTCCCGATCATTTTGTCTATCCCCTCTATAAAGACACTATTTCCAAATAAAAATGTGTCTTCATATATATTTATTTGAACCTGGAAAGTCGATATAAACGTTTCAATGGATGATGGTTTATATTTCTAGCCAAAATTCTAGTTATTTTAAGGTTGCAGCCAAAATTCAACAACAATCGAATCGCTAGAAAAAGAGATTTTGATCCCTAAACATGATTATTTTGTATGGAAAACGGCTCTGTCTTTATACTTATTTCTCGCACTGTATCTGCTGCTGGCCAAAGTATTTTGTTTTACAACATGTTTCAGTATTTTTTCCCATAGTTTGCATAGTCCGTCATTGTTTGATCCCTAAACATGATTATTTTGTATGGAAAACGGCTCTGTCTTTATACTTATTTCTCGCACTGTATCTGCTGCTGGCCAAAGTATTTTGTTTTACAACATGTTTCAGTATTTTTTCCCATAGTTTGCACAGTCCGTCATTGTTTGTGTCGGCACAGAATTTTGCCTAAACATATCAAGTCCACGGTATCAAAAGCAAGCAATATTGTTTATTGGTTCACCAGTCTTCCTAATTGCGAGGTGACGCAAGAAATCTTTTGTTTCAAAGTCTCACCATTCTCCAAACTTTGAGGTGTCATAATTATGTGTATATGTGTTTTGTGTATTTTCTCGGTTACATAGATCGCATCGCTTACCAAAGTGAATCCTGATTTATGTAATTATTAATCCCTCCCAACCAGGTTTGTTAATAGTAATCGGAGCTGAAGCATAATCACTGACGACAACGGGTAATAAAAAAAATTGAGTAACTGAGTCAGCAGCTCTTGAATATTTTTCTTCAATCACCGTCAGTCATTTTGATGGTTTCGACGAAAAAGTTTTGCCGTTTCTTTTTATTGGAATTTTCGTTGAGTGGCTTGTTCAGAAATTCCTCCAGGCATTCCTCCAGGATTCCCACTAGAGATTTGTCCAGGAATTGCTTTATGGATTCCTCCAGAGGTTTCTCCGAGAATTCCTCCTAGAATTCCTTCAAATAATTTCTCTAAGGTTTCCTCTAGAAATTCCTCAAGATATTGCTTCAGAAATTTTTGTAGGGATTTCTTCCAGAATTCCTCGGACTATCTCCAGAAATTTATCTAGAATTTCTTCTAGAAATTTCTCGAATGATTTCTTCATAAATTTCTCAAGCGACTCCTCCCAGGGTTAATCCAGAAAGTCCAACAGATATACTTTCTGAAATTTCTCCAGAGATTCTGTTCAAGACGGTGCCGTATCACCCCGATTTCTCCCCCCCCCCCCACGAGAGCTATCTGACAAGTGATGGGAGAGAAACGACGACTAGGAAGAACGACTTCGTAGCCGATCGTTCGCAGATATATCAACAGTAGTTAAACTAAAAGGCACACGACACACACGACAAAGACGCTACACAGAACAGTGAACACAACGGATTTTGGAAATTAATTGTTGGGCAGGACAGGACAGCAAAAGGGACAAGAAATGTAAGATATTAAATAAATTTGTACATAACTAAACATGAATTGTGAACTAAACTATGTTGAACTTAAACTAAATAAATAAATATAACTGCGGCTAAAAGCAAGCAATAATAAAAAACGAGTTTTGCTCTTAGGATCGTCCGAACAACGGTTTCAGGCCAACCGATTGCTTCTGGAATTCTTCCAGGGATTGCTCCAGCGATTCCTGAAGTGATATCTTCAGAAATTCCACTCAGTTTCTCATCAAAATTGCATTTAGAGTTCCCCGGAAATACCTGCAGAAAATTCTTCAGGGATTTCTCCAGGCCTTTCCTTCGGAAATTCCCACAGGAATAACCACAAGAATACCTTCAAAAATTCTTCCAAGGATCCTTCCGGGAATACGTCAATTGGGCCGTTACAAATATTTATTTCACTTTTTGTCCCATCACTCTTTGGCTACTCGAGGGGGGAGATAAAAATAATAAAGCATTTAATCTGAAAAATATTAAAAATTCATCGGATTTGTTAAAGAATTTTCACGAAACCCCGTTATTTTGATAAATATTTTTTATCTGCCCCCTCGAAATGCAAAATCCAGCCAACTTTTTTTAAAGGGGGGGGGGGGGGCAAAAAGTCAAAATTAAATTTGCATCAGCCTGATTATACTCTGAGATGAGTGTATTAGTGAGTATATAGCACAATCTTTAGAAAGCTTCCGGCAAGGATGTCTCCGAAACAATTCAACGGAAGGTATATTCTTATAGAAATAGAGTACACTCCAAGATTGCTAATAAGCATAGACAAACTGGATGATTATTAACTGAAAGAACTCCAGTTAGTCATGGAAGACATTATGTAGACATTTTGAAAAAATCTTCGGACGGGTTTTCATAATATTCTACTGGAAAAAAAATGTTGAAGGAAATCATAAAGCAAATTCTGGATTAGTCCTCAAAAGAGTTCGTAATTTCTATAAGAGATCAGCTATAATTTCTTATGAATATTTTGTAGATATTAGCAATAAAAAATCTGAGCTCCAGAAGAAATAATGCACGATTAAATAAAAATCTCAAATCTTCCAGAAGATGTGTTTAGTTAGTTTGTGGGCTTCGTGGCCGAGCGGTTAACGGCGTGAGTCGTTTAGGTGTCTCGTAAGCCTCGTAGTGTGGGTTCGATTCCCGCTCCAGTCGAGGAAAACTTTTCGTCAAACGAAAAATTCTCCACTGGGCCACTGGGTGTATGTGTTCCCAAGTAACAATTTTGATTCTATTTGGTTTTATTTGTTTTATGACAGTTTTATCGGAACATTACATATTCTAGTTGATCTTATCGAAGTTTAAGCTGAGCATAACTATTCTTCATCAATTTGTGGTTTTAAGAATACTTCCAAGAATACTTGAGATTCAATCCATAAAACCAAAAACACTACAAGAACTGTTGGACTTATTTTCAGTTATATAAGGCTCTAGTAGTTATCTCCAATCAACCAATCTTGAGCAAGTGCAACTGTTCTCGCATAAGAACAGTTTGATACATGAAAAATATAAAAAAAAAAAACTCAAGCATCCGTTTTTTATTTTCATCGTTCCATTGGCAGCGATCATCAATCAAGAACACCTATCCGGAAAACCAACCTCGACGCGGTGCAGTACCAAATTCCTCCGGTTGCAGCATCCGAAATGAGGTTGTTTGGTCATCCAAGACGATGATTCCCGTGCAATCGGGGTTCAAATTATCGACCTGCAAAATCAACAAACTACTTACCTGGTACAAATGCTGTCCGGAGGAATGAGGCGCTGCGCCGCCTTGAGGCCGGTTCTCGGAGAAGGTCTACCTGGTTAGAAATGGTACCGGGGATGATAAAATTGAACGGGCGGTTCCCAAAATCCACCGCGGTGCGATTATTTATTGTTTGTTTACAACTTGGCATACTCGATTTATGACGTTCTCGGCGGAGTTTGCATAAACCTACACCAAAAACGTTATAAACCTGAGTATTCTGGAGTAGTATACTTCTTACCCTTGTTTAAGTTGGAATAAATTTAAGACGTTCTTAATGGAGGCCAATCAGGCTGCATTGAGAACGCTTTCAATCCAAGTATTCTTGAGTTATGCTTCTAACTCTGGCATGAGTTGAAAGAAATTTAAGGCGATCTTATGGTAATGCTGATTGAAACCACCGATAATGGACCAACCACCGACCTGGATTCCAATGAAAACCATGTTGAGAAAACACATTATAACGTTGGGCAATTTTGAATCGATGTTCGCAACATCGATGTTTTTGTTCCGATTAATTGATTTTTTAAATCGATGTTGTAACCCCACAAAATCGACCGAATCGATGTTTCGCATTCGATTTTTCTTTCGATTCAAAATATTATTTTTTGTACTGTAGAATTTTACCATGAAAAAATGTAATGTAGAATGTACATAAAATCAAAGTACATAAAATCGAGGGTCTATAAAATCTAGGACCCACTAAATCATGGTATACCTGTATGTCTTGTATTCTTGGAAATCCCTCCCAGTAGTCTAAGTGAATCTTTCTCAGGATTCTGGAGGAATCCTTCTTATGGTCTCTAGAGAGTCTTTTTCAGGGACCTAGCGCATCCTTCTCAGGATTCTTGGTCAGACCATCTTTGTTTTCCGAACATTTTTTTTTTGAGAATCCCTCTCAGGATCCCTCTCAGGGTTCTGGGGCAATCTCTTTTAGAATTCTAATGGGATGTCTGTCAATACAGTAGACAAATTTCTCTCAGGATACTAGGAGAACTCCTCTCAGGATTCTGGATGAATCCACTAGGGAGTTCTGGGGATATCCGTCTAAGTATTCTGGGAGAATCCCGAGACAATACTTCTCTCCGGATTCTGAGGCAATCCACCACATGATTCAGGGAGAATTCATCTCGGGAATCTGAGGAAATCACTCAGGACTCTGAAAGAATCCCTCTAAAGATTCTGAGAGAATCCATCGCAGAAAAGTGGAGTTAATTTTAACAGAATGCAGGAAAAGTTCCTATTGGAAGAGTCTTTCTCTCTTTACTGGGATAATTTCTGACAAAATGATCATTTTCAGCATTTTGAAGGAATTTCTCACAGAATTTTAAAGGAATCCTCAGCATTATCGAAGTGTCCCTTTAAAAATTCTGGAGGAATTTTTCTCAGCAGTTTTATATGGGAATACCTATCAGAACTCTAGGAAATCTCTGGATTCTAAGGAAATTCATTTCACGATTTTGGGGTATTCCCTACCAGAGTTCTCTACCAAGTGTGAAATCTATTTCAGGATTCTAAGAAATTTCTGGATGATCTGGATTGATTCCTCTAAGGATTCTGGAAGACTCTCACTTAGGATCCCACTCGGAATTCTGAGGAAGACTTAGAAACTTCTCTCAGACTTCTTCTCTTAGAATTCTGGGGGGATCCCATACAGTATTCTAGTGGCATCCTTCTCAGGATTCTGCGTAAGATCTCTTTAAGATTCTGAGGGAATATTACTAAGTATTCAACGGATACACCTCCCAATATTCTCTGAAAATTCGGCTTTCTGGGGTAATGCCCGTCAGGATTTTGGGAGAATTTCTCTCAAGATTCTGGGGAATTTGTCTCATGATTCTGGAGAAATTCTTGGGATTCTGTGGCTGTATTTTTTAAGATTCTAGGTAACTTTCTTTCAGAATTATTACGTATTGAAGAATCTCTCACGAGATTCTGGGCAGAATTCTCTAGATAAATTTGGGTTTTGGAGAATCCCTCGCATGGATTTTGTGGTTCCCCTTAGCCTCTTAGGGTTCGGAAGAAATTCTTCTCAGCATTCTGTTTTCTGTACTCTGGAGCAGTTTCTCCCAGAAATTCCTTCCTGGATTCTGAAAAAAATCCCTCTTAGTAATCAGGGATACTCCTTGACATGATTATGGGAGAATTCTCTTGAGATTCTGGTGTAGTGATTTAAAGTATTCTAGAGGAATCACTCTCAGAGTTCTGGGACAATTCCGTTCAGGAGTTAAGGAGATTCCTTTCAAAGATTCTGGGGGAGAGTCTTTCTGGAATCTGAGGTCATTTTTCTGTTTTATTTGGAAATACCTCCCACAATTTCAGAGAAACCTTCTCAGGGTGCTAGAAGTTTCCGTTATCCCTTCCAGGGAGAATCCTTATCAGATTTTTGGAGAACTCCCTCTTAGGTTTCTGTATATATTTCTCACAAGAATCTGGAAGAATCCCTCTTATGATGCCTCTCAGGATTCTGGGGGAATCACTCGTAGAATTCTGGAGAATACCTTTTGGGATTCTAACAGAGACATTGTTGGCATTCTATAGGAATCCACCCAAAATTTTGGGAAAATTATAGCAGAATACTTAAAAGCTAGGTTTCTGGAGGAATTCTTCTCAGGATTCTGGAGGAATCCTATATCCCAGAATTCTGTGAATGTATATCTCAGATTTCTTTGGCAGTCAAGTCGAGTATTTTGAGGGATCCTTTTTCAGGATTCTGGAGTATTCCTTCTTAGGATTCTAAGCTACCCTTTTCAGGATTCTGGCTTTCAAGTTTATTGGGAAATACAGCTTAGAATTTCGAAAATATTTTTTTTTTGTGAGAATCTCCCTCAGTATTTTAGATAAATGAATTTCATGAATGTGGAGGATCCGCCTTAGGATTTCCTCTCATGATTCTGGGATAATCCCTCTTAGGATTCTGGAACATTTTGAGAGAATCCCAAAGGTAAGCTTTTCTCATGATTCTGAGACAATCTATCGCAGGATTCTGGAAGAATTCCTCTCGGGGCTCTGAGACAATCCGTCTCATAGATATGGAGTAATCACTCTCGGGAAAATCAGAGAGAATATCTACCAAGATACCGGAAAAGTCTTGCTTTCTTTTCGCTCAGGATTTTAGTGTTATCATTTTCAGCATTCTGAAGAAATCTCTCTCATAATTGTAGAACTCACAATTCTGGAGGAGTATCTTTAAAAATCCTGGGGGAGTTTCTCTCAGCAATCTTCGGGAATTTATCTCAGTACTATATTGGTATACTTCTCAGAATTCTGGGAAATCTCAGGATCTCAAGATTTTTCTTTCGATTCAAAAATATTAATTTTCATTTGTTTTGCAGAATTTACTGTCAACTTTTTTTTTTTTTTTTCGAATCAGAGTCGTGAAATGTGCGATGTGCAATCTCAAATTTTGATATTGAATTTATTAAGACAAATAAAACATACCATGAACTTGAACTACATGCAGTAAACGAATCATTTCATAGTTTTGTAATATTTTATAATATCGAATCGATGTGAAAACATCGATTCAAAGCATTCGATTAAATCGGTGAATCGATTCTGCTGATCCGATTCGAAGCGATTCACAAAAATCGATGTCTCAGCCAGATTTACCCAATGCTAACTCATTAACAATGTTGTCATGACCAGGAATAATATTTTTAAATATTTTATTAGTGCATTATAATGGAAGGGGGTTGCAATTTTTGGAAGTATCTTGCAACATATATACGATGAATTTTGCTTAGCATGTGGCATCCTTGTTACACCACGGAAATAATTCCAATTTGTGTAATAAATTAATCCCGATTACAATAATGTGTCATTTTCATTGTGTGTGTGTGTGTGTGTGTGTGTGTGTGTGTGTGTGTGTGTGTGTGTGTGTGTTTTTTTTGTCAATTTAATTCACCAAACTTTTCTGTCGACATAAAAACTGCATCAACAACAACACTGACAAATTTATTATCGTTTTATCGTGCACTCGAAGAATTCTCGAATGGCAAGGAGAGAGCAATTCGCCTTGAGGAAAACTTGGGAAGTACAACAAGTTTTATGAGAAATTTTAAAACAACTCGTCAAGAGCATCTTAGGATGGCCCCCTTTGGTCTTATGGCGGGTTTATGGTTGAGTTGATGTCGTTTTTCAGAGCAATTTGGTTTATACATGGTTTTAAAGAATAGGTGTTGAAGAATACTTCAAAAGCATTATAAAAATAATTTTGTTACTTGGGTTGTTGTCCGTTGTCTAATGTAAGTAATGTTCAGTCTGTGTGGCCTCTGGCCGAAGACGGTGTGATTATCTTTTAATTTGCTAACGGTGCTTGCTCTCCCTGACAGAAAAGCGGTCTACGCCCTTTAAAACTGTCCTTTAAAACTTTACTGAACATTATATACGTATATTTATAAAACTATTCAAGATTTAGAGCAATGACTGAAATGGACGGTTATCAAAGTTTTGGACGCAAAAAAAGTGAACTTAAATCAATTCGGCGTAAAATAAACGAACGTAAAATAAGATCAAAATGTACCTCTAACGCAATGCTAAAAGTACGTCGAAGTGACTTCTACACGTCTCCTAACTATTATATATCATATGTGTTACTTGGGTTACGACCCGTGTTGTAAAAATCTTCATATTGACACTAGCTGCATAAATAACTATTATCGAACAATAGGGAGATTCACTAAACTGCGTAAACCGCTGATTAAAAATTATTCTGATAAAACGTCACGATCACTAAGACAATCTTTAATTATTTTATTCGCAATGAAACATTTCAAATAGCAGAAAATAATGGCTCACGCAGCAGTTTAAACTGTTTAGTGAGTCCCCTTTACGTAATTAACCACCTTAAAAAGATTAGCATCACCTCAGAAATGTCGGCATTCATGGTGATGCATTACGCTTTAATACTATTTGATGAATCTTTACTTATGACGGGTTACAGTGTACATCATCATTGTTTCATCTCCTGCATCCCTGTACAAGTGCACGCCTCATCCTTCCGCTTAGCAAATAAATTGATAAAATCGATTTTTGAAAATTTGCATTTCGTTATCTTCACTGTCTGATAATATTTTGCTTGCAGTAATGCTGCAATTTCAACTTTCTCATCAGGATGTGGGAGTAACCAATCCGCAGGGAAGAAATATCTCATTATTTGATAGGCTGCGTTTACAACCAATTTGCTTCTCATAATCAATTGAGCTTCCATGTTATCAGATTCAGGCCCAACTACCGACTTTTTAGTCACCTCTCGCAGAAACAGACATTATTCAAAACATATGTCCTGTAAACGACTACGACTCCAAAAGCCAAAGGGCTGCCACTTGCCAATGCAGAGACCGTGTCACTCTGCATCCAGAAAAGTTATCAATCAAAAACCTTTTAGGTAAGCAAAAATAAAAAGGCGCAAAAGTGAGAATACAGGGCAGACGATCGTTTATTTCTAAACGGCTTCTCGTTCGGCACTGAACGCGCGCGCCTTCCAGCGTGAACATGTCATTAGAGCAAACCACCGAAAAGGAGCACACCGGCGCGGCGCGGCCCTAAGTAGGAACCGGACAAGACGCGAGATGAAAAATCGCCTCCCGACCCAAATGACGTACATTACACCAGGTAATTATGCGGTAATATGCGATTTTTGAAAAATGAAATTTTAAATAAATTGCATCGCTCGCACTTTTCGCCCGCGGTGCCTTCGGAGACAGAATAGAAGGTGCGATCAAGTTATGCATTACAAAACCGCCCCGGATGGGAAACTCAGAAGAGGTGAAACTGCAAGAGGGTACAAAGACGGAAGGTAAATGCGCCTGAAACGGAAAAAATATTGGCATAGCATGGAGCAAGCGTGCAGCCTTCCGCTTTTTTTTAGAATGTCCCCGAAGCTGGTCAATTTCAAATACGATTAAAGGCACACCAATGATAGTCATTGGGCAGTACGTCCACATCGATTCATTATAAAAAATATGGTTGAGTTGAGAGATAGGGCTACCGGAGAGAATTGGAGGAATGAGAATTTGCAAAGGAAATTTTTCTTCTTTTCGACCTCCTTGGACATGACTCAATGAAGCAAAGTTAGGAGATTTGTCGAAATATCTTATGATTTTGTGATTTGCTTTCCAGCCTTGATAACTTCTTACGACGGGTGAGATGATCTAGAATGGCACTTTGTGGGCAGCAGGGATTATAGCCCCAGGGCTTGAAAAAAGACGAAGAAGATGAGGAAAACGTCTTGAAGGCGATGCGAAGTGATGCCAAGCTCGTAGATCTGAGAGCTGACGCACGCTATGTCCAAAGGGAAGTATTATGAAAAGTGAATGTATTCGCTAGAACCGTATTATTGGACCTCTAGATTCAGAAAATGTGTGGTTTAAAATAATCCATCTTGGGTTTTTTTCTCATACATTTTTATATGGGACGAAATTGACCATAAAATTACTTTTTTTCGATATTTGTATGAGAAAATAGGAAAAAACTCAAAAATATCAAAAAACCCAAGATGAAATATTTTATACCACACAGATTCTGAAACTAGAGGTCCAAAACTACGATCCTAGGGAATAATATTTGAGGTACATTCGATTTTTATAATACTTCACTTTGGACCTAGCGTGTGACGTGCGCAGTATCAGACGTACTCGAACGGGCGAGATGATCCTGGAGTCAGGCTTGATAATCCTCCTCGAAATCAAAAGAGTTTTGCCACATGCTCTAGAGCGATGTTTTGCTTTCGCCTCGTCGCGAGGGAGCGAACGAACCCCAAACAGAGAGGCAATAAAAACTGAGCGAGGAAGAGGGGAACGAAAAAAGAGTCGATGATTATTTCGGGTTTTTGAGTGCGATTTTCGCCTCGAGAGTCTTTCTTTGTATGGGAGTGGAACTCGCGAGAGCTTTTTGAGTGTGAGTGGACGTGAGAAACACAACAAGAAATTATGAGTGTTGGACGAACTCCTCGCTGCGCGGCAAGCTCGCGCTCGGTGCTGTTGAGGATTTGCGTTGTGATTTCTGAGTTTTATTTTCACTCCTCAGAAAATCGCCAAAATCGCTTCCTCATTTTCTCGCGAGGGAGTTTCTGTCAAGCCTGCCTGGAGTTGAAGCGCGATGAGGAGTGCAAGGGCGCTGCCTACAAAAGTTAAGCGGAAAACGTCCTTAACGAGGGGTAGAATTGACGATTCTCACACAAGAGACGACTCGGAAGGCTGAAATACCTAGACGAGGTCACCGATGAGGAAGAGTTCGTCACGGCACTGCGGCAGCAGTGCGAGATGCAGGTGGCCACCGCAGCCGTTAGGCTACGGCAGGGGCCGGCAGGAACACAGGTAGCTTTGATTCAGCTCCCTGTGGCGGAAGTAAAAAAGTCCGTTAGAATAAGGAGGCTTAAGGTAGGCTGGTGCGTATGTCATCTGACGTTCCACGAGCCACCGGAGGTTTGTTTCAGGTGTCTGAAATCAGGACACAAGTCATGGGACTGCAAAGGCCCTGACAGGAGCAAACTGTGTAGACGATGCGGCGCCGAAGGCCATAAGGCACAAGGCTGCACGAGTCCACCGATTTGTCTGATCTGTACCGGGGAAACCGTGAACAACAGGCATCCAACGGGTGGTCCAAGTTGCCCGGCCTTCAGGAAAGCCGCAGTGAACAAATCATAGGGCAGATAACGCAGCTGAACCTGAACCACTGTGATACGGCTCAGTAACTGCTTTGTCAGGCGGTTTCTGAGTGGGGGACGGATATCGCCACCATAGCCGACCCATACCGAGTACCCGGCGGCAACGGCTGTTGGGTCGCGGATGGGTCCAGGAAAATGGCAGCGATATGGATGACGGGTAAATACCCTGGCCAGGAGTTGATGTCTACTTCTTTTGAGGGCTTCGTGGTAGTCAAAGTAAACGAGGTCTTCTTCTGTAGCTGATATGCGCCTCCGCGGAGGCCGATCTAGCAGTTCACGCAGATGCTGCATGCTGGACTGTATGACGACCGTGCTAACAGGGCCAAGGCCGGAGGTAATAGCGGGTGACTTTAATGCCTGGGCCGTGGAATGGGGAAGCCATACTAGATGTCGACCTGGCTAATATCGGTACCAAGAGTTCCTTTAGTCGGAGCGGTGCGGAGTCGATAATTGAAGTTACTTTTTGTAGTGTAAGGCTAAGTAGTAGCGTGGTTCAAAAAATCGTTTTTGCTCCACACCGCTTATTCGATTCATATCCAGATGATATGCCTTCTCCCAAAATTTGAGCTCATTTGGTTGAAAATTGAGACTGCACAAGCCCTTCAAAGTTTGTATGGGAATTACTATGGGAAAACGATGTTTTTCATTCAATCCACCGTTGCATTTCCCCAAGTGCCCTAGTGGGTAAGTCGACCCTTGGTAATCCTAAGCTACGCTATCAGCTACAACTTTGCCGAAGACCGCATTCAAATCGGACGCCTAATTAATTAGTTAACGATTTGTATCCAACTGGGCAAACTTTAACAGTGATCCTCCAGCTTCCCAGCAGGCAACATTGCTGCATATGGCGCCAAAGATAGCACACTGAAATCATGGCTACTATGTTTCACTGCAAAATGCAGTGATGCCCACCGAATAGTTTAACCATCATGAGTAAAGATTTCGATTCTGGATAAAAATCGGTAACTAATTAATGAGGCGTTCGAGTTGAATGCGGTCTTCGGCAAAGTTGTAGCTGATAGAGTAGCCTAGGATTACCAAGGGTCGACTAACCCACTAGGGCACTTGGGAAAATGATACGGTGGATTGAATGAAAAACATCGTTTTCCCATAGTAATTCCCATACAAACTTTGAAGGGCTTGTGCAGTCTCAATTTTCAACCAAATGAGCTCAAATTTTGGGAGAAGGCATATCATCTGGATAGGAAACGAATAAGCGGTGTGGAGCAAAAACGATTTTTTGAACCACGCTACTAAGTAGTTTTAACTGAAGAGTAGACGATAGCTACACTCGCAGCGATCACCTGGCGTATCGACTACAACAACAGCAGGCAGCGGGAAGAAGAAGAGGTGGCTAGGCTAAGGCCAAGCCCTCGCAGATAGAAGACATCATACTTCAACGAAGGGGTATTTGGGGATGTGCTACACCGTGAGCGAAACCTACACGCTCAGTTATATTCCCCGAGCTCGGCTGTACAAATCTCGGTTTCTGAATTTTAACCGAGACTCAGCTAACAAGACGGTAGGTTGCTTGGCAACAGTGCGTGATTCACGGCATTTATAAGCTGAGATCTCATCAAAACATTTAACTGACCACTCGGCATAAACCGAGATTCGGCATTCTAAATTACGTGTGTACTTGGTTTAGACGACGACGAGCTGATAGCCGTGCTCTTGCGTGCGTGCGATGCAACCATGCCTAGGCGAGTCCACCCTAGAAATGTGAGGCGACCTGTGTTACAAAAATAAAAGAAATTAATTATTACAAAGTATTGACACTTCACGATACACATAGAACCTTACAAATGCACAAATTAGGAACACCACAAATTGACGCAGCACAACACATAAGGGGGCATCCATTTAGTACGTCAAGCTAAAAATGGGAATTTTCAAACCCTCCTCCCCCCTTCGTACGGGTTTTTTCCTATACTTAATACATTGCTTGTCACACTTTTCAAAAAACCCCCTCCCCCCTCTAAGCGTGACGTACTTTATGGATGCCCCCTAACATAAATGTGCCCGGTCATCCAGATGGATAACATCTTCCGATCACAGGATGACGAGGTTTCATGTATTGGTTTGGGTCCATCAGTCATCCTGGAATTGTATTTTAGTGGGCAGTATGCCTTTTGGTTCACAGCATTTGATGCCGTGTTCATAGCTTGGTTTTGTCCAGGAAAACTAATCCTTATCGGGCATAGCCTGAAAGTTGGCAATCAAAGTGGGATTGCATTTCATGGGCCTCTTTTTTCCAGAACCCTATAAATGTGCATTAAAATTATGGGAATACATACAAGTTAAAATAAAACATACATCACGAAGAACTCACGAATAATGAGCTTATAACACATTAAACAATTATTCTGTCTTATTGTAACAAATATTTATCCCCGTAACACCTGCTTACTGGTGGACCGACGCGATTGCGGAACTTGCGCCGCGCCTGCCTACGGGCTAGGTGATGAATGTAGCGAGCACGATCTGAGGAACAGCAAAACGAAAGGCGGGAGGTATTCACCGCTGTAAAAGTCGCGTTGTAGACCGAGAGGGTCTCTGTCAGAGTGCCGATATGAATCCGTGGGCTGATGCCTACAGGATCGTAATGGCCAAGATAAGAGGTGTAATGGTAAAGGCTGGGTATGCTGCGCAATTCAGATCCCATTGTGATCCACTAGCCTCTGCCCAGCAACTCCAATCCCTACCTCCACGCGGTACCGGCCGGAAACTATGAGCAACCTTAGGGAAGATCGGCTAACCAACCCCGGTGGGAACTTTGGTCGTAGGCTGACAGGGAAGGGGGGTTTGCTTCGGCAAACCTGAGCGTCTGTTCTCCAGGAGGAGCGGCTCACAACAGCGTCTGATCCCCATGTTAGGGGCGGCTGATCTACGTCCGAGTGCCAGGGAAGGACTCTAAGCTCAACTGTGCACTATGGTCCTCCGGAAAGTAGGGGGTTGGTGTCAGGCCCTACGAGCCAGCCGTAAAAAACCATTGTAACGGAAAATCAGCAACAGAAAAATACGAACCGAGACCAACGGCAACGACCCCAGCGAACAAAAAGGACTTGCGATTGGAAACTCGGTACGTGGAACTGCCGATCTCTCAACTTCATCGGGAGCACCCGCATACTCGCCGATCTACTGAAGGACCGCGGGTTCGGCATCGTAGCGCTGCAGGAGGTGTGTTGGACAGGATCCATGGTGCGAACGTTTAGAGGTAATCATACCATCTACCAGAGCTGCGGAAACACACGCGAGCTGGAAACAGCTTTCATCGTGATGGGTGATATGCAGAGGCGCGTGATCGGTTGGTGGCCGATCGACGAAAGAATGTGCAGGTTGAGGATCAAGGGCCGATTCTTCAACTTCAGCATAATAAACGTGCACAGCCCACACTCCGGAAGTACTGATGATGACAAGGACGCATTTTACGCGCAGCTCGAACGCGAGTACGATCGCTGCCCAAGCCACGACGTCAAGATCATCATAGGAGATTTGAACGCTCAGGTAGGCCAGGAGGAGGAATTCAGACCGACGATTGGTAAGTTCAGCGCCCACCAGCAGACGAACGAAAACGGCCTACGACTCATTGATTTCGCCGCCTCCAAAAATATGGCCATACGTAGCACCTTTTTCCAACACAGCCTCCCTTATCGTTACACCTGGAGATCACCACAGCAGACGGAATCTCAAATCGACCACGTTCTGATTGACGGACGGCACTTCTCCGACATTATCGACGTCAGGACCTATCGTGGCGCCAACATCGACTCCGACCACTATCTGGTGATGGTCAAACTGCGCCCAAAACTCTCCGTCATCAATAATGTACGGTACCGGCGACCGCCACGGTACAACCTAGAGCGACTGAAGCAATCGGATGTCGCCTCAGCATACGCGCAGAATCTCGAAGCCGCGTTGCCAGACGAGGGCGAGCTCGATGAGGCCCCTCTAGAGGACTGCTGGAGTACAGTGAAAGCAGCCATCAACGACGCAGCCGAGAGCACCATCGGGTACGTGGAACGGAATCGACGTAACGAATGGTTCGACGAAGAGTGCAGAACGGTTTTGGAGGAGAAGAACGCAGCGAGGGCGGTAATGCTGCAGCAAGGGACTCGACAGAACGTGGAACGTTACAAACAGAAGCGGAAACAGCAGACCCGCCTCTTTCGGGAGAAAAAGCGCCGCCTGGAAGAAGCGGAGTGTGAAGAAATGGAACTGCTGTGCCGTTCCCAAGAAACACGGAAGTTCTATCAGAAGCTCAACGCATCCCGCAACGGCTTCGTGCCGCGAGCCGAAATTTGCAGGGATAAAGACGGAGGCCTCTTGACGGACGGACGTGAGGTGATCGAAAGGTGGAAGCAGCACTTCGATCAGCACCGGCGTGGAGAACGTAGGCACGGGAGCCCACGGCAACGGAAGGAACGACGACGCCAGTGCAGCGGAGGACGGAAATGAACCAACTCCCACGCTGAGGGAAGTTAAGGATGCCATTCACCAGCTCAAAACCAACAAAGCAGTTGGTAAGGATGGTATCGCAGCTGAACTCATCAAGATGGGCCCAGAAAAGTTGGCCACCTGTCTGCATCGGCTGATAGTCAGGATCTAGGAAACCGAACAGCTACCGGATGAGTGGAAGGAAGGGGTAATCTGCCCCATTCACAAGAAAGGAGACCATTTGGAATGTGAGAACTTCAGGGCGATTACTATTTTGAATGCTGCCTACAAAGTGCTATCCCAGATCATCTTCCGTCGTCTGTCACCTAAAACAAATGAGTTCGTGGGAAGTTATCAAGCCGGCTTCATCGACGGCCGGTCGACAACGGACCAGATCTTTACCGTACGGCAAATCCTTCAGTGGATCCGGGAACCAACAGTTAAGTCAATTAGAAGTTAAACATGAATTTCTTTATATAGGCTAGCACAACCAAGCATTACATCTCTAACCTCTTCTATATTAAGGAATCGCAATTATTGTACCGTAAGTTTAGCTCAAACTATTTGATCAGGATTGTCATCTCATTAGATACCTTCACTAGGTGAACTGCACTCTAATCTTGCGAAGATCAGCGAGAAGTATTATTTGTTGGGCAAGACCGGAATTGAAAGACCAAATTGTGAGTTGTATGTACACCGAACTCGAACTTACCATATTAATAAATTTTCCTTTCTTAGCTTTAAGAATACGGCACACCAAACACCGTGCGATTCTGTATCGAGGTCCGAAAGTCTACCCAACAAACTTAAAGAATTTGCTTCGCGGAATCTGTGGACAGAAGGATGCCGGAGACGGATAGAAACGACTGTAGAGTCTGCCGGCGATCGAACAACCTGGACAACATGGTGTTCTGTCCACGGTGTGAAGAATGGTATCATTACCAATGCGCTGGGGTGAATGAATCTGTTGCGGACCGAAGCTGGGTGTGTGGTAATTGCTCGATTCTGCCACCCATCGATCCACCTGGGCAAACAAGCACTCCGGTGAGTAGTGTCCCATCTGTAGAGACGACATCTTCTGCCGGTCTACCGTCAATCGCGACCAGTGCACCACTCGGGTTGCCACCACCAGGAATGTCGACTGCTGCACAGGGTCTGGAAAACCCAAGACAGTCGATCTTAACAGACCAGGCAAGGGCTAGCCTTCAGTGGATCCAGGAACAGCGTGAAAACTTGGAGAAGGAGATGGAAGAAAACCATAGACAAGAAATGGAACGGAAGCGGCAGGAATTGAAAAAGCTTGCCAATAAAGCTATGTTAGGCATCGTTGACAGCACGCATAAAGGCATTGGGAACAGCTTGTGTGGACAGTCTGCAGCGGCGGGAGCCAATAAAGTGCAGAACTGGATGCAACAGATGGTCGGCGAAATGAGGAACCTTTCGATTGCTCAACCGAGCAGAAGGGCAGAGGAAATCATTTCGGCTGCACATACGTTTGACATCAGTTCCTTTCTGACCACTTCAGGTACGTCTGTGCACGGACTTGACCCAAACCCGACGTCAACTGCCCACGGATCGCAAGGTAGGTCAGTGGTCATTCCGACAACAACTATTCCTCCGGTTCATTCGATGCCAGTCGGATCATCACAGTTAATCTCTGATAGTTGGCTAGGTGCAAACATGCAGACTGAAATCAATCGTTATCAGCACTTAGGGGCGATGCCAAGAGGGTTAGTTAGTCGAGTGCCACCAGGGTTGGGTATCAATACACAAACAAACGTTGTGACAGCCTGCTCTACGATTCCAACCGTGGGTCCTACTTCGAATCATTCGGATTTTTCGGTTGTAACCGGTTCATCGGTTGCTGGTAATCCGTTGACAAATACTCTGTCACAACCACAATTTTATGCTGGGATAGCAACAAACGTGAGTGCACCCTTCGTGCAATCAGCAGCATCTTTTCCTAACTTCGTTCCTGGGCTGGCTTTCAACACCGCGATGAATGGGAGTAGCCAGGCCTTCCAGCAGTTCCCAGATGCAGGATATGCAAATAATGTTGGTGTAAATGGAGGAGTTCTCCTTGGTCAGAATAACTTCCCAAGTCATCCAAGGATGCCTAATCCGCTAGCTCAGCTTCAAATCGTTCCTACGCAACACCAGCTTCTGGCAAGGCAGGTTATGCCCAAGGACCTTCCTCCATTCCGAGGGGACCCAGAAGACTGGCCCTTGTTTTATAGTGCGTATGTAAACTCGACGACGGCGTGTGGATATTCCGACGTCGAGAACCTGGCCAGGCTTCAGAAAGCATTGCAAGGCAGGGCCTTTGACGCTGTTAAAAGTCGGTTGTTACTTCCGGCGTGTGTGCCACAAGTGCTAAACACACTCTACATGTTATTTGGCAGACCAGAACTGATCATTCAAACGATGTTGAACAAGATACGCGAGGTGCCGGCACCACGATCAGACCGATTAGATACACTGATCTCATTCGGTATGGCCGTCCAGAATTTATGTGACCATTTGGAGGCAGCAGGACAGATAGCACACTTGTGCAATCCGATGTTACTACAGGAACTGGTGGAAAAGATTCCAGCCCAACAACGGTTGGATTGGGCACTTTACAAACGGCAGTTTATGGCGGTCGACTTACGTACATTCTCGACCTACATGTCAACTCTCGTCGCAGCAGCATCCGATGTCACAGTCATCACAGACACTAAGCAGTCGCAAGCAGGAAGAAGTGATCGAGGAAAAGAGAAAAACTTTCTCAATGCACATTCCGTGGCTGAACCATTTAAAAAGGAAATTTTAGAGGAAAACATATCCGGAGTGGTATGCTTAGCTTGTAACGGACCCAACCACAAAGTTAAAGATTGCGTGATCTTTAAGAAATGGGGTCCTGAGAATCGATGGGAAATTGTTAGAGAAAATCATCTATGCAAGATGTGCTTGGGAAAACATGGGCAACGACCTTGCAAGCAACAAGGAAATTGCGGAATGGAAGGTTGTCAATTACGACACCACCCGCTGCTGCATGTTGAAAACCAGAAGCAGCAAGTTACGTCCGAATTGGAGCTGAATGCAGGAAGTGTAAATGTGAGTTCCGGAGAGGGAGTAAATGCGCATCATTCTACAGGAAATGCTACAATGTTCCGTATAATTCCCGTAAAGCTTTCCTGGAATGAAAAATCCGTTGAGACCTTTGCGTTTTTAGATGATGGTTCATCGATGACGCTCATGGAACAGTCAATTGCCGATCGTTTGGGCATAGATGATGCTGAATCACTTCCTTTGGGCCTAACATGGACGGGCAACATTAACCGGCAAATTCCAAACTCCAAGCGGGTTTCTATTGAAGTTTCTGGTCTAGGCGCCAGTAAAAGTTTTGCCCTGAATGATACTAGAACTGTCCCGAACCTAGAACTTCCGAGGCAAACACTGAAGTACGAAGAGCTGGCACGTCAATATGCTCATTTAAAAGGGCTACCGATCAGCAGCTATGAAGCAGTCTCGCCTGGAATATTGATAGGCTCCAACAATGCTAGCTTGATTGCAACATTAAAGTTGCGTGAAGGAGAACTCGGCGACCCGCTGGCTGCTAAGACTCGGTTGGGGTGGTCCATTTACGGACATGTAGCTAATATGCGTGAGACACAGAACTTCAGCTTTCATATTCGTGAAAATGGTTTTGGAAAATATGAAGACGAAAGAAAATCGGAAAACTATCGTCCCAAATCTTTAGCTGATAGCACATGCGTTTCGGAAGGTTCAACGAAGCAGGCGTTAAGTGAGATCAAACTCGGTAAGCTGAAGTCAGGCAAGGATTATGTAGCGAGTGGAACAGAAAGAAAGATAGATTGCAACCAAGCAGTAAAATCTAGAACGCGGACCAGAGGACGGGTTCTATCTGATATTCAAGGCAGAGACGGATGTATTCGCCAGGAAATCGTACAGACTGCATGTGGAGTCTTCCGTCGCCCCGTATCGAAGCTAGCAGTGCTCCAGTTAAGAAGCGAAGGTAACGCAGAACACGCAGCGGAACCGGAAGTGCGTTACGGGCCGGGGGATGTTAACGACACTGGCAGCACTGAATCGGCGTCAGTCAAAAATGACATCGATGTGAAGTCTCTGACTGAGGAAACGTCACAACGGTCAGAAGAAGATTAAAAACATTATCTATTCGCATGTGATATGTATTAAGAACATTCGCAAACATTGTATTTTACATCCTAAATTAATTAATTACGCCTTTGGAATTGTGCGCGAGTGCCTATATTTGAGCTATTTCAATTATAACTCGTAAGGTAATTGAGACAGTTAAGTCAATTAGAAGTTAAACATGAATTTCTTTATATAGGCTAGCACAACCAAGCATTACATCTCTAACCTCTTCTATATTAAGGAATCGCAATTATTGTACCGTAAGTTTAGCTCAAACTATTTGATCAGGATTGTCATCTCATTAGATACCTTCACTAGGTGAACTGCACTCTAATCTTGCGAAGATCAGCGAGAAGTATTATTTGTTGGGCAAGACCGGAATTGAAAGACCAAATTGTGAGTTGTATGTACACCGAACTCGAACTTACCATATTAATAAATTTTCCTTTCTTAGCTTTAAGAATACGGCACACCAAACACCGTGCGATTCTGTATCGAGGTCCGAAAGTCTACCCAACACCGTGAATACCAGGTCCCAACGCACCACCTGTTCATCGACTTCAAAGCGGCATACGATAGTATCGACCGCGCAGAGCTATGGAGAATCATGGACGAAAACGGCTTTCCTGGGAAGCTGACTAGACTGATTAAAGCAACGATGGACGGTGTGCAAAACTGCGTAAGGGTTTCGGGTGAACTATCCAGTTCATTCGTATCTCGCCGGGGACTGCGACAAGGTGACGGACTCTCATGTCTACTCTTCAACATCGCGCTGGAAGGTGTGATGCGACGAGCCGGGCTCAACAGCCGGGGAACGATTTTCACAAAATCCGGTCAATTTGTGTGCTTTGCGGACGACATGGACATTATCGCTAGAACATTTGGAACGGTGGCAGAACTGTACACCCGCCTGAAACGCGAAGCAGCAAAGGTCGGACTGGTGGTGAATGCCTCAAAAACAAAGTACATGCTGGTAGGCGGAACCGAAAACGACCGGATCCGTCTGGGTAGTAATGTTACGATAGACGGGGATACTTTCGAGGTGGTGGAGGAATTCGTCTACCTCGGATCCTTACTGACGGCTGACAACAACGTGAGCCGTGAAATTCGGAGGCGCATCATCAGCGGAAGTCGGGCCTACTACGGGCTCCAGAAGAAACTGCGGTCGAAAAAGATTCACCCACGCACCAAATGCACCATGTACAAAACGCTGATAAGACCGGTGATCCTCTACGGGCACGAGACATGGACCATGCTCGAGGAGGACCTGCAAGCACTCGGAGTTTTCGAGCGACGCGTGCTAAGAACGATCTTCGGCGGTGTGCAGGAGAACGGTGTGTGGCGGAGAAGAATGAACCACGAGCTCGCTGCACTTTACGGCGAACCCAGCATCCAGAAGGTGGCCAAAGCCGGAAGGATACGGTGAGCAGGGCATGTTGTAAGAATGCCGGACAACAACCCTGCAAAGCTGGTGTTTGCAACGGATCCGGTTGGCACAAGAAGGCGTGGAGCGCAGAGAGCACGATAGGCGGACCAGGTGGAGCGTGACTTGGCGAGCATTGGGCGCGACCGAGGATGGAGAGCGGCAGCCACAAACCGAGTATTGTGGCGTACTATTGTTGATTATGTCTTGTCTTAATGATGTTGAACAAATAAATGTATGTATGTAAGAGGTGTAATGGCTCCTACAGAGTAATCTCCAGAGATGTTGGAAGGGATGCTCGAGGAGCCTATTCCACGAGTCCTTGGCCTCCTTTCATAGACTGCAGTCTCCATGGAGACTGGGGCTGGCAATCACCTATGAGGAACCTGTGGGGATAGCAAAGTCCCTTAGCATAGGAAAGGCCCCAGGTCTGAGGGAATTCATAACTTGACCCTAAAAGTAGCTATTTCAGTGACTCTCGAGTTGTTCAGGTCTTCTATGCAGAAGTGCCTGGATGAGGGAGTCTTCCGGGAGGTTATGAAGCGGCAGAGCCTGGTTCTATTGCCAAAGGCGGGGAAACCACCCGGAGACCCGTCGGCATGTAGACCAATATGCTTGATTGACACGGCGGGGAAGGTGCTCGAAAAGATCATCCTCAACAGAATATTGAGAGACACCGAGAAAAATCTCGAGCAATCAGTTCGGCTTCCAGAAGGGGAGGTCGACCGTAGACGTTATTCCAGTGCTGAAAATGTCATTTTAACATTTCTATGTTCAACCACCTACAGCTCATTTTAGGAACTGAATCTGAGAATATGGTAAATGAAAAATTTGTGCGGCTAGAGCAGCTCTACAAGAATGTCACGAAAAAAAACACGCTTTTTGAATATTTAAGGGAAAATGTCACGGACTACCTTCAAAAAAATGCCAATGATATTCACCCCAAAGCGAGTCATCGATGTTCGGTGCTGCAGGCTACGCAGGTAACCTTGAGGGAGCGATGTGCACTAGCCCCTCTCTGAATCAATGCCTTCTTGGTGGTTCCGGAGAGACAAGGGGTTTGGCGACCATGAAAGTGTTGTTTAGTGGGTCGAGAAAAGAGTAATCCAGACTTTCACTCTCTCTAACCCCAGATAACCCGGATCTCCCTGTTCAAGTGTCTGTCGAGCATTAAATAACCCACAGTTTAGATGAGAGATTAACTAACATCATTTTCCATCATTTTCGATAGTTTGCTCCTGTTGCGGCTAGAATATTTCAATTCTTCGAGATTTGAATAAATCATTTGTTGTCCTACGTATTCTGGTAACCGCCTATTATCAGCGTTCTTCAGAAAACAACGTGACAGTTACAGCACAGACCATACAGACGATTCGTTCGCTACCAGGCATCCTAACCAAATCATCAAAACTGAAGTTCCAGCAAACGAGATGCCGATAGCAATTAATCAATATGTAATTTACTGCATACGACAGCAGTTTTAGCAGCGCAGTGCCTCAACCTCAAACTTAGATTGGCACCGTCGGTCGGGTTGATGATACCAACCGTGGAAAGCTTTGAACATATTTTTTTTTTATTCCTGTTGCATATTATCATTCTCGATGGGCTACTCGCAGCCACCGCGCGCTCAATCGATTGCGACATGCTGATGCGCCAGAAGCAAGTGTGCCATGTCTGGACATCAGACCTGAGACCGTTTCGTGGTGACCGTGGACACGGGCAAAGACCACTTTTCTCATTTGCAATAATTTGGATGGCGAAGAATTTAATAAATTATACACCTGGTACCTGGATACGGAGCGGACGACGACGCATCTCCACAGTCTGACTGATTTTGTTCGCGGGCAGCAATAAGGACGATGATGCCATTAGTTTCACAGGGCGGATTCATCACGATGTCTTTAGTTACGACACGACGGAACAAGGGTGAAACCCACTTTTGATGCCTTGTTAGCCACACAACGTCTTCTTGGAACGGACGTTTCTGCAGAAGTTATTGCCACATTTTGATTTATCAGAGTGAATCACTTCTATAATATGCAACGTGCAGGTACTAGGTATACTTCATATTTATGAAATTACTTCTGCGGTTTTTGGTACGATTAAAATTTGATACCACGCCAAACAGATCCCGGAAATTGTCACTATATTCAAGGAAGCAGGTACAGGTACTATGTAGTAGTAATCCGGAATATGGTGCAGGTGGAGCCTACAAATAGAAACAGCTTATTTTATCACACTCGCCAAAAAGTCAGTAAGGGTGAGCGGGGCATAATGAACACCCTGCATTTTCACTGTTTTAGATTGTGAGGGTGGAAGGGAGTGTTCTGAGATGACCAAAAATGGATCTACGTAGTTTATGGACAGCGCCATGGTCCATGGCTGTGTGTCGCCAGTTCCGCACTCTACGAAGGGTGCGCAAATCGTCTTCCACTTGACCGACCCACCTAGCTCGCTGTGCGTCTTCTTGTACCGGTCGGATGACTCTCGAGAACCATTTTAATCGGGTTGCAATCCGTCATCCTGATGACGTGACCCGCCCACCGTAGCCTTCCAATTTTCGCATTGTGGACGATGGTTCTCTCAGCAGCTGATGCAGTTCGTGGTTCATTCGCCTTTTCCAAGTCCGGCATTCATTCAAAATGCCCTGCCCACCGTATCCTTCCGGCTTTGGCTACCTTCTGGATGCTACGTTCGCCGTAAAGTGCTGCGAGCTCGTGGTTCATCCTTCTCCGCCACACACCGTTCTCCTGCACACCGCCGAAAATCGTTCTTAGCACGCGTCGCTCGAAAACTCCGAGTGCTTGTAGGTCCTCCTCGAGCATGGTCCATGTCTCGTGCCCGTAGAGGATCACCGGTCTTATTAACGTTTTGTACATGGTGCATTTGGTGCGTGGGTGAATTTTTTTCGACCGCAGTTTTTTCTGGCGCCCGTAGTAGGCCCGACTTCCGCTGATGATGCGCCTTCGAATTTCACGGCTCACGTTGTTGTCAACCGTCAGTAAGGATCTGAGGTAGACGAATTCCTCCACCACCTCGAAAGTATCCCCGTCTATCGTAACATTACTACCCAGACGGATCCGGTCGTGTTCGGTTCCGCCTACCAGCATGTACTTTGTTTTTGAGGCATTCACCACCAGTCCGAACTTTGCTGCTTCGCGTTTCAGGCGGGTGTACAGCTCTGCCACCTTTCCAAAAGTTCTAGCGATAATGTCCATGTCGTCCGAAAAGCACACAAATAGGCTCCTAAAGGCCTATCTCAATTTCTGCATAATTCGATCAGGCATTGATTAAAACGACATGTTTACTCATTTTTTAAGTATTCCTATTAGGTAAAGCCCATAAAATATATTTTCAAAAATTTTAATAATTTTTGCAACACTCCTTGTTTAGCACTAAATTTTGGGTAAATTTTGTTTACCGTGTATGTCAAACAGGAACATTTATTGTCAAAAGTGAGCCAATGTGGTGTCTTTTGCAACCCGCCGTTTCACTTTCGTTACGTCAAGGTTGACCTCGAATGTCAAACAAGACCTGCTCATCATTATTTTATTTTCAAGTTTATTAACTATTCTGTTATTGTTTAAGTTCGGAAAAATTACCATTGAGATCAGAAAAGCATGCTCTTTCGTGTTATGCAGCAAAACCGGGGAAATATTTTTCATTTTAGGACCCTATTGACCGAATTTTGTGAAAATCGTTCCCCGGCTGTTGAGCCCGGCTCGTCGCATCACACCTTCCAGAGCGATGTTGAAGAGTAGGCATGAGAGTCCGTCACCTTGTCGCAGTCCCCGGCGAGATTGGAATGAACCGGATAGTTCACCTGAAACCCTTACGCAGTTTTGCACACCGTCCATCGTTGCTTTAATCAGTCTAGTCAGCTTCCCAGGAAAGCCGTTTTTGTTCATGATTCTCCATAGCTCTGCGCGGTCGATACTATCGTATGCTGCTTTGAAGTCGATGAACAGGTGATGCGTTGGGACCTGGTACTCACGGCATTTCTGGAGGATTTGCCGTACGGTAAAGATCTGGTCCGTTGTCGACCGGCCGTCAATGAAGCCAGCTTGATAGCTTCCCACGAACTCATTCGTTTTAGGTGACAGACGACGGAAGATGATCTGGGATAGTACTTTGTAGGCAGCATTCAAAATAGTGATCGCCCTGAAGTTCTCATATTCCAAATGGTCGCCTTTCTTGTGAATGGGGCAGATTACTCCTTCCTTCCACTCCTCCGGTGGCTGTTTGATTTCCCAGATCCTGACTATCAGCCGATGCAGACAGGTGGCCAACTTTTCTGGGCCCATCTTGATCAGTTCAGCTGCGATACCATCCTTACAAGCTGCTTTGTTGGTTTTGAGCTGGTGAATGGCATCCTTAACTTCCCTCAGCGTGGGAGTTGGTTCATTTCCGTCCTCCGCTGCACTGGCGTCGTCGTTCTCTCCGTTGCCTTGGGCTCCCGTGCCTACGTTCTCTACGCCGTTCAGGTGCTGATCGAAGTGCTGCTTCCACCTTTCGATCACCTCACGTCCGTCCGTCAAGAGGCCGTCGTCTTTATCCCTGCATATTTCGGCTCGCGGCACGAAGCCGTTGCGGGATGCGTTGAGCTTCTGATAGAACTTCCGAGTTTCTTGGGAACGGCACAGCAGTTCCATTTCTTCACATTCCGCTTCTTCCAGGCGGCGCTTTTTCTCCCGAAAGAGGCGGGTCTGCTGTTTCCGCTTCTGTTTGTAACGTTCTACGTTCTGTCGAGTCCCTTGCTGCAGCATTACCGCCCTCGCTGCGTTCTTCTCCTCCAAAACCGTTCTGCACTCTTCGTCGAACCATTCGTTCCGTCGATTCCGTTCCACGTACCCGATGGTGCTCTCTGCTGCGTCGTTGATGGCTGCTTTCACTGTACTCCAGCAGTCCTCTAGAGGGGCCTCATCGAGCTCGCCCTCGTCTGGCAACGCGGCTTCGAGATTCTGCGCGTATGCTGAGGCGACATCCGATTGCTTCAGTCGCTCTAGGTTGTACCGTGGCGGTCGCCGGTACCGTACATTGTTGATGACGGAGAGTTTTGGACGCAGTTTGACCATCACCAGATAGTGGTCGAAGTCGATGTTGGCGCCACGAAAGGTCCTGACGTCGATAATGTCGGAGAAGTGCCGTCCGTCAATCAGAACGTGGTCGATTTGAGATTCCGTCTGCTGTGGTGATCTCCAGGTGTAACGATAAGGAAGGCTGTGTTGGAAAAAGGTGCTGCGTATGGACATATTTTTGGAGGCGGCGAAATCAATGAGTCGTAGGCCGTTTTCGTTCGTCTGCTGGTGGGCGCTGAACTTACCAATCGTCGGTCTGAATTCCTCCTCCTGGCCTACCTGAGTATTCAAATCTCCTATGATGATCTTGATGTCATGGCTTGGGCAACGATCGTACTCGCGTTCGAGCTGCGCGTAAAATGCGTCCTTGTCATCATCAGTACTTCCGGAACTGGGCTGTGCACGCTTATTATGCTGAAGTTGAAGAATCGGCCCTTGATCCTCAACCTGCACATTCTTTCGTCGATCGGCCACCAACCGATCACGCGCCTCTGCATATTACCCATCACGATGAAAGCTGTTCCCAGCTCGCGTGTGTTACCGCAGCTCTGGTAGATGGTATGATTACCTCTAAACGTTCGCACCATGGATCCTGTCGAACACACCTCCTGCAGTGCTACGATACCGAACCCGCGGTCCTTCAGTAGATCGGTTAGTATGCGGGTGCTCCCAATGAAGTTGAGAGATCGGCAATTCCACGTACCGAGCTTCCAGTTGCAAGTCCTTTTTGTTCGCTGGGGTCGTTGCCGTTGGTCTCGGTTCGTATTATTCTGTTGCTGATTTTCCGCTACAATGGTTTTTAACGGCTGGCTCGCAGGGCCCGACACCAACCCCCTACTTTCCGGAGGACCATAGTGCACAGTTGAGCTTAGAATCCTTCCCTGGCACTCGGACGTAGATCAGCCGCCCCTAACATGGGGATCAGACGCTGTTGTGAGCCGCTCCTCCTGGAGAACAGACGCTCAGGTTTGCCGAAGCATACCCCCCCTTCCCTGTCAGCCTACGACCAAAGTTCCCACCGGGGTTGGTTACCCGATCTTTCCTAAGGTTGCTCATAGTTTCCGGCCAGTACCGCGTGGAGGTAGGGATAGGAGTTGCTGGGCAGAGGCTAGTGGATCACAATGGGATCTGAATTGCGCAGCATACCCAGCCTTTACAGGGCCCATATAGCCGAGGCGGTAAACGCACGGGTATTCAGCATGACCATGCTGAGGGTGACGGGTTCGATTCCCGGTCGGTCCAGGATCTTTTCGAAAAGGAAATTTCCTTGACTTCCTTGGGCATAGAGTATCTTCGTGCCTGCCACACGATATACACATGCAAAATGGTCATTGGCAGAGGAAGCTCTCAGTTAATAACTGTGGAAGTGCTCATAGAACACTAAGCTGAGAAGCAGGCTTTGTCCCAGTGAGGACGTTACGCCAAGAAGAGAGAGAGAGACCCAGCCTTTACCGTGCCGCAACACCTTCCGTTCGAAAACTCCTCTGTTGGGCCTCTGCACGTAGAGTGCATGCTTCGTGCCCTTAGAGAACTATCGGTCTAATGATCGTTTTGTAGATAGTTAACTTCGTGTGACGACGAACGAAGTAAGCTCGATTTCCTGCCACAATGCGTATATGAATTTCTCTGCTGGTGTCGTTGTCAGCGGCTCTTTGCCATCAATCATGTAGATTGTCTTCGGCACATTAATGACTAATCCGATTCGCCTGGCTTCTTCAGTCGGATGTATGTTTTCGCCATCGTATCAAATTTGCGAGCTATAATATCCGTAAATGGTTCCACTCGTCTTTATCGCCGCTCTCCTTATTACACCCTCCAAAGCAATGTTGAACAGCAAGCATGGAAGACCATCACCTTGCCGTATCTCTCTGCGAGATTCGAAGGGGCTCGAGAGTGTCCTTGATACTCCAACTACGCACATCATTCGATCCATCGTCACCTTGATCAATCGTATCAGTATATCGTATTCGCGCTTAATCTGCCATAGCTGGCCTTAATCGATATAATCGATACGCCGATTTGAAATCGATGAATAAGTGGATGTGTGGGCACTTTGTATTTGCGACATTTCTGTAACAGCTGGCGGATGGCGAACTTCTGGTCCGTTGTAGCGCATTCACCCATGAATCCAGCCTGATATTGCCCCACGAACTCTCATGCAATCGGTGATAGACGGTGTAAGTGTGTAATTACCGGGTAAGTCGGTCGGGAGCAATACTGAGACTCCCCGACTCAATAGCCTCAGGGTTGGCACGCTCACGTCCCGTAAGTCGCGGGCAAGGAACTCTCGCACTTAGAAATAGGTAATCGCAACAGCACTTCACGGACAACTACACTTTATTCAGGTTTTACACAGTACATTTCTGGCACTTCCTTCTACTCCCTCTATTTCCCACTTCCTTAATCTAGCCTGACCTTATCGTTGGGGGCCCTGTCCTGCAGCACTCCACCACTCCGGGTCTCCTTCCTACACTGCGCCCTAGGAATTGCGCGCGATGGCGGCGCGCGGCCACTTCGTTCTTATTGTTCTGCTCCTTAATACTGGCGTACGTAATGGCGGCACACGGTACTTTTCACCGCCACCAGCGATGGCGACGTCCTGCGGCTCAGGGTGGCTTGGGGATGCGACGCCCGGGTTGCTGGACATCCTACGTGTCCTGTCCTGCCGATGTATTGACCAGGCTTGTAAACATTCGACACTTTTCACTACCTTCGTTTCGTTGCCGCGGTCGGGTGTCAGCTTGCTCGTGTGTCATTCGAGCGCGACCGCTACCTCTTACACACAACACGAGTGGCAGAACGAAGATCAATAAACAAAAAAAGTGGATCAAATCAACGTCGTCTGACACGATGACATTTGTCTAATTCCAGCTTTTCGCAAGATTTCAGCCAATTTTGATTAAGATTGGTATAATATTAGTTTATTCGTGTGTGATAAATCGATTGCCGAGGGCCCATATAGCCGAGGCGGTAAACGCACGGGTATTCAGCATGACCATGCTGAGGGTGACGGGTTCGATTCCCGGTCGGTCCAGGATCTTTTCGTGAAGGAAATTTTCTTGACTTCCTTGGGCATAGAGTATCTTCGTGCCTGCCACACGATATACACATGCAAAATGGTCATTGGCAGAGGAAGCTCTCAACTGTGGAAGTGCTCATAGAACACTAAACTGAGAAGCAGGCTTTGTCCCAGTGAGGACGTTACGCCAAGAAGAGAGAGAGAAATCGATTACGACACATACATTTATCCAAAACAGCTCTCTTTATGGGAAAGACAGGAATAACAAAAACCGAACCATCCCCCGCAGACGCAATCGTGGTCAAGCGCATTCATTCGACATTTTTGTTCCGTACAGTAGTTTGATCGCTTGTGTTGCGAATGTTGGAGACAAAGGCAGCCAAATATCGACAAAAAGGTGTCAAAGGCTGTGATCGTTAACAAGACTGGTATTGACGGATCGGCCTTCGGCGGGTTCTGTGCCGGAATTCACCCAGACACGGACACTTGGAAGACGTAGGGATTAGGTCGGCACTTTTTCATACAAAAACGGCGGGGTTCTGTAGTCCACTTCACTTCCGCTCTGTCCACTTCTCTAACTTCTTCTACTTTTCAAACTTCTCCAAAACTTTAAAATCTTTCTCTTGCTTCACTATTTAGCTTTCTGCTGTCTTGGTCGACGAACTCTGGGCAAGTCAACGAATACCGAGTCGTCGACCGCCTTGAGGTTCATGACCTCATTCCTCGGTGCCACCCCTCATGGCCACCCAGTGGATGGTAACCAGTCCCTCTGGTGGTGGGTTTTTGCACTACGAAATGTAGCGTAATGATGGGTTCTTTTAGGGTGGTGGAGCCTGATCTTGTCCTATCTAACCTATCGGGAGCTTTCAGCTGGGTGAAACCTACACTAATTACGACTATTACCTGCCATTTATCATTTTAACATTTCACGCAACACAAATCACGAAATTCTCGGTAACACTCACGACACAAAATAACCAACAAGTGTTCGCAGCTCAGTGTGGAGTGTTTTTGAGATTTTGTATGAATTGAAATCGAGTATTGCATAAAATAGTGCAGGAAGGTTCGTATATGTTGTGTAGTTTTCTCCGTCGGTTAGATGTCTGCTAGACCGTAGTTGAACAGTCTACAATACTACGCCACCAGTTTACCAGTTTCCAAAACCCACCACCAGAAGGACAAGCAAATCCTGTTGGTAGCCTGGAAGGAATGGATGAAGAAACGAAGATGGACGGGCTAACGGACACGATGATGAGAGAGGGACACGAATGATCTAGGTCGCTGACCGACTAGGAAGGACAGTGACCCATTTGTACTCCATGATTCTTGAGAGACTGGAAAAGAACCGCTAACCTAAGAGGTTGTAGTGAACAAACGTGCGGAAGGTTGTACCCGCATTGAAAGAGTTAAAGATATAGACGGAAAAGCAAGTGAAGCGTAGAAGGACAGCAAGTAATTGGTTCTTCCTCCAGCAAACCTATATGATCCTAATACGTTTACCCGGATCCATAGAACCCAGACCCCGGTGTTTTTGGTTAAAAATTCGGTTCTGACTGCTGAAGGACGTTGGGAAAATCCCGGCAAGTCCCGTCGTAGCCTAGGGGCCCCGTAATACAAGAAAGAACAGGTTAGATTAGATGTAAGAATGTGGGAAGAGTAGGAAGAGTAAGAGGACGGGAAAGTCCGAGAATAAATGTGTAAAATGTAACGTGACGTGAGTTTTAATGTACGACAGTGCAAAGATTCCCTGCCCGCGATCAACTGGTCGAGAAGCATGCCGACCCTGAGGTATTGTTTCAGGGAGTCTCAGGAAGGCTCCCCTCTTTAGCTAATCGGCAGTTACAACGGCGGTATATCTTGTAGACAGCGCTCAGTAGTGTGATCACGCGATAGTTAACGCAATCTAACTTGTCGCCCTTTTTGTAGAGGGGATACACGATATCTTCCATTCAGTCCTCCGGTTATACTTCCTTCTCCCAAATCTTGGTAATGACCCAGTGTAGCGCTCGCACCAGTGCACTACAGCGTCTTCCAGTCGGCGTTTGTTGATCAGGTGCCCGATTTTCTCCTCCTGTCGATGGATCCTGGCAATGCGCAGTCAGATCTAGCCGATTTGTTCTGCACATCAAGAAAGCTCCGTCTCCATTTTCGGCTGATGCAGATGTGGTCGATTTGATTTCACCGTAACGCCTTCACGGGTAACCCATGTCACTTTGTGCACTGGTCGATGATGAAAGAGCGATCGCCCAATCACCATGTCATTGTTGCCACAAAACTCTGCAAACAGCTCTCCGTTTACGCTCATTTCTCCGATACCATGGCGTCCCATGACCTGTACTCATAATCCGAGTTGTTGGAACCAACCTTCGCGTTAAAGTCACCCATGAGGATCTCGATATCACCTTTCGGAATCTTGTCCACGACAGCCGTTGCCGTTGACTGTAAAAGTTCTCGTTGTCTTGCAATTCGGCAGCATCGGTTGGTGCGTAACATTGGATCATGGTAAGGTTTCGAATCCGTTTTCTGAATCTGGCTACAATTATACTCTCATTTAGAGGTTCCCACTTCATGAGTACAGCGTGGGCGTGAGCGCTGAGCAAGAAGTCAACTCCACGGTGGTGAGGAACGTGTTCACCTCGTAGGCCAGAGTATAGCAGAATTTGACCCGACGCCCATCTGTGTTCTCCAAAGTTCGGCCAACGGACTCAGTCCTAGGATCTGAAGTTCCATACGACATGCCTCATTGGCTAGCTGTGCCAGTTTACCCTGCTGGGCTAGGGTTAATACATTCCAAGCTCCAATTTTAGTCCGTTGTTTCGTTGCCGTTGAATCAGTTCGTAATGTTTCATTTCGGTTTCTGTAACGGTTTTTGGGTTTCGAAAACAGTAGGTTGTAGGCCTGAGGTCCCCTATCCACCGTGGTGGGGTTGCCACCTTAGGTATAGCTTCCGGTGCGGTGGAGGAGCATTTCAAACTCAGCCGCTGAATGCCAGAACAGACGCTGTTTGAGCTGCACCTCCTTGGTGAACAGACGCTCGGGACGAACCTCCAAAATCTAGCTGAAGTCAGAAGGACAACAGTGCCCTGGCTGCACTATCAGCTAAGCACACAACTCTTAGCTGGCGGTCTTTGTCATCGCATGACCCGTGGAAGCATGAGGTAGGAACTTGTGAGGACCAGAGCTATGTTGGACGCTCTCCTTTTCGATTCACCGTTTTGCAGCCCAAAGCAAAGCTCATGGAGAGAATATTTGGAGGAATATCGAATATCTATGGCTAATTCATCTAAACATTATAATTCAAAAACATAACCCTGATTATACTTAGATCAATGGTCCGTCCCATCTTAGTCTTTTTTGATTTTCCAATAAAAATATGGTTCTGTATTTAATATATGCTGCTCCTGTCACGATGAACTTATTGTGAAATTGTGAGCTAACCTAGAGTGACTGGAAGGGAGAGTGGCGTCATGTTTCCATTTTGACAGGTCTCCTGCTCGTTTGGAACAGGAATTTGTATGGATTTGACAGATGACCGCTGTTCCAATTTTGACATTGACGCCACTCTAAGTTAAAGCCACTCTAAGCTAACCTACGTAGGTATGTACTAAAGACACTATATGCAAAGACACGAAATGTTCCAATTGGAATTCCAAATTTGCTGTCAATGTTATTCCAATCGAGCAGGAGACCTGTCAAATGCGCTTTAAAAGCATTGCTCGACAGCATCATCGTCATGACGCGACAATCATCATCAACAGCAACAATCAGATTTCGTGTCTTTAGCATACAGTGTCTTTAGTATGTACCTCAGCGACAATGACAATAGGGCACCGCATACGGCGGTTGCTATGATAATTTTTTCTAAGTCTTTGACGTTTCGTGGCCTTGTTGTTTACGATTCGGACTTAGACAAATTTCGTTGGCTTTCTTTAGGCAGTGTGAATAAATTCAAAAGGTGAGTTTGCGCGCACTGAGTGGTGTGCTAATTTATTACTTACTGCTAAGATTTCACCTAGAGCTTCTCCTGGAATTCCTTCAGGAACTATCAGCGGTTCTGAATTAACAGGAGCGTCCCGTCTACAAGGTCCATTCCGGTATCGCTGCGCACAGGACTGCGGATCGACGATTCACGCCGACAATGTCAAGTTCCAAATTAACTTGGATGTGCAGCAAATTAGAAGTTTCGTGTTTCGGTGATGGCCTCCGACAACAGAATTATCATCATCGAAGGGAATTCGACGAGAAGCAGGACAATCATTGCTACCAACATCTCCCAGTGCTTCATTCAGCGCTACACTCTTCCACCGGAACACGATTCCAACCAGATCAACTCGTCGATTTCATCGGACGGCATCTTGACGATTTCGGCTCCGAAGCGGGCGGTTCCAGATGCGGAAGGCCACAAGTCGATTCCGATTGTTCAGACAGGTCAACCGCTGAGGAGAACCGGTGCCGATGTGCCAATCACGAGAAGAAGGATAGCATTGCCCACGTATCTTAGTGGAGTGGTGGTCGAGATTTTGCTGTTGCAACAATTTGCACGGTCAGGACACTTTGTTCGCACAGTACTTGTTAATGTTTAGCTGAATAAATGATTAGTGATTGAATTCCTTCCAAGATTCCTTTCGGGGTTCCTTCAGGATTTTTTCCGCGATTTCTCCAGAAAATTAATGTAGGATACTCCAGGAATTCCTTCTGCTGTATCTGTGCAAGTTCCTCTTGAGATTCTTTTAAGGATTTATTTAGGATTCCATCGGAAATGCCCTCTGGGATTCTTGCAGTTTCTTCTAAGATACCTTAAACGGTTCCAACTATGATTCCTCTTGGAGTTCTTGCCAGTCCTCCAGAACATTCCTTCCCCAAGAGTTTTGGGATTCTAGGAATTTCATCTGAGATTACCCAAGGAATTCCTTGCTTCTCCAAATATGTATTCCAGGATTCCTACGGGAATTCCTTCTGGGATTTCTCATTGAGATTCTTCCTGTTGTTTATTCAGGATTCCATCGGAGGTTCCTTTGGGATCCTTCCAGGAGTTTTAATCTTAAGGATGTCTTAAGATATTCCATTTATCATTCTTTCGGTAGTGCTTTCCTGGATTTCTCCGGCAACTCCTCGCGAGATTCCTACCGGAATTCATTTATTAATATTTAATATTTAATAATAAATCTTTTTAATTTTTCCGATATTCCTCCAGGAATTCGTTTTGAGATTTCTCTGGGAGTTCCTTCTGAGATTTATCTAGAAGTTACTACAAGGATTTCTATGGGCGTATTTTCTGAGATTCTTCCAGTTCATTTTGGAATGGCTTCGGCAGTTTTTTTCTGGTTTCCACAAGGTTAATGGTATTCCTGAAAGAATAATTGGAGGAAACTCAGAAGGATCTTTTGGAAGAATTCTTCAAGGATATCTTCTGTAGAAGTTTTAAAGGGAACTTTTTGAAGAATTTCATATGAATCTCCTTGAGGAATTTCCAATGAAATCCAATGACAAAATCTTCTTGAAGAATATCGTAATTATCTCCGGGAGAATTACCATTGGGAACATCTGCGAGAAGTTCAAAATGAAATCCTGGGGGAATTGCATAAGGATCTGCAGAAATTCCATAAAGGCCTCCTAAAGCAAAG
Source organism: Aedes albopictus (assembly GCF_035046485.1). Taxonomy (NCBI): domain Eukaryota; kingdom Metazoa; phylum Arthropoda; class Insecta; order Diptera; family Culicidae; genus Aedes; species Aedes albopictus. The sequence continues at coordinate 219,173,450 of NC_085137.1, read as the reverse complement.
CCGGAAGCAGTTACTAAAGGGATTCCGGTAGGAGTTCGTGGAGGAAGCCCAGATGGAGTTTCGGGAGGAATCCATGAAGGTTTTGCTGGGAGAATCCTACACGGTGATCTTAGGTGGAACTCCTGGACTAATCCTGAAGGAATGCTGGAAGGAATTGTTGAAGCGATCTCAAAAAATAAAAATAAAAATCGTGGAGAAATTGCGAAAGGAATTTCTGGAGGAATTCTGGATGAAGTTTCTGGTAGGCTCCAGAAGGAAATAATGGAGAAATTCCAGAAATAACCATGGAACGATCCCGCGAAGCAACTCCTGAAAGAATCCTAGAAGAAGTTCATAGAAGAATCCCGGAAGATGTTCCTAAAGGAATCCTGGAAAATATTCCTGAAGGCAACATTTGCTGAATGCAGGATTTTCTGGATGCAGGCAGGATTTTTGGAGAAATTCCACTAGAGACAACTTCTTAAATTCCAGAAAGAACTCTTTGAAGAATTACAGATGGAACACCTTCATAAACACCAGAATGAACTCCTGGAACACATTTATGGAGAAACTACGGAAGGAGTTTATGTAACAATCCCTGGAAGTATTCCCGGGAGAATCGCAGAAAAAAACTGGGAAGGAACTCCTAGAGTTATCCTGGAAATCCTAGAGGATTCCCAGAATAAACTCCTGGAAAGCACTTGTAGTGGAATCCCTGTTGGATCTCTTTTAGGGATGTCAGAAAGGTGAAATTAGTCTATGGTAGGACCTCCTAAAAGAATCCCAGAGGGAACTTATGAAGAAATCCTGAACAAGCCCCTAAAAGAATCTGTGAAGGTGCTCCCCGAGGAATCCCATGAAGAACTCTGGGAGAAATCATGACAGAACTGGAGAAATCGCGAACGAAATTCCTGCAGGAACCCCGAAAGGAATTCAATCACTAACAAATTTTATTTATTCAGTTCGGAATTGTGGCCTTCCGCATCCGGAACCGCCCGCTTCGGAGCCGAAATCGTCAAGATGCCGTCCGATGAAATCAACGAGTTGATCTGGTTGAAATCGTGTTCCGGTGGAAGAGTGTAGCGCTGAATGAAGCACTGGGAGATGTAGGTAGCCATGATTGTCCTGCTTCTCGTCGAATTCCCTTCGATGATGATAATTCTGTTGTCGGAGGCCATCACCGAAACACGAAACTTCTAAGTTGCTGCACATCCAAGTTAATTTGGAACTTGACATTGTCGGCGTGAATCGTCGATCCGCAGTCCTGTGCGCAGCGATACCGGGATGGACATTGTAGACGGGACGCTCCTGTTAGTTCAGAACCGCTGATAGTTCCTGAAGGAATTCCAGGATAAGCTCTTGGTGAAATCTTAGCAGTAAGGAATAAATAAGCACACCACTGAGTGCGCGCAAACTCATCTTTTGAATTTATTTATTCACACTGCCCAAAGAAAGTCCACGAAATTTCTCTAAGTCCGAATCGTAAGCAACAAGGCCACGAAACGTCAAAGACTTAGAAGAATTTATCATAGCAACCGCCGTATGCAGTGCCCTATGACGACGACGATGAAACGGTCGCCGACGTCCTTCTCGTTACCATAGCAGGAAAGTTACTCGTTATCGACCAACCGCCAGCTGGTCAGTCGGCCAAGACTGCCCAATTGTGTTGCCATAGTTCGTGATTCGGACTGCCAAGGCAAGAATACGAGGACCCGGGATCGTAAAAAAAGCATCCCTGGAAGGGGAAAGGCCCACCGGTTAGTAGTGGGAGCACGTTAGGAAGTTGGAAAAGTTGGATGTGGTTTTCGGGTCGGGCGTGCACTCCACTCCGTTCGTGCCATTTTTGCTTGTGGGTGGATCGGTGTGGGTGTTTGCCGGAGAAGACAGGATAGCGAGGAGGGATGCTAACGACACGGTCGTAGACAAACATTTTGCACAGTCGAGCATCGCACGTGGCAGCTATTCTCCGAACAGAGATTGCCAGACTCAATGGTTTCTTCATGCTGCTTCCATCCCCGCTATTGGAGCTTGGGGAGAAACTGTTTTTGCTATCATGCCTTTCTGTTTGCTCATCCTTGGTCCCTTTTCACTCGATGTCGAAGTGTGGCTGGCTGCCTTCGTTCGTGGACACGAACGGAGGCATGCCCCAAGGGGGTTCCGTGACAGACTTTATGTGCAACTTTTTGCCACTTGGGCTCGTCCTTTTCCTATCTCGGCTAGGCGTAACATTTGGTGACGGGAGCTTGTTGACTCGGATTCTGACATACGGAAAGTGTCCATCATAGAGTAGATTTATGTATTTTTTTTAAACAATATTATATTTTATGTTACCAATTGAAATCTGAACAGATTATGTGCTTGACAAATGCATTAGAATACAATCAATAATTAAAACCCAATCCTCATGCGGTTTTAACTCTCCAATAGTCACGCTACTGTATTTTTCACAACACATTGAAAAACACTCGCATAGTGTACACACTGTCAGCGTGGTGCTAGTGGTCATGACCAATCGCGCGACTTTTGGAAGGTTAAACAGTTGACCAACCTCAATTTCAAGTTTATGTAACATTTGCAATCCAATGGAATGGTGTACGAGGTCTGTAGAGATCAAAATTGATGTATGATGATTGTTGGGGAGGAGGGGAGGGGGTTGGTTCTGTTCAGAAGGTATGGGGGCTAGGAGGGGTTGGATGGGGGTTTTCCTAAAGGTTGCTCCTGGAGTATGGTTCTGTAAATAACTAATTTAAAGATATTCTAGGTTATCCAAGGACTTTCGCCAGTAAGTGCCTTAAGATCTACAAGGGTAATCAATAATTGCAACATCCTACAGGTCCTTGGAGCAAAGTTATGCAGAGACATAATTTTCAAAGATGATCTAAAACCTCCAAGAACTTCCGCGAGTACAGACCTGAAAATCTACAAGCGTAATCAACGGATTTTTGTTACATTACTGATTCGGCGTAACATCCTACAGATCCATGGAGCATGGTTTTGTAGAAAACTACTTTCCAAAGATGTCCAAAGGCCATCCAAGTACTTCCGCGAGTAAAGACTTCAAGACCTACAAGCGTAATAAATGGATTTTTATAACATTACTGATACGGCGTAACATCCAGCAGGTCCATGGAGCATAGTTCTGTAGAGAACTATAATGTTCTAGGTCAGTGATTCCCAAAGTGGACGGAATCGCCCCCGAAGGGGCAAAAGTGATGGCGAAGGGGGCGAAATGGGCAAAACCAAAACTGGGTGGCGAAAATACTACAAAGGGGGGCGACTGCAGTAGGTAGGCGGAACCGAAAACGATTGTATTCGTTTGGGTAGTAATGTTTCGATAGACGGGGATACCTTCGAGGTAGTGGAGGAATTCGTCTACCCCAGATCCTTACTGACGGTTAACAAACAACGTGAGTCGTGAAATTCGAAGGCGCATCATCAGCGGAAATCGGGCCTACTACGAGCTCAAGAAGAAGCTGCGGTCTAAAAAGATTCACACACGCACCAAATGCACCACGTACAAAACGCTAATAAGACCGGTGGCCCTCTACGGGGACGAGACATGGATCATGCTCGAGGAGGACATGCAAGCACTAGGAGTTTTCGAGCGACGCGTGCTAAGGACGATCTTCGGCGGTGTACAGGAGAACGGTGTGTGGTGGAGAAGAATGAACCACGAGCTCGCTGCACTTTACGGCGAACCCAGCGTCCAGAAGGTGGCCAATGCCGGAAAGATACGGTGGGTTGGGCATGTTGCAAGAATGCCGGATAACAACCCTGCAAAGTGGGTAGTTCCTACTGATCCGGTTGGCACAAAAAGACGTGGAGCGCAGAGAGCACGATGGGCGGACCAGGTGGAACGTGACCTAGCGAGCGTTGGACGCGACCGATGATGGAGAACGGCAGCCACAAACCGAGTACTAAGGTCTTCTTTTACGCGGGGGATACGTACCGTGTAAAAATAAACCGTGTAAAAAATCGTGTTATTTCGCGAAACCGTGTAAAAAACCGTGTTAATCCGAGAAACTGTACAAAAGCATACCGTGCTAATTCGAGAACCCGTGTAAAAAAAACTGAACGAAATCTGAAAATATTGAAAATGTCCGCACTTTCAGATATCCAAGGATTGTTTTAAAGAGCATTTTAGTTAAAATACACGTTAATAAAAACAAAAAAAAAGTTCAAGCGGAAAGGGAAAGGTAGTGCTGCAAGGATTGGTTCTAGGGGTTAGTGGGCAATGTGGCAAGGGATGGTGATGGGTTGATGGTTTATGGGAAAGAAGAGTGCATTCTGGTTCCGAGGAAGATTTCAGAATATATTTTAGGGTGCTGAGGACTGTTTAGACGAACGAAATGAAGGATCAAGGAGACTGTCACGTAGTGTTCAAGACAATTGTGAGAATCTTTCTCTGTAATGATTATTCAACAACTGTATTCATTATTTGTATACACTTTATTACCGATACTTCAATATTACATACAATGATTCACACTCCAGACAACAATAACAACATCTCCACATATGACAGATACTCAATGTAAACATACACGCTAAACGTAATAGAGTAATACAATAATTTATTATGTGCATACCACAAGGTACCACATCTCGTTTTTTCTCCAGATCCGCAGCAAGGTCACTCCACGTTATTTTCGCTTATAGTTTCCTCAGTTGATGAACGTCTTGCTTCAGTCTCACATCAGAAATAGTAGTACAGTCATCCATTTGGTCATCCATCTCTGCTCGGCATTTTGGTAAATTACTTGGCCGTTACTTATGGTTGTACCTAAAAAGAAATATTATTTTGACCCAAGTATTTTCCCAAATCCCAAAATATTTTTAATACTGACTGTCAAGCTAAATATTACCTATGCTGATGAATTAATTGAATTGCTTTCCTCTTCTCAAATGTTTTCAATGACAGGTAGCATGCAAACATTGTATACTGCCCACTTTTTTTTTGACATGTCCTTTCATATAAGAATCTCATACAAAAGGTATGTATATTCAGATTATTATTCAGACATTTTTTTTTTAACTAATATGTCGGAACACTGCACGAATGTTACAGTGAAAAAAATATCAATATCCATTAACTCGTTTTCGATCCAAAGTATCCAAGTGTCATACAAACACTATTTCATTTTAAGTTTTTTTTTTAGCGAACTTCGCTGGAACACGTTTCTTGTTCAGAATATATTCAGAAGTTTGGCTTTACAGATTTTGTTTTCTAAATATCGAAGGGATTGATACTTTTTTTAAATCAAATCACGATTTCAAAAAACGTTACTTGTCCAAAGCAATATTTGTTATACTAGTTTTAGCTAAATAGTAATTTGAAAACTTGAAAACATCAAAACTTGAAAAACATCCAGTTTTTTAATTATATTTAATACATATTGTTCACAAAACTCACACGCGCACTAGCTGTTTGAAAGTATAGTAGAATATAAATATTCATTCTTTGTTTTGTTTTTCATGTTGTAATCCTATGATTATCTCAAATTCTTAATACATACATCATCGTCGCAGTACCAAATCGAAATCACGCATTTAAGTACATGCAAAGTTGCAGTTGTGACGTAAATTTGAACCGGTTGCTGGTATTGCGCATCATTAAGCTACTTAAGAGCACTAATCTAAATCGAGTTGCTATGTTTATAAGTAGGTTAAACATCAATTTTTGCACCGCCAGTCACTTCGGCTTCCAACCAAAAACGTAATGATAGTAGCCAATTATTATATACAAAGCAATTTTCTCCAGATAGCAAAATAAATCGATCATCTTATTGGAGCACTTTTCGACGGTTCACCTATACAGGTATCCACGTTTTTAGGAATCATGTTTCCGATAATTTCGGAATTCTCATGATTTACCATTTACCTTTCAAACTGAATGAGTTTATTTTCACGGTTTGGTCGTTCAATAGGTTTACATTCTACGATGCATATTTCCCCGCATTAACTGGTGATTCGTGCTCAATCAAATTTATTTTAAGATTACAAAACCAAAAAGTTGTTCCTTTAATGTCGCTCTTTTGGGTTCTGAACTGTAGGATTTATTTTAAAGGTGTAGCTCCAAAATATTGCAAAAGCCTCTCAACATGTTATATTCTCACTCTAGATACCTAATGAAGCTATTTCAGCAAGCCTTTTCTAAATTATTCGCATTCTATGTACCGTCAAAATTTAGAACTTTTGAACTTTAAGTAACTCTGATTTTCTACATATGCTCATCATATTGATAATATTCTCAGTTCGTTGGATCGGACTAGAATATTCTGCATTATTGCAAAGCCTAATCTATCATATCACTTATTTCCCAACTTTTCGATGAAATACATCCTCATTTTTTTTGTTAACGCTTACAAGTCTGACGTAGTGCACACTGACCATGATTGTCTGTGTCAAGATGGCCCTTACGCCTCTACGATTCATTTCTATGTACTAAAACAATTTAAAGCACGTTTTTATTCGAATTTTCAATGAACTTATTAACTCAAATATCACTTATACATGTACACACATTTTTATTGGTAAAAATCCATGGATTTGATATATAAATTTTATTTGTACACACATACTCGTTTTCCACGCTGGATCACACACAAAATCGATGGACCTTATATAAACTATGTGTATCTACACATTAAAAGGGTTATCTATGACAAATTGCAAAAATCTATGTGTGCGACACATGCATACAATATTTGCAGTTTTTTCAGTGTATGAAATCTAAAAATTCAAACATGCTAACATGTTAGTAAATGGTACCTGTTTGCATTAATAAGCTCGACTGAAAAACAAACCTCATAATCCAGTTTTCATTAGATATATCTATTCCTGTAGTTACAGAAATGATTATCTTTTATTATTCCAATATGTTGTGCTTTTGATATACTGTACGTTATTCTCCTCAATAATAGTTTCAATACTTCTTTAACTGATCAAAATTTGTCTCTTCCTGTAAAGAAATTATTGTGCAGAATTTGTTGTTGAGCGTACTGCTGTACCTTGTTCTCTAACTTGTTCCACAGTTCTTGGCAAGATGGCACTATATCCAGTGTTAGGCAATCATAAGTCAAAATGCCCCTCCTGACCACACCCGATACATTTTATATTCAAAGACTTCAGAAGTGATTACTCAAGAACTCACTGTACTTGAATCACATAAACATTAAGTGGCATTCAATAGGCTATAAAGCGCTTTTTACTCGAATTCCTGAGACTTCTAGTTAGGCCGAAAAAATTCAGTTTTTTTTATTATTCGATTTTTTTTTTTTTAAATATCCAATTCAACTAGTTATTTGACTAGCATGATACTTAACAGGTTAGTGGTTAGCAACTGCTCTGAATATGTCGTCTAGCTTCAACGAATGCTTTAACTATCATTTTGACTTCCTATCTTGCAAACTACCAAGACAGTTTAATTGTTCTCACACATTGATGTTAATTTTCTTGAAGTTACATTTTTAGTCTTGTAAGAGAGGACAAAGCATTAGTTAAATCATGTCTTCATGTTAATTTGGTTTCAAGAGCCAACCCTTTTTACGTCTCGTAGACTTATTATACTTTACTGAGCAATGCTAACTTCAATATATATCACCTGAGGTGGGTCCACAACAATCTCAGTATTTGCTCAGTTATATTCGCATTTGGAACATATTCAAATACTATTCGTTCCTGTTTTTCTAGTCACGCTCAGCCTAAAGTTTAGTTTTGTCCTTCGCCTTCTCAGCTGCCACTTAATTGGTATGATATTTCATTTTTAATGGTTCAATTCAACTATAAAGCCCAGATTGGAGTTCAAGAGAAATCGCTCAAGAAACTTCTAGAACGATTCCTGGCAGAAACTTTCTACGGTGACTGCCATTTGAACTGTCATTTCTTCGCAACTGCGTACTGCGATCGAAGAAAAAACGGTTTCTTGAGCGATTCAGTCAAGGAATTTCCCATGCATCAAGATAGGCCGAAAATTTCCTTCTGATCTGAAAACAGCCCTTAAATCTGTGTTGGCTGGTAACCTGTTTCTTACGAAATTTACGACACTGTTGCGTTTTTAGTACTTTAATTTTTAATAACACAATTCGCCTTATACGGCTCTACAAAGAATCGACTAGGCCTGAACGCAATGCCGACCGAAACGGAACGGGAACGGAAAGCGGAATGCGGCAACGGAATGCGGTTCGTACTAAAAAAAAAATTCCGCGGCGGTGCCGCTGCGGCTAAACGCAATGAGTGCGGTTTTTTTTTGCGGATTTTTTCAAAACAACATCAGTTCTCTGAGAATGTTTATGATTCCGGGACGAAGCAAATTTTCGGAAAGGTTTTTGATTCCGGGGAGGATCTCCAGTACCAATACCGAGACCAATACAAGAAAGAAATAGGTAATTCTGGAAGCAGGCTAATGAATCTAAAGAAAAAGGTGAGAAAAAGCTGAAACATAGCTTCAAAATATAGATCAGGTTTTATTTGAAGAAATCAAAAGTTTCCGGAAAGCGGGGATGTAGCGGGATTACCTCTAGAAATTTCAAGGAAAATCCTTCAAGAGTTCCTCAGAAATACTTGAAGAAGTTCGTCGGGAACTTTTCCGGTAGTTGATCCTCCAGGAATCCCTCAGAAGTACTTCCAGTAGCTCCACGGGAATTCCAGCAGGAATTCCTCGAAAATTTCTCCAGGAGTTTCTCGAGAATTTCTCCAGGAATTAATCGGCATTTTTTCAATGAATTTCTTTGGAATTCCTCCAGGACATCCACGAGAATTTCTCTAACATTTTCTCGGCATTTTCTTACAGAAGTTGCTCGGGAATTCTTCCAGGAGTTCCCAGGAAACTCCTCCAGGGCTTCCCCAGATATTTCTGCAGGAGAACCTCGGGAATATCTCCAGGAGTTCTTCCAAAAGTTTCTCAGGAAATCCATCAGGAATTCCTCGGGAATTTCTCCATCGAGAATTCCTCCAGCAGTTCCTCGGGAATTCCTCCAGGGTTTCCTTGAGAATACCTTCAGGAGTTTCTCGGGAATTCTTCCAGTAGTTCCTTAGGAATTTCTCTAGCAGTTTTGGAAATTCTTCCAGGAGTTCCATGGAAGTTGCTCCAGAATTTCTTCGGAAACACCTCCATAAATTTCTCAGAAAGTCTTTTGAGAGTTCCTCGTGAATTCCACCACGATTTTCTTGGGAATTCCTTGAAAATTTCTCCAGTAGTTCCTTGGGAATTCCTCTAAAAGTTTGTCAGGAATTTCTCCAGGAGATTCTCGAGAATTCTACTTGATGTTGTTTGGGAATTTCTTCATGAGTTCTTCGGGAATTTCCCGGGAGTTAATCGAGCATTCCTCCAGGAGTTCTTACAGTTCCTCCAGAAGCTCCACGGGAGTTCCACCAGGATTTCCTCTGGAATTTCTCGAGGAATTCCTCGAATTCCTCTGCCATTTTTCCCAGGAGTTATCTGTCAATGCATCCAGGTTTTATCAGGAAATTCCTCCAGGAGTTCATTGGGAATTCCTCCGAGAATTTCATACGAATTCCTCCAGGAGATCCTCTGATATATCTTCAGGAGTTCCTCGGGAATACTTAAAGAAATTGCACGGGAACTCCCCCAGGAGTTCCTCAAGAACATCCACAGGAGTTTCTCGGAAATTTCTCCAGGAAGATCTTCGTGGGGTTCTCCAGGAAGCCCTTCGGGGATTCCTAGAGGAAGTCCTTCGGGGATTCCTCCGGAAAAAATCCCTCCAGGAAGTCCTTCGGGGATTCCTCCAGGAAGTCCTTCGGGGATTCCTCCAGGAAGTCCTTCGGGGATTCCTCCAGGAATTCTTTCAGGGTTTCCTCCAGGATTTTTTAGGGATTTCTCCAGGAATTCTCTCAGGGATTCCTCCTGGAATTCTTTCAGGGATTCCTCCAGGAATTCTTTCAGGAATTCCTATAGGAATTCTTTCAGAAATTTCTCTAGGAATTCTCTCAGGAATTCCTCTAGGAGTTCTTTCAGGAATTCCTCGAGGAATTCTTTCAGGAATTCTTCTAGTATTTTTTTTTTTCAGGAATTCCTCTAGGAATTCTATCAGGAATTCTTTAAGGAGTTCCTCCAGCAATTCTTTAAGGAATTCCTCCAGGAATTGCTTAAGGAATTTCTCCAGGAATTCTTTAAGGAATTCCTCCCGGAATTCTTTCAGGGATACCTCCAGGAATTCTTTCAGGGATTCTTCCAGAGACTGATCAGGGAAAACGCCTAAGGATTTCTTCAAGAAGTCCTTTGCCAAAGTAATTCTTTTAGGGATTCCTCCAGGAATTTCCGCGTGGATTCCTGGGATTCCTGAAGAAATTCCTCCATCGGAGATTTGTCCAAGAATTCTTTCGAAGATTCCTTCAGGAATTTTTAAAGAAATATTATCGGGAATTTTCAAAGGAATTTCCTTGACCTGAAATAAGGTATCACTGCCAACAGGGTATCGTAGTGTTAATAAATAAATTACAAATTACAAATTACAATTACAGAAAAAAAAAGAATTCCTTCAAAAAAACCTGCAGAAATACATACGGGAGTTCCTCCAAGAATTCTTTCGGGAGCATCCAGGAACTCCTTCAAGAAGAAATCCTATTGGGAATTCTTCCAGGAATTCCTCCATCAATTCTTTCAGGAATTCCTCTAGATTCCTACAGCAATTCTTCCTGAGGATTTTTCCAGAAATGCCTCTGAGGATTTCTCAGGGGATTCCCCCAAAAATTGTTCCAGGATTTCCTCATTGCATTCCTCCAGGACCTTCTCCAGAAAGTCCTCCAGTAATGCCTTCAGGATTTCATTCAAGAATTCCTCCAGGAACTCTTCCAGGAATTCCTTCAGGATTGTTTCCAGGAGTTTTTCCAGGAATTCCTCGAGGACTTTTTCCAGTAACTCCTCTTACAGTAATTCCTTTTGGATTTTTTTTCTATTAACTACTCAATGATTTCTTCCATGATTGATTGATTAATTTAGCTATATTATAGATATAGATGAATCCCAAGAGGAGCTCCTGGATGAATCCCCGGAGGAATTCCTGGAAGAATTCTTGGAGCAATCCCCGGAAGAATCCCCGGAGGAATTCCAGGAAGAATCCCCGGAAGAATTCTTGGAGCAATCCCCGGAAGAATTCTTGGAGCAATGCACGGAGAAATCCCCGGAGGAATTTCTGGAGGAATCCCCGGAAGAATTCTTGGAGCAATCCCCGGAGGAATTCCTGGAGGAATCCCAGGAGCAATTCCTGGAGGAATTCTCGGAGATTTTCCTGGAGAAATCCCCGGAGGAATTCCTGGAGGAATCCCCGGAGGAATTGCTGAAAGAATCTCCGGGGGAATTCCTGGAGGAATCTCCGGAGGAATTCCTGGAGGAATCTCCGGAGGAATTGCTGGAGGAATCTCCGGAGGAATTCCTGGAGGAATCTCCGGAGGAATTCCTGGAGGAATCTCCGGAGGAATTCCTGGAGGAATCTCCGGAGGAATTCCTGGAGGAATCTCCGGAGGAATTCCTGGAGGAATCTCCGGAGGAATTCCTGGAGGAATCTCCGGAGGAATTCCTGGAGGAATCTCCGGAGGAATTCCTGGAGGAATCTCCGGAGGAATTCCTGGAAGAATCTCCGGAGGAATTCCTGGAGGAATCTCCGGAGGAATTCCTGGAGGAATCTCCAGAGGAATTCCTGGAGGAATCTCCGGAGGAATTCCTGGAGGAATCTCCGGAGGAATTCCTGGAGGAATCTCCGGAGGAATTCCTGGAGGAATCTCCGGAGGAATTCCTGGAGGAATCTCCGGAGGAATTCCTGGAGGAATCTCCGGAGGAATTCCTGGAGGAATCTCCGGAGGAATTCCTGGAGGAATCTCCGGAGGAATTCCTGGAGGAATCTCCGGAGGAATTCCTGGAGGAATCTCCGGAGGAATTCCTGGAGGAATCTCCGGAGGAATTCCTGGAGGAATCTCCGGAGGAATTCCTGGAGGCAGTGTTGGGAATACTCACTTGCAAGAGTGATACTCACTTGCGTCTGTCTCAGTCCAGAGGCATGCTATTAAAAAATGATATTTGAAGGGCTTTTAGATTGTTGTTTAATCTAAAAGTTTGCCGAATAAAGTAAAGGTCGCAAACGCATACCAAAGTTGTGAGAGAGATGTGAGTACGAGGTGAGTAAAATTCGTGTAATTTATACTCACCTTGTGCTCACAGCTCTCTCACAACTTTGGTATGCGTTTGCGACCTTTACTTTATTCGGCAAACTTTTAGATTAAACAACAATCTAAAAGCCCTTCAAACATCATTTTTTGATAGCATGTTTCTGGACTGAGATAGAAGCAAGTGAGTATAATTTTTCACTAGTGAGTATTCGCAACACTGCCTGGAGGAATCTCCGGAGGAATTCCTGGAGGAATCTCCGGAGGAATTCCTGGAGGAATCCTCGGAGGAATTCCTGGAGGAAACTCCGGAGGAATTCCTGGAGGAATCTCCGGAGGAATTCCTGGAGGAATCTCCGGAGGAATTCCTGGAGGAATCTCCGGAGGAATTCCTGGAGGAATTCCTGGAGGAATCTCCGGAGGAATTCCTGGAGGAATTTCCGGAGGAATTCCTGGAGGAATTTCCGGAGGAACTCCTGGAGGAATCCCCGGAGGAATTGCTGGAGTTATCCCCGGAGGAATTTCTGAAGGAATCCCCGGAAAAATTCTTGGAGCAATCCCCGGAGGAATACTCGGAGGAATTCCTGGAGGAATCCCAGGAGGAATTCCTGGAGGAATCCCCGGAGGAATTGCTGGAGGAATCCCCGGAGGAATTTCTGGAGGAATCCTCGGAAGAATTCTTGGAGCAATCCCCGGAGGAATTCCTGGAGGAATCCCAGGAGAAATTCCTGGAGGAGTCTCCGGAGGAATTTCTGGAGGAATCCCCGGAAGAATTATTGGAGCAATCCCCGGAGGAATCCCCGGAGGAATTCCTGGAGGAATCCTCGGAGTAATTGCTTGAGAAATCCCCGGAGGAATTTCTGGAGGAATCCCCGGAAGAATTCTTGGAGGAATCCCCGGAGGAATTCCTGGAGGAATCCCCGGAGGAATTCCTGGAGGAATCCCCGGAGGAATTGCTGAAGGAATTTCTGGAGGAATCCCGGAAGAATTCTTGGAGAAATCCCTGGAGGAATTCCTGGAGGAATCCCAGGAGGAATCCTCGGAGGAATTTCTGGAGGAATTACTGGAGGAATCTTCGGAGGAATTGCTGCAGGAATCCCCGGAGAAATTCCTGGAGGAATCCTCGGAGGAATTCCTGGAGTTATCCCCGGAGGAATTCCTGGAAGAATCCCAGGAGGGATTCCTTGAGGAATCCCCGGAGGAATTCCTTGAGGAATCTCCGGAGGAATTCCTGGAGGAATTCCTATAGGAATTCCTGGAGGAATCCCCAGAGGAATATCTGGAGGAATCCCCGGAAGAATTCTTGTAGCAACCCCCGGAGGAATTCCTGGAGGAATCCCCGGAAGAATTCCTGGAAGAATCCCCGGAAGAATTCTTGGAGCAATCCCCGGAGGAATTCCTGGAGGAATCCTCGGAGGAATTGCTGGAGTTATCCCCGGAGGAATTCCCATAGGAATTCCAGGAGGAATCCCCAGAGGAATTCCAGGAGGAATCTTCAGAGGAATTCCAGGAGGAATCTCCGGAGGAATTGCTGGAGAAATCCCCGGAGGAATTCCCATAGGAATTCCTGGAGGAATCCCCGGAGGAATTCCTAGAGGAATCCCCGGAGGAATTCTGGAGGAATCCCGGAAGAATTCTTGGAGAAATCCCCGGAGGAATTCCTGGAGGAATCCCAGGAGGAATTCCTGGAGGAATCCCAGGAGGAATTCCTGGAGGAATCCCCAGAGGAATTCCTGAAGGAATTCCAGGTGGAATTCCTGGAGGAATAACCGGAGGAATTCCCATAGGATTTCCAAGAGGAATCCCCGGAGGAATTCCTGGAGGAATCCTCGGAGGAATTTCTGGAGGAATTCCTGGAGGAATCTTCGGAGGAATTGCTGCAGGAATCCCCGGAGAAATTCCTGGAGGAATCCTCGGAGGAATTTCTGGAGCAATCCCCGGAGGAATTCCTGGAAGAATCCCAGGAGGGATTCCTTGAAGAATCCCCGGAGGAATTCCTTGAGGAATCCCCGGAGGAATTCCTGGAGGAATCCCCGGAGGAATTCCTATAGGAATTCCAGGAGGAATCCCCGGAGGAATCCCCAGAGGAATATCTGGAGGAATCCCCGGAAGAATTCTTGTAGCAACCCCCGGAGGAATTCCTGGAAGAATCCCCGGAGGAATTCCTGGAAGAATCCCTGGAGGAATTCCTGGAGGAATCCCCGGAGGAATCCTCGGAGGAATTCCAGGAAGAATCCCCGGAGGAATTTCTGGAGGAATCCCCGGAAGGATTCCTGGAGCAATCCCCGGAGGAATTCTAGGAGGAATCCCCGGAGGAATTCCTGGAGGAATCCCAGGCGGAATTCCTGGAGGAATCCCAGGCGGAATTCCTGGAGGAATCCCAGGAGGAGTTTCTGAAGGAATCCCAGGAGCAATTCCTGGAGGAATTTCCAGAGGAATCCCAGGATGAATGCCTGAAGGAATCCCAGGAGGAATTCCTGGAGGAATCCCAGGAGAAATTCCTGGAGGAATCTCCAGAGGTATACCTGGAGGAATCTCCAGAGGAATCCCCGGAGGAATTCCTGGATGAATCCCCGGAGAAATTCCTTGAGGAATCCCCTAAGAAATTCCTGGAGGAGTCCCCGGTGGACTTCTGGAGGAATCCCCGGTGGATTCCTAGAAGAATCCCTGGAGAAATCCCCGGAGAAATCTTCGGAGGAATCCCTGGAAAAATCTTCGGGGAGGAATTCCCGGAGAAATTCCTGGAGCAATTCTCGGAGGAATACCTGAGGAATACACGGAGGAGTTTCTGGAAGAATCCAAATCTCCAGAGGAATTCCTGAAGGATTCCCCGGAGAAACTCCCGGATTCCTGGATATCGAGGAGTAATTTTCTCGGGAATTGTTCCATGAGTTCGTCTGAAATTCCTCCGGGAATTCCTCCAGAAATTTTAGACGAGCTCCTGGAGCAATTTCCTAGGATCTCCAGGAGGAATTCCCGAGAAACTCCTGGAGGAATTCCAGATGGAGGTATTCCCTAGGAACTCCTGGAGGAATTCGCAAGGAACTCCTGAAGGAATTCTCAAGGAACTCCTAGAGGATTACTCAAGGAATTCTCAAATAATACTCCTGAAAGAATTCTCAAGAAACTCCCGGAGGAATTTCTGAGGACCTCCTTGAACAATTCCAAGAACTTTTGGAGGAAGTCTTGATCAACTCCCGGAATCTTTCCCAAGGGAATTCAGGAAGAATTCTTTAGGAAATTCTTGGAGGAATTCCTGAGGAACTCTTTGAGGAATTGCTGAGAAACTCCTGGAGGAATTTCCATGGAGCTTCTGAGCAAATTTCCGAGGAACTCCTGGAAAAATTTCCGAGGATCTCCTTGAGGATCTTTGGAATTTCTGAAGGAATTCCCATGAACCTTTTGGGAACCTTGGGAACTCCTGGATGCATTAACAGGTAACTCCTGGAAAAATGACAGGGATCAGAAATTCCTGAAGAACTGCTGGTAGAACTCCCGTGGAGCTACTGGAGCTTTTGGAGAAATTCCCGCTGGATGAGTTTCCTGGAGGAATTCTCGCAAGCTCCTTGAACTTCCGAGGAACTCCTGAAGGAATTGAACTCCTGGAGGAGGATATTCTCGAGGAACTTTTGGACAAATTCCCGAAGTACTGCTGGATGAATTCCCGAGGAACTTCTGGAGGAATTCCCAAGGAACTCCTGGAGGAATTCCCGAGGAATTCCCAAGGATATCGTGAAGGAATTCACGTGGAACTTTTTGAGGAACTCCTGAAGATTTCACGAGGCAGTTCTAGAGGAAATCCCGAATTCCTGGAGGAATTCCCGAGAAACAACTGTAGAAATTTCCAAGGAACTTTTGGAGAAATTTCCGAGGTACTGCTGGAGGAGAAATTCTCGACGAACTTCTGGAGGAATTTCCGGAGAAATCCTGGAAGAATTCGCGAGGAACTTTTGGAGAAATTCCCGATGTACTGCTAGATGAGTTCCCGAGGAACTCCTGCAGGAGGAATTCTCGAGGAACTCCTGGAGGAATTCCCGGGGAACTCCTGGAGGAATTCCCGAGGAGCTCCTAGAGAAATTCCAAAGGAACTGCTGTAGAAATTTTCAAGGAACTCCTAGAGGAATTCACGTGGAACTTTTTGAGAAACTCCGGGAGAATTCCCGAGGAATTCCTGAAGAAGTTCTGGAGGAAGTCCCGAGGAACTCCTGGAGGAATTCTCGGAAACTCCTGGAGGAGTTTTCGTGGAACTCGGAACTAGTGGGATTTCCATGTCAACTACTAAAGGAATATTCGGTAATACCTCAAGAAACTCCTGCAAACATTTCTGGAGAAACTTCAGTGGTGGGAGCAATGGGAGTTTGTCCCGAACTAGCTTCCGCAATTCCGGTTGCCCACGGAATCTCCAGTTTCCCGCAATTCCCAGCGTTCCCCTCATAGTTACCATCCAAACATTAGCTACTAAATCAGTTTGTTTCTATAACAATCAGCTTTGTGTGAATCAGCTTTCTAGTACCTCTCAGCATCTGGATCTCTTCAAGATAACAAACTCTTTAGCAAACTTTCTTCGTGATTTTGAAATGTATATCAGCAAGTGTCTCAAAGTAACAGCGCTTCTGATTCAATTACGAACGGATTTTCCAGCTCGCATCTAGGATTCCTCTTGACCTTTCTCAGCTTTCTTTCGTATTTTCCTTCTTCTGGAATTACCTACCAGATGTGCCCTCATGGAATGGTAATATGTATTGCTCTAGCCACTCACTAGCATGCTTCCAAATTTATCAAAAGCATTTTTTCCGGTATTTTCTGCTTTCGATTTCGATAACTTTCTCGAAACGATGAGCTTCCACCCGAAATTCCATCGAAGCAAAATGTAAACAAAAACAAAACTCATCGGCTACCGCATTCCGCAACCGCAGATTTTGAAAATTTTCAAAAAAAAAACGCGGTTTAGTACTATTAGTACACCACTGTATTTACCGCGTTTTTATCATTGCGTGCAATCCGATCTGTTTTCATGCATTCAAAAATAAATTTGACAACCGCATTCCGTTCCCGTTCCGTTTCGGTCGGCATTGCGTTCGGGCCTTATCTGTCTTGCAGGTCTTACCGCCTTCAACGGCATTTCCACCTTCAACGGCATTTTCCGCCTTCAACGGCTTTTCACCCTCCGACGGATCTTTCCGCCATCGACAGTTTTTCGCCTTAGTCGGCTCTTCTGCCTATAGCATTTTTCCTGCTTTCGAACAGTATTTCCGCCTTCAACGGCTATTTCAAGAATGTCGCCTTCATTAGCTTTTATCGCCTTCATTGGCTTTCATCGCCTTTACTGGCTTTTAACAGCAACGGCAAAATTTGATTTCAAAATATTGTTTCACCTCTACGCCTTCCTCGGTCATCCGGTTAACAAATCAATACTTCATTCATCATTCAGCATTTAAGTCTAGATTTAGGACAACAACCCTATTCAACGAGTATAATTATCACAATCAACAAAACTTAGATTTTTTTCACAGTTATTTATTTCTTTATCTGACAATAGTGATTGTCATCGATTTGAACTAAACAATACCGATCACCATCAAAATCTCTCACAGGTTGATCATTGACATTAGTCGAAGGAATAAATAGATTGTTTGATTCATATTGAACAGTTAGTACACAATATTTACCTTTTTGATTCCAATGTTGAAATTCAATCACAAGTCATCACCGCTCTGCATGCACCACACACACACACACACCACTCATCTCTTTCTTTTTCCAAAGACAACACTTCCCGAACCGAAATTAAACTAATTTCACATGCGCTGTTCACCGTTCTCGTCGCCAATGTGAGAATCTTTCTCTGTAATGATTATTCAACAACTGTATTCATTATTTGTATACACTTTATTACCGATACTTCAATATTACATACAATGATTCACACTCCAGACAACAATAACAACATCTCCACATATGACAGATACTCAATGTAAACATACACGCTAAACGTAATAGAGTAATACAATAATTTATTATGTGCATACCACAAGGTACCACAACAATAATGCCTTGTTTAGGTGGGGCATAAGACTCACGCAAAAACGCCTTCGCTCAAAAATGTGTTCGGCCTGCACATTTTTAGTAAACATCCATGCCGCACATGACTGTGTTGGAGACACACATTTTTTTTAAATTGCTCGTACGCTCACATGAGCATGTATTTTGCAATAATTTCGACATGGCAACCTCACTGGGTTTATAAACCACCTTCAAATACCGAAAAATATTGATATTTTGCAAAAATGTGAGCGTATGAGCAATTTTAAAAAATGTGTGTTTCCAACACAGTCCCTGTGCGGCATGGGCGCTACTCAAAAATGAGAGCTTTTGTTTTAGAGAGCTCAGGGCGCAGTGTTGCTATTGGTCGTGACCATCCCATGACGATGAACAGGTAGGCCCTTTCATCGTCACAAAATGGAACGAGCTCTCGCGCACTTCGTCATGTCATTTCGCAACAATCTTCCATATCGTTTTGAATTTTAACTTTTCACCTGGTCCAAGCAAATTTATGCTAATCGTTGTATTTAATAGATAGAGAGATATTCATGATTTAAAGGATTCAAACAATAACAAAATCCCTCGATGTGCCAATAACCCAACAAACATTTTGGTTGTACAAAGGCTGAACAAACTGCCCTTAAGCCAATTTAAAAATTTTAGGCTGAATAAGCTGTAATTCAACTATCATTGTTACTTGGGAATTGCCTTGTTTACAACTATGTCACGCTCCGTCTTGACTGAAGAATGAGCAAATATTGTTGGTATCTCTTGGTCATCGTCTCCCGATTCGATAACGCACTTCTGTAAAAATTACGTGGCGACTCGTGTTGACATTGACGCTTTCCAAGCCTGAGGGGTGTTCCAGAGAAGTTTCGGTAGATCTACATACCCATTGATGTCAATAAGTAAAGGCATTATTATCCACATGCACATTATTGGTGCGGTGCAACATCCGACAGGTCCATGGAGCATAGTGGTGTAGAGAACTAAATTTCAAAGATGCTCCAGGTCACCCAAGAACTCCCGCGAGTAACGGCGAGCGTAATGGATGGATTGTTGTTGCATTCATTACTGGTACGGTAGAACTTCCTACTGGTCCATGGCACGTTGTTTATCCAAGAACTTCCGTGTGTCAAGGCCTAATGATCTATAAACAATGCATTGTTGTTACATTACTGATGCAGTGTAACTTCCTACAGGTCAATGAAGCATAGTTCTGTAGAATTGGGACGAATGATCCAGTGGAATTAAAACGCAGTATTTAATTTAGTAAACGAAATAAAAATATATTGAAACGAAACGATGTTCACACAGCGAGAGCACTTTTGGTTTGATAAAATGGCGCCTCTTGCGTTACGTCTTGCTGCTGCTGCTGCTGTGGGGTTGCTGTTGGAAATAAAAACACAGGCGAGGCTTCTTGTTCCAAACCCAGGCACTGACTGATATTGCTACCAGCGCAGCGCCTCTCCTTTATTCAATCTAGGTATAACTTATTTACAATATTATTTCCATCATACTTTACTGTAGTATCGTTAATTCAATTTTTAGGTTAACATGCGATGCATTTGAATAACTTGAATATATGTACAATGGAGTAGGCTTTGGAAAATATAGCATGTCACTTTTAGGATTCCAGTACTAAGAATAAGACTTGTTTTTATTTGATTGTCCGACATTACATTGGCGACGAGAGTAAAAAAAAATCACGTGAAATAGAAGGTGTAGTAGATGGTGGTTTTGCTGATGATTGTGGAAAGTGAAAATTCTGAGTGATAGCAACAACGTATAGTGCTGCAAACTTAATTGTGATTGCATGGGGAGAGTGAAAATGATCTGGTTTGATGTGGGTTACGCAAGACAACCGTTGTTATTATGACCTGAATGATGGTTTCCATGGTAACGCGGAGCAAAGTGATTGTGTGGAAAAGATGAAAATACAATTATCAGTGAATGGAATGAAGGTAGAACCAGGAACTGCACACTATTTTGATTCATGGAATTTGAAGGAATTGTGGGATGAATGGTGCGTCGTGCGAAACCTGCACTATCGATCGTGCATTAGTTTACAAACTAGCTGAAGGTAAGGATTGCATATATACAGTTAACCCTTGAGTGATCGCACTGTTGAATTTTGTACACCACGTTCGGAAATCTCGCTTTTTGTGTTCAGCATTGGTGGTGATCAACCGCGCGAGTTACGGAAGGTAATTTTTTGATTGAACGTACATACTCAACCTGTGGCATCATCATTGAAGTGAAATGTGGTATTTATATACATTGCAAATACTTTGGTTGTTATTTTATAACGTGTGATGTTGGATTTTGATGGGGTTATTACTTAGTGAGTTTTGGACTAGGTTCTGGGTTATGGAAATGGATTAAGCGTGATTTTCGTTCAGATTTTGGCAAAAACTGGATAACATGTATCCCAAATGTACGGAACTTGTTTTGTGTTACTATTGTGAGTTGACTGAAGGTCGTGTGTCAGGACATTGCCGAGAGATGGCAGAATTTTACTAATATGAAGCAGCATACCACGTATCTGTTTGATATTGGAAAATGGATGAAGAAGCTGTTTGATACTAATCGTCTATGTAAGGTAGTTGACTTTGATGAGCGTTTAGCGGCATGTGTGTATTTGCGTGTAGCCGGATGTTTGCTGCAAATATGTCCAATAATTGGACAGAGTTGCACAATCTCAATGCCTTGTTTTAGAATTTATAGCAACTGTTTGCTGATTAAAATATTCAAATACATAAGTTTGAATTTTGATGGCATATTGGCTAGTGTTATGACTTGTTATAGCCATATTAATAAGGTGGAATTACGATGACAATTGAGTACTTTATCGGCAGTATAATCAATTGGGGCCAATTGCAATTGTTGGCGAGGATATTTCAAGATTGCAACTATGTCAGACAAGAATGGTGATTTTCTGCCGTATTAGTTACTGTATACTGAGTTTCTCAATTCTTGCTGTAGTGTTGCTCATTGATTGCATCTTTGTGCAATAAGAATGGCAACTGTGTGCCGTAACATCAATTGGAGCTGAAGTTTTTATTTTTTATTGAGCTCAATGGTGTTTAACTAGAATGGCAACTGTGTGCCGTATCAGTAATTGTATACTGATAATCTTGATGAGTGCAACTGTGTGCAAATGGAAGGGCAAATGTGTGCCACATCAGCAACTGCATGCTGGAATCATTGAGGAGTGCAACTGTGTGCAATTAGAATGGCAACTGTGTGCCGTAACAGCAATTGGGACTGAAGTTTTATTTTCATTGAGTGCAACTAGAATGGCAACTGTGTGCCGTATCAGTGATTTTATACTGAGTTTCTTGATGAGTGCAACTGTGTGCAAATGGAAGGGCAACTGTGTACCACATCAGCAACTGCATGCTGGAATTATTGAGGGGTGCAACTGTGTGCAATTAGAATGGCAACTGTGTGCCGTAGCAGCAATTAGGACTGAAGTTTTATTTTCATTGAGTGCAACTAGAATGGCAACTGTGTGCCCTATCAGTAACTGTATATTGATTATCTTGATGAGTGCAAGTGTGTTCAAATGAAAAGGCAACTTTGTGGCACATCAGCGGCTGTATGCTGGAGTTCTTGAGGGGTGCCGTATCAATGTATAAAGAGTTTCTTGATAAGTGGAACTGTGTGCAAATGAATGGGCAATTGTGTACCGCAACAGCACTTACGCTGAAAATTTATACATACTTTTTTTATCTGTAATAACGAGATTTTTAGCCCTAGGCTAGTTCATCTCGGGACCCACGTTTTACTTCCCTTCCGAAGGAAGAACTCACATTTTGAGAGTTTGTCGGGAGTGGGATTTGATCCCAAGTCCTCGGCGTGATAGTCGAGTGTTCTAACCATCACACCAGGTCCGCTCCACAAAATTTATATTGGGTGCAACTGTGCGCAACTCAAAGAATACCTAGAATGGCAATTGCATCATCAGCGACTGTATGCTGAGCTTTTTGAGAAGGGCAACTTATGGTCAATAACATGACAGCAATTTTTGCATAATAACTGTAACTGTGGGTAATTGGAAGAACAACGATACGCCATAACAACGTTGGTACTGTAGATTTTTTGTTGACTGCAATTTTCTGCAACCAAAATTAAAGCTGTAACATTACACAACTGATTATGAATTTCAAATAACTCCATGTACAACTGATACAACTGATGTCAATTATGAGCCACATCTTAAAATGTGCTGGCGATTGCTGATGAGTGTGACTGTGCGAAGTTTTAAAAGCAACTCTTTGCCGCATCAGCAACTTTAAACTAAAGGTTCTTATTGATGACAAATATGTGCAGTTTGGATAGATAAAGCTTGTCAAAAAAAAAAAATGTAAGGCTACATCAGCAATAGTATGCAGAGGGTCTTGAATTATGGTGGCGAAGTTGAAAGAGTGTAATGTTTTATAGGCCGAAATTAAAATGAAGGCTCAATACTGTAACAAGCACTGTGAGTCAATAAACAAATCTAGGAATTTCGAAGTTTCTAATTGAAATGGAAATTATGTGCTTTGTTAGATATAATTGCTTTAAGGGAGCATAGTTTCTACTAGGAATGTTCTTAATAAATGCAACAGAAGCTAATTTATACCATAAATGTATACATTTAAATTGCTTCAATGATTAACGATTGAAAATGATAACTGATTTCATCAGAATTTAGAAAATTCCAATTCTAGGCTGGTTCTTGACAAGTATTAAACATATGATAAATGTACGTCGTTGGAACAGTAAAGTTGTATGCAATTGAAACAACATTTCAAATCATTCAAATCGTTTACGAAGAGATTTGTGCGCTCGAAATCGTGAGTAGCTGCCAAAGTCGGCCATTTTAGGATTCTAACAAGTCTGTCCTTAAAACAATTTTGAAAGATTTGCTATGAGTGCGTCTATAAAAGGTTAATAAGTAGGGAATGTTAATCAATGTTAAAATTCTTCGCGGAGTAAAAACCACATGTAAAAAGGCATTGGAAAGCTTGGAGAAGATTTGTGAATAAAACTCTATAATACGTAAACGAAACATCATATAAGTATGAGTATGTATAAGAGTAGCACCGCTAAGAATGCTAAAGGTAAACGTAGATTGTCTGATTTTGGTGAAATGATTGGTGTGTTCTTTATAGTTAAGGTTTGCAATTGATTCTATACTCAGATGAAAGTTGCAAACATAAGAAAGTATATATATGTTTTTCTGACATGATATTGTATCAGATGATACATGATTGTATTAGATTTTATATGATTTTATCATTCCATTTTCCTGTTTTATATTTGGATGTACGTAGTAAAACACAATTTCCTTTTTGTAGTGTAAACCAACCAAATCTGATTTCTTCCAACTGAAATACATGTTCATCAATGTTTACAATGTAGTTCACATATATTTTCAAATAGGCATTCAGTACTAAGTTCATCATCAAGGGAAGGATGGCAG
This sequence comes from Aedes albopictus, assembly GCF_035046485.1. NCBI lineage: Eukaryota > Metazoa > Arthropoda > Insecta > Diptera > Culicidae > Aedes > Aedes albopictus. Next base: position 219,149,839 of record NC_085137.1, on the reverse strand, counting down.
ATGCAGGAAGTATATTTTTATGGGCTAATACAAACGCTTAAAAGAAAGGCGATAATATTTGGTGAAACAGAATAAATCAATGAGGTATAAATAAGTGAATTAGTAGTAAAAATTCATATAATTGAATATCATAATTGCGAAATAAGCATTAAGAGCAATTTATTGTTATTTGTTGCTAAGGCGGCATGTGATAGTTCTGAAATCCAACTAATTCATAAGAATGTGAAATTATTTGCAGTTTTCCTCCAATCGAAATCTGAACTGATTTTATGTACTCATCATTTTACTTGTCTCAGAACGTTGATGAGTTTATACAACAGATACAAAGATACTAAATAAATACAAAAACGACAAAAACTGACTATTCTGTAATTGCAGACATATTTGGAAAGTAAAATAGGAGAACAATCTTTCATTGATGTTGTTTGTGAGAGTAAGTAGGGGAGATAGTTGCTAGTTGTATAAAATGAGGTAGGTATATAGAGATTTTCAGTTTGATCGACTACAGGACAGGAATGGCGGAGATCCAAGATTATTTGGAGTTGGAAAAATATACAAGGCAGTAAAATTGTGTACATAGTAGTAATTGTATGATTCATTCATAAAATAATAATTTATTTTTCAGATCAGCTTGTCGATGATTCAGCTACAGAAACGAGGAAGAGAAATCAAAATGACGTTCGTGATCCTCCCATCTTAAAGGGCTATGCGGTGGAAAGACCTATATCTAGCATATGTGATAATAGTTTTAAGCAAGGTATCTAAAGTCATATAAGAAGGAGAGGAGATGTAGTATCGTTAATTCAATTTTTAGGTTAACATGCGATGCATTTGAATAACTTGAATATATGTACAATGGAGTAGGCTTTGGAAAATATAGCATGTCACTTTTAGGATTCCAGTACTAAGAATAAGACTTGTTTTTATTTGATTGTCCGACATTACATTTACCTACCAGTTGATACCTAGCTCCACACTGAGCTGTGTGATGCTCCTCCAAGAATGTACCTACAATCCAACACTCCTCCTCATCACACACTCAGATCCGACGCGTCCCGAGCATATCTGGTCACCGTACTCCTCCTGGATCCAAAGCCCGCCGAGCTCCTAATAGCACCTTTGCTCTAACTACCGAGCTACCTTTGCTTCCAAGCTCCTCCTGGCTCCAAGCTTCATCCGAGTACCTTCCCGCCATCCAGCTCCAGCGTCCCGATCAGCCAGCACCCTCTGCCTCGATCTCCTGGTTCCAGCGCAGGTCCCTCAAGATACTAGATCCTCACCGCCTCTCGGTATCTCAACGACTATTAGCACCAGGCCTCATCGCATCTTGATACCTCATCGGATATTGGATGGTACCGCATCTTGGTCTCCTCGCTTCCCGAACCACCGCCAGGGCGTCCCTGGGCCCATAACCTGTTGGAAATAAAAACACAGGCGAGGCTTCTTGTTCCAAACCCAGGCACTGACTGATATTGCTACCAGCGCAGCGCCTCTCCTTTATTCAATCTAGGTATAACTTATTTACAATATTATTTCCATCATACTTTACCTACCAGTTGATACCTAGCTCCACACTGAGCTGTGTGATGCTCCTCCAAGAATGTACCTACAATCCAACAGTTGCCACCGCTGATGCGCGTGTAGGGGTGTGCACGCAAATCGTACACTTGATAGGGATGGCACGAAAGTTGTCTCTCCAATACTGCAGGCCTGCACATCTTCAAACGTAATCAATGGTTTCATGCTACATTACTGATAAGTTGTGAAATGCTACAGATCCATGGAGATATTCTAGATCCCCCAAGGCCTTTCGTGAATAATGGCCCAAAGATCTACAAGTGCAATCAATGGATTGGCGTTACATTACTGATACGTTGTAACGTCCTACAGGTTCATGAAGTATTTTTCCATAAGCAAATATTTTTTAAAGATATTTTAGGTCATCCAAGAACTTCCATGAGTGCAGGTCTGAATCTACAAGCTTAATACAGTAGACGTTCGGTCAGTGCAAACGGTTTAACTGCAATGCTTTTTAACTGCAAGTACGGTAAGTGCAACAAATTTGCAGTTATCGCACCGCTAATCTGTCAAAACGGTGCGCCAAGTTAGCCCACATGAACAATCGAATGAATTTTTCGTTCATTTAACGTCAATTGATGGGTTGGTGACGCCTATCTGACGTTGCAGTTATCGAATTTTGTTCGCTAACTGAAACGTAAACATGTTGCAGTTATCGAACGTCTATTGTACATTACTGAAATGGTGCATCACTCTACCGGTCTATGAAACATAGTTCTGTAAAGAAGTATTCCAAAAGATGACGTCTAGCACTACTAGCTTAATGCTCAATGAGATTGGAGAACATCTCATCATTCCGTGCGTCGTTTTCTAAACTCATATTTTTTACATATTCACACAATCAGTAGCTACTTTTTCTAGCAGCAAAATGGGAAGACATTTCTTTCTAGTGGAGACGCCGGGTAACCCACATGATTTAGGAAATACTTATCTAAAATATAATGTATACCACAGTTAGGTATTATATGCCTATTTCATTTTTTTAGCCTTCCATGCGTGGTTGGCCACCACCGTCAGCACCACGCTAATGCTGAGTACAAAAAGCGAGATTTTTTCTACGTATTGTACAAAATACAACAGCGCGATCGCCCGAAGGTTAACTGAAAAATGGTTCATAAGATAATCGTTTATTTCAAATCAATAAATGTACATGAGTAATTAAACTTCAGAAAGTTCAAATTCCAGAAAGCAAATCAATTTTCCAAAAACGACACAAAATCTGTCAACTTTTGCAGCTGGTCTTCTGCGGTAACCACCAAGGGTTTATCCGTCGGTGGATGTTTGGGCAGAATCAACCGTGGGCGTGGACCTTCGACAATCTCCCAGTTCAGATTCTTGCACATCTCGTCGATCATGTCCGGCGTTTGGTTAGTCATTTCGGCGAGGACGTTCTCAAAAATCGAACTGTAAGCCCGGCCGATCAGGTTTACGGTTTCTTGCTGCATTTTCTCCTTCAATTCGAACATCAGCTCGGACACATGCTTGGACCAGTCGTAGTTGATGGCCTTGTAGAACCCGGCCGTGTCGTTGTTCCACTGGCACTGGAACACTTTGTACATCTGCTCCAGTTCGGCGTGGCCAGCTTTCACACTCGGCGGAATCCGTTTCCAGAGGTACCGGGCATTAGATCTAAAGAGAAAAGATATTGGTCAATCGCGTGAAGAACCTCTGAATCAACAATATCTCTTACAGGTCGTTCTGATAGAGGTAAGCCGCGAACAGTTCCGAGTACAGCTGAACCGAAACGATGCCATTCGGAGCCTGTCGGGGAAAGAGTATGATGTAATTATGTTCTATTATCGCTTTAAACTAATGATTTATCACGTACCTCCAATTCCTGCTTCTCCAGCAAAAGTGTGAGCTGTCGAATCTTTTCGAAAAACATGTTTCTATTACTTAAAACTACTTTTATTTAAGTTTAATTTGTTGAACAATGCGAACCGAACCGCAGCCGAATGATATTTTTGGATTATTTTGTTTACGTCCATGCCAGGGTTACCATCCCTTTGACAGTTTTATGAATAACGGAACAAAGTTGAAATAGAACCGAACCGTATACACGGAAAAATATTATAACCCAAAGAATAAGTTTTAAAAACTCAAATTTGGCTAAACTGCTTAAAGTTTTAACTCAAAGTTGGGTTGTTTTCTCCCTCGCCCCACCGCAATGTTGTCGAAAACAAAGATAGAAGCACCGACGCATCCGCTGCTTATCCGTGGAAGAAGCCAAATTTGGGTTTTCTTGAATTAACCCAAATTTGCGTCATTTGAGGCCTCCGTTGGGTGAAAATAACTTACCACTGGGTTAATTTTTTTGCCGCTCTCAAACGAGAACTACTCACTCACCACTTTCGCTGTTTAACGCAAATTTGAGTTATTCCACGGAAGACCGGGATTGCGTCAAAACAACTTAAATTTGGGTTGATTTGTAGTTCAGTGTACACGGAACCGCAAACCACCCAAAATTGAGTTCTTTTGACGCAATCCCATAGTTCCACCCAATAAGCCAAATTTGAGTAAATCGATTAAACTCACACTAGGTAAATTGCCTTTACCTCCAGCAAAAAATATACTTAAGAGTAGGTAAATTCAACATAAGACCCCCCCTCATTCGACCCAAATTTGAGTATACCTACATTTACTCAAAATTGGCTTATTGGGCTCAAGTACCCCCATTGGGTGGATGCATCTCTGTTTGTTTTTGACAACATCGGTGGGGGAAAGAGCACTCAGCGAAAAAAACTAGCGAAATTCATCGAAATACCTTATGAAAATTTGCTATAACTAATTCTTATGGATGACATAAGAAAACCTTATGAAAATTGATCGTGCTTGCTATGACAAATTTCATAAGATAGACTTAAGAAAAGAACAAAAAAATCTTAAAATGATGCAGACTGGATTCGATCCATGAACGTCGGGATCATCGAGCCCGTGTTTTATCCACACGGCTACCGACGCTTGAGAATACCATGTTGCTAAACATGAATAAAAGCCAAGCTGTGAGACGATTTTACGTCATAGAGTAACCTTATGAAATTCATCCGAAGCATTATGAATTATTTAAAGGCCGTTTCATAAGTTGGGCCTTATGGAAATCTTAAGGTTATTTGGCTGAGTGAGGGAAAACAACCTAATTTTGGGTAACTAGTTTATTCGATAAACTCAGCTTTGAGTAAAATCGACCCAAAAATTAGGTAGTTTGATTTCTCCGTGTAAACTTGGAGAAAAGTATTTACACTGAAATAAATTTTGTTGTGGAAACTACCGATTCCATAGTAAAATTACTAACCGTACCTATGATTCTCAACCGACAACAATTTTCAGTTAATTCCACTAAAACACTGTCAACTTAACTAGCAGTGCAGTTAACATTACCAAAAATAGTCTTAATTTAACAAATAAGCATTGTATTTTTAACCATACTGTGTTGTAAAATCCGTGTCATGGAAAAAATAACAATGTTTTGTTGTTGAGACGACAATGCTTTTAGTTGAATTTACTACAATGCATAGTAATTTCAAGCATATTTCAGTTACCTTAACAGATTTTGTTGTCGGTTGAGAATCATAGGTACGGTTAGTAATTTTACTATGGAATCGGTAATTTCGACAACAAAATTTATTTCAGTGTAGAAATGAGTAAGAAAATCTGAAAACAAAAATGAGTAAATTGCATTGCCAGGGCTATTGTGTTTCCAATTCAAAACCGAATTAACGACATTTTTTCTTTTACTTCCGCTGCTTTTGCCTCGCGTTATACACTATGTCGGAAGTGGGGCGCTGTATAGAATACCAGGTGTACAATACAGCGCCCCACTTCCGACATTGTGTTTAAAGCGCTGTTTGCAGAATAGAAGGAATTTCTCAGCCTATCTTGATGCATGGGAAATTCTTTGCCTGAATCGCTCAAGAAACCGGGTTTTCTTCGATCTCAGAGGATCTCAGTACGCAGTAGCGAAGAAATGACAGTTCAAATGGCAGTCACCGAAGAAAGTTTTTGCCAGGAATCACTCAAGAAGTTTCTTGAGCGATTCCTTTCGAACTCGAAACTGCGCTTAACGCAAGGCAAAAGCCGAGTACTTTCACCCAATTTAAACTAAAATAATTAATCTAGAAATTTTCTAAAAAATCTCCCATACAAAAATTTTAAGTGGTAAATTTAACTCTTGAAATGGATAGTTTGATTTTTCGTGTGTAACTGCTTACATTGGTTCATATTCTGTCAATTTCTCTTTTGTGCGCCCAGCGGGAAAAGGCAAAAAAGGAAAATGCAAAAATGCAAGCCGAAATGTCATCAAACAGCGGTGTGTCGTAAATTTTTTCGCGTCTAGCGGAGTGATAATTTTCATTTGATAAATATTGCGTGAAAAACTGTTCAAATCTGTAGAAAGTTATTGCATTTAGTGAGTTGAACGGTCGGTGTGGCGAATTAGCATAAAATTTCCCCGTTTGAAGTGCGTTTTCGGGTGTAAAATCCCGTTTGAAAATGTCAACAAAAGCCAGCGAAGAAGACACCCACCATGATAGCGACATCACGGATGAGTTCATTGATGATGTTAGTAGTTATAATTGCGCTATGGCCGCCCCCGCAGCCCCAAAAGATGTGAAGTATATGTTGTTACCATTGATTTCTAGGAAGGCGATAAGACCGGATATTTCCCGGGAAAAACGGTTACTATACAGATGTTGCTCGCTGCGAATGTCCTCCAGCCAGGGAAGGCCGCCATGAGCATCGAGTATCTGGTGAGTTTTAGGATGATTACCGGTTACCCCTCTCGGTGATGATTGATTTTGAAACTTGTTTTCAGGGACAAAAATTTATCGGCGATTTGCTTTCGGATGGAAAGATAAAATCCCACGAAACGGAAACAATATTCTGTTCCCCGAGTGCTTGGGCCATTTATTGCAAACGCATCATTAATCCGGACAAAAAGTCTGGCTGTGGATGGGCCAATGTAAGATACAAAGGCCGCAAGTTAGACGCCTACAAGGCGGCGTACCACCGGAAGCAACTGCAGAAAGAAAAGGATCATAAGGATGACGGGATACCAGTTGATGGTTAGATTGAGTGATTATAATGTTTATGTGCAAACTACGAAGATTTTTTTAAATTGCAGACACTCTGGAGGAAACTGAAGAAGACAAGACGGCAATGGAACCACCACCTGTTAGAAGAAACATTGTGCAACATAATACCGTTAGCAATCGTAATATATTACAGTAAGTTGTTATGATCTCTTATCTTAACAATCATTTAATATGAACAAACTTTTCGCTTTATTCACAGTGATGCAAATACTCTGATTGAGTCTATACCATTTACTTCGATTGGCAAGATGCAACCGTTCCTGGTCTCGGTGTCTTCGTCCACGATTCTGGTCATGGACTTCCATTGTCACCTGACAAACAATGAAGTTTGTGGCTATCTCGGCGGCACGTGGGACATCAATGCCCACAACTTGTCTATCACACATGCGTTTCCTTGTCGCAATTCACGGTTCGATAGGGATAAGGCCGCCATGTGCGAACTGCAGATTCAAAAGTTAATGGTCAAGAAGAATCTCAACTTGGTCGGATGGTACCATTCGCATCCACGTTTTCCAGTCCAACCGACATTGAGGGATTGCGATGCTCAGCTAGAGTATCAGATCAAGATGAGAGGGCCTACCGAAGCATCCTACATACCATGTGTGGGATTTATTTGCTGTAAGTATTAACAGTACATAAACAGGACGTGGGAGCATTTTGGGCAAGGGTTCTACTGTGTGCATTGTATCTATAACTCAGTCAATTCCATACCAACCGACCTGAATAGATGCTGTGCGTAAAAATATCATCGTGCACAAAAAGTTAGGTCAACTTGCAATAATTGATAACAACTGCACATTTTGTACATTCTTCTTGGTGTAACGTCTTCACCGGAGCAAAGCCTGCTTCTCTGCTTAGTATTGTATTACCTTTTCCACGGTTATAAACTGAGAGCTTCCTCTACCAATGACCATTTTGAATGTGCATATCGTGTGGCAATCACTAAGATAATCCATGCCCAAGGAAATCAAGAAAAAATCCATAACGAAAAGTTCTTGAAACGACCAGGATCCAAACCCGTCACCCTCTGCACGGTCTTGCTGAATACGTATTACTCAATTCAGGCGTTCGATTTGAATAGGTCCTAAGTTTGCTGTGATTCCTATGTAGATTCGACTTATTCAAATCGAACTCCAGAATTATATGAATAAAATTCACTTACTATTGTTACTTGTTTTCTTTTCAGCTCCATACAATGATGATAATGTTACATTGGAGTCCAGCATTTTATCTTTTTGGGTTCTGCCGCCCCCGGAAAACCGTCCTGCGGAGTATGGACGACCAATGCTGATGACCTATAATTTAATCCACGATGAGGTTCTCTCGGAAGATATCAAGGAAGAAATGATGCTCACCGTTGATTATTATAAGCAGTTCAAGCGTGAACTAATCAATTTTCAATCATCGTACAAAAACGAAATCTCATACATTGAAAAGTTGAAGAGGACTCTCCAACCCAAGTTTCCCCTGGACTCAACTTCCGGCCATTTTTGGAATTGGATCCGTGAACTGCTAGGACTGGATCCTGAGGAAATTATAGCCATTCCAGAGCCGCCGCCACCACCACCCGTTCCCATCAGTATTCCCAAGATTCCGGAGCCTCTATCCGTACCGTCGATTGTCAATTTGACTACCGGAGAGGAAAGCAGCGCCACTACCGAAAACAAAAACGATGAGGACTTCGACGGTGTATCGGAAATGGGCGATTCGGATGTGATTTCTCTTAAAGATGATGATCCAAAAGTGCCATCATTGGCTGTTCCTAGCCTACAGGCTCAACTGAAGCGACCATCCGGGTTGAACATGACCCCATCTCCGTTATCTAGCTCATTAGTAGTAATGCCAACCAATCTCAGCCAGAATAACTCCAACAATGCCAATACTGGCAACATTAACAACCATGGCTCGATAAATACTAATACATCTTCTCCCCGGGACAGTCCTATCACTATACCGTCAAATTCAGCAAGCCCAGCCAAGTTCGAGATTCCTGTCCGAGCCAGCCCATCTCCTGCCAAATCGGATACTTCATCGTGTCGTAGTCGTACTAGAAACTCACCGGCTCCGAGTCCCGGTAAACTTTCCATTGGGGACATTCTTGGAACCGGTAACCGGAACAGTCCCACTCTCAACTCTCTCATCGGTAACATGGGCAACAACGTTTCCAACATTCACGATCTCTACGCGGCTACTTTTGCCTCCTTGGGCAGCTCGCTGCCAGCAAATCTCCTGCCCCAAGACTATGCGTCGCTCTTCCAAAACACCAAACGGGACGAGTACGGTCTATCGGCGCTGAACGCGTTGGCCCAGGTTGCGGCCGCATCTGGAATCTCCAACTCGCAAATCAACGAGACTCTTCTGCACAGTCTCAACCGAAGCATCTCGTCGAAAACAGGCCAAACATCAACGGTAACCACCACAACGGCCACTATGACATCGAGCAATGCGTCACCGTCGGTGGCGGCAGCAGCAGCGGCTGCAGCTGCGGCAGCCAGCAGCTCCAACCTGCCGGCCATTCCCAACATGAAGGAGTTCATGCAGCAGCTCGAGAAGGGCAATTTGAGCCTACTGATGCAGTCTCAGTATGCAAATCCGCTGGCCGGAATGACGGGACTCTCCGGACAACCAAGTGCTGGATCAAGTGGTAAGTCGATTTTTTTTTCGTATTTCTTTTTCATTCCAAACTAGCCAGGCTTGCTTTCACGATAAAAATGTTTGCTTGTGTTGTGACCATTTCCTAGTCTTCCAACGAATTCAACCGGTGTTCAACTTCTGCGCGTTTCTCGTGCGCTCATCGCATCAGCTATATAAGTTTATCTAAGTGTTGAGGATCCGCCGACCCCTCGGCGCACCACCAATCTATAAACTTTGTTTCTCTCTATGTTCATATATGCCACACATGAGCATGAGCAGGGTCGTGCAATTTCGAAAGGAAAACATGACGTACGACGACTGTAGCAAATCGTTTCCCATGCGAACGGACTGCTGTGATGCTTCATCTCTCACCCAGCAACACACTCGTTCGTTGCTGCTACAGAAACAAGTGTGTATGAAACATGGGATGATACACTTGGATTTTCGTTTCATTTATGAGTCATTGAAATACTTCAACATGCTAAGAACACTATTTAAACCAAACCCTTTCTTTCCCATGGTAGCACAGGTGATCCACTACTTTCCACTGTTCATACAAATACAGGATAAGTTAGATCATTTCCATTTTTTCGTCAGATGTTTGTATACGTTTAATGAACTATTATGCCAAGTTTGGTCAAAATTTCTCTGCTCGTTTTTGTTCTACAGCTAAATCATTTAGCGAAAGTCGGTATTTTTTCTATTTTAATTCAAACAAAATTTGAATATCCAATATTCCGAAACATGAACATTATTTTCATTGGAAAAAAATACTAGCATGCCCTACAATATGTATATTAGCACAATAAAATACCGTTTCACAAACAAGTTGACGAGAAAACACTAATTTTATGAACAAACATGTGGATCATCAGTGATCCATTGGGAACAAAACGACATTTTTATCCTTCCTGATCTAACCTGTTCCTTGTTACCATGTTTGTTTACATTCAAGACATTTTCCATTATTAATAGTGTTTCATGTAAAAATGTCATTATTCCATATAATGTAATCTATTTAGCGCCGGCAATAAGTCGCAGATGAATCCAGGAAGGTTTATATGGTACGAGGAGAGAAGCCATAGATTCGAAGAGGACCGTGTCCAAATACCTAACTACTTATGATAACTGCAAGAAGTCCCACAAGTTTCATTAATTTTTACCGAAGGGCTTGATATGAATCTCGAGATAAATTCAAGGTGTAATATACGATTTATAAATACAGGGTGTTAGGTTCCTGAGTGCAAACTTTTTAAAGGGTGATAGAGGACCATAAATGGTGAAAAAAATTGTTCTACGCATATGGTCAAATCTCAACCGTTACGTAGTTATTGAACTTCCCATGTTTTTGACTCTCATTGCCTTAACTGGCTATAACTTGAAAATGGTCAAACTTATCGCAATTTTTTTACCCTTATCCGAAAGATTATTGAATTTTCTATCAAATGGCATCTTTGAATCAATTGGTTTAGTAAAATGACTAAGTTTTCTAGAGCAAAATTGCTCAAAACAGTGTGTTTTAATTTGTTTTTATCAATTATCTTTGAAACATGCGTAATAAATTAAAATTATTTCTTTGGCAAAGTTGTGGCCCCTGTTCCACTCTACAATTCGTTCTTTGTCATCAAACGTCTATCTCTTATCGTTTTCTTGTAATTTCGATTTAAACATCGCATTTCAGGTCATAAATTTGCAACTGTCGAGGTAAGCACTTTTTTGCGCACTGTGCCGCACATTTAAATCGAAATTGCAAGAAAACGATAAAAGCTAGAAGTTCGGTTTCCAAGAACTAATTGTAGAGTGGAACAGGGGCCACAATTTTGCCAAAGAAAGAATTTTAATTTATTACGCATGTTTCAAAGATAATTGATAAAAACAAATTAAAACACACTATTTTGAGCAATTTTGCTCTAGAAAACTTACTCATTTTACTAAACCAATTTGTTCAAAGATGCCATTTGATAGAAAAATCAATAATCTTTCGGATAAGAGTAAAAAAATTGCGATAAGTTTGACCATTTTCAAGTTATAGCCAGTTAAGGCAATGAGAGTCAAAAACATGGGAAGTTCAATAACTACGTAACGGTTGAGATTTGACCATATGCGTAGAACAATTTTTTTCACCATTTATGGTCCTCTATCACCCTTTAAAAAGTTTGCACTCAGGAGCCTAACACCCTGTATAATTAAAAAAAAAAACAATATACAAAAAAAAAAACAAAATTTATATATGTGCCTTCAGTGCATCCATCTTCCCAATGGATCACAGGTGATCCACCTCAAAAATCAAATTTTTCATTTCTAACGATATTTTGGAGTAAAACTATACATCTTTTGTTCTGGTGATTTGTTCAGAAATCATTTTATCTATTTTTAAATGTCAAAAAACCTTGTGGGAAAGAAAGGGTTAAATAGTGGTGCACGCCAATAAAATGATAATTATGTTTTATGAAAGAGGATAACAAATTCGACCACTTAAATCCAATTAACCGGCGCCCGTAACCATTGAGAGACTAGCGCGCACCAGTGAGACACTAATGCTCTGACGGGTGAAGCACAAGCAATGCGACCGGATGGGAGACTACCGAGTGCTACGATGAGTGGAAAAGTTTTTTTAATGACCGAGTCATTGGAAAAATGTATGAAACACTTGAAGTGACTCATTCAAATGTTGCATGAAAGTGTATCATTGAAACGAAATTGTACGCCCCTGAGCATGAGAGCATGAGATGACCGTACAATTCGTAGTTGCTACTCCGTTACTGACCAGAACAGTCAACATTGCACAGGGAATCAAATGGATGGGGCCTGGGTGTAGCTTTCCATCCTCAATGTGCAATTTTGAAGGTTCAAAACTTTATATTGTCAGTACCGGCGCCGGCCACGTCCTTACGGCCATCGGGGAAGGGAAGGAATGTTGGTGTGACATCCGTTGCTACTAGAGACCGTGTGTATCTCCGCATCCCCACGGTTGTCACAGGAAGGAAGTTTGTTAGTGGGAAGGGAAGGGATAGAAAGTTACATAGATCCGGATTCACATTGGTAAGTGATGTGAGCTATGCAACCCTTGATATGATTTAGTCTTCCGCCAGAAAAATGTGGAACGCTTCACGATTTTGCGTGTCATCCTTGCGCAGGGTTCATATATGCCACACAAATATCTACGAACAAAAGCCTATGTAAACATTTTTATTCGAGCAAACATTAAAGTTGAACATGTACAATCGTTCAGTCGCGTTTTATAACCCGTCCCGAAAACCCCGAAAAAGTATTCGCGAATTAGTTACGGTCGTTCCGGAAGTCGGTTCCCGGTCCAAGTTTGTCCCTCCCCTATCGCTACTGTCCGCTCTGGTACATTAAGTTTGATTGAACTGGTGAAATCCGAGAACAGAATAGTTACTTAGCGAGTATACATGTTCGTTTAGGAAGACTGCATTTCTCCGTACTTATGTTATACAGGGTGTTAGGTTCATGAGTGCAAAATTTTTAAAGGGTGATAGAGGACCATAAATGGTGAAAAAAAAATTGTTCTACGCATATGGTCAAATCTCAACCGTTACGTAGTTGTTGAACTCCCCATATTTTTTACTCTTATTGCCTTAACTGGCTATAACTTTAAAATGGTCAAATTTATCGCACTTTTTTAACCCTTATTCGAAAGATCATTGAATTTTCTATCAAATGGCATCTTTGAACCGATCGGTTTAGTTAAATAACTAAGTTTTCTAGATCAAATAGCCTAAAAGATGTGTGTTTTAATTTGTTTTTGCCAATTATCTTTGAGAAATGCGTAATAATTTAAAATTCTTTCTTTGGCAAAGTTATGGTCCCTGTTTCACTCTACAATTCGTTCTTTGACATCAAACTTCTATCTCTTCTCGTTTTCTTGCAATTTCGATTTAGACGTCGCATTTCAGATCAGAAATGTGCAATCGTCATGGTAAGCACTTTTTTGCGCACTGTGCTGCACATTTAAATCAAAATTGCAAGAAAACGATAAGAGTTAGAAGTTTGGCGTCAAAGAACAAATTGTAGAGTGGAACAGGGGCCACAACTTTCCCAAAGAAAGAATTTTAATTTATTACGCATGTTTTAAAGATAATGGACATAAACAAATAAAAACACACTATTTTTAGCTATTTTGCTCTAGAAAACTTAGTTATTTAGCTAAACCAATCGGTTCAAAGATGCCATTTGATAGAAAATTCAATAATCTTTCGAATAAGAGTAAAAAAACTGCGATAAGTTTGACCATTTTAAAGTTATAGCCAGTTGAGGCAATAAGAGTCAAAAACATGGGAAGTCCAATAACTACGTAACGGTTGAGATTTGACCATATGCGTAGAACAATTTTTTACACCATTTATGGTCTTCTATCACCCTTTAAAAAGTTTGCACTCATGAACCTAACACCCTGTATATTTTAAAAATCAACACTAATGCTCGGCTAATTTTCCTTTTTGCAGGTGGTAAATCCGGATCAAGTCGTTCGTCAAGCAAATCATCTCGTTCGAAATCACAGCAACAGCAACAATCTGTCCAGCAGCAACTTCAGCAAGCCCAGCAACAACTGCTACAGCAGCAACAGCAGCAGCATCAATCGCTCATGGATTACGCCGACTTCACCAGCAAATTTGACCAGAGCAAACTGGCCGATCTGATGAAATCTCCCGAATACTCCCAAATGCTCCTCCAGCAAGCACAGGCCCTGGGAAGCCTTGGAAGTGAAATCTCGATCATTAAAAAGCCATCCTCCAAGAATAATAGCTCAAATGCTTCTAGCAACAATGCGAACAACAACAGCAGTAACAGCAACACCCAGAATGCCGCTACGAATGCCAGCAAGAAAGATTCGGCCAGTGACCTGATCACGAAACTTCGTACTATTTTCTCAACCGATGCATATCTTCCACCGATGCCAACGGCAGCAGACATCAATCTGCTTGCCGAGCAGTCACAAAAGGTTCCGGAGATCCAGCAGATTCTCAATTCTGGCAATCTGGACGACATCCAGGTGCTACTAAAAGCGCAATCTCTATCCAATAATATGTTGGATTTTGCTGCGTTCCAGCAAGGAACATCCGGTGTAGGCGGAGGCAGTGGCTCTGGGGAGGGTTCCAGCAAGGCTGCCAAGCAAGCAGCTAAGGAGGAACGAGAGAGAGAACGAGAGCGAGAACGTGAACGGGAAAGAGAACGGGAACGTGAGAGGGAGCGAGAGCGTGAACGAGAAAACGCCGCGGCTAATGCTGCAGCTGCAGCCGCCGCTGCTATGAATCCATATCTGTCCGCAAGTAATCTATCGGCTTTGTTCGAACCTGTCCAGCGATCTGGTTCTGGGAAATCTGGAAAAGCGGATAAGAATAAAGGCTCTTCTGATCGCAGCACCACTAACGTTGCATCAAACCCGGCAGATATGTTGAATAGTTTATTTACTTCTGCAGTAGGAGGAGCAGGAGCGGCAGATATGAACGCGCTGCTGTATGGTCAAGGCAAAGGAGCTCCAGATTTGAGCATGCTTTTCGGAGGAGTAAGCTCCGCGCCAACTTCCTCTTCCAACTCGAACACAACTTCAACTGCTGCTGCGGCCGCAGCAGCTGCTGCCGCCAAACAAAGCTTGGACTATCTATCAATGTTCCCGAACTTTTCCTCTGCCAAACTCCCGGAAATGTCTGCTCTCTTCCAATCGGATAAATTCGAAATTCCAGATCCACTGGCCAAGGCAACACTTGAGGCCAATAATATGTATCTCGCGCCGTCAGCGTCTTTGCTGAAACTTCAACAGGAAGCATTCAACTCAATGATGATGAAACCACCGAAATCATCGTCCTCGTCCACATCTTCTTCCAGCAAGATTGAAACGCCGCCGCCGATTGCTGCCTCTCCCGGGGCACGTTCAACCCCTACTAAATCTGCCAGTCGCGAGAGTCCTTCGCTCGGACCAAAATATAACTTCAGTGCCGTAGATCTGGCCGTGTCCAGTGTCCCGTTGGCCGCCTCTTCTCCGCTTGGAGCTGCCGACCTATCCCGTAAGACCCCACAAACTCCCCCGGTGGATATGGTAGCTTCGCCGTCCATTCAAACTACTCCGCCGGCACAGTCGGCTGGATCGTCGCAAATTTTGCCACCCTACAAGAAACGGATGGAGTTCTCATCGATTGCCGATCTCGTGGCTGCTCCGCCCAGCAAGATGCCGAAACTTTCCTCGGACAATCTGGACCCCTGAACAGTGAGCGGATACAATCCAAGCGCGCAGGTAAGATTTTGGATAGATATCATCGTTTATACAATTCTTTTCAGTATTGGGCGTAGGTTTATTGTATGTTTAAGTATGCGTCAAATATTTTTGAACTGATTTTTTTTATTATCATGACAATGTACTGAAAGATGCAGTAATTTATTCGCGAATGTGGGCACGCAGCTAAGCGGTCGTTTTACTTCCTATTATCCAAAATCATTTTAGGAAGAGACTCACAGTTTGAGATTTTCAAAAAAAAATAGTAACATAATAGTTACAATATTCATAATAATCAAAGTATCGATAAATCAGACAGATATATCTAATAATATACAATAACGTGTGAGCACATGGCAGGCTTATCATTGTTAGAAAGTATGAGAAATCCATGCACTCGTAGTCGAGTTCTTTCTAGAGCGAGTTATGCCTAGTTACATCTAGTTGATTTTGACGCAGCTTTTTCTAATTAGTAATGTTGGAAGATTGTGCACGAGAACATGATAAAATCGTATAGGGTAAGTGTACCAATTATGGCTAGTACCAATTATTCGCCATAGTTGATTTATTTATTTATTTATTTATTTATTATTGTTATGATCAACAGGCTCAATTTGGCCCCAATGATCTGGTTACTTTAAACGAAACAACAAGACAGTTTTCATACAATTAACTAAGCGTACAGAAGATCAACTCATCACAACAAATTTAAATCATAACGCACAATATACAAAAACACACGTTCGTGGTACTCTTCTATGGATTCTTCATGGTTCCCAGTAACTGGATTCACGATGTTCGAATTCTCTGAATAGTAATCCTGATGGCCAAGTTGACTCCTTAACGGCCTGGTCCTTGTATTGCCAATCGACTCCTACCTTAAACGAAACGTAGCGCAGATTTTGGATATTGCTCCAACGTGGCACTAATCTGACAACTTCGGGTTGATCGTTCAGTCGTAGAGAGTGTGATACCATTTCACGTATTGCATCTGGGGAAACATGCTTTGCCACTCTGGTGAAAAACAGCCAAAACTTGCGGGATCCAGTTGATATAGTTTCGGCATTTGAACCCATCCGCAGCTGAGAAGAATCGTTGAAATGCTGTGATACAGTTCTTTCGCGGCTGAAGTTTGTTTGAGGTGTAGACTTGGGTGTAGATGTAGATGGGATGGCAGGATTATTATTAGCGCTTTGACTGTTTAACGATTGTTGCAGTTCAACGAAGCATTGCTTCATTGTCACAAACTCGGTCTGAAGTTGGTGCACGGTGTTTTCAATTTCGTGTTTTTTGTCATTTCGTTCCACACAGCTCGATTCATCATTTCTTTTTGCCGATCGTTGCTTACGAAATGAAAACAGGCAAGCGTCGCACAACCACACAACGTTATTGAATTCGAAGCAAACTCGCAGCTGATACGGGTTCATATCCATGCAGCTCATGTGGTACTGCTTACTGCAGTCATCACAAATAAGGCGCTCATCCAATCCGCCGATAGGGAGAGAGCATTTACCACAGCCAAATCGGTTTGCCATTGTATAGCAGAGCGGTAGCAAAAAATACACCACTGGATAGCAATGATGGATGAATCGTTGATTGGCGCAACTTGCACTTTATTTTCAGCTTCTAGGAGTAGTACGACAATTCTTATTTGGCGTATTTGTTGTCTTCATGTGTAGTTCAACATCCGCCTTCGACTGGGCACACGCGACGGAATAACTAATGCTCAATTAATTACTATTTAACGTGAAAAAAACGGAGCAGCGAAAACACAAAACACAGTGAGACAAGCCACATTTTCACCCTTTAACGATGTCAATCAACAAGAAAAAAATTGTGGACAACAGATCACGTTCACAAAAGATGGTCGCACTCATTTAACCCTTTATAAAGCCGAGAAAACTAGAAAAGTTGTCAACGCATACTATTATGGAAATGATTATATACATGTTTACATGTACAAAACAATTTTTGTTTGAAAGAAACTCGCTAAAATCGAAGACTACTTAATCAAGAAGACGTGCAACTCTATTATTTTCCCATACTAACGGCAAGCGTCGCCGACGGCACCGCTGCCTGGTGAGCTAAAGTGGTACCTGTGTGTAAAAGTGTAAGAGTGTATTGGTGCGAGTATGAAAATTTACACACACTATCATGAATAGTGCCACCTTCATCCGGGGTGGCGCTGCTAGCAGTGACTCCCGAGTTTCAGCAGTGCTGCAAGTCTTGTTGATAATGTGGTCTTCGCTAAAATCTAGGTGGCAATATAGTTGCCACTGCCCGTTTAGGGTACTTTTCTTCATTTGACTTCGACACAAAGCCAGAAAAGAGATTTTAAAGTAGATTAGGGTTCAACCCATAATATAAACGTTGTAGTTCAGCTCATGGCAACCAATAATTATATTATTTCTTAAAATATTTACCAAATCTATAATTTTTCAATAAGTTTGAGCTAATTTTCTTCACGCGGTCAAATCAGTAAAAAATTTTGAAAACGACGTATAATCAATGGTGTAGCATTGATTATACGTCGTTTTCAAAATTTGTTACTGAAATCTAGCCATTTTTAAAGCTACAAATGGCTCCCAAATTGTTGTTAAAGCTTTGTTTAGTACCAAAAAAATACCAGGCGTTGTTAGTAATCCCAATTTTGCGTTAACCAAAAAGAAAGTTCGAAATAAATTGTTATAAAACAGAAAAAAATACAAACAGTAGGTGGCAATATAGTTGCCACTGCCTTATAAAGGGTTAAACTCCACATTTGGCTCAAATCATAGTAGAAATAAATCATTTTCCTTAAAATTTCGGCTTTCTTGCACCCTTTTTCGCCATAGTGTACCAGTTATGGCTAACCCCATAAGGAATGCATGCAAATAGGTAGTGCGAAAAGGAACCGAAATTAAAAAATGTAACCATAACTGGTACAGAGTTCCTATCATTGGCACACGCTGTAGGCGGGGCATAATGAGCAGCTTAAGCATTTTGCCACCAAATCCAGTAAATTAAGTGCAACCAATGTGTAATTTTAACGTTCAATCCTCATTTGAACCTTGACTGACAAAAGCTAATCGTTGAAATTCCGAATAAAGTTATAAATGTTGTATAATTTTATGTTTTTAAAAACGTATAAAATCGTGAGTTGCGTTTTGGGGGTGGGGCATAATGAGCACCCTAGGTGGGGCAGGATGATCAATATCAGTTTTGTACACAATCAAATGCTAATTGACTATTCTTGTCAATGATAAAGCATACCGGCAACAATCAATGAGAATTTGAAGGGATTACGGGGTTTAGTTTGTAGGGAACTGTGGGGTTCCAATGAGTCCTCTATTGAGGAATTTTTAAACGGTGATAATATACAGATACTGAAATTTTAAAGCTAATAAATTGAAAGTTACAGACAAAACCTTACTATATGCATCAAAACAGAGAAAACCAAAATTAAAATTTGTTTGTGGAAGATGTTTACCATTTTCATTATTTTTTCACTAGTTGCTCATTCTGCCCCACCCTACTACCAACTCTTTGAAGCATATTTTTTCAACAAAATAATTATACAAATACCCAAGCAACACACATGTTATAATAGAGTTACGACAGCGCAAGTTTTGGTTGTATAGAAGTTTATTTTACGTAATTCTAACATTGTGTTGAAATAACGTAAAATAAACTTCTATACAACCAAAACTTGCGCTGTCGTAACTTTTATATAACATGTGTGTTACTTGGGTAGTTGAAAAGTGTTACAAATACATTTCATTGGCCTAGGGAATATCAAGAAAATCGATAGATGCCCACTAAGTTGTGATTTCGATACCAAAAACCTTATTTTAGGTTACCTGATTCTTATAATATTTTCCCAGTACATGACCATTTTACGCATTTTGATAAATTTTTCAAGGTAAACGGATTTTTTGACTAATGTTTTGTCATCAACTCATTGGATTTTAGATAATAAGGCTACAATCAAGCATTTTGTTTTGTTAATTTGAAGGTTTATAGTGAAAATACAAGGTGCTCATTATGCCCCACCTGCTCATTATGCCCCGCCTACCCCTAATTCTGCTATTCTGCTATTATCAACGCATCCCCTGGCTTTCGCCCATCTGCGTTGTCTTTTCACTAGGCAATACGTCTACCAATTGATGTTTATGGGCTTGCCGGACCAAGTCATGTAGCTAAGCCAAACACCCCACCTACAACTGTTGGGTAGGCACCATTGTCCCGCCCACTGGTCTTTTACAGCTAGTTGTAGGTGCATGTGTGCGTGTAAGTATTGGAGTGTGTGTGCCAGTGTTGGTGTATTGTAGGCGCCAACTCGTTCTAATCCACTCGGATAGCTAACACCCTATTGAACCATTACCCTTAAATTTGGCAATCTATGAAATAGAATGAGTTAAACGCCTGTAAAAAACAGTCAGTTAAATCAAACAAGGAATATTAGTATTAAAGCGAAGATACAACGAAGCAACGCCCCGAACCTCGAGAGCACAAACCCCAAGAACCAAATGACAGGCAGCGCCGATAAGTCGATCGACTGGCCACCATCAGTGAATAACCAATCGAGTAAACCCCCCAGCACAAACTGCCACCAGCTCTCCCGACCTGCGCCCAACAAATCCGAGGCACAGCCCAGCCTTACCTTCACCTTAAAACCAAAATTTAGATTACAGAGCACAATACTTCCCAAGTAACCACGCAGCTCGAGCCGCAAATCATGCACAACACGGCACAAATAAGACAAACACTACCACGCCCGTACAACCGAAACCGACCTAGAGTAGAGAAGGGTCTCTTTCCACTCCAACCCGGACTCAACTGCACCCACAGGGCAGCGCACCTCACCCACACCGCACTCATTCATGCATCACTGTCCGAGCCGCACGGTCACCTGGGTTGAGTCTATCTGCATGACCTCGCCCAACCCGTAACGCAGAGTTTAAATCCCTCTCTTGCATTACAAAGTACTCCCTCTTCCCAAAAATCTGTGCGTGGTATAAATGAGATCTTAAGGCTGAAGAAATCGTCACCAATACAACCGCCAACACTGAGCACTCAATGATGTCGGCCTTATCAACGACGACCCCCTCAGTCCCAAACCCAATTATCCC
Organism: Aedes albopictus; assembly: GCF_035046485.1. Classification (NCBI taxonomy): domain Eukaryota; kingdom Metazoa; phylum Arthropoda; class Insecta; order Diptera; family Culicidae; genus Aedes; species Aedes albopictus. The sequence goes on along the minus strand of NC_085137.1, from coordinate 219,129,194 downwards.
ACACTACCCAAGTAACCACCCTGCTGAAGCTGTAAGCACCGCACGCACAAAACACACACACACACACCGACACGCACCACCCCACACAAACCACCAAGGCCGAACAAAAGCGGAACGCGGTGCCACCACTGCTGAATCACGACTTTTTCAGTATAATTCAGAAATCGTAGATCCATTCCTCGACCCTACTCAGCCCTAACAGTCCATAGCAATGCCTGTCAATATATGCGCCTCACACATGCAACCCTTACACCCTAACAGTATGGTCACTTGGGTATCCCTGGGTTTTGACATGATGGTCAGGGATCACAGCCATCAAAACGTTCCACACTTTATCAGGGCTTACGACCTGTAGACATGATGATTTCTCAATAGTTTCAAGCTCTTTCGGACCTTCCGCTATTGGAGACCATCATGGCTAGCGGTGTTATTATGCCCCGCCTACCCCTAATAAATACTAAAAGTAGTTTTGGCTCCGTTTCTATATTTTTCCTGTAAAGTATGGAAACTAAGCTGTCTTTTAACTTATTGAAGACACTCGTTGGTCTTCTCGTTATTTTTGTATAAATAGCTTTCCTTAGGTAGTGTCATAATTGGTACACGCACCCTATGCAAAGTCACTCACGAATTACATCGTCGGTCGATCATTCGCGATGCGAGTGTGGCTTCCAACCATTCGCCAGAGTTTGCTATCGTTGCTGACAAGCAGGCACAAAAACAAAAGCAACAATCGTTCGCTGTATTCCATTTTACGAGCCGATTTTATGAATGAAATTTGACAGGAGGTAGCGTCCAATAACCCGAGAAAATCAATATCATCATCAACATTGTTGTCACTTCGTAAAATGGCTCATTGAGTGGCTTACAATGAGATCCAATGGCTGCCGTTCTCCATCGTCGGTCACGCCCAACGCTCACCCAGTCACGCTCCATCTGGCTCGTCAATCGTGCTCTGCGTTCCACGCCTTCTTGTGCCAACCGAATCAGTCGCGAATACCAACTTTGCAGGGTTGTTGTCCGGCATTCTTTGCGACATGCCCTGCCCACCGTATCCTTCCGGCTTTGTCCACCTTCTGGATGCTGGGTTCGCCGTAAAGTGCAGCGAGCTCGGGGTTCATCCTTCGCCGCCACACGCCATTCTCCTGCACACAGCTAAAGATCGTCATAAGCACGCGTCGCTCGAAAATTCCGAGTGCTTGCAGGTCTTCCTCGAACATGGTTCATATCTCGTGTCCGTAGAGGACCATCGGTCTTATTAGCGTTTTGAACATGGTGCACTTGATGCGTGGGTGGACCTTTGTAAACGGCAGCTTCTTCTGGAGCCCATAGTAGACACGACTTCCACTAATGGTGCGCCTTCGAATTTCACGGCTAGCGTTGTCAGCGGTCAGTAAGGATCCGCGGTAGATGAATTCCTCCATCTCCTCGAAGGAATCTACTTGTGAGACAATGAATAAAAGAACGTCTAGTTCGGTAAGAGCTTGAACAAGTAATGAAAATTTATTCTAACTGATTACTCCTGCTAAACAATCAGGTTGCTAGGGTTGCTTAGGGTAGTGAACTACATACAAAGGGTAACTACGTTTCTCAACACTCCTCCTGTTGAGGATCCGCCGACCCCTCGGCGCACCGCCAATCTATAAACTTTGTTTCTCTCTATGTTCATATGCCACACAATTATTCAAGAACAAAAGCCTATGTAAACATTTTTATTCGAACAAACATTAAAGTTGAACATGTACAATCGTTCGGTCGCGTTTTTATAACCCGTCCCGAAAACCCCGAAAAAGTATTCGCGAATTAGTAACGGTCGTTCCGGAAGTCGGTTCCCGGTCCAAGTTTGTCCCTCCCCTATCGCTACAGTCCACTCCGGTACATTTTGGTCCTTCGCGTCCGGTTATTATGGACAAAAGCGAGTTGGAAAAGTTGTGGGCGAAAAGGGAGGTTATGTTCGCTAAGGCGAAATGGGAGCTCTCCGTCGCAGAAACCCTCCGCACCCGGAATCCCACCTACGAAGAGGTGCAGGAGCGAAAGGATAAGCTCACGGAACTTGCTGGAAACTTCGACGGCATCCAGACCACGATCGAAGAGAGCACCAGCAATTTGGAAGACGTCGCGTCGGTGTTTAACTACCGGCTGCAGTTCGACGAGGTGTACTTCAAGGCGAAAGGAATATACACGGCGTTCCTGCAGGATAATCAGGACCGGATGTCCACCTACAGTGCTGAAACCGGGGAATCCGCCAATGACCTGAGGGATGCCATCAGAGCTCTCGTCGAGACTCAGCAAGCCTTGATCATGCACCAAATTCAACCCCCCGCAGCAGCAGCTGCTGGACCGGCTTCGCATCAGGACCACCAACTGAACGTGAAGCTTCCTCAGCTCAACATCCCGGTGTTCAAGGGAGAACGGAAGTACTGGCATTCTTTCAAGGACCTGTTCGTGAGCACCATCCACAGCAGGACCGACCTCAAGGACTCGCTGAAGATGCAGTACCTGCTATCGTACTTGGACGGCGAGGCGAAGAAAATGGTCAGCTCGTTCCCTATCAGTGACGCCAACTACAAAGAAGCCTGGGAAACACTGGAGACCCACTACAACAAGAAAAAGTATACCGTGTTTGCCCTGGTTCGAGAGTTCATCGACCAACCATCTACGTCAACCGTGTCCGGGCTCAAGAAGCTGGTGGCCACATCCGACGATGTCATCCGTCAGCTCAAGGCTCTTGGAAATGAGTTCGAATCGAGGGATCCGTGGCTCATCCACCTCCTGTTGGAGAAGGTGGACAAGGAAACAAGATCTTTGTGGGCGCAGAAAATCATCGATGTCGACAGTCCAACGTTTGCTGACTTCCTGGAGTTCCTGCAAAAGCGCTGCGATGCACTCGAAACGTGCACAGCCTTTACGAAGCGGCCAAGTCAGGCGGATGCCGGAAAGAAGGAGTACTCCAGAGCACCCGGTGGCGAGAAAGTGCAAACCTTCCATACCAACGCGTCATCGGCAACATGCGCCAAGTGTTCAAAGGATCACCCGATCTATCACTGTGACCGCTTCAAGGAAATGGACGTCTCGGCGCGCAGAGAGTTGGCACAAACGTCAAAACTGTGTTTCAACTGTTTGCGCTTCTCCCATACAGCGAAGAAATGCCCATCGAAGTCTGTCTGCCGCTCAACGGATTGCAAGCAACGTCACCACACCCTGTTGTGCACGCAGGGGGCAACACAAGCTGTCAAGAAACCGGAGCAGGATCAGCCCAACCAGGAATCCAATCTGGAATCAGCGTCGTCGGTCAACGTCAACTCAACACAGGCGGTGAATGACAAATCTACAATTACGCTACTACCAACGGTGGTGGTACGTGTCAAGGGCAATGACGGTCAACTGCACGACGTACGAGGACTAATCGACAGCGGTTCGCAGGTGTCACTAATAACGGAAGCGTGCGTAAAGCGTCTTGGGTTGAGACGTAGCAACGCTACACTGGAGGTCACCGGCGTCAACGCAGAGGTTGTCGGTCGCACAGCCGGCAAGGTCATGCTGGTGTTGTCATCGCGCTTCGAGGATGAAATCAAGCTTACCACTCAAGCCTACGTCCTAGGGAAACTGACGGCAACCCTGCCGTGTCAGCGATTCAGCGAATCCAATGTGCCCTACTTGCAGGGGCTGCAGTTGGCCGACCCGCAGTTCAACAAGCCGGGAGCAATCGACATTATTCTTGGAGCCGATGTCTTCCTGTCGGTATTGGAATCAGGACAGGTCAAGAACCACAACGGAACTCCTGTGGCACAACGTTCCATTTTCGGATGGATGGTCGCAGGTAAGCTCGCGAAACAGGAATGTGTTCATGCCTACCACTCGGTCATCAATCTGAACCAAGAGATTGACATCGACCGGACGTTGCGATTGTTCTGGGAGGATCAGGAACTCCACAATCCCAAGCAACTCACCAAGGATGAACAAAGGGTGGTTGAAGGTTTCACCTCCACTCTCACACGCTCGCAGGAAGGTCGCTTCATCGTCCGTTTGCCAATGGATGACTCGAAGCTCAAGTTGGGAAACTCTCTGGTCGCCGCCACCAGGCGATTGAGATGCATGGAACGTCGATTCGAGAATGACAGCGATTTCAAACAGCGATATGTGGCGTTCATGCGGGAATATCAAGAGCTAGGCCACATGAGGATTGTGCCGCCAGCGGAGGTCGACGTCGACTGCTCGAAGGCATACTACCTGCCGCACCATGGAGTGGTAAAAGAGGACAGCATCACCACCAAACTCCGGGTTGTGTTCGATGGGTCGTCTGCTACCACGACCGGAGTATCGCTCAATGATATTTTGTTGGATGCCCCGAACATCAACGCAGATCTGTTCGACGTGTTGCTGCGATTCCGATCGTACCCGGTGGTCTTCATAGCGGACATCGAGAAGATGTACCGCCAGGTACTAGTGCACCCTGGCGACACCGACTACATGCGCATCGTATGGCGAGACTCACCCGATAAGCCTATCCAGCATTTTCGTCTTCTTACCGTTACCTACGGTTTGAAGAACTCAGGGTTCCTCGCGATGGCAGCGCTGCACAAGGCAGCTGAAGCATACGAATCAACATACCCGGAAGCAGCGGAACGAGTCGTGAAACATACCTACGTCGACGATCTAACATCAGGTGCGAATTCGGCGGAAGAAGCAATGCAGCTCATCGTGCAAATCAACGAGATTCTTGGGGAAGCTGGGTTTACTCTTCGTAAATGGAGTTCAAACTCGCCTGAAGTACTGGGATCATTGTCGGACACCATCATCACCTCGATGCCGATCCAATTCCCGGACGAACGAAACACTGTGAAGGCGCTTGGGATACACTGGCTTCCAACCGAGGACGTTTTCACGTTCAAAGTGACCATGCCTACCGACGGGCCGAACACGAAACACCAGCTGTTGTCGGACTCGGCGAAGCTATTCGATCCATTCGGATGGTTCGCACCGGCGATTGTACGAGTCAAGATCCTCTATCAAAAATGTTGGCTCTACGATCTCAACTGGCACGACAAGCTACCACCGACCATCGAAGAGGCGTGGATCGAGGTTAAGGAGAATCTGCATCTACTGGAAGAAGTCAAGTTGCCTAGGTGGGCAGCAAACCACAACGGACGCATCGAGCTGCACGGTTTCTCAGATGCTTCTGAGGAGGCATATGCGGCTGTGGTATACCTGCGGTCGGTCGACAGCAACGGAGAAGTTCATGTTACCTTGCTCGCCGCGAAAACGAAGGTCGCTCCGGTTCGTCAAATTTCCATACCACGTCTGGAGCTCAACGCAGCTGAACTGCTGGCGAAGCTCATGCAGCAAGTAGCAACACCACTCGAAAGATTCCAAATCAATCAGTACGCCTGGACGGATTCCACCATCGTATTGCAGTGGCTGTCCGGCCACCCCCGCAAGTGGAACACCTACATAGCAAATAGAACCTCTTCGATTTTGGACATCCTGCCTAGAAAGCACTGGGCTCACGTCACTTCCAAGGAAAATCCTGCTGATTGTGCATCCCGTGGCGTATCTCCGTTGGAGCTTGTCAACCATCCGCTATGGTGGTCAGGGCCCCCATGGCTATCCGACGATTCCTCAACGTGGAACCGAGACGCACCAGATGATACTCACGACGAAGAAACTCTAGAGGTACGTAAGCGCTATCAGTCACTCAATACTACCGTAAGCTTTCCAGAAACGACACACGTCATCGAAAGGGAGATTTTGGAACGGCGATCCAATCTTTCCGCCGCTTGCTGGCAGCTCGCCCGCGTCAGGAGATTCGTTTGCAACCTGAGATGCACGATTACCGGCAGCAGCAAGGTCTCCGGTTCAATTTTGCCATCCGAGCTGCATGAGGCGCGATTGCAATTCATCCGATTGGCACAGCAGGACTCCTTCCAAAGCGAAATCAAGGCTCTCGTTCGTGGCGATGAAGTTCCATCCAAATCCAGCATCGCAAGCCTGTACCCATTCCTGGACGGTACCGGCACACTGAGGGTAGGAGGACGATTGCAGCACTCGGTGTACTCTTTCGACGTCAAGCATCCGATAATCGTACCGAAAAATCATCGCTTCACAAAACTGCTGGTGGAGGAGATTCACGTAAACAACTGCCATGCCGGGCCAACTTTGATGACAGCCACAATCAACCAGCGGTACTGGATCCAAGGTTGTCAAACAGTGATTAAACAGCACATTCGGAAGTGTATGCCGTGTTGTCGTCAAAAGGCACAGACCGCAAAACAGCTTATGGGAAGTTTACCGGCTGCCCGGGTGACAGCATGTCGCCCTTTCGCTCACGTTGGGGTGGACTATGCCGGTCCGATATTGGTGCGTTGCAGCAACACCCGAGGTGCGCGGTGTATGAAAGGATATATCGTTGTCTTCGTCTGCCTTTCAAGTAAAGCCGTTCACTTGGAAGTCGCAGGGGATTTGACCACCGACACTTTTTTGGGAGCGTTCAAAAGGATGATTGCACGCCGTGGATATTGCAACGAAGTGTGGTCGGATAACGGCACGAATCTGGTGGGAGCTGATCGACAGCTACAGGAGATCTACGAGACAGTCACCAAACATGTCAAGCAAAAGGAACATTTCTTCACAAACCTCGGGATTCGTTGGCGATTCATACCACCGGCAAGCCCTCATCAAGGTGGTATATGGGAAGCGGCGGTGAAAAGCGCTAAGGAGCTGCTTCGACCGATCCTGGGCGACGAGAAGCTTACTCACGAGGAACTCTCAACGGTGTTGTGTCAAGTGGAGGCTTGTCTCAATTCGAGACCCCTCTGCCCGATGTCGTCAAGTCCCGATAGTCTCGAAGCACTTACACCGGGGCACTTCTTGGTTGGGCAGCCCCTAAATCTGCTGCCTGAACCGGACGTCACGCATCTCAAGATGAACCAACTCGATAGATGGCAGCGGGTTCAACGGTACACGGAAGAGTTTTGGCGACGTTGGCGTGACGAGTACATCGCCACGCTGCAACCCAGAGGCAAATGGAAAACCAAGCAAGAGAACCTGAAACCTGGACATCTGGTTCTCGTGAAGAACGACAATAGCCCGCCGTCGGCTTGGGAAATGGCCCGTATCGTAGCTGTTCACCCGGATCAACAAGGACTGGTTCGCAACGTCACGCTTCGCAGAGGCAAATCAGAGTACCAACGATCCGTCCAGAAGCTGTGTCCTCTCCCTGATTGAGACGCTGCCTCAAGGCGGGGTGGATGTTGAGGATCCGCCGACCCCTCGGCGCACCGCCAATCTATAAACTTTGTTTCTCTCTATGTTCATATGCCACACAATTATTCAAGAACAAAAGCCTATGTAAACATTTTTATTCGAACAAACATTAAAGTTGAACATGTACAATCGTTCGGTCGCGTTTTTATAACCCGTCCCGAAAACCCCGAAAAAGTATTCGCGAATTAGTAACGGTCGTTCCGGAAGTCGGTTCCCGGTCCAAGTTTGTCCCTCCCCTATCGCTACAGTCCACTCCGGTACACCTCCTTAGTTTACTATCCCTAAATATCTTCGAAATGCTTCATTCTTCTGCTTCGGTAGAACCTTGGTGAAGCCATCCGCGGGTTGCTGCTGCGTTGGGATGTAGTGCAACGCAACATCTCCTCTCTCCAGACTATCCTTCACGAAATGGTATCGTATCGAAACGTGCTTGGTCTTCGAGTTGAATCCTTCGTTTTGTGCTATACATATCGCGGATTGGTTGTCACAGAAAATGGGAATCGTTCGTTGTCCTTTTATCTCCTGCAACAGCTGCTTCCACCATAGTGCCTCTTGCGTTGTCCGGGAAAGTGCCACAAATTCCGCCTCGCACGACGACAATGCTACGGACGGCTGCCGCTTGACATTCCAGGACACGGCTCCTCCCATCGTGCTGAAGATGTAGCCCGTTGTCGACTTCCTATTTGTCGGATCACCTCCCCAATCCGCGTCTGTGTATCCGGTGAACTGAGGATCGCCGGCTCTGTTGTACTCCAAACGATGATCGATAGTGCCCTTCAAAAACCGCATAATTCGTTTTGTTGCTTCCCAATGGCGATGACCGGGGTTTCCGCTAAGCTGGCTGACCTTGTTCACCGCCAAAAGTATGTCCGGTTATGTTCCTTGAGCCAAGTAGGTCAGGCATCCAACTGCTTCCTTATAGGGAACGTTCCGCATCGCTTGAATCTCCTCTTCAGTACGTGCAGACATTGAATCATCCAGTTGTTCTCCGGGATCTGCAGGGGTTGCTCCAGATCTACAATTCTCCATATTGAACCGCTTCAGAACTTCTTCAGAACTGCTGGTCGAGATGTAGTGTGCCTCCTTTCCGGTCCCGAGTGACTCGCAGTCCCAAGCATAACTTCGCCGCTCCAAAGTCCTTCATTTGAAAACGACTGTTCAGGACCTCCTTCAGCTTCTTCTTCAAGTCCGGGTTGTTGGTGAAGATCAACAGGTCATCAACATAGATTGTCACGAAGATCATTGCTTTCTTGCTAATCTTGAAGTACACACTTCGAAAATTTCATGTAATTTTATGTCATTTAACGCCGACATATGACAGCGAGCAAAATGACTTAAAATCACGTATGCTTTTATTTTTACACGATATCAAAAATAACTGCTGTATTTTTACAAGAGAAGGCAAGCGAGAAATTCATCGCTCGAACATAACCTAGAAACGACCAAATACATAGCAGCATATCCCTTCCCGTTTCTTTCCAAATGCTCGTATTAACAACGCACGATTTACATCAACTATGCTTTATTCACGTAGGTAATTGGATACTTACAAAATAGTATTATAATGAGGCTGATTAAAAATAACACACCAGAATACAGGATGCAAACTCTGTAGCAGTGATTTTCGTTCAAGCGATGCTGCAGCCGGTGCTGCCAGTGGTGAGCGCTTGTAGGTTTTGCCCTGTTGGGATGAAACATTGTCGTTCAGCACACTTATTTCACTTGACATATTAATTATTTTTAACAAGAAAGAAGAGTTAATTGCCTTACTTACTATAAACTTCTCCATAAGTCGCGACACTACAGACATGTTTTAGTTTTCAACTTGTTTACATCTGACGCTAAAATTGACGTTTCACAGGCGTGAGAGTGCGTTAAATCACAAATCCTGTAAAATTCTGTTACAATACCTTGGAAATCATGCATCGTTCTAAAATGTTAAATCAAAATGTGGTAAACTTCATTGCTCTCACATAAAATCGGCAAACCAGCTCAAGTTTCTTCTCTCGCATCATGTTTTACATAATTTTAAATCACCGTTTGGTTTAAGTCATGGTTGATTGTGTCAACTTTAGACATTGAGTCAACATGAAAAATGAGATTTTCTTAGTGTGAGTGTACCGTCGGTTGTCCTTCAAGAGCATCCGGGGGTAGGTCGCATAATGCCTCGGGCGAGTTCGAGCTCCACTTGCGTAGTTCAAATCCTCCTTCGGCCATAAGAGATTGGACTTCGTCTCTCAGTATTTTCGCCTTTGCCACCGAATCCTCTCCCGAGAGAAAATCGTCCATGTAGAAGTCCTCCGTTACTGCCGTGGCTGCGTGCTCGTATTTGCTACCAACGTCATTCGCAAGTTGTTTGAGGGCACGTGTGGCGATAAACGATGATGGTGACAAACCATACGTGACAGTCTGCAGCTCGAAAATTTGAATTGGCTCGTCTTGATTGAACCGCCACAGAATGCGCTGTAGAGGCGTATCGTCTGGATGAATCCGCACCTGCCGATACATTTTGGCTACGTCCGCTACCAGAGCTATTGAGTGCTTGCGAAAACGAATCATGAGGTCAATCAAATCATCTTGAATGACCGGACCAGTGAGCAGAGCATCGTTTAGAGAGCAGCCAGTTGTCGTCTTCGCAGAGCCATCGAAAACCACCCGGACTTTTGTTGTTGAACTCGACTCCTTGAAAACGGGGTGGTGGGGGAGGTAGAAAACTGTTCGTCCTTCGTCCTTTACATCTTTCACCGTGCCAACCAGGCGCATGTGGTCCATATCCAGGTACTCTTGTAGGAAATCGCTGTACTGTCGGTGTAGATTTGCATCTCGATTCAAACGCCTTTTTAATTGACTAAATCGACGCAAGGCAGTGCTGATTGAATCGCCTATTTTCTCGTGGAATCCAATCTTCTTCGGATAACGTGCAACGTAACGGCCAGTACAGTCTCGCGTAATTGTGGCTTGGAAATGTTGCTCGCAATCTTCTTCTTCCTGGGAACGTAGTGGTTTGTCCGTCATCTCCTCAATGGTCCAAAATTTCTCGATTGCCTTATCCAGTGGTTCCGCAGTCGCCAGATGACAAGAAACCCTAGTGCTAGATCGTTCAGATTCACCAGCAGCTACCCAACCAAAAACGGTATTGACGAAGATCGGAAGCGTACTATCGAGCCTACGAACTTGAACCCGGCCACCATCGAGCAGATGAAAATCGCAGTAAAATTGCGAACCAAGTACCAGATCTATAGGTCCGGAAACGTGGAATTCTGGATCCGCGAGTTGCATGCCGGTTGGCAGTACCCATTTTGCCAATGGAAGAGAAGAAGACGGTTGATCAGCTGTGACCTCCCCCAGTACCAAAAAATCCATCGACAAAGAAAAGTCCAGAATTCGTGACGAGATGGACGCAGACACTTCGTGCGCTGTATTCCTCCGAGTTTGACCGATGCCAGTAATCTCCACCCGTTTCGCTCGCCGTGGAAGTTTGAGCAACTGACAAAGCCTTTCCGACATCAAATTTGCTTGTGATCCAGAATCCAACAGGCCTCGTGCCAGATGTGTCCTGCCCCAGTTGTCCTTGATTTTGAGTAGCACAGTGAGCAAGAAGACGTGTTTTCCAGGATGCTCAACCGCCATGTTGGTTGTGATAGATGCCAACGAGCTAGTAACAGTACCACCAGAGCCCGAAGCGTCGTCGGACGTCGTTGTTCCTGCGATATGCACCCCTTGTGCTGTCGAAGCTTCCGAATCAAACGTAGACGTAGAACCGGAACCAGGAAATCCAGGATGAAGCAACGAATGGTGCTTCTTGCCACAGGTTCTGCATCGATATTTGGAAGGACAGTCACGAGCCAAATGATTCCGACCTAGACAGTTGCTGCAAAGCCGTTTCGAGTTGGACAATTGTAGACGCTTATCGACCGGAAGTTGATTGAAAGACGGACATTGTACGATCGAATGTTGCTCACCGCAAGAGACGCAATTTTGGACCTTCCGCTCAGTCGCCGAGTTGACCGAGATTTTGGGAGGACGAGACCTGATTCCGCCCATCGTAGGTTGACCTTGTGCAGTTGAAACCTTTTGATCCACCAAGACTGCATCAAGTACCCTTGTCTGTTTTTTCAGGAACTCCAATAAGACGGCGAAAGACAGCTCAGCTTCATCAGATGCATGCTCCTCCCAGCGTTTTTGCGTGACGTCATCCAGCTTGGACACCATCAGATGAGTCAGCATTGCGCCCCAGCTGCTGGTACGCTCTCCTAACTGGTCCAGAATTTTGGTGTTGCGCTCGAAACAGTCGATGACGTCATGGATACCTATGGCCGACTCCTTCCTAATTTTCGGGAACTCGAACATGGCGTTCAGATGGCGTTTCTTCAGAAGATACCCGTTGGAGAACCGAGCGACCAAACCATTCCAAGCAACATCGTAATTAGCCTCGCTCATGGGATAAGAATCTACCAGTTTCAACGCATCACCTCTTAGAGACGCTCTCAAATAGTGAAATTTTTGGATACCACTTAGATCAGGGGAAGAATCGATCAGGGCCTTGAATGTATCGTGAAAGGGTAACCATTTATCAAAACTTCCATCAAACTCGGGAAGATTGATTTGAGGAAGTCGTACATAGGCATGAACATTTGTCGACTCCGACTGGGATACTGATAGAGAAGGCCCTTGTGTCGAATGCGTTTGCGTATTATGTGGTAATTTGCCAACTAACCCTGCCCTTACCTCGAAATACATTTCCTCGAAATTTTCCCTGACCTCTCGATGCGCCTCCATGTTTTCCTCGTGGTCGTCCGTTTCCTCGATGTCTGCTTGTGCTTCCTCGAACTCGTCCCATTTGGCCTCCAATTTCTCCAAACGAAACCGTATTTGATTCTCGTCCGCTGCCTGACTGCTGGCCAAGAACTTTGCAGTACGTTTCAGGAAGTCCACAATGTTGTCCCTGACGTGGATTTTGGCTTTCAGCTTCCTCCCCATGGCGAACAGCGTTTTCGATGATGGCAGAGCGTCGAAGTATCAGGAATTGGCCTGCGAATGTACGGGGCAAAGCGTGGAACCTTTCCAAGAGAGATTTATGGATTTGGACAGGTACTCACCTGGTGAGCCTGTCAATTAGGCCTTGTACAAATTATCTCTCTGGAATCTGCTACAACTCCTTCGAACAAATCCGAAATGCCAATCACCAGTACAAAAGTGTAATCTGCCGTTGAAGCGCCAAAATTGCCACGAGCACGTTGACCAGAGCCGATTCTGCAAATATGGCACAAGCGGAGCACCCTTCGACACACCAGTAATGAAATAGGACAGGTACTCACCTTGTGAGCCTGTCTTAATAGGCCTTGTATTTTTTATGCACACCGCAGCTTTCACAGAAACGTTGATTTCCGGTTGACGATTAGGATTCGTCCCAAGTTGTTCCAAGGCCGATTGGTCCAAATGCACGGTAGAAGTCCGTGTCGCACCACCAAATCGTCCAAGATGACACCAAAGAATCGTTGAGTCGTCAACGATAAGATTCCGACACGATTGTCCTGGATTCCGATCCGGATTGGTTCCAGATCCCGTTGATCCGTTCTCAGCCACCAAGTCCACGCCCGAAGTAGTACCGAGAGGGGCAGAAAATGACCAGGTAGAGATGAAAACTTTTTGATATTTGTTGGACAGGTACTCACCTTGTGAGCCTGTTCAACAGGCCTTGAATGCTGATTCTCTACCGGCTACTCCAAAGAGTCCCAATGGCGCCCTCAAGCCTACTTGAAACCGCCAAGTGTTGCAATGGCGTAAGTCCTTTGTACCTCAAATCAATGCACCAAGTTGCAATGATGGCGTAATGGCGTAAGTCCTTTGTCCGTTGACTCAAAGAAGGTCCAACCGACGCCGTTCCTTGGAACACTGATCCTGGTCACGGCACCAATGTTGTGACTTTAACCAAGTGTTCCACCAGAGATTCCTGTGATCGTCTAGGTTTTCCAGGATCCGGAGTCTGTATTGCCCAGGCGGGTATGTAGGTGTTCCGGTTTCAAGAAGCGTAGGTTCCAGGTGCAGTGCAAGTTACAACGTTTACACTTTAAAACACTTTATTTCACTAACACTACATTTTTTAACACTCTACATAAAACATTTATTAACACTACAGACTATACATTTATTGGACTAAAATACTACAACTTAAAATTGGACTAGATGACGGTTGATCCTAGTGAGTTGGTGGCCGTACAGAGAATGATGATTCTAGGCGATCTCTAACAGTTTAAAAATGGAGCATCTGTAGAATTCAGGTACTCCACGCGCCAATTATGCTTGCCGTTCAGTATCTCCCTATCTATCTCACGCATTCTGCGGTCATCTCACTATATGAATAGAATCGAGTAGCTTGGTAGCCCTTGGTAGCCATGATGTCGCGGACTGTTATAATATTAGCTGTACGACTACAGATGATAAGCTAAAGCAAGATTGGACAGAGTATAAACACAAACAGTAACCTTTCGACTTCTCCGCATACCCGACAAAGATTCCTTCAACGGCTTTCGGGTCGAACTTCCGTCGCTCCTGCTTGGGCACGTGTACCATCGCCAAGGAACCAAAAATCTAGAGATGCTGCAACGTTGGTTTTCTGCCACTCCACACCTCTTCTGGTGTTTTTGCTTCTAACGACCTTGCGGGACTCCTATTTACCAGATATGCTGCGGTTGAAACTGCTTCTGCCCAGAACTTCTTTGGTAGCTTGGAATCATTCAGCATGCACCTTGCCTTTTCTACGAGCGTCCGAATCTTGCGCTCGGCCACACCGTTCTGCTGAGGAGTGTAAGGACACGTCGTTTGATGGATTATTTCGTCTCGCCGCATGCATGCTTCCATCGCCGCATTAACGAACTCGGTGCCATTGTCAGACCTCAAAATCTTCAACTTACTTCCGGTCTGCCGCTCCGCCATGGATTTGAAATTCTCGAACACATCTTTGACACCGCTCTTCGACATCAGGAAGTATGCGAAGACCTTCCGACTGGCATCGTCCACGAATGTTAAAATGTAACGGCTACCGCCAATCAAAGGTTCCTCTATCGGCCCGCAGAGATCCGTGTGCACCAAAACCAACAGTCCGTCTGCTTTCATTGTGCTGGATTGAAAAGGGTCACGAGCTTGCTTTCCTGTAGCACAGGTCACACAGTCGAATGCCGCTCCTTCCGAAGATCCAAATCGTCCACCATGGTTGCGAGTTTCTTTATGCCTTGCTGATTCAAGTGTCCTAGCCGCCTGTGCCAGATTTCCGCTTCTGCTGTCAACAAGGATGTTTCCGGTTTCTTGCAGTTGAGTCGATACAAACCATCCACCTCGGTTCCTGAGGCTATAACTTCTCCATCTTCATCGTAGACTTCACAGGAATCTGCCTTGAACGTCACCGTCAATCCTTTTCGGCAAATCTTGCTTACTGATAGGAGGTTGGCCGCCAAATCCGGGACATGCAGTACCTCCTGTACTTCGATGGGTCCTTCTTGCAATTCGAGCTTCACTAAACCTTTTGCTGTAGACATGATGCATTGGTTGTTCGCCGTGTCGATCGGATGGGCGAAAACTTCCTGCTTCGTGAAATTCTCCTCGCTTCTCGTCATGTGGGAGCTTGTCGCCGAGTCGAAATACCATTCGTCCGCGCCGCCCTTGCCAACGGCCAACATCGCGCACAAAGCCTTGTTCTTCGGTTTCGGATGAGCACTTGATTTCTGTTTCTGGGGGCACTCAGCTGCAAAGTGTCCGAGCTTGCTGCAGTTGTAGCACGTCTTGTCCTTCTTTTTCGCTACTGCCTTGGTTCTCCTGTGCTTGTGCTTCGTGTATAGTGCACCTTCACTTCCGGAGCTTGAAATCGGCCATTTGACGTCCTGCAGTATTTTCGCTTTGACCGTGTCTGCAGTCAACGCGAAGCCGGACGCCTGAAGTCCCATGACCATCGGATGATAATACTCTGGGAGCCCCTTCATTAACAACGACGTCAGCCACTGGTCATTCACCTCAAACCCTATTTCGCTGAGATCGTTGGCCGTGGTCACCAGGATGTCCACGTAATCCTCCACGGTACTGTGGTTCTCCAGCTTGACCGAAGTCAACCGGTCCAGCAACCCAAATCTTTGTATCAGCCCGTCGTCTTGAAATGCCTTCCGGAGTTTCTCCCATGCGTCCTTCGCACTTGTCGCGGTTTGAACGAGACTGAAGTTGTTCTTCTCCAACGTTAAACATATCGTCGCCAGCGCTCGCTCACTGGCTTCCGGATCAACTTGCTGGCCTTCCGCCGGCTGCACAGCTCTCCAGGTCCCTTCTCTGATGAGAATCATTTTCATTGAAAACGCCCACGAGGAGTAGTTTTGACGGCCCTTGAGTTTTTCGATCGCCGGAAGATTCACTGCATTCCCGTAGGCACGAACTACACCACCGGTTCGCACACCGTCTCCTGATCCAGCCGCCAGGTCGCCTCCGGATCCGGTTGCACCGCTTCTAGTCGTATTCGTCCTACTGCTGCCTGGACCGCTTCCGCTCGAACTCTGTCTTTCTACGTCCCTCGGAATCATGGCTTCTTTCTTTAACGAACAAACTTGTCTTGATGAACAGGAACAACGATTACTTCAAGCTATGGCCACGTCTCTGGGCCCATAACCACTTGTGAGACAATGAATAAAAGAACGTCTAGTTCGGTAAGAGCTTGAACAAGTAATGAAAATTTATTCTAACTAATTACTCCTGCTAAACAATCAGGTTGCTAGGGTACCCTAAGTGAACTACATACAAAGGGTAACTACGTTTCTCAACAAATCTTCGCCTATCGTCATTACATTACAACCTAGACGGACCTGGCGTATTCGATTCCACCTGCCAGCATGTACCATGAGGTCGCCATTCATCGCTCATTTAACGGCATTTTCGTAGAGTTATATGACATTAAAAAGCAATGGTTGCGAATATTGCACTTTAATTTACGTTAACAACTCAACAATTATGTTGTTACTATAGAAAAAATATAAAACGATTGTAAAATATGTTTTCAACCGAAAAAAATAAAAATCCAAATGTGTTATCACTTGGCTCCTATTACCGCTCATACATCCATTCACCTCTCATAATGGATCCATTCACCGCTCACTGGATTATTTTTTCATGGAATCACAGAAACTATTCATTTATAAAAACAAAATAACTTTTATTTACCAAAGTATTGATGATTCATGACGTTCAGTTCATCCTGTTTTGTCAAAGTGGAACCTTTAACGGATTTTACCTGTTGGATATTTCTTCTGCTGTTTGGCCTGAACAGTTCCCATGTTGTCCTGCAGCGCAGTGTGAAAAATATTTTTTTGAGAACGTGATTTTAGATACACCCATATAAAAATATGGTAAACGAAAGTTTTTTGATGTGGCAGCATGTTACATTCACTTTTGTTACGATACTTTACTAACATTTGATCATTTTTGTATTGTGGTACCTTGCATGAATACACACCTTGATAGATTGAGTAATTACCGGTCATCTAGGCAAGTCATGTTTAGAGTGTTGTTATTCTGGGCAGAGCGGGAAAGTGCGAGACATTCAGAGTAACCGGAGTAGCCGAGCTGAGTGGTGGAGTCGGTAAGAGTGAGTAATTCGAGTGTGTGTTAGAAGTCCGGGGAATCCCACAATGAGCGGTGAATGGCGACCTCACGGTACTTTGTTTTGGACGCATTCACCAACAGTCTAGGAGTCTAGCCTTTGCTGCTTCGCGTTTAAGGCGGGTGTACAGTTCTGCCACCGTTCCAAGTATTCTGGCGATAATGTCCATGTCGTCCGCAAAGCACACAAATTGACCGGAATTTGTGAAAATCGTACCCCGGCTCGTCGCATTAGGTCACCTTCCAAAGCGATGGTAAAGAGTACCCAGACAACCAGGAGTCGCATAAGGATGTACACGTTACATCGTATAAAGTACCATTTTAAGTCACCATCGCATATATGTACAGTTAATGTACAATTGTCATCGCATATGATGCTATTTTATGAACTTATTGCGATGTATCTGTAAAACTCGTATAAGCATACATATCAAATTATATAAGGCATGACTACATCGTAAGAATTCCAAGATTTGCAGAACGTGAAACATATATGTATTACATCGGACTATGTCTAAATTAAGTCGCATAAGGTGACATTTTCCAGCATCTTCTACGGAATAAGTTGTAATAAGAAAAAAGTTGTACATCCCAAATCGCCTCATGTACATTTTTAATCGAAGTACAAGGCAGTAATCATATTCGAAGATTTGCACAGTGACGCGAAGGGTTTCGAAGCAAAAATGCGTGAATATTTACGAAAGCGAAGATTAATCAAATCCCGAAAAAGTGGAGCCTATAGTCGATTGTTGCAACGATATAGAAAAAAGTGGAAGCAAGTCGGATGCGGTAACATAGCAACCAGTGAAGTATCGGAACCGGTCGACACGCAGAATAGATCCCCGCGGCGGCTTCCATCTGAGCATGAGTTCCGAGAGGAAACGCCAGTTATCAACGTTGAAGAGTTACCGACTGTCCCAAACGAAAATCATGCCGCATCGTACAGCAGAAGTTGAAAAATCTGTTTTCGTATTAGTCTCATTTTTTTAATCATCGCAAAAAATTTCAGCTGACGGATCTCATCTCACCTTGAATCTTCGAGACTGGTCATCAGAATTTCACATCCCTCAGGTCGCACTGACATCCCTACTTGGAATCCTCAACTCTCGCCTGGACTTGCATTTGCCAAGCGATGCCCGCACAATCATGAGAACACCTAGAAACATTCATATTGTGGAAATGCCAGATAATGGGCGGTATTGGCACCAAGGGCTTGAAAACTGTTTACGAAATGCCTTGGTTCTACTTGACCACCCTTTGACCATATCATTGAACATTAACATTGATGGTCTACCGGTTCACAAAAGTAGTACCAAAAACTTTTGGCCAATCTTGTGTAATATCCATGAGATTCCTGATATCCCACCTATGGCAATTGGAATATACTATGGAATCAGCAAGCCAAAAAGTGCTACAGAATTTCTTGATCCGTTCATCAACGAGCTGCTCCCAATCTTAGAATCAGGGCTGGCAATAAATGGTCATCTCGTATCAGTGCAAATACGTTGCTTTATTTGCGATTCACCTGCTCGATCATTTATCAAAGGAGTCATGAATTTCAACGGTAAGCACGGCTGCCTTAAATGTACTACGAAAGGAATATATTCTCATGTCGCTTGTACAGTAATATATCCACAAATTGATGCACCACCTCGAACCAATGTGCAGTTCCGACAAAAAGAATATCCCGAGCACCAACGCTGCGAAACACCATTGACTCGTTTGCCAATAGACATGGTTGAAGACATCATCGTCGCGGACGCCCTCCATCTATTGGAGTTGGGAATAATGCGAAGGTTGTTGAACGGTTGGCGTACAGGATCAATGACAAAACGTGCTAAGTGGAGTAATATCGAAAAAACAGAAATATCTCACTTTCTCGTGAATTTACGGTTTTCCAAAGAAATTCACCGTCGAATGCGTTCATTGGAGTTTGTGTCTTTGTGGAAAGGTTTGGAGTACCGTAACTTTTTGAATTATGTTGGAGTGGTACTGCTCAAAGATTATTTATCTGAAAAATACTATCAACATTTTCTCATGTTGTTCTGTGCAGTTAGAATTTGTTCAACTGAAATGTATACAGATCTGTTACCGGTTGCCAAAGATTTGTTGAATGATTTTATACATGAGTACAAAAAACTGTATGGCATAGAATACCTCACGAGTAATGTTCATAATTTGTGTCATTTAGTCGATGAAGTGGCCACTGGCCAGGTTCGGGCCTCTTAGCACATTGTCTGCGTATCCCTTTGAAAACTATCTCCACACAATCAAAAAAATGCTTCATGCAGGACCCCTACCCCTCAATCAAATTGCAAATAGATTAACAGAACTCATCAACAGTAAAACTCCCATTATTATAAAAAAGGCATGTGATACTAAAGCTAAAGATAGAACCAATAAGTCAGTACATAAAACAGAATCCAAAGTGACTATTAATCTAACAGACTTTGTGTTGGGAACTGATTTTGAGGATAAGTGGATTCTTACCAAAAATTTTGATATTGTTGGAATAGAAAATGCAGTTAAAAGTAATTCGGATTGGAAGATAAAAGGCCGAGCAATTCTGAAGAAGTTTGATTTTTTCGATTTTTTTTTTTTTTTCCTCCCCTGTTGGGGAAATTAAGCCACTGCGTCCAATAGGCTGAACTTTTGTGGCATGTCCCGTTTTGATATTCGCATCTAGCCAGCTAATTACCATGTGTCAAGTAATCAGCTACTGCCACGACGCGTCGTCTCCCAGTCAGGTGCAATGGAATTAATAAACTCCAAGACCTTCCCAGGTTTTGCAGACCAGATCTCACTGGGTTGCAAGCAACCACTATTTAGAAATCTTTGCCTGCGCGTGTATAAAGCACCACAACTGCAAAGCAGATGTTCCGAGGTTTCACGTTCCGTATTACAGAAACGACAGATATCACTCTGAATATGGCCAATATTTTTCAAGTGATACCTGCTCGGGCAGTGTCCAGTTACTAGGCCAGTGTATGTACATAGAGCTCTCTTGTTGAGCTCTAAGAGCTTTTTGGTTTTAGAAGCATTTGGTGTTATAAATCGTTTTGACTGATTGCAATTTTTGACGTCCATCCAATTGGATATCACCCTCTGCTCAGCCCAGCGTTTCAGGTCAATTTTAATTGTACAGTTTGATATACCACAGAATGGTTCTGGACCAGCAAACTGTAAATTGGAACCACTTTTAGCAAGCTCGTCTGCCATTTCATTTCCTTCAATGCCACAGTGACCTGGAACCCAGTATAAGTTTACTGAATTCCCTTGGCACAGCCTGCGCAGTGAAAGAATGCATTCCCAGACAAGCTTTGAAGTACATTTGTAAGCGCACAATGCTTTTAGTGCAGCTTGACTATCTGAGAAAATACAAATATTTGCGTATCTGTATTTTCTCTCAAGGCAGATATTTGCGCATTTCAAAATAGCAAGAATCTCTGCTTGAAACACCGTAGGATAGTGTCCCATCGCCACTGAAATTTGTATTCCAGGGCCGTAGATTCCCGCTCCCGTTTTTATTCCAACTTTTGAGCCATCTGTGAAGAATTTGATTGACCCTTGACGAACAGTGGGACCTCCGACTTCCCAATCTGCACGAGTTGTTTCGTGTAACTTGTAAGGAACATCATGGTTCTCCACAGGTTTCATCCAGTCTTTAATCATTTTCATTACTGGCCTATTTTGGAAGTATTGTGAAATGCTCAGGTGACCTACAAGATCACCTGGCATAAACATTTCAACTCGTTCAAGTCTCAGCAATTCCTTTTCTGCTTCTAATTGCACGTACTCGTGCAAAGGTAGCAGATTGAGAATCGCATCTAAAGCTTTTGATGGACTGCTTCGCATCGCTCCTGTAACAGCAATGGACGCAAGACGTTGAATTTTCGCAAGCTTTGTTTGTGTGGTAGCCTCTTTCGTTTTTGGCCACCAGACAAACGAAGCATACGTCACTTTTGGGCGGATTATGGCAGTATAAATCCACATTATCATTTTTGGTTTCAAGCCCCACTTCCTGCCAATAGTTTTGGAGCATAACCAGAACGCACTTGTTGCCTTACCGATCACGGACTCAATTTGAGCATTCCAGTTCAGTTTAGCATCCAGTATCAAACCTAAGTATTTGACTCGATCACTAGGATGAATTTGTATCCCTCCAAGCCGAAAAGCTTTTAGGTTGATCTTCCTTCTCCTAGTGAAAGGGACAATTACGGCTTTTGACGGGTTGATGCTAAGGCCCTCCTTAATACACCATGAATGTGTATAGTTTAGGGCCCTTTGCATTCTCTCCGAAACAGTTTCGTCATACTTTCCTCTCACTATTATGACTATATCGTCTGCAAAGCCCACAACTTCGAAACCTTTTTCCTTCAAGCTTCTTAGAAGATCGTCTACAACTAAGGACCACAATAGTGGTGAGAGGACTCCTCCTTGAGGGCAACCTTTCGTTGCCCTTACTGTTATAGAAGAACTTCCCAGCTCAGAGGTGATTTCTCTTTTTGCAAGCACAGTATAAATCCAATGTATGATACATTGGTCGAAGTTTTTGTTCTCCATGGCACGCTTCATAGATGAATAGGAGGCATTATCAAATGCTCCTTCTATGTCTAAAAAGGCGCATAGAGCTATTTCTTTTGCTGAAAACGTTTTTTCCACTTTTGTTACTAGCGAATGAAGTGCTGTAACCGTTGACTTACCAGATTGATAAGCAAACTGGAAGTCAGATAGGGGATGGTCTTTTATGTAAGAAGAATTGATAAAATCCTTCAAAACCTTTTCCATAGTCTTCAACAAAACTGAAGAAAGACTAATTGGCCTGTATGCTTTGGGATGCGTCTTGTCTCGCTTCCCCTTTTTTGGTATAAAGATAACTTTTACAAGTCTCCATTTTGATGGAACGTAATTCAATCTTAAACTAGCCTTGAACATCTCAATTAGTGATGGTACCAACACCGCTTCTCCATTTTGAATCAGTGCTGGAAATATTCCATCAACTCCTGCAGATTTAAAAGGCTGAAAAGATCTAATTGCATTTTCCACTCTGGCCTTCGTGAAGATTTCATCAGCTAAATCTGAGGTGGTGTTTATTGTCCTAGTTGACTCCGAAGAGTTTATACTAGAACATCCTTCACCTTCCAGAGATATAGTATCATTGGAATCCACACTTAGAACCGAACCCGGAAAATGGGTTTCCATCATCAAATCCAAAGTTTCACGAGGAGTTTTGGTAAAAGCTCCATCGTCGCGCTTCAGGTTTCCCAATTCATTTGAATGATCTTTTGCGAGCGTTTTCTGTAGTCTTGCAACTACAGGAGTGCTGTTTATGTTTTCACATGTCAGCATCCAAGACTTTCTTTTAGATTTTCGTATTTCGTTGTTGTACTCAGTCAGGGCTTTCCTGTACTGAGTCCAATCTCCCGTTTGTTTCGCTCTATTGAACATTTTACGAGAAAATTTTCTAAGGCGATCCAGTTTAAAGTTCCACCATGGCACGTCTCTAGTAGAAGACGATTGTATGGTGGAACAACTTCCGTTAAAGGAATTGATGATACTTTCATTTACCCTTTGAGAAAATGATTCCAACTTTTGGGTTGAATCAATAGGTTCTCCCATTGTAAATGAATGCGTATTCAACAATTCTACATATTGATCCCAGTTTGTCCTCCTGGGATTTCTAAATGCGGTTCTAGAGTAATCTCCACCACTCCAATTGAAGATTATGTGTTTATGATCAGATAGAGAAATCTCATCTGACACGTGCCAGTTCGTGATCTTGTCAAAGATTGCAGCATTGCACAGTGTTAGATCCAGGACCTCTTGTCTGATTACATTTGAGAAAGTAGGTTTATCACCATTATTGCAAATGTCTATATTGTTAGAAGACAGATACTCTAATAGTGACTCACCTCGACTGTTAATATCCGTACTACCCCAAACCGTGTGATGTGCATTGGCGTCACAGCCAATGATAAACGATTTGTTGTTTTCTTTACAGAATTGAACAAATGATGCGATCTCAGGAGGAGGTACCTCAGGAACATCACCAGGAAAGTAAGCTGAAGCCACAGCGATCTCAGTTTTACCTCTAGTGGTTGGTACCTCTACCATGACCGCAACAATGTCCTTTCTGATAAACTCTGTAATAGGATAGCATTTTAACGTTTTGCGTACTAAGACAGCGGTTCTGGGAGAATCTTGTTGCTCATCATAAAATAGTTTACTATTTTGTGTCAGAACACCAAGAATCTTTCGTTTGTTGGACCACGGCTCTTGAATAAGCGCCACTTCCAGTCCTTCTTTTTTAAACCTTCGACTCAACACAGCAGAAGCACCTTTTGCGTGATGAAGGTTTACCTGTATGAACTTAATTCCCGCCATAAAATAATTTCATTTACCCACTTTTATTAAACCTCGGAATTGAGACGTAAGAAAAGTGGCCGATTATCCCGGAGACAAATAAGGTCCACTGCGTCATTGCTCCGTTTAACACAGTAAGGGCAACATACTGTGGAGGGTGCCCTGGTACTCCACAGGCTCCGTTCACGGTTAAGTTTTTATTAGACCCCCCTAACCATTCATTCCTAGGCACGGTACGCTTAACACCATGAATTAGGGATCGCTTGTTTGGTGGACTTTTACCACCGGATTAGGCAATCCGTAGTGATATTCTTAGCCAGTTGAGGTAACTGCTACCGCCACTACACGGCTATCTAGGCTGATCGGGAATAGAAATTAATATTGATGATCAACTTCTTTAGAGCCCGAACAGCCGGCATTTTTTCGATAAACCCTTCAAGTCCTCTTTTATTCATATTTATGCTACAAATGAAGGAACCCGTATCTTTTCGAAAGAGGAGAACACGTATGATACAAACTGTATAATGTGCAAACTTGTTGCTATTAGATGTAGGAAGGAAATAGTATTCATACCTCTCATTCACACGTTATAACAGAACAGTTTGTGAGATGTCTCAAAAACCAAAAAAGAAAACGGTTCAAATGAACTTTATTGTCATTTTTGTTCAGTTCAAAGAGTAATAACAACAACGTAATAAAAATAGCTTTCTCTGTTTGATTGATTGAAAGTTCTAATCAGAACTATATAAATCCGAACGTCTCGAAGCACCTGCTCACAGAACCCGTCCGCAGTCGTCGAAATTTTAAGCAGATGTCATGTCATCATCACCGTCTGGATCAAAATCCGAATCATCGTGATCCGATTCGGTTGTGATATTAACCTCCGGTTCATCAACAAAATCATCGTCATCAGATAGATCGTCAACATGGTCATCACTTGGATCTTGAGCAACTGCAGCATCCCGTTTTGCCTTTGTGCGGCATGTTGATTGTCGAAGCATCTTATTGGTTGCTCTAGCCTTGGAGTATCGGAACAGTCTGTTCTTGCAGAATAGCTCCAACATCTTGGAATTGTACGATGGATCACCAATACTAACAATGGCCAGAAGCAGTCCCAATACGTTGGCAAACTCTCGAAACCCTCGTTTTGACTTGTTGCCTCTGTTGATACCCGTCCACGTGAAATGGTTCCAAAATCCTCGAGTGAACAGACAGTCTACAATAATGTAGCACGCAGCATCGCCTTTTCCCGAGTATGTCGCCGGAGGAATAATTTTGGTAAAATATTTGACCTGCAACAATATTAGAATATGATATCATTAGTATATTCGAGCAAAGTTACAATTTTAAACAATCTCTGTTAAAAACGATAACATATAAACCATTCAAATTGAATAATGCTTGCGTCTTTTAGTTCTCGTGTTTCAGTGTGAAAAAATACATAATCTGTTAAAACTTTTTAGTTGGTCGCCAGAATAAATATAAACTCACATATTCATCGAACAGTTCTTTCCTGGCCAACATCTTGTTGAATTCGGTTAAATCATCCTCATCGTCCACAAGTCTATGATTTTCAACCGACTTATCTTCCTCAGATGCAGGTTGGTGATTTCGGTTCATGTCTAGCATGGCTGCGAAACGTGGAAAGTTTTCTCCCAGACAGTCTTCTACTGCCTGCCGGGCGGATTGGTTGACTGCCTCAACAATAGCTCTCTTCATTTGAACCATTTCATCTCGCATTCCTTGCACATCGGTCTTCAATGAAGTCACTGAAGTTCCTAGCGTTGATACCTCAGACTTCAATGTTGATATTGCAACCTTCAGTTCGCGGAACATATTAGATGGATTACCTAAAATAATTAAAATCTTATTAATATCAAAACGTTTGAAATACACGATGCAGCGAAAAGCTCACAATTCAATGGTGCCAAGAGCCTAATGAGGTACCATGCGTTTCCATACTACCGTAGTACAGCATTTCCTCCACCAGTGCGCGGTTGAAAGATATAATTTTATGGTTGAATTGAATGAATAGTATTGTAATAGAAAATAATCTACCCTATAAGGAAGCCGAACTGGTAGTGTGCTAGGAAAAGTTAAATATTTTATAAACCGTCTTGTCCATCTATACTTGTACTGCAATAATGGAGGAAATGCTGCATCATCGAAATAAAAGATATGCTTTGGAGTGTTTCGACGGTCACTTACCAGAAGTTCCAACAATTCTAGAATTGTCTGTCGAGGAATTGATGTAGTAAATGTTTTCGTCACCCACCAATAGCGATTGGATTTGCTGCTGATCCTGTGGTAGTGCCAACATTGCATTTGAGGAGATGTCTGCTAAAAAGAAAATAGGATAATACAATTAGTTGGTAGGAACATATTCATGCTGTTATCGTTATGAAACGAAAAAAGCACCCTATTAGGCTACGTTTCTGATTGATTTTCATGGGCTGGAGGTCAACCTGTTTAGAGCAAGTACATGAAGACTATTTACCTGCATGATGAACAGCCTCGTTTGTCGTTTGAAGAGGTTGTGGTTGATATGTGACCACAATGTTAGATGGATCACGAGGGGAACTGAGCACGTTCATCGGAGTTCCGAACGTTTGCAATGGGCGCGATATGGTGATGTTTAGTGGTTTCGATTCCTCCTCCCGATTTTCGGCTGATTGATCCTGAAGTGAGTGGTGTTGCGTATTTCGGTCATCAGTTCCATGCGAGTTTCTCGGAAATACTAATGCTTGTGGTTGACTTGATTCCGTTGTTCTGGTGATTTCTTGTACCGGTGGCTGTACCCATCCAGATGGTCCTGCTGTTTGATCATTGCCATGCGTGGGCACCTTTGATGATGCAATTTCTATAATGATTGATAACAAAAGTTAACTCACTACAGCTCACAGCTTTCTCGCTCTGAAAACGGCCTATCTGCTAATGTGTTAATTCGCCCTCGAGACACTTTATGCTAAGCATGTTTGTGTCGCTGTAGTGCACATCTGTACCCACCCACACATGCCAATACAACTAACAGATTTGATTTCCACTGTTTATGTGCGGGTGGGTTCAAACAGGTCCTACTGCGGCAAGTTGTTTGTTTACAAAATGCAGATACGTCGTTTTCTGATGCTACGCGAAAAAATGATCACCACTACGAGCTTACCTTTAATGATCTTGTTATAGTCTTTAAGTGGACGAGGCTTTTCAGACACAACTTTACGGTGCTTGAGCAATTTCCGCTTCGCTTCTATGTCCGACACCTCCTGCTTGAGCAGATCATCTGCGGCGGCTTCTGCTGCCTGCAAACTTTTGAACTTTCGGCTCGAAATAACTGGTATTTTCTTCGTGGCACCGTGAAACTCCACTCCTCCTTCGGTACGAAGTTTATCCAGCTTTTCATTGGAAGAGAGTTTTGGCCACAACAAATAGCCGTCACGTACCCATGAAGCCGGAACAGCGAGTACGCGCAACTGTTGTTTCTCGAAAAACTGAGCCACCGTGAACATCTATAAATGAAATTGATTCTTGAGCATTATATTATTAAGTTTTATACTTAGCACGTACCTTGTATCGAGGTTTTACTTGCTTTCAGTAGTTTTGCAAATGATTTTAGCGGAACTAAGTGCCTTTGTTTATGATCAAGCATTCAAACGCGAACAACACTGACAGCTGACGATGGGCGCGAATGTAAACATCGACCAAGTCGCATAAAGTGGCAAATTACTTCGCAATATGATGTTCTATAAAGAGCGATTCCAAGCAACAGCATCAAAATTAAGAAAATTTTTTAATTCATGATTTTCTATTGAACTGAAACTTTGCACAGTTTTTCAGTTCCATCTAAATCGCCATTTTTCGATATCAAATTTTTATTTTGAATCACGACTAACTTTTCGAAAGGGTGTATGTGAAAATGGTTCAATAATATTCAAAAATTTGTACAGCCAAAATGGTTCGTTCGATTGCTATGAATTTTTCAGCAAAGTTAGATAACTAAATGGTGATTCCTATAAAAATATACACTGTGAAAAAAACATCTTTTTTAACATTAAAAATATCATTTTTGTCACAAAAACTCAAATATCTCAAAACCCTATCTTTTTACCAACGCAATTTTTTTAGGGAAGACGGTCCATTGTATTAGCAATCTACCATAAAAATTTGGTGATGGTAAACTAATAAACAAAAAAGTTATAACATTTCAAACATTTCACAATTTTCACATTTGGTAAATATTTTTTTCTGTGTAAATTATTTCGGTCAGAAATCGCAGTTTGATGCTGATTTTATTGTTCAGCAAAGTTAGATAACTAAATGGTGATTCCTAAGAAAATATACACTGTGAAAAAAAATCTTTTTTAACATTAAAAAATATCATTTTTGTCACAAAAACTCAAATATTTCAAAACCCTATCTTTTTACCAACGCAATTTTTTTAGGGAAAACGGTCCATTGTATTAGCAATCTACCATAAAAATTTGGTGATGATAAACTAATAAACAAAAAAGTTATGACAATTCAAACATTTCACAATTTTCACATTTAGTAATAATTTTTTTTAGTGTAAATTAGGCTAATACAAATTTCGATTTTCTCTTATGTCACCGCCCCCTCGGAAAATTTTGGTCGGAATTCAACATTTTGAGGGGGGCACAAATAAAATGTTCAAGAAAATCAACAAATTTAAGGTGTAATTCGAGTTCCACAGAAACTTTCTTAATAAATCCGATGAGTTTATCTATGTTGCCTAATTGTTTGGATATTTTTCCATCGAATACATTTATTATTTATCATCCTCCCCCTTAACGAGTCAACGAGCGCTGTGACAAAAGAAGAAAATGAGATTTGTTCCTGCCTTTATTTCGGCCGGAAATCGCAGTTTGATGCTGATTTTATTGTTAATGGCCTTGCGTGAGTAAAACAAGCTGTTTTTATTATGTATTATGTATATTATATGTACAGTAATGTTCCGATTTTATCACGCCCTCCGCGCATTAGTCGTTTATTCATTATTTGCTGTTACATTTGAGGACAAGTGTTTTCCCTCTTCTTCAAAATGCATGTTGAAAGCGTGTTTTGCAACGTTAAAAATATTGAAATGGGTATAGATGTTGAAGTATATATCAAAGCATTTTTGAAAAGGGGCGTGATTAATTGTTTAAACTGATGTCGCTGATGGTACGGTGACATGACTCTCTGCACTTAGCACTTCTGGCAATTTCTCAGTTGTTGTCGTTTTCGAACTTCCTACGCCCTGCTTTACCGATGATATACAGATGGCTCGTTTGTCAAAGTCTAGACGGCAGGACGTGCAAATGCGTAAATTTGGATTCAATTTGGGCATAACCAGTCTCTTTCAGATTATCTATGGTGCTTTCGGTGAGATTTCGTAACTCCTTTGATCATTTTTTTTCATCAAACGGTCTACAAGAGAGAGTTGAGTTGAAGACCTTTGAGAAAGCGACTGTTCATGTTGTTCGTTAGATTATAATAAACAAAATCACTTATTAGTTTTAACTGACTAGTTTGGTGTTGTTTGCTTGGCTGAAGAAAAAAATTACTATTTAATATCCATAGCGGTAGTATTTTTTTTTTTTTGCTTTTTCGTGAGCATTGTCATGGTATGTATACAGACAAACAAACGTAACACTGACGAAATTTTCATTGACCACGCCTTTAACGATCATTTTGAATCTTGGTTGTGGCTTTCATGACCAGAAGAGTGCCCATCATTTTTCTTTGCGTTTGACGTTTCACACTAGCGCCTTCTGATGACGATATTGCACATCGCAGTATTTCGTGAAACATTTCCACCAGGTGGGGGTAGTGTGAACTGGGCGATGGATTTTCACGTGGTAGGTAACTCTCATGCATTTGTTGTTGTTGAAGTTACTCGCATTCTTCCGATCATAAAGTCTGTTCTCTAAGAGGTATTTTTTTGAAGATAAACTAGACGTATACGCGTATATAAAACTTTTATTATACAGCTTTTGTCTTAAAAATAAGTTTAATTCCATTTTTCTTATAATCAACAGCTTTTCAACACTATCAAGGGATTTTTTCACCAGTCACGTACAATAAAAAGTATGACACTCTCAATATTTTTGATCAAAACACTGGATCGCGTCTAAGTTTCAAATAGATACTATAGAAATTATGAATAATCAAATAAAAGTATCATGAAAACAACTTGTTTAATTCAGGCGGTAGCCTTTACAATAAAATCAGCATCAAAAAATAATTCTCAAAATAATTTACACAGAAAAAAATTTTTTTTGTTACTAAATGTAAAA
This sequence comes from Aedes albopictus, assembly GCF_035046485.1. Classification (NCBI taxonomy): domain Eukaryota; kingdom Metazoa; phylum Arthropoda; class Insecta; order Diptera; family Culicidae; genus Aedes; species Aedes albopictus. Next base: position 219,099,648 of record NC_085137.1, on the reverse strand, counting down.
ATTGTGAAATGTTTGAAATGTCATAACTTTTTTGTTTATCAGTTTACCATCACCAAAATTTTATGGTAGATAGCTGATATAAAGGGCCATTTCCCCTAAAAAATTAACGTTGGTAAAAAGATAGGGTTTTGAGATATTTGAGTTTTTGTGACAAAAATCATATTTTTTTTAAGTAAAAAAATAAATTTTTTACAGTGTGTATTTTCTAAGGAATCATCATTTAGTTATCTAACTTTGCTAAAAAATTCATAACAATCGAAAAATCCGTTTTTGCTGTACAGCTTTTAGAATATTTTTGAGCTGTTTTAGCATACACCCTTCTGAAAAGTTAGTCGTGAGTGAATATGAAGGTTTGATATCGAAAAATGACGATTTAGATGAAATTGAAAAACTGTGCAAAGTTTCAGATATTTTTGAAATGGTCACTCAGGATCGACTGACATGACTCCGTGGAATTCCTCTAAAGTGATGTAATCTGTACACTTATGCGATGGTAGAAAAAGGTCTTCGCAATAAATCACTCTTTTTATACCCTAACATATATAGGAGAGCAATGCATGCCGGTTAGTGATCAAAGTGGCCGAGGATCGTTTCCAGATGGAGGACCAAGTGCATCGATGAACAAAGACAGCATTAATCAATTTAAATTAAAAAAATGAACAAAAACTACGTCAATATTAAGGCTCAAATAACCATCATTCAGTCATCAGCAATCATCAATTATTCAAAAGCAGTTTTCTTCCTCTAAGTCACAAAACCGTCATTGAAAATTATTTCACTGTTATCCAGATGGTGACCAGAATGCAGTGATAAAATTTTATCAACATTGGTTGAGATTTCAGCGAAAAAACTGCTTTTGAGTTTTTGCTAAACGATGATGGTTTGTTTCCTCTTAACGAATTCGAAAATAATTGTTTAAAATTGGTTATTTTTATATTTTTCATTAAAATTACGGGTTTATTTTAAATCGTATAAAATGCAACAAAAACTCGTAAGAATATACAGAGAACGTCGTTTAAAATAACAGATAAACTCGCAAGATTGTATATTCAGAATCGCAATAAGTGTCACACAAACTCGTAAGAATATCCACTCAAAATCGCATAAACTAACTTTTTAAATCGCATAGGGTGTTTCATCGACAGGAAATGCACGTATATCGCCTCCACTTTTGCACGCATAAGGCACTTTTGAAGCATCTTATGCGATTTAATTTTAACGTATAAATGTACGCATAAGGCGTTTTGTATTTGCGTTGTACGTACAAACTGGTTGTCTGGGTAGGCATTATAGTCCGTCACCTTGTCGCAGTCTTCGGCGAGATTGGGATGAACTGGATAGTTCACCCGAAACCCTCAAGCAGTTTTGCACACCCATCCATCGTTGCTTTAATCAGTCTATTTAGTCAGCTTCCTAGGAAAGCAGTTTTCGTCCATGATTTTCCATAGCTCTGTGCGGTTGATACTATCGTATGTCGATTTGAAGTCGATGAACAGGTGATGCGTTGAGTCCTGGTATTCACGGCATTTCTGGAGAATTTGCCGTACCGTGAAGATCTGGTCCGTTCCCACGAACTTGTTTAAGGTGGCAGACGACGGACGTTGATCCGGAATAGAACTTTGTAGGCAGCATTCAAAATAGTGATCACTCTGAAGTTTTCACATTCCTAACGGTCGCTTTTCTGATGAATGGGGCAAATTACACCTTCGTTCCACTCCACCGGTAGCTTTCCGGTTTCCCAGATTTTGAATATCAACCGGTGCAGACAGGTGGCTAACTTTTCCGGGCCCATCTTGTTGAGTTTAGCTGTGATACCATCCTCACCAGCTGCTGCCGATTTTGAGCTGGTGAATGGCATGCTTAACTTCCCTCAGCGTGGGAGTTGGCTCATTTTCGTCCTCTGCTGCATTGGCGTAGTCGTTCCATCTATTATCATAGTCTCCCGTGCCTACGTCCTCCACGCCATTCAGGTGCTCGTCGAAGTGCTTCTTCCATATTCCGATTCTTGTTCCGATTACCTCACGTCCATCCTTCAAGAGACCTCCGTCCTTATCCCTGCAAATTTCGGCTCGCGACACGAAGCCGTTGCGGGATGCGTTGAGCTCTTCGTATAACTTCCGTGTTTCATGGAAACGGCGCAGCAGTTCCATTTCTTCGCACACCGCTTCTTCCAGGCGGCGCTTTTTCTTCCGAAAGAGGCGGGTCTGCTGTTTCCATTTCTGTTTGTAACGTTCCACGTTCTGGCGGATTACTTGCTGCAGCCAGGGATTGGCGGCATGCATCGTGCGGTGCGAAAAAAGCGTGTGCTTCACACAATCTCAAGAGCTTGTCTCCCGTTTTGCCGAGAGACAAGAGACGTATGAGTGAGAGCTTCCGTAATTCGCCTTGACGAAGGCTCTCTGAGAGAATTGCGCTTGCGTGAAAACAATTTTTTTTTTCAGACTCTAGTTTAATTTAAAAACACTTCATTAATATGTACTTCACTTTTGCAAAAGAAAATAAAAAATGAATAACTCTTTTAAAGAAAAACTAGAAAGGACGAGCAAATTCCTTTTAATTCTACTACTGTGCTTATCTTCGGACAGATAGGCCTATTTCGTCTGTGACTTACAGACTTCTTCAGTGTCAAGTGCTCGATTTTTTTTTTTCAACATGGGAAAGGATAGGAGCTGCATTTTCAAATGCTTCTAATTCTTTATAGATTTTTTTTTCAAGCAAAACGTTCTTAATGTTATCGAATGAGATTTTGATACGCTATATTATAGACATAACATTGTGATTTAAAAACTTTTGTCTAAAACCAGTTATAATGTAGCTAATTGAAAGTATATTGCAAAACATTAACACTTTTTTCAATCTGAAGTCCCTAAAATATTTTAGAAGCATTTGAAAATGCAGCTCCTATCCTTTCCCATGTTAAAAAAAAATGATTTCACGCACAGCGCAATTCTCTCAGAGAGCCTCCGTCAAGGCGAATTGTGCGAGAGACAAACCGCAGCACTAGCTCTATGGCGCAGGGAGTAATGCACGGTGCTTGGGACTGTGCTTGTCACCAAACAGAAAAAAAAAAATCACTTAATAAATTAAATGAAGAGTTTGTGTTTTCGGCAAAATTGTTAAGCTTGTCAAGGGTTGACAAGTGATGGGTCGTTTGATTCGAAATTTTCCCAATCATGCGTAGTATCAAGCCAAGTGCAAAGCACGGAGACAAGCACCGAGAGAGTGCATACGACAAAGCGTGAGAGACAGGAGAGCTCCAGCGCGCGGCAAAGTAAGCGAGCAACACACAACCGATAGGGCACTGCATGAGATTCTTTCTTTCGCTTTTACTCTTACAGAAATTTAGTAAACAACAAGGCCAAGAAACGTCAAAATCCCATACAAAATCAAAACAATGCAGTGCCCTATTGCACGTACTCGTCTCCTTCTGGTTTGTTGTGCTGTCTCGTAGCAGCGTGTGCGGCACGCAAAGAGTTTTGAGTCGCACCATATCCCTGGCTGTAGCATAACCGCTCGTGCTGCATTCTTCTCCTCTAAGATGGATCTAGGTACACTTCGCGTCTTACCATTCGTTTCGTCGACTTCTTTCCACGCACCAGATGGTGCTCTCGACTGCGTCGTTAATGACTGCTTCAACTGTTCTCCAGCAGTCCTCTAGAGATTCTGCGCGTATGCTGAGGCGACATCCGGTTGCTTCAGTCGCTCAAGGTTTACCGTAGCGGTCGCCGGTACCGTACATTATTCATGACGGAAAGTTTTGGGCGCAGTTTGACCACCCAACTAACATTTTCAGCTTCAGTCATTTGTTTTCTGTTGTGTAACAATCGAATTGAAGCAGTCAACGCTGAATAAAACGGAAGCTAGTCAAATATAAACCATAAGCTAATACACGGCTGCATAATAAGCACCATACAACTACCAAACTCGGTTTTCTGAAATCAATCATTTGTTACTAGGGCTGTCTTTACTGCACTCTATTCCAACTCCGGGAGATTTCCCGGAAGATGTGAAAACTTGAACAAATCGATTAGAAGTCACCACTAACAGAACAGCTGCTACTATACAGTACAATTCGTATTACTGACAAATCCACAAACCAGCAGCGCTTTGATGGCTGTTAAGCAATATCATTACAGCTAGAAGCTGTGATAAAGAAGCTGTTGGTATACCAACACGGCTTGTCGGATGTATACATTATTGTCAAAACAAACTTCAAGCGGGATATAAAGCTACTACACAAATACTTTATAGCTATCCAACTCTTTGCTGTGAAATTATTTGGGTTGCTTTTATTGCACTTTAAACCAACTCCGGAAGATGTGCAAATCGAATAAGAGTCCTAACCAATAAAACAGTTGCTTTTATACAGTACGTTTTGTAATTTTGCCAAATACACAAAACAGTACCGCTTCGTAGCTGTTTAAAGAACACTCTGTGTGGCGCAACCACACAGCTTGTTCAATGTAAACATTATTGCGTTTGACGTTTCACAAGCTTTTGCAGCAAGATGATGTTGAGTAAGCTTTCATGTGACATAATTGCAAAGTCTTGTTTGGAGTAAAACAAAACGGGCTGTTCTCTATGCCAGTGTGGCAGCGAGGACATCATCGGAACCAGTGGATATGGCGATCGGGAGTTCGATTCCAAGTAGCGGCAAGTACTTTAATTATTCAATTTTAAAAGCGATAGTTTCAGTTCCACATGTATTGCGTCACGGTATCCATAACCTAATTATATTTAATCGAATAATTTGGAGATATCGTATAACTATTATTAAACAACTGTGAAAAGGCTGAAAAAACGCCTTCTCAAGATGTTATTCAGTTAGTGGTTACATAAGAGCTGAAAAAGAGCTATGACTTAGTGTCATAAAAGCTGCTCGCACAGCATATACATGTGGATAAAGTTCGCCAGATTCATTGGTATAGGGCTTGCATAGAAGCTTCCGTCCATATGTATGTCGGAGAAATGCCATCCGTCTATCAGAACGTGTCGAATTGTGAATAAATATACATTAGGGTGGCCCACACTTATATGAAAAACAAAAATTTCGGACAATGCCAAGTCTTACCTCCTAAATCAGTTGTTTTGGACTCCCAGAAGCTCCGTTCAAAATTTGAGCAAAATCGGTTGAGCCTAAAGGGGCGCTCAAAACGCTTGAAGTTTGTATGGGAAAACTTGGCCAAATGTATGCAGAAATTTTAAGTTTTCGAATTTGGCCGCTAGGTGGCGCTGTGAGCGTTCAATAAATAAACCCTTTGGTATTTTTATAGGTGACTATATGCCAAAGAACTTTGTCGAAGACCGCGAAGTGATCCGACGGCTGTGAAAAAAGTTATACCCTAGGCAAAGTGAGGCAAAGTATTGAGATTTCATTATTGATTTTATTCCTTTACATGTATTGGAAAAACAACAATAAAGTTTATCCTCACTTTACCTAGGGCATAACTTTTTCCTCAGACGTTGGATCACTTTGCGGTCTTCGACAAAGTTGTTTGGCATATAGTCACCTACAAAAATACCAAAGGGTTTATTTATTGCATGCTTACAGCGCCACCTAGCGGCCAAATTCGAAAATTTAAAATTTCTGCATACATTTGGCCAAGTTTTCCCATACAAACTTCAAGCGCTTTGAGCACCCCCTTAGGCTCAACCGATTTTGCTGGAATTTTGAACGTAGCTTCTGGGCGTCCAAAACAACTGATTTAGGAGGTAAGACTTGGCATTTTTCGAAATTTTTGTTTTTCATATAAGTGTGGGCCACCTTAATATACATACATTTATTTGTTCAACATCACATTTAAGACAAGACATAATCAACAATAGTACGTCACAATACTCGGTTTGTGGCTGCCGCTCTCCATCCTCGGTCGCGCCCAGTGCTCGCCAGGTCACGTTCCACCTGGTCCGCCCATCGTGCTCTCTGCGCTCCACGCCTTCTTGTGCCAACCGGATCAGTGGCAAACACCAGCTTTGCAGGGTTGTTGTCCGGCATTCTTGCAACATGCCCTGCCACCGAATCCTTCCGGCTTTGTTGTGAATAAATATGCAAGGTGCAAATCAGTGTGGATCGAGATAGACTCTACAGCGACAGAAACATGTTTGTTTACAAAAATGAGTTAGACCCATTATACATGTCAATGCAGATGTATACATAGAATTCGTACCGTGTGCGCACCTAACTTTGCGCAGGTCCAAACTTTGCGCATTCTTGTAAAATAACGAAACAAATAACTAAATGTCAACATACAGGGTGTTAGGTTCCTGAGTGCAAACTTTTTAAAGGGTGATAGAGGACCATAAATGGTGAAAAATTTGTTCTACGCATATGGTCAAATCTCAACCGTTACGTATACGTAATAAGCAATAAGAGTCAAAAACATGGGGAGTTCAATAACTATAGTTATTGAACTCCCCATGTTTTTGACTCTTATTGCCTTAACTGGCTATAACTTGAAAATGGTCAAACTTATCGAAGTTTTTTTACCCTTATTCGAAAGAATATTGAATTTTCTATCAAATGACATCTTTGAATCGATTGGTTTAGTTAAATAACTAAGTTTTCTAGAGCAAAAAGGCTAAAAATAGTGTATTTTTATTGGTTTTTGTCAATTATCTTTGAAACTTGCGTAATAAATTAAAATTCTTTCTTAGGCAAAGCTGTGGCCCCTGCTACACTCTACAATTCGTTCTTTGACACCAAACTTCTAGCTCTTATTGTTTTCTTGCAATTTTGATTTAAATGTGCGGCACAATGCGCAAAAAAGTGCTTTCCTTGACAGTTGCTAATTTATGATCTAAAATGCGATATTAAAATCGAAATTGCAACAAAACGATAAGAGATAGAAGTTTGATGTCAAAAAACGAATTGTAGAGTGGAACAGGGGCCACATCTTTGCCTAAGAAAGAAATTTTATTTATTACGCATGTTTCAAAGATAATTGACAAAAATCAATAAAAATACACTATTTTTAGCCTTATAAGGCTATTTATATTTATATTTCCCGCTAACATTTATATCCAGCATTTACGAGCACTAACGTCCGCCAGAATGATATGCACATTTTATGATAAGAATCAAACACTCTGATGTCTGTCTGGTATGTATTGCTTGGCAGCTGTTGATAAGATCTATCTTCAATCTTTTCAAATAACTGCCAAATATCACAAGTCAGACCTCAGGTCGTATGATCCATACCATAAATCGTTCACAATTCATGTGGCCATTAGTATCTGTAAATGCTGGAGAAAAATGTTACCAAGAAATATGAATTCTTTGGTTTTTGAAAGGCGAAATCTGTTTACATAAACAACAAATATTATTGCATGTTTATTTTAACATCGGTTCAATTGACCCCATTAAACTAGTTGTATTTGTATTGTTATCAATGGTAGTTTACTATTTACTAGATTCCTTTAATTTATTGGAAAACATTAGAAAAATCATTGTTCATCTTTTTCTTGTCTTAACATCCTCACTTAGCTAAACCTGCTTTTCAGCTAGTTTTCTATAAGTACTTCCTCAGTTATTCATTGAGAGCTTCCTCTGCCAACACGGCTTGACGTCTGTCAGTTTTAGCTAATAACATTCGATAACCGAAACATCTACTGTACTCAAATTTAAAACGTAAACTATAAAAAATATGTCAAGTGATTTTGTATTTGATTATACAAACATGATCCAAGCAACAATAATACTTATTGTTATTTATTTGTTACAAATTGTTTTTAAGTGTAGTTGAGAAATAAACTCTTTTTTAATAAAAAGTCCATGATAACTTTGCAGGCACTTTTGCAACTATTTAAAAACAACTTAAATTAATTTTTACTGATAGTAACTTTAAATTATTATAGAACTATTGAAAAACAATCGAATCAATCAGTCACTAATAAAGCTAATGTTCACTTATTGTACGAACTATATGGGCTTGATTTCTATTGTAAAAAGTAACAATATATCTACTATGTGTTTTATTGTGAACAATAAAACCAGTCATTTGTTAATAATATTTACCATGTAATGAATGGTAATTTTTTATCCGGGTAGTGCTCTAGAAAACTTACACTGAGAAAAAAAGTATAGTACTGCGAACCACGGCATTATGCTTAATTTTACCATTCCCAAATATCGTAATAATAACCAAAAATTCATTCCCACGTACCACAAATCAATAAAAATTACCATGCTTTATGGTAATTGTAACAAAGTTATGTGAACAATATACATATTCAGCAGTACTATTCGACTTTTACCATTCGTTGAGCAAACATAGTAATATTGACTATAAACATGTTTGCTCAAACTTTCAACATATTCGAGCTCACAACGCATCATGGTTGCTGTAAATATTTAGATGGTATTTTAATTTTCTAGTTTGGTCATCTACGGCTCTGTTCGCCATCTTGAAAGAGATTGCCGGATTCCAGACCGGAATACTTTTTAGTTGAAGCCCCGGAAAAGCGAATAATTAGCTACTATAGTTAATTGTGTGATAGGCTGGCCAGATTTGTTGACCGGAGTTAACGGTCTGTTGTCAACATTCTCCGTTATTCGCATTCAAACAGCAAAAGGTAAGTTGGAACAGTTGAAAAAAGGAGGATATATATGTATTTTGCTCACATTACCCGGCTCCATTCTGAATCTAGTTCTGAATCGCAAGAACTATCTTTTCAGGCCTTATTTCGTACAACCCTTCCCGGATCACAGCGCCAACACACACGACGGCTGTTTGCGAAATCCGCCTGGACATCCGGCTCTTCAGAACCAGCACTGGGCCTCCGAGTTGCTCATTCTGCGTGGTGTTCACCAAGTGGTTTCAGCCAGCGGAAAAAAAAATCGCCGTTCGAGCAATATATGTAATTTCAAGATTTGCTTGATTTTAAGAATATAATTTATTTATGTATTTTATTATTAATAAAATATGACATTAAATGTCATTGTTTTTTTTTCGTTTGAGAAAACAAACCAAAACTACCGCTACCAGTATTTAACCATATGGATAGTGAAAAACAGCATTTCGATGGTTGCCCTTACTATGCCGTTATTCATTCGGCATGGTAAAAAGCACTAAAATATATGCTTAAAAATAACCACAACACATAAACAAAAAGAGGCATGGTAAACGTAACCCCTTCAATGGTTGTTTCAATTACGAATCATGGTCTACCAAAATCAAGTGGTAAAAGTTTTTAATTTGACCCTCGATACAGTCAGGATTACCATGTCCCTTTTTTCAGTGTAGTTATTTAACTAAACCAATCGATTCAAAGACGTCATTTGATAGAAAATTCAATAATCTTTCAAATAAGGGCAAAAAAAACTTCGATAAGTTTGACCATTTTCAAGTTATAGCCAGTTAAGGCAATAAGAGTCAAAAACATGGGAAGTTCAATAACTACGTAACGGTTGAGATTTGACCATATGCGTAGAAAAATTTTTTTCACCATTTATGGTCCTCCATCACCCTTTGAAAAGTTTGCACTCAGGAACCTAACACCCTGTATTTACCAGTTTAATCATTGCACTAGCATTGTGTAAACATAAACATTATTTGACAAATATTTAATTGCCATAAAATCATTGTTTATGTTGAACAATAAACAAAAAATACACAAAAATGTCAAAATTTGCCTCGCCTTAACACGGTTGCCAAGAAGTAACTCTACTAAAAATCAACATTTTCCTCGATAAAACTGTGCAACGATGATTAATTTTGCAGTTAATTGACAAAAAAGGTGATATTCTAGTAATATCAATCACAGTTCGTAATAAATTTTTCAATTTAATTAGTAAATAGTGGTGCGCAATGTTTGGAACCATTATTTGCCCTGTGTTCCTAATTTTTGCGCACTTTCAGTAAATGCATGTTGAACGTTAATACATGACATATGAACCATTCAAATATTATGTAACACCAGTACTGATAATTTCAGGCCTGCCTCTCCACCATGTAGCAGATTTTGTATAGAAATTAGTAGAAAATTGTATGAACCGTAGCACTACGGCACTCTCCATCTGTCTACAATGAGACGCGATTTGTGAACAGTCCTTCATTTGAATTTTCCGGCGGTCAATGTTAGGGACGATTCAAATATGACGTCCACCATTTTTTTAGATTTTTTGAACCCCCTCTTCCCCTGGGCCACCCCGTCACGCTTCATAGTATACCTAATACATAGCATATCACACTTTCTCAGACAACCCCAGCCCCCTTCCCCAAAGATGGACGTCATATTTAAATAACCCCTTATTGTTCCTATCCGTAACGGTCACTTCATTTATCAGGAAGCTTTTACCTTTGATCTTTAGCCACAGGAAACAACCCCTCATGAAGTTTGGATTGTTCACACGGTAGGTGCCTAGTACGAACTGCAGACGAAATCAAGAACTCCGGAGGCCTCCCGGGTAGACGTGAATATCATAATCATATCTTAAAACGATCAAATGTTGATGTCATATCTTAATATGATATTGATGAGATATTCAAAAAGTTGCCAAATATCTGCTCAATATCTCATCGTGATATGATTTCAAAATTAGTACTTAATTTGATTTTTGGAAAGCCTAGTGCAACGCGCTGTATAAATGTCGAAATTTCCCGACATTGCGCATAAAAACTATTTTAAAATTTTCATCTTTCATTATGCGCCGTCCCCAAATAACGTAACGCTTAAGGAGATAGGGGTTTAATAAATTCCGTAACGCTCCAGGGGAATAGGGAATACAGCCATGCAAAAAAGTTGAAGTTATCATACAAAATCACATTATGAATTCCGCCAGATCCTAATGAACCAACCACCGAGTTCAAAGATATCGAATTTAGCGTACATAATAAATAGATAAATAAATTCCCTTATGTACACCACAAATTTTACAAACGAGCACTTGGACAAAAAGAAAGTAGAAGTGGCCTTCATTTTCAATAATCGGGTTTATGGATGCGGCAATTCAACAAAAAAAAAGAGTATGTGCCGATTACTCTGCATATAATCGATATTTGCTTTTCTTTAAGGCTTTTAACGGCATCATCAGCATCGGCAGCCAGGTTGGATATGTGGCTCGAAATTTCAAAATGATAATTCTCGGCCACTAAAGTCGTAGATATGAAAAAGTATCATCCTCTTTGCTCACTCGTAGTGATTTCGATGATACTTTTTCTGTTGCGTGGCGGCAAGATTGACAGTTTTTAATCACTTCAAAAACGCGAGGCAAACAATCATTGAAAAGCAAAAAGTCAATGATTCGTATGAGAGCTTGGTAATGCATCATGACACCTTAAAAAAGGCTTTCCAGTTGACTCCGATGACAACATGTGCTGGACCTCGATGTCGAGCTTGCATTCGTGGTACGAATCCAATAAATGAATCACCGGACATTTTGGGAACATTATCAGCCCGCAATTACGTCCATTTCGAAAAACGGACCGTTTGATTCTAGATTCAACAAAACATACCGCTGCAGACGACAAGCTTTTTGAGTTTCAACCAACGAATTGCGTAGCGATTCTTCATGGGGTATACGAACAGACGACAGTCGTGACGGCTACGATCTTCTAAATGTTTCCAAAGCTTTTCTGGGCGACAGTTCACAATAGAGCACGTTCAGTGAAGTACATACTAGATTTACCTTCTCACCATACAAAAAATCAGCTCATTACTACAATCTAGTACTTTACTGATTGCGTCCTATTGGTGGGAATTCATCCTGTATTAGGCACAAAATATACCAAACATGTTTCTACGCATGTCGTTTTTAAAGTTTGGATCACTAGCTTTGTTAACAATTCAGAGAAAGAGCATGAAATGTGAAGTCATCTAGAGAAAAGTGCTCTCTTAGTTTAGGAAAATATGCAAAATAGCCTTAATTCAGTTTTATTTTCCATAACATTACGTCAGTTTACAAATTTTGGGTGAAAATTGTATTAATATTCTGCAATAGAACATTTATCATCGAGAAATCTGAAAAATACTGCTCAAGATCAAAATTAGCTCTTCACATTTCCATCTGCAACATCCAGAATTCGAAAGATCTGAAAATTACTGCTCAAGATCAAAATCAGTTCTTTGACACATTCATCTATAACATCCGAAAATTGTAAGATCTGAAAACTACTATTTAAGATCATAATTAGTTCTTTCACACACTCATCTACAACATGGCGGGACCAAACCAACACAACTACTATACTCGCATTGGAAAACGTAGAACTTGATGCTCTTGTTACATCCTATTTTCAGATATGAGTCGTAGTGCAGTGGTAATGTCACTGCTCATAAATCACAAGGTCACAAGTTCGATTCTGGTCACGGCCATTTTTCCTTTTTTTTTTTTTACTCTGACCCATCTGTCAGATCATTTTATGATATTGGTTAGATGTGCTACAGCCCAGATCTCCCCAGATATTAGTCTGATCTTATAACATCAAAATGAGATATTATTATGTTCTTCCCCATACTAATTTTTGATCTTATTTTTGATCTTTTATCTCTTATGTCAAACAAACCAATAGCTAATTATGATCTTGAGTACTTCACTGAGGAATATCAAATGATGATATTGTTCTGATTTTTACTTCTACTCGGGCTCCGTCCCCCCTCCCTCGTAGGACAAAGTATTTCAACAAAGATCAATTAAGGGCACACTACCTGATCTGAATTACTTTAGTTTCATGGGCAAATATTAAATAATAGCTGTTTTGATTACTTTTTTGAACAATTCATAGCATGCGCACTATGGCACACTATGCGCAAAGTTAGAAACAATCGAAGATTTTGTGCGCAAAGTTAGGAACAAGGCAATGAAATAGTTTTTCTATTTTAAGTATTTTTAGGTTATTATTATGATTTTTTTAATATTTCAGACTCAAAGAAGGATCATTAGTCTATCGTATGAGCATGTTGTTCATGATATATTTTGTTTGTTTGTATTTTTTTATAACGACTAGAAATTTGATTTTTCTTAACTGCGCAAAGTTTGGTACATACACGGTATTCTTCAAAACTCGCATCGCACACAAAAACACCCATCTTTTTTGTAATATATTTTGCATTTTCTTTTATTTTATCTGTTACAATAAAAGTAAAGCTGATCAATATCAATGTATGAATTCAGAGTCGTAAATTGAACACAGTGTTTCCGGTTTAATTCTCTTCTTGTTATCGTTTCTCTTGTATTTTTGTTTTTTAGTGTTTAAGTGTATTTTTCCTCGCTCTTGTTGTCAACTATTGGTATTGTAACGGGGTAGAATAGAGGTTTGCTGTATTCATTTTGTTTTCGTCTCTGTGTGTTGTTTTGTCCAGCATACTTAAAAATACCACTTTTACATCTAAGAGCATTCCTACCTTGGGATTTCAACACAAGTATTCATATTCTTCATTCCAAACAAACGTGCACTTATGGTACTGCTGTTTGCTGTTGTTGTTGTTTTTGAAGTCGATGCTTCCAGCGTGGTGCACCCTCAATGAGACATATTCAGTTATCTATTTTTTTGTTGTTTTTCATTTTGTTACTTTGAGGAAGTTAACTCACTCAAGTTTGCCAAAACGTCGAAAACGAAAAGAAAAACTGAACAGAAAACAAGTCGATACATGCGTTTAGTTTCACCTGACCTACAACGGACCAGAACTGGCTGTCTTACAGTAATTTCGGTTGACATTATTTCTAATTTTATAGTCAATTTTGATTGACACAAATATACGATCTATGAAGTTGTTTTTTTTTACCATTTTTTTTACTTGGGAAATCTTCCTTATATTTTCCTTTCCTTATGTCCAAATGTACCAAAAAATTGCCTAAAATTAGCCTACTGTGTCTTACAAACATGTTCTCTTCTTATTATTTTTACTTGTTTTTTTTTACTTCTGATTTTGTGAATGAAATGATGATGTTTTTTTCTGTTTTCTTCTTTTTTGCGATGTTGATTCATCGTTTAGTCTAAAGGTTCCATTGCGTTCTGTGTAGTTCTCCATCTGAGTCAAAATACGTTCGCGTTCGTTTGCGTGTGTGAGTGTGTTTGCTCGATTTGTGTTCGAAATGGAAGTTGTTTCTAAAATGATAGTCTTTAGTGTGGAACTCTCGTGTACGTTGGAAATGATTTATTCGCTGAAGAGGTACCTTCGCTTCTCTACTAAATTCAGTTGCTTGACTTTTGGTAAGCAAAATTAGGCATATGATTGGCAAAAGAAGTAACAAGTAACGTCCTGTAATTCAGAATTTACTGAAAAAGGACACTCGCGGTAAATTCTGAAGAAAGTAAAATAAAATCTGATGTATTAGAACGTGTTCGTGCCAAGCAAAACTAAAAAAAAACTCATTGCGATACATTTTTTTGGAATCAGAAATAAAAAATAAAAATTAAATAATTATACGCAAAACTAACTTAGATAAAAGTCGTCTGATGATAACATTACAACAAAGTAAAAAAAATATTTTTTTGAAAAAACAAGTGCGTATACAATTTTATTAAGAAAAAATAACAAAAAACCAAATAAAGGCAATGCAAACAATGAACACCAACACAAGAGCTTTAAATGTCCTAAACACTAAAAGAAGTTAACTAAGCTAGAGACTGATTCAAACTGGCTTAAATATCTTTTTGACGTACTCCGGGAAAAAGATACAAAGCTGGATTTTATGTTACTTTCGGTGACAAAAAAAAACTACCAAGGATTCAATTGAGTAACGAAGGTTCGATTTCATTTGTGTCTTCATGTGTAATCGTCATCGTATGTATTGGTAATCGTTGTCAGTTGTTGTCCTTATGCTTTAGTGCGGCATGCATCCTCTGAAAACTCAGCATTGTAAGTCTCGTAAACAAAACATCAGTTACAGTTGTATATTTTGACTATGATTTGTTTCGTGTTTTTTTGTTTGTCGAGTGACTTCACGACATTGAAGAATGTGTTTACAATTTGCAGTACTTTAAAAACAGAATTCTGGTTTCCGTCGAATGCGAGGAGATTTTGCTGCGATAGGATCGTTTTTTAAATTTCTACAATACTTGAACGTATCCCTAAGAATTGGATCCTGATCAACGCAATCCTTTTTTTGGTACTGCATTTTGAAGTTTACTTAGAAAAAGAGTAACGTTCTCTTCACTCTGATTGAAACTGTTGGTTAGGTGAATGTGTGCATGTTTATGTTTGTGTGAATGTTGCTGTTTGGATGTTGTTTTTCTTTTATTTTTTTTGTATATATGAATATGAATAGTTTTAGAGGTTTCGACCTTATCTTTTACTTCACTTAGATCTACTGTATAGATATTTTTCTTTTTTACCATTGTGTTCCGATTTTTTCCTTCCGTATCGGGACGATCTGATGGCCAATGAATAATTATTTGAACAAGGAGTTGTTGGTTATGGGGAGCACACTTTTGCTACTCTGTTGCTTCCTGTAGAATACCATAGCACAAGACAGCAATAGCAAAAGAGCAACAACTTCAATGAAGGTGATTTCCAAAATGGCAACTATCTAAAATTGAATTTGTGAAAAATGTTGCATTTCTTTTTATCAATTCCCCTTACAAGGTCCATTGCAATATGTATAACAGACTTCCATCAAAACCAACCCCCCCCCCCCCCCCCCAAATTGGAGCAATTCTTGCAGAAATACTAAAAAAGCTATCTGGAGGAATCCAGTCGTGGGAAAAATCCCGGCAGAAATAGAAAACCTAGGAGGAAAACAGGAAGAAATTCCTCAAAAAATTCGAAGAGAAATTCCTGAAAAAAAAAATTTGGATTAATCCTTAAGGAGAATCTTCAGAAAATACAAACATGGCTGCCACAATGGCCGACTTGGTCCCCTACTCACGTTCGCAAGAGCACTAATCTTGAAAATTCGCAAACAAATGCTCTCGATTTGTAAAAGCTGCCTCTTTTTGCAAGTGAGCAGAGCCAGGAAAAACAAGTGCGGCTTGGTTCGATGCTTTGTACGTCAGATTTGTGCCTCTAAAGTTTGTATGAAAACTTGCAGTGGGATTTCTTGATGTTTCATCTTGAACGAATCCCAGAAGAAATTCTGGAGAAATCTTTGAAAGAATCTCGGGAGGAATCCCAAGAGAAATTCAAGAAGGAGTCATAGTAGGAATCCCGTAGGGAATTCCTACAGCATCGCTGGAGAAATCCCGGAGGAATCCCAAAAGGAACCACGAAAGAAAATTGTAGGAATCCCTGAAGCATGCCCGGGAGAAATCGCTCTAGGAGTTCCGAGAGAAAGCTCTGAAATCATCCCAGAAAAGATCTCCAAAACAATCTCGGGAAGATTTTCTGAATTATTCTCGGGAGAAATCTCTGAAGGAACCTCAAGAGAAATTCCTAAAGGAAAATCCGAGGACAATCAATCAAGGAATCCCGGAAGTAAGTCCTAAAGAAGGCTAGGGAGGAATCTTGAAATAATCCTGGACGTGTGCCGGGAAGAATTCACGAGGAGTTCCTTAATGAGAGAATTTCTGAAGGAATCGTAAGGGAAATACCGGGAAGAATCCCTGAAAGAATCTCGAGAGGAATTCCGGATGAAATCCCGGGAAAAATCAATGAAAAAATCTAGTAGGAGCCCCTGAAATGATTTCGAGAAACTTGTCGCCCTGAAATGATTTCGAGAAAACTTGTCAGGATGATATTTTAGAAAGTAGTAGTAGTAGTAGTATTTTCAAAGAAATTCCTCAGTTTTATTTCAAACATTATCATAAAGACAATGTTGGCAAATATGTACCACACCATCTGTAGGCAAAGCGTTGTGGATGATTCGACCTTGGTTTATTGAACGTTGCTTAGGGATTGAAGCACACTAATTGTAAAATTTTAGCTCTGTGGCCATCTTGCCCCATATGGCAAAAATTCTATGTCGAAAGTAGCATTTTTCAAATGAATTAATTTTACATTCGTAGTGCAAAATAAAATGTTTTTTTGTGTTAAGAAGATAGAAGAGACATGAAACAAAGGGAATGGGTGTTAAATTACCATATTCTAATGAAAGTGTATGCTTCCAAGGCGCCTAAGCTTAGGGTGGCCATCTTGCCCAACAACCCCCTACAAAATAACTAGTGTAGGTTAGTCTATAAAAAGCTTGGATTTTGGATAAAACCCCAAAATATCATATTAGCTGCAACGATAGCGATCAATGTCAGTTCTTCGAAAATTAAAAAAAAAAATGGCGTCAACACGGGATGATGAGACTAACGTCAAGGCGGGCTTCTGGCAGCTTCCGCGACAACTGTTCTTCGCCATCTATCACAAGATTGATGTAGGTAAGCTAGCAGAACTTGTCAAAAACTTTCCAATTCTGCTAAGAAATCGCTGGATTTCGTAAGCGATCTGCTCATGTAACAAACGGAGTGCACCGTTCGTGTCTACCGGGACTTAAATGGAGATCTATCTCAATGTGTATATACAGGAGCGTCTATTTTCTCTGGCGAAGCAACATGAGGACCCTAACGATCTTCTGACCGGATCTTGCCTCGTGCCACTATTCAAATGCTACCCTGGAGTGGTTAGAAGTCAACGGAGTTACTTTCGTAGCCAAGAACATGAACGATTGGTTTGTAATAGTTTCAAGTCGAATTTGTAGCCCCCCCCTTCTCTATGACCCCCCATATTCGTCCCGATAACAGAAGAAAAAAACATCAGAAACTTAAACTTGTATAAGTTATACTTTTTTCGACTAAATCTATCCTGCTTATCGTCTAAAAAGTTGATTTTTTCTTAATAAAAAATAAAGTTTTCTATAGTTTCTCATTCCTCCCGTTACTACATTAGTCTAAACTTACACATTACCCTCAATTAATTTACTTACAAGCTAGAGTTTTTCTTTAACTTTATGTGTGTGTTTCTGTTCCTTAATATATTCATATAATCGTGTAATTTTCTTCTATCCTTTGATGAAAGTAAACAAAAAACAAGAAAATCAAGTAAAGCTTATTTTGGCATTTGAAATTTCATCTTATATCTCAATGTGTTTCAACTGTTGTATGTGTGTGTGTCTGTTTGCTCCTGTCCCTGTCTTCTGTTTTCTTCTCTGTTTTTATTTGTGTGTAACTCTATTGGGGTTTTGTTGTTCTTTTTTTTATCTGCAATTAAACTATTTTTGGAATATTTTTGTTTCATTTTCCATCTTCTGCCCATCGCCGCGCCGGGGATGGGCGGTGATTCCTTAAACACTTACTAAAAATAACGTTCGACATGCTTGCTTAGGTATTACTAGTGCGGCACTCTGCTTTACTAACTTTTCTGCTTGGGTTCGATCACACACTGCCACCGCCTACTGCCTCCGCCTCGCTCCTTTTCGGTGCCCTCTCAATGTGTGTGTGTATGTGTTTCAAGATATCGTGGTACAAAAATAAACGGTAACAAAGAACTGTCCTGTTCCGAGCTGTTGCAGTTTGAGTACTGCAAAGGTCCACACATGAGGAGTAGGGTGTCTCGCAACTTCTGTTCGTCCGGAAACTTAGAGGCTAAACTTTCCGATGGAAGTACTTGGTTTGAAATTGATTTTGGATTGGCGTTTTCTATCCAAATTTTTATCAGTGCCACCTCTGAGTAACAGTCGCCACAAACGTACCTACATTTGGAACATCCTCAGGTTTCATTTGGGCGGCCAAGCCCCCAAGTTTCCTCTCGAAGTGAAATTCCGAAACATCCCATTGAGGAGTAGTGTGCTTAGCTTACGCCTGCTTTGCTGTATATTTACATCTCCCGACGCAGCCTAACCGCTACCTATATAGTACTTACGATTGAAAGGAGGGGCGTTTCTGTTGTTTCAGATTGGCAGTTTCTTTTTCTTTTTCAGTGTGTGTGTTTATGTAAGAATGTGGGTTTTTTTGTTTGCTCTCCTCTTACTGTTGCTGTTGGCCGCTTTTTGTTACTGACTGTTGCTGGGCCTGGGCCTGGGCAACCGACCGGACAAAGTCTATTTGAGCATACGTGAAGGCAGAACCAGTCTGTTGTTGCGAGGTACATCCGGAATTGGGACTAGGACTGGAGTTCAGCGAGTCGGGTCCACCGGGGCGATTGGCCGCGGTCGCACCATCGGAATCGACCTCCATGCGGTTGGTGCTGTTGGGTGGAACAGCTGATGTCCCGGCTACTGGCGCAGATTGTGGTGGAGGGTTTGTGCAAGGTGGAAGATCAAGACTAGCGTAGTGCAGCTCTCGTTCCGAGCTGACCGACGGTGGTCTCGAGATGATGTGCGGATCGGTAAGCGAGGTAACGGAATCCGGTCGAACGCCCGGAGTCACCGTAGTCGTTGTGGTTGTTGCAATCATCACACTGGACGCCGTGGGGCTTTGGTTCTTGCTCTCGCACAATGTGGATGTTGAGGAAGCGGACGATGAGGTAGCTGATATGATGGGAAGCCTGTCGCTGTTGGCCGAACTGGGACGCGTGGATCCGGCAGATGGAGGACATTTGTTGGTGATTTTTTCGCTGTTTACGCTGTTCGGGCGGGAGGTACGCTGCAACATCTCATAGCCTGAGGAATCGATTCCAGATGGACCAGGGACTCGACGTTCCGAGTATTGTCGGTTGAATGCCGGTTTGGGCGATGCGCCACTGGGTTTCTTCAGAAATGCTTCATCCTGACTCGATGTTATCGGCTTGAAAATCTGATTGGACTTTTTGGTCAACGGAGGAAGTCCACTTTCAGTCGAGGACAGTTCCGACTGGGAGGTGCTGGAAAGCTTCCTCAGACTAGCTGGATTCATTATAGCGTAATCCCCGGCCTGGTCATCCACTGCCATAGGAGTGGTCGGTTTGGTTACCACGGGAGTCGTTACCGGCGTGCAGTTGACGTAATCCGGATATTCCACGGCAGATTTCATTGCAGTTATTGTTGGCGTTGTTCTAGTATTAGTCGATGTTGTGAGAATTAGACTTAGATTTGCTTTTTTGGTACTGCTGAAGGAACTTGGATGACTTTTCTCAGTCTTTTGCTGAGTCTGTTGCTGTTGTTGCTGCTGACCTATACTCAACTCGGCATAGTTATGACTTAGATCCTCCAGCTTACTGCTCTCCGCGGCATCTTTAGGTTGTGATGACTGCGGTTGATCTGCTAGGAACTCATTCGACTCTTCACTGTTATCCTCATCGGTTTCGCTGATCCGCAAGGTACCAGTAGTTGCATCCACGAAACATTTCCTCTCCTCCGCACTTGGATTTTCCACACCCAAGGAAAAGGACTTGATGGGGCTTCCCGGACTGAACGGAAAAATCGTTACTTGACTTCCGGAAGGTGTCACAATTCCGCTATCCCTCGAATCGCACCGTGATCGCAAACTGTTTTGCTTTGGACTGAAGCCTATTTGTGCCGCGCCCTGGTGCCGGGTCGTCGAAGAATTAAGCGGAAGGTAATTTGGAATATTAGACGGAGCGCCGCCTATCTTTGGTTCCATCAGGTCCCCTTGTAATGTTCGTCCAGCACTTCCCGACTGAATCGCTATTGGCATCGAACTCAGACGGGAGTCCAGTGCACTCGAACTTCCGCTTACGTCTTTACGACTATAATCCATATTGATATAATCATCGGAAACTGGTTTCGAACTGTCCAGACTAGTCTTGGGCTGGCTCCATGTCATTTCCATGTACACATCCGGTGCACTACTCGGTGCTACCACTTCCTCCTCATCCTCTTCCTCTTCGTTGATCATTTTCTCTTCGTTTCCACTGTCGCCGCCCGCACTGGTCATCATCAGCGGACTTATGTTCAGGTAATCTTCCGAAGGTGCAGTAGGTTTCCTGTTGGTCATCGATGAGGAAGACGAAGATGATGTCCCCATCATTCGCGGGGACATTTCCAGGTAGTTGTTGTTATTATTCCCACCACCGCTAAATTTCTTCGGTGAATTAATCTTAATCGGAGAGCTTTTGCTTTTCGTCGACGGGTTCGGTTCGTACCCGGTTCCTGGCCGCATATCCAAATAGTCGCTGTTCTCATGTGAACTCGTATTCACCGGCGGAATATGTCCCGGCTTCATCTCAACGTAACCGGTATTTCTCTTATTCCCTCCCCCGGCCGTCATTTCCATGTAGTCCTCCATGCCGGAAGTTTTCTGAGGCGTACTACTGCTAGCGGTTGGTTCCCCATGGAACTGTGGAGCACTGTAATCAATCTCCATTAGATCATCCATTATAGGATCGAACGATCCGTGCGGCTTTGCAGCCAATGTTGGAGCACTGGATGACTTCTTGCCCGTTCTGCCTTCGTTCATGCTGGAGTTCGAACCCCTGGCGTTTGTGCTGGCCAATGGAGCGCAATTGGTGATGCTTCCGCTGTTGCTGCTAGTTTCCTGCAAGCTTCCAGAACTACCCGCCGATAGAAGTGGCGCAGTAATCGGTGCACCGCTTCCCTTATACACATCCGAACGTGGAACCTTTGCCCTTGACCCAACAGAGAAAGCTCGCACTCGCGAATTCGAAGAACCCTCCGAGCTAAGCATATCCACACGCAGCTTCCTCTTGTTATGCTCCAGTCGACTACCCACCGAGTACGTTCGCAACGGCCGCTCCATCTCATCGTCTTCGCTCGGTGTAAACCGGGCCTCAACCTTGTCCAGGTGGTACCCGGAGAATCGCATATCCGTCGAAGGGGTACCGGACGTAATGCTACAGCTCGAAGCTGCCGAACTGATGTTACCGTTGCCGCCGGCGGTTGTAGCAGCCTGGCTGGCCGTCGTTGCCGCTGCCAGCGTGCGGTTGCTACTGCTGTTGTGCGACGGGTCCATGTCCACGTACTCTTCCGTGTTGTGGCCTGGTGCCGCCATAGGAACATATGCGTCGACGGTATCCTCCGCCAGACTGGAGGTACGCGAGTGTGCACTGGAACTGTACAAGCTGAAATGATACGACAATGACAAGCGATTATTTTTTGGTTTTATGCGACAGTAGGTACAACGCATAAAAAGTGAACATTATTTATCTTCAGTAACTCAACGGTACCCATCGGAACCTGCAGAACAATAAATTTTGGCATTTTGCTAGTTTAGTTAGAAATATTGTATCATAGGTATCTCCATTGAAGTTTGACTAAATCTTTGATTGATTGATTGATTTGTCTTTATTAAAGAGACTTTCAGCCCTTGGCTGCGGCTAAATCTTTGATCTTATATGATGATATCTTGCAAATTATTAGGGATTTCTCAATGCACTCTTGCTGCAAAACGGTGAGACGATAAGGAGAGCGTCCAATATAGCTCTGGTCCTCACAAGTTCCTACCTCATGCTTCCATGGGTCAAGCGATGACAAAGACCGCCAGCTAAGAGTTGTGTGCTTAGCTGGTAGTGCAGCCTGGGCACTGTTGTCCTTCTGACTTCAGCTAGATTGAGGAGGTACGATCCGAGTGTCTGTTCACCAAGGAGGTGCGGCTCAAACAGCGTCTGTTCTGGCATCCAGCGGCTGAGTAAGAAACGCTGCACCACGCCCAGCTAGATCCAAGGTGGTAGCCCCATCAGCGTGGTCGTCCCAGTGTTGGTTGGGACGTTAAACAGAACTGGCACGATGGCCCTCCGGCGAGACAGGAGTGTTGGCGTAGGCCCAATAAGCCACCCGTAAAAATCCCCATTGCGAATAACATAGGAGAAAATACGACTCGATACAATCGGCAAAGACCCACGCGACGAAATAAGGACTACGATTGGAAACTTGGAACATGAAATTGCAAGTCACTAGGTTTCGCAGGATGTGACAGGATAATCTACGACGAACTACATCCCCGCAACTTCGACATCGTGGCGTTGCAGGAACTTTGCTGGACTGGACAGAAAGAGTGGAAAAGCGGGCATCGAGCGGCTACCTTCTACCAAAGCTGTGGCACCACCAATGAACTGGGAACAGGATTTATAGTGTTGGGCAAGATGCGACAACGTGTGATCGGGTGGCAGCC
The DNA here is from genome assembly GCF_035046485.1 of Aedes albopictus. Classification (NCBI taxonomy): domain Eukaryota; kingdom Metazoa; phylum Arthropoda; class Insecta; order Diptera; family Culicidae; genus Aedes; species Aedes albopictus. The sequence goes on along the minus strand of NC_085137.1, from coordinate 219,076,780 downwards.
GATCAACGCAAGGATGTGCATGTTGAGAGTTAAGGGCCGTTTCTTCAACTACAGCATTATCAACGTCCACTGCCCACACGAAGGGAGACCCGATGACGAGAAAGAAGCGTTCTACGCGCAGTTAGAGCAAACATACGATGGTTGCTCGCCGCGTGACGTGAAAATCATTGTCGGCGACATGAACGCGCAGGTAGGAAGGGAGGAAATGTACAGACCGGTAATCGGGCGGAACAGCCTGCACGCCGTATCGAATGATAACGGCCAGCGATGCGTAAACTTTGCAGCCTCCCGTGGTATGGTAGTACGAAGCACCTTCTTCCCCCGCAAAGATATCCACAAAGCCACCTGGAGATCACGCGACCAACAAACAGAAAACCAAATCGACCACGTTCTAATCGACGGTAAATTCTTCTCAGATATAACCAACGTCCGCACATACCGCAGTGCGAATATAGATTCGGATCACTACTTAGTCGCTGTATGCATGCGCTCAAAACTTTCGACAGTTATCACCACGCGTCGAAGTCGAACGCCGCGGCTCAACATCGAGCAACTTCGTAACGTAGAAGTGGCTCAAGACTACGCGCAGCAGTTAGCAGTGGCCCTACCAACGGAAGAGCAGCTTGGCGCAGCTACACTTGAAGATGGCTGGAGGGACAACCGATCCGCCATAGGTAGTACCTTGGGTACAGCACTAGGCTTCGCGACTCCGAATCACAGAAACGACTGGTACGACGGCGAATGTGAACAGTTGAAAAACGAGAAGAATGCAGCATGGGCGAGAATGCTGCAACACCGTACGAGAGCGAATGAGGCACGTTACAAACAGGCGCGGAACAGGCAGAACTCAGTCTTCCGGATGAAGAAGCGCCAGCAGGAAGACGCGAAGCGATGGAAGAGCTGTACAGCGCAAAGGACACACGAAAGTTCTACGAGAAGCTGAACCGCTCGCGCAGAGGCTTTGTGCCACAAGCCGACATGTGCCGACATAATCACGGGAATATTCTCACGAGCGAGCGTGAGGTGGTTGAGAGGTGGTGGAAGCATTACGATGAGCACCTCAATGGCGACGTTGCAAGCACCGAAGGTAGCGTAGTAACAGATCTAGGAGTACGTGCGGAGGACGAAAGACTTCCGGCCCCTGACCTCGAAGAGATTCAAGAGGAGGTTAGCCGGTTGAAAACCAACAAATCCGCTGGAGCAGATCTACCAAGCGAGCTTCTAAAATACGGTGGAGAAGAACTGGTGAGAACACTACACTGGGTCATTGCCAAGATTTGGGGAGAGGAAGTATTACCAGAGGAGTTGATGGAAGGTATCGTGTGTCTACAAAAAGGGCGACAAGTTGGATTGCGGGAACTATCGCGCGATCATACTACTGAGCGCTGCCTACAAGGTACTCTCTTAAATTTTATGCCGCCGTCTATCACCGATTGCAAGAAAGTTCGTGGGGCAATATCAGGCTGGATTCATGGGTGAACGCGCTACAACGGACCAGAAGTTCGCCATCCGCCAGGTGTTGCGCAAATGCTGCGAATAAAACGTGCCCACACATCATTTGTTCATCGATTTCAAATCGGCGTATGATACAATCGATCGAAAACAGCTATGGCAGATTATGCACGAATACGGATTCCCGGATAAACTGATACGACTCATCAAGACGACGATGGATCGAGTGATATGCGTAGTTCGAGTATCAGGACACTCTCGAGTCCCTTTGAATCTCGCAAAGGGTTACGGCAAGGTGATGGTCTTTCGTGCTTGCTGTTCAACATTGCGTTAGAGGGTGTAATAAGGAGAGCGGGGATAAACACGAGTAGGACGATTTCCACGAAGTCCGTTCAGCTGCTTGGTTTCGCTGATGATATTGGTATTATAGCTCGTAAATTTGAGACGATGGCGGAAACGTACATCTGACTAAAGAGTGAAGCCAGGCGAATCGGATTAGTCATTAATGTGTCGAAGACAAAGTACATGATGGCAAAGGGCTCCAGAGAGAAATCACCGCGCCCGCCACCCCGAATTTATATCGACGGTGATGAAATCGAGGCGGTTGAAGAATTCGTGTACTTGGGCTCATTGGTGACCGCCGACAACGACACCAGCAGAGATATTCAGAGACGCATTGTGGCAGGAAATCGTGTTTACTTTGGACTCCGCAGAACTCTACAATCGAATAAAGTTCGCCGTAACACGAAGTTAACTATCTGCAAAACGCTGATTAGACCGGTCGTCCTCTATGGGCACGAAACATGGACCCTACGTGCAGAGGACCAACGCGCCCTTGAAGTTTTCGAACGGAAGCTGCTGCGTACCATCTACGGCGGAGTAAATGGAAGGCGAAAATTGGAGAAGGTGAATGAACCACGAGCTGCATCAGCTGCTGAGAGAACCAACCATCGTACACACCGTGAAAATCGGGAGGCTACGGTGGGCGGGTCACGTCATCAGAATGTCGGATAGCTACCCGACTAAAAAGGGTTCTCGAGAGTCACCCGCCCGGTACATGAAGACGCAGTGTATAGCGAGCTAGGTGGGTCGCGTGGTCAAGTGGAGGACGATTTGCAGACCATATGTACCATATGGTAGAATGGAGACGACTCATACGTACAGCAGAGGACACTCAAGTCTTAGTCTGACCGGTAAGGTAAGATATCAATCAATTACTTTATTTATGAGAATTTCAGCCGTTGGCTGGTTCGTTTCATAAGGTAAGATAAATAAAACTATGTTATTCCTCGAGCATAGCAAAAATCACAATGCAAGTAGAAAATCTGGCTTTGATATGTTCACAAGTTTTTTTTTTCATTTTGATGTCTGTAAGATCAAATTTGTATCCTAAAATTTCGAACTAAATTAGCAAAACCCTTAAAATGTTCGAAAAATGTTGATGAGTACCTACTTTCAGAAACTAACATTAAAATAAGAGTAACGTTCCGTTGCCCGCTAATAGTTAATAAGCTACTTACCCTCTGGGAAAGTCGGTACTCGGCGACATCGGGATGTAGCCACTGTTGCCGGACGGGTCACCCGGCGAGCTACCGCACGGACTGCACATCTCCATGTAGTTGCTGCTGCTGCTGTTGTCGACAATGTTTGCCGGTGGTGCCGGGCTGCCCCTTCTGATCGCCTGCGATGTTGGAAGCGATAGTGAATTATAACTGTGCCTTAACTGTATTTGGTTTGGTTGGTGGAGGTGGTTGGTGATTTTGGAGGTCGAATTGTTTTTTGGCGGCGATTGAAGGTTTTTTTTTTGTTTTATCGGATTTGTAGTAGTGGTGGTGGTTGTAGTAGTAGAAGATGTGAACCATGCGTACAGCCGAGGGATGGTGGTGAGTGACAAAATTTTTGGTCGAATGATTCGGTTTTGAATTTCGAGACCAGAATTTTGAAGGAGGCGCCAGGTTGAAAGAGATAAAAACAAAACATTCCGAAACAGATTAGATTTGCCAATTATCTTTAGAAATTTTGAATTTTGGTAACTTAAACGTAGAGATTTGAAGAAAAAAAACACTGTCGAATGGTATGGCGATTACTTACGTGGCTAACGAATTCATCCATGGAACGATGCTGGGGCCTGAGAGGAACTTTTCCGTAGTTGTTGATGTACTCTTCGGAATTTTCCTCTGGAATGGAACAACCTGAGCTGAGATGACTGAGAATAGAGGGAAAGTTGTTTTATTAATGAAACGGTTTGGTTCGATTGGCAGAAAAAAAGCAAAAGGATCAAGAAGAGACTCACTTAATGACCTTGGGAAAGCCATTGCCCTCATCCGGTGTGTGCGAACTGTTGTAGCTGTCCGGTTCGTCGATGCTGAACGAGGACCCATCGCTTCCGGTTGAGCATGCACCGGACGGAGGGCTCAGCGGCGACGAATGCACCGGAGGACTATGGCTGTGGCTCTGGCGGTTAACGATCATCGATTGCGGCCGGTTAAAGCTAGCCGACGGGATCGTCCTCGGCGGAGGCATTCCTCCGCTGTTCATGATCAGCTGCTGCTGGTGGGTACTGGTTTCACTGGTTGTTCGGTTTCGTGATGGAAGACTGTCGCAACGCTCACGGGCAATGGCTGCGCCTGAAGAAGTTGACGAAAAAGAAAAGGAAAAATATGTATCATTCAGCTAGGGATAGTAGAACACATTCAACGGGTACTGTTTAAACCATCTTAAACCGGAACTTAACGTATTCTTCAGCAAACCATACAAGCTGGGATGTATTTTAGGGGTATGGCACAAATTATGGCGTTAAGCAGATGACGGTTTTTTCACGCGATTCCCACAAGCAACATGAAATTTAAGCACAAATGGCATGACGATGGGCTTATTACTTAGATATGAATAAAATGTTTTTTTGTTTTTATTGTTGTTTAACACTAACGAAAATTTGATCGAGCCAAACCAGATGTTTGAGCATTGTTTTTTTTTTTTGGCGACTATTTGACCCTGTGTACTAGCGGCTATGCTACTGACAACCTTGTTAAAGAATCAAAGTTGAAGCAACTGCTAGATGGCGTTGTCTATTTCAGCAGTTGAGATGAAATCATGCTTATGATCAACTTGCCATAGTCGATTTACGTGTATTAGTAAGAATAGTTGTGTTTTATATAATATGGTAACTGATTTGCTTGTGATTTTTACCTGTACCGCAGATATTCTACGAATTTTTCGTGAAGTTACACTGCCCCCACTCGCATATTAGTCTCATTTGACTTTGCAGTACTTTTGAGTTAACGTTATGAATAGGGATCATTTTCAACGTACTTTACCCATAATGAAAATTGCGTATTTTTATGTCAATGTGCGAAAAAATACCAAATCATGAGCAACCCATGTTGAAAGTACCATAAAATGGGGTGTTAAGGGACGGAAATAATGTTAGACCACATTATTTTATGGGTTCTACTTCCTGAAACTTTCAGAAAATGCAGTCCGACCATTGTATTGATGCTAGATTATAAAATTTGACGATGTTTTGTAGAAATTAAAGATATTGAACAAAATGTGTTTTTCAAAAATATGAACATTGGTTGAAATGCAAAAGTACTTACATAAATATACATTGTCTAGTACATTGTTTTTGTTTTGAGGTTATGGCTTTCAGTCTTGGAAGAAAAACTCAAAAACGAATTGTTAAGTTTTCATCCGACGTTTCGGTCACTATATTGTGCCTTTCTCAAGGAACCTTTGGACAATGATTCTCTTATGTTTTGTTTATGATTTTTATGTGTATATTACTCATTAACTATGCTCCGTTTTCACGTAACATAGGCCCTAGGGCTTCCAATTCCGGGATGGATTTCCCGGGAAATGAAATTTCCCGGGATTCCCGAATCCCGGGAAACAAATTTTTGTATCCCGGGTTTCCCGAATTTCCCGGGATTTATTGTTTCAATTGTCTATTTTTGTCAAGTGTTAAATGACAATTAAAAATTAAAAGTCAAGGATCTTGATTTACGTTCGTCAAATCACATGGGCGCTATGCAGACGTTATTTATGTCGATGTTACTATATAATTCGAGCTTAGATGAATGCTTACGCAGATAACATCCTCTAAATAATATGAAGGCCTTGAAACTGATTTCTACCGACAACGATTCTTCTTCTTTTAAATGTTGCTTCAAAGTATGGAGTTCATCCTATAGTGCCAACTGATCCACCACAACTCATTGCATGTAAGACGCATTACAATCAGAGTCGTATTTATAGTTGACTTTCTAGAAGGTCGTAGTGACTACCCAACTATTTAGGAACAAATCAATTTGTACATTGCAACTAGATCATGGTGCAACAATTTCATATAGCGCTTGCTAATCAGACGATCAGATAATAGCACGTATGGCGCCATTACTGAGCTTCAATGGGGCTTTCCCCTTTTAGCTTTTTACTTTGACTTCGAGAACCCTCGCCAAAGTTTTTTTTCGTTTTTTTTTTTGCTTTGGCAGTATTGTAAGTTATAGTTATTTTTTTCGTATCGGGTGTTATGTACTCGTGACTTGTGTTATTCTATCTGTTTATACAATGACAATGTGATTGTGAATTTTAGGAATAAATCCTAAAATTAAATTGAGCATCATTATTGGGGTTGTTGTTGAATAATAATCAATAAACAATTAATTACTTTTAGCAAAACACGTTTATGTACTTCAAATCAAAAATTCATTATTTTAAGCTAGTTGAAAAATGCGTACTTAAAATGCATAGACGGTAAAATATGAACCTTCTTATCATGAAATTTGCTGAAATGTGCACAGTCTACAATAGGAAATGAAAAAATATGATATCTGAAAGAACGATTTTCTTTCAAATAAATACATTTTTCGCAAAAAATATAATTTCCTTATTTCCCGGGAAATGGTAATATTTTTTCCCGTTTCCCGGGAAGCTGTATCCCGGGAAAATTGGAAGCCCTAATAGGCCCACAACATTGACCAAATTTGTCCCAGTTAGTGGGGTCTCCAGTTAGCCTAGTGGTTAAGGCTATGAATTGCCAATCCGGAGACGGCGGGTTGGATTCCCGTTCCGATCGGGAAAATTTTCTCGACTTTCTGGGCATAGTGTATCATTGTACTTGCCTCACAATATACAAATTCATGCAATGGCAGGCAGAGAAAGCCCTTCAATTAATAACTGTGGAAGTGCTCGAAGAACATTAAGTTGAAGCGAGGCAGGCCAAGTCTCAGTGGGGACGTCGAGCCATTAAAAAGAAGAAGAAGGTGTTCCAAACTGTCCTATAGGGAGTCCTTCAAATATACAAGAATAATTTTATATATTTTCGCCACATAGCATTGTATAATCTACTGGGATCCGTGAATCTCTTGACATCTACAATGTCATTTATAGACACTATAGGGATATTCCAGGTCAGCAAAACTATCTTCGAGTTCAGAACGTAGACCTCGTAACAGTAGTCATATCGGTTATGCTGTGTAACGTTGCATAATCAAGCGCAGTTACTGAAGCAATCTAAAGTCTACTAGCTTACTATAAACCTTTCAGACATTACGGGTCGTACAAACTGTTCTACAAGAACTTCATTATTCAAATCTACAAGAATAACTTTGTGTTTCCGCCATAAATAATAGTATTGCATAATCTGCAAGAATTCGCGAAGCTCTTGAAATCTCAAATGTCATTGAGAGCCACTACAGGGATATTCCAGGTCAGCCAAACTATCTTCAGGTCTAGACTTGTAACATCAGCTATATATTACATACTGAGTAACGTTTCATAAACAATCGTGGTGACTGGACCAACCTGAAGTCTACTATATATTATTATGAACCTTTGGGACATTAAGAGTCGTCCAAACTATCCTGAAGTTTAGCTCTTGATATTAACAGTTGTTATTCTCACAATGAACTTTAAACTGTAATCTGTAATCCGCTTGGCACATCATGAGTCATTTCAAGATAGTTTTGAGATATTCCACATCAACAACATTACTCCGGACACCAGAGATTTAGGTCTACACTTGTGAAAATAGATTTTGCCACTACATTAAGTAGTGTTACATAATCCACTGTACTTATCAAAGTAGTTAGAGGAACAATAAACGTTGTTATATATTTTTATGGGCTTCCTTACTGTTATGAAGCTTAGTTCATAAAAGTAACCACTGTAACTTTTAGAAGACTTACTGGACATGGTAGATTACAAATCGTAGCTTTGAATAATGAAAGAAGTACCATTAGGGTGGGGCTAATTTCAAAAATTCTCTCCGATATATGATTTCCCAAGTGGAAAGTTATCTACTAGTCAAAATAAGTCAGCTGTACAAAAATGAGCGATTTCGGTTGATATTTAGGGGTGGCGCAAAGGGTACAAGTGAAGTTTTTGCTAGAACAAACCTTTAAAAACCATTTCAAATTTAATTATTAAACTTATGTTTTCTAGACTAAATCGGTGATTCTAGAACCCAAATGGGCCAAATTTGTGCTCAAAATTGCGATATCTCCACTGCTTTCCGAGATATTTGAAAAAAAAAATTATTTTGGTACCCAACCCAAAAAATACTGAAAAACGGCATTTTTTTTTCAAATATCCCAGAAACCAGTAGAGATATCGCAATTTTGAGCACAAATTTGGCTCAATTGGGTTCTAGAATCATCGATTTAGTCTAGAAAAAATAAGATTGAAAATTAAATTTGAAATGTTTTTTGAAAGTTTGTTCTAGCAAAAATTTCACTTGAACCCTTTGCGCCACCCCTAAATATCAACCGAAATCGCTCATTTTTGTACAGCTGACTTATTTTGACTAGTAGATCACTTTCCACTTGGGAAATCATATATCGGAGAGAATTTTCGAAATTAGCCCCACCCTAAAGTACCATTACACCCGTAGACTTTAGGCTCTAAACTCAAGAACAGTTTGGATGACCTAGGATATCCCGATTGATGTGACATTGTCTATTGACCTTTCAGAAGACTTACTGGACATGATAGTTTACAAATAAATCGTAGCTTTGAATAATGAAAGAAGTACCGTTACACCCGTTGGCTTTAGGATCTAAACTCAAGAACAGTTTGGATGACCTATTCTATCCGACTGATCTGATACTGTCAATTGAACATTCAGAAGACTTACTGGACATGATGCATTACAAATCGTAGCTTCGTATAATAAGAGAAGTTGTTTCAATGGTAGCAACATTGAGAAAAAGCAATCTCGTTTTGTTTTTGATATCTAGTGTTCAAATAAAATCGTATTTTTAAGTGTGTGAATCCGTATGGTATGGTATACATCTATGTATTTCCAACATGCACTCCCGTTCAAAAGTTTGGGGTCACCCTCTCAAAAACATCATTTTTTTAGGCCCATATCTCTGCTAATTTGCGTCCGATTTCAAAACCCTAGGTTTCATTCAAAAGATAATAAGTCAAAGAAACTTTGAACATGATTTAAAAGAAACTTTTTCAAAAAATTTTGTATGTAAACTTAACCCAAAGTTGCCAAATTTTCTAAAAAATGAATATAAACTTACGGCAGTGTCGCTGGAAGTTGGGTCGACCAAATTTTAAGATGAGAGCGGTAATATGACCCATTTTCTATTAGCTTTCAACTGCTTTTTACAGAACTAAGCTAAAAAATCTAGAAAAAAAGTTATTAAGTAAATTAATCCTTGATGTCATCGACCAAAAGTTTGGGGTCACCTCTCAAAATGTTGTATCGGCCAAAAGTTTGGGGTCACTTTCGTAAAACATGGAAAAGTGATTTGGTGATATCTTCGTCATCTATAGCTCAATTTTAATTATTTTTGGCTCATTTCAAAGATAATTAACTAAATTTACGTTTAATGTCTTCAACTTAACGTATATAACGATTTTTGTATATAAAAATGTTATGTAAAGTTAGCACATTTTACCACGCTTCAAAAAATATGGCAACTTTACGTTAAGTTTTAGTATGTAAATTTCAACAAATATGTGTGGTTCAATGTCTATGCAGTAATTATCATTCATTTTGTTTCAAATAAGCAAAGAAGAATTAAAATTGAATGAAAGATGTCAAAGATATCAATAAATCACTTTTCCATGTTTTACGATAGTGACCCCAAACTTTTGGCCGATACAGCATTTTGAGGGGTGACCCCAAACTTTTGGTCGATGACATCATGGATTAATTTACTTAATAACTTTTTTTCTAGATTTTTTAGCTTAGTTCTGTAAAAAGCAGTTGAAAGCTAATAGAAAATGGGTCATATTACCGCTCTCATCTTAAAATTTGGTCGACCCAACTTCCAGCGACACTGCCGTAAGTTTATATTCATTTTTTAGAAAATTTGGCAAATTTGGGTTAAGTTTACATACAAATTTTTTTGAAAAAGTTTCTTTTAAATCATGTTCAAAGTTTCTTTGACTTATTATCTTTTGAATGAAACCTAGGGTTTTGAAATCGGACGCAAATTAGCGGAGATATGGGCCTAAAAAAATAACATGTTTTGAGGGGGTGACCCCAAACTTTTGAACGGGAGTGTACATTTGAAGCAAATTCGGAATTAGCAATTCTATTTTCTTGCGGTTTGGCGATTTTTTCAAGTTTAATGTTAAGAAGAATCCCCTAAGTTTTTAACACCCCATTTTACGGAACCCGCATAACAGCCCCATTATGGATTTGTGTAACCTGTAACACAAACCTGAACAATTTTGTAGTAAACGTAATATCTTTCACAGGCTACTGTTCTTTTGTATTCAACTTAAGCAAAACCAACAAATTGTCACAGTTTAGCGTTAGCGTAGTTACGGTATACTTCGTAGATTGGATACTAACAACATTCATGTACCTTTTGCTAATCTTGCTCGGATTGCTTTTCGGAACAAGGCCGGGGAGTTAACTTTGCTCCAATCTTTTGCAAGAATACCAAAAGCACAAATGTCATTATTCCCGGCCACGCCCATCTTTACCGTAACTTGGCATAGGGGAAGGGCCAGCAAATTGTCACAGTTTTAACTGAAACTGAGTAGGAAAACAAAAGATTTACGAGCAGCTCAGTTACTGAGTAGAAATTTGTCTTGGTGTTTAAGTTTGCGAATAGGGCCTCTATAGCCATAGCAGTAAAGGCGTAGGTAGGGTGGCATTGATTGAAAAATCATTCACTCTCATTGGAAATAAAAAATAAAATGATTTTTAGCCATTTTTCTTATGCGATACATTCCATATAATCTCCATATAAACGGCCACGGGGCAAGATGGGTCACCTTCAATTTTGAACGTATTTTTGGAGCATTCAAAAGTTATTTATTTTTTATTACAAGACTATCTCATAATTGACTTCAATCAAGCGGAATGAATGCTCAAAATTATAACATAAAATTTTGATAATTTTTTAGTGAAAACATAGATTTTCAAGTCGCCTTAGGACCACTCAAATCGTAATGTTCTATATATTCCAAATAAATTTATAAAATGTTTACTAGTAGCTCTTGTTTACTCAGTTTGGATATGGAGTATATATGAATGCGGAACAAATCTTATATTTTGACGTTTTTCGTTGAGAAAATGTGAATTACTTAAAAGGTGACCCATCTTGCCCCGCACTTTTTTCACGGCGCAAAATCGATCACTTTTTAAAACTGCTTGTTTAACATCATATTTTGTATTTATTGAACTTTTTATCGACTTTTAGCATAGCTTACTAGTGTATTAAAGAGTAGCGGACGAATACAAACCAATACGATTTGTATTTACAAAGTTATGGTGATCCATCCTTAGGTGACCCATCTTGCCCCGCCCCACCCTATTTAGCATGACCGTAACGGGTTCGATTCCCGGTCGGTCCAGAAACATTTCATAAAGGAAATATCTTTGACTTCGTTGGGCATATAGTATCTTCGTTGCACGATAGACATATTCAAAATTGTCATTGGCAGAGGAAGACCTCAATTAATAACTGTGGAAGTGCTCATATAACACTAAGGCTTCCAAAACCAAAATGATGTTATGCAGTTTTTCATCTGATCAATGTACTCGATAATACAGAAGTACAAGGTTTGTTGAGTTATCATTCGTAATTCTGGCGCTAGAGGACGCTAGTGTGCATGTAAAAATAAGCATGTTTAACCAATTCTATCTAGCGATCCCAATAAGTTTGAAAGTTCAAGTCTTCGGCAAAGTTGTTCAGAAGGCCGTTCATATCATAAAGACAAGCGATTGGTTCGCAATTTAGCCACTAGGTGACACTAGTGAGCAGGTAAAAATGAGGTAGTGAGCACTCAGGTCTGATTCATTTCATATTCAAGTGATTCATTTCCGATTCACTTCATATTCGAGTGATTCAGGTCCAGTACAAACCTGAGAGAGAGAGCTTTCGATTGCGTGATGTGTTACTTGATGTCAAGGAGGACCTGCCACAAACTGTCAGATTTAAACCGAGCTGAAAATCGCACATTGATGGTGTGGAATGGACAAATATCCATAAAAATTTCTTAAAATGTCGCTCCATCTGTTGTAATTAAGAAAATTATAATAATGATGACCAGTTTTCTTCAATGTTCTGTCGCAGTGAACTCAATATGCAAATCATTTTTTGACCAATAATATATTTCCAAACCATTGTGCGGCGCACAAATTTGAAGAAAAAAAAAGCAGTAAGAAGAAGAAATGAAAACGTCGTGGCTGTCAGTAAGCTGTCTCCTCTCTCTCTCAGGTACCGTAAACCGGAGTCAAATTGATCTTCGGGTCGAAATTGATCACACGATTTTCCGTTAGATAAAGCATACTTCAAATAGTTTCCATGCAAATATCGTTTAGTATCGGTTTCCAACAGCACGTTACTTGAAAGAAAGCTATTTAAAATTCGCTCAACCTAACTGAAAAACGTCAGATCAATTTGACCCCGGTTTACGGTACAAACTATCGACCCTTTCAACCACAGCTGTAAAGGCGTGGGTACTCAGCATGACCATGCTGAGAGTGACGGGTTCGATTCCCATTCGGTCTATGATCCTTTCGTAAATCAAATTTTCTTGACTTCTTTGGACATCGAGTATTTTCGTGCCTGCCACACGAAATACATAAGTTAGGGCCACCCTAATGCACAATCCAGATGGACAAAAACTTCTACGCTTAAACTGCTACCACAGAGCAACTGACGTAAAACTTAGAACAAATTACATTGAAAAACATCGCCACGAAAACATAGCTGCTCAATGCTAATTAGCCTTTGCACCAGTTTGTGCTATCTTCCTCACTCCTTCGTAATTTTTGAAAACGGGGACCTCAGTGAACGTAAAATTTCCTTTGGGTGAGAGCAAGACAGCATCGAAGGCTGCACAGGTCAATCATACTGTGTTTGGTCGAGCCTTCACTAAGAGGCGGTAGTGAACAAACGTCAAACAGGAGTAAGAATGGCTCCAGCGCCACAAGTGGCCCATCAACCATCACCGGATATTAAATTTTAAATCAACCGTTTAAAAGCCTATTTCTTTAAAACCACTCCAAAGCAATGATTTTGTATGATGATTTACAAAGTAGATCGACTCTTTAATCATAGTTTTAATCGTCTCAGAAGTGTTGCCAGATGAATTTTACATGTTTTTTCATAGATTCCTAAAATGATTATTGACTCTTAGCATTGGTGTCAATAATACACACCGAAAATTTACAATCATGTAATATATAAAGGAATAACACCTTTCTCCAAGTATATCCGAAGCATGGTAATTTAACAATTTGCCGTGTATATAAAAATGTGATACTCTTCCGAATCAGAACTAAAAAACACAAAAGTAGATTACACATCCAAAATCACTACACTCACATCTTTTTCAAGCATTCACACCATTTTCAAGAGCAACAACTATATGCTTTGCAATATAAGTTCTACACAACAATTTTGCGCTGCTGTAACTTTTCGCTTCGAGAACTAAGGAGTTTTACAAAACTTTGGAATTCGGTGCATTCAAATCTACATATTCGTGCAATTTTGGGGTTCAATGGGTGTTGAGAGAGTTGGTACAAAAAAGAGGGAAAACCCTAACTAAAAAGTGTAAAGAAAATATATGTAAACTTAGGAAAAATGATAATATACATACTCCGCCTGGATTTGGTACTGTTACGACCGCTACGGCGCCTCAGCGACCCTGGTGGCGAAGCGGCCCCTTTCGGCAGTGAGCCTCCTCCACTGGCAGCAGTGCTACTACAGTACACGTGGATGGCGGTACCGTTTCCGGTTCCCGCAGTGCTACCGTGCAAATTGCTACTAGTGCTAGTACTACCACTACTACTACTGCTGGTGCCACCGTTGCCTCCGGAGGCAGTGGCCACTTTCAGCGCGGCCAGTTTGCTGTTGTTGGCCGTTTGTATTTGCGAACTCCGCAGTAGCCGACTGATGAACTGGAGATTAGGGGCCGGTTCCTTGTCCTCTTGGGAACCGGCACCGGCAGCTGTTGATGGGTTGTTTGGCTTTTTCATGTCCATCGGGAGGTACTTTTGATCTTCGATTATGCTCTCCATCGAGCTGCGGGATAAGGTTGTCGCGATTGCGGAATGATTGCTATCAGCAGCGGTGCCCTCGAACGAGTGATTGTTGTAATAATGCTGCTGCTGATCCGGAGGAGACATTGACGGCAGGTACGAGCATGATTTATTCATATTTTCATAGTCCTGTTGAGTGGACCCAGCGGCGGCGGATGACGGCGATGAGGCATGGCCAGTGTGGCTGCCGTGCAGGGGACATACATTATAATGACTTGTTCTGCTGATGCTGTTGCCGACGACAATGATCGGTACCGCTCCACTGGATGGACAGGTGCATTTGAGCGAAGCAATCGATAAACTGGATGATTGCTGATGCTTGCGATTACCGATGCTCGATAGCTGATTATGCTGTGCTTGTGGTCCGGGACCGGGTGGCAGAAGGGTTCCATTGTGTGACACACGTATTGCACTTTCCTCCGTTAACGGTAGAGACCGGGTCCGGTGGTGGACCGGTTGAATCGAACGATCGACCACAATTCCGCCGGTGGCATTCTTGCCGAAGAAACCTCCTCCTGCGCCGGACGGGGGACCGTTAAAACTAGGATTGCTACTAACATTGCTACTACTGCCTAGAATGCTCTGGGAGGACTTTTGCTTTGCCATGTGGGCGGCTGTGCTATTATGGGGGGAATGGCTTAGCATGGGGGTGGCGCTTGGTAATGATAAAGCTCTCTGATGGAATATCACTGCGGATGTAACTGCGGATAAGAGAAAAAAGAAAGAAAAAACGGAAAAACGAAACAAACAAAACATCACAGTGACATCACTCGACGGGACACATTTGAATAAAAGTAGTTGGTGGAGGAGGGTGAATAACAGAACAGAAGGAACAAACCATTCGGAACTATGGCTCAGTAGTGGGGCGGAGGTGGTAGGAGCAAAGCAGGGCGACAGCATGAAGAGAATTATTCAAACAGAAATGCCGAGAAAATTGGTAATCGTTATAGAGGACGATACATTGGTCGGTCATCGGGAGTGAGGCAGTACCCGAGATCATTTCGGTACAAGGTCTTTCAAGAGGTTGTCCATTGTCCAAGTGGGTCCAATCAGTACGTGTATGTTGCTGGAAGTCAGCGAAGTAAGCTTGCATATCACATTAAATTTGTGTATTTGTTGCTTTATGTACTTTTCTTTGGGGCTAATTTATTTACTCTTTTCGTAAAAAAACACAAATTAATTAAAAATTTTGCGTTTTATTTTTATTTTTTATTAGATTGGATGATTTATTTAAAAAAATATAGATAATGCAAGAACAACCGTAGCGCAGCTACGGTTAATTGAATTTTAGCGTTAATTTGGCTTAGTATTCCAATGATTGTTTTTTTTATCGTTATTACTGAAATTTTTAAACAGAGGACGAGCTCGATAGTCTAGTGGCTACCGTTTCTGATTCAAATGCAGAAGGTCCTGGGTTTGCTCTACATTTACATCTCACGTATACACGTTTGTACATAGCCATTCGCTAGAACTAGAGACGGACATAGGCGAAACTAACGGGGGTGCCGGGGTTGCCAGGCACCCCCTAGAATTTGAATGCATTGCTGCAAGATATGAGGCGATAAATGATGATTGGATGAACTAATGAATATTTGTTTGTAGTGCACCCCCTGGCGAAAAGTCGTAGTTTCGCCCATGGAGACGGAGTGAAAAAAAAAGTTTCCCTTCCATCCAACCTCCACAGCAGAGTATAAGTTCACAGTAATACTCACAAATTCTATAACATTACATCTGGCATTGCTGCACCAATGCGTGAGCCCCTCTGTCAAAAATAAACATTTCCTAATAACACTCCGACATTCGCATGACCTTGTGCACATGCAGTGAACTTAACGGTCTGTTGGCAACAAGCGATTGTTATCATCACTTCCCTCCCCATTCCCCCATTGATCGACAATTTGACGAAGCGGGCGCATTCTCACCTTAAAATCAGTGTTGGTAAACTCACACTCAAAGCTGACTCATGAACCGCTCCTGCGTGAGCAAACTCACGCGCGATTCTGAATCATTTTGTCACGCGCGAGAATTTCATACAAAATTTCTCTCTCGCGAGTCAAGCGTCGAAATCTCGTTCGCTTATAAAACGATTCCAAATCAATTTAATCGACATTCTTTGTTATTGTATGCAAAATATGGTCTTATTCTATCATACAATCCAAAAAAAATCGTTATAAATAATAAGAACACCAAGAAATAAAGGAATGAGTAAAATCATGAGTCAACTCATGCATGATTTTTTCGTCGGTGAGTTTGGCGAGTCAAGAATCACGCGTGAAACAACTCAACCATGAGATTTGAGAATTTGATTTTTTACCAACACTGCTTAAAATAGAAGATTATCAATACTCACACACAGAAGATGTCTGTTCGTCCCAAGTAGCTATCTCATTGGTTTCTTGAGTGATTGTAGTTAGTTCGGCGACACTGAAGTAGCAACTACGGCCGGTCAATCAATTATAAATTTTAATTTCATTTTCATGCGAAGAGATTTTTGACCGGAATTACTTTATCCCGGGATCCAAGAATATTCTTGCCTTCCGAAGCAAGAACTCACATTTTTTGTGAATTTGCTGGAGTGGAATGAAGTTCACGGTGATTCTATGCCGAGAATTAGTTATTCGGCAAAAAAGTGAGCTTATGCGCGACTAGATTCGGAAGATTCCTCGTCGGCAGTTTGTTGTTATTAGGCGCAAAAAGTAAACAGTGAACGTATGCGTTGGTCTAGATTCGGAAAACTTCTTGCCATGAGTTTGTTACTCGCTGCGAAACGTAGACAGTGGGGTTGTGGGTTTTACGTTTCGGAAAATTAACAAATTTCTTGCCGGAAGTCTGATGTTCGACACGAAAAGTTAAAATTGAGCGTATGCGCGGCTAGATTTGGAAGATTTATTGCCAGAGGTTCGTTTATCAGCACTATTTGGTAACACTAGTTTACAAAGTATCTTGAACTTCTATCAATGACCACAATTTTTCATGCATAATCAAGTTCTGATTTCAGAACCGTGCACCAAAATAATTAAGTAATACAAGTTTTTGAGTAATACAGTGGGGACCCGATTTTGTCTACTCCTGAATTTGTCAGCCTTTTTTGAACAAGAAAAATAAAAGTGAAATTTTACTCAGCATTGCCATTTTAGAATCAATAATAATTCAGTTGATGTTTTTTGGTGTCATATGTAAATAACGTAATAAATAAATCTCGCGTAGCTTTTGAAAACGGTCAAATATTTTATACTTTTTAAGGGAGACGGAGGGGGGATCTGGGTACACACATTTTTTTATGAACAAAATCTGATCTAGCGTTAGCGATGTTCGCAACATCGATGTTTTTGTTCCGATTAATCGATTTTTTGAATCGATGTTAAAGCCCCACAAAATCGACAGAATCAATTTTTTAAATTCGGTTTTTCTTTCGATTCAAAAAAATCAAATTGCTTTTTTTTTCAAATGCACTGTAGAATTCTACCATTAAAAAATTTACCTAAAATCAAGGTAAAATGTACATTAAATCGAAGTTAATAAAATCGAGGGTCTATATAATCTAGGATCCACTAAATCAAGGTATTCCTGTATATCTCAGGTTTCTTGGGCAACCTCTCCCAGGAGTCTAAGTGAATCTTTCCCAAAATTCTGCAGTAATCCTTTTTATGGTCGAGAAAGTCCCTTTCAGGGTTCTAGCGCATCCTTCTCAGGATTCTAGGTCAGTCCATCTCTGGATTCAATTTTTTCTGAATCCCTCTCAGGTTTCTAGTTGAATTTCCTCCCTTAGGGACCCTCTCAGAGTTCTCAGAGTTCATAATCTAATGGGATGTCTTTCAATACTGCAGGAGAATTTCCCTCAGGGTGAGGCAATCCATCACATGATTCAGGGAGAATCCATCTCGGGAATCTGAGGAAATCCCTCTGGATTCTGGAAGATTTCCGTTCAAACTCTGAGAGAATCCATCTCAGAAAACTGGAGTAATTTCTCCCGGGATTCTAGGGAAATCCCTTTAAAAATTCTGGAGGTATTTTGCTCAGCAGTATTATAAAGGAATACCTATCAGAATTCTACGGAATCTCTGAATTCTAAGAATAGTTATTTATGCAACAAGTTGCAAAATGATGATTTTTTCAGCACGAGTTGTACATTTATCCAACGAGGCTTGCCGAGTTGGATAAATACGACGAGTGCTGAAAAAATCGAGTTTTGCAACGCGTTGCATACAACATTTTTTGCAATTACGAAAAATTCTCGCTGCGGATAATCTATATAGCTACACATACATGAAATCAAGAGGTACCACGTGGGAGCATCCATGCGCACCGGCGCAGTTTTTTGTTCGATCAGGTAGGTTGAAGGTGCCACACATTTTCAAGCTCCGTCGTCGTCGTCGTCAATCAGCAACATAAGAAGGAGCAAAAGTAGCTTCAGCTGCTGCTTCTGCACCTGATCGACGGTCCGAATCGAATCGTTAATAGTCCTGATTTTGATTCGAGCTGCTAATTGGATGTAGGAGCAACAGGTTTATCTACGGATATCGCGGTAGTGGGCAAAATGTATGTGATGGCAAAAGTGCCGAAAAGTGCTACTTTTCAGCACTCTTAAGAGTGCCGAAAAGTAGTACTTTTCGGCACCTTTGCTTTAGTGGAGAAAAGTAGGCCGTTTTATCGTTGCAACCGCGAGTGAAAAGTAGGGTAATAAGCAACGTAATTGCAAAAAATTCATTTCAGGATTTTGGGGTATTTCCTACCAGGGTTCCCTACCAAGGGTGAAATTTTCTAGAGAAATTTGGATTTTGGAGAATCCCTCAAATAGATTTTGTGATTCCTCTTAGGGTTCGAAAGAAGTCCTTCTCAGCTTTCTAGGAGAATCTCAGTAGAATTCTGCTTTCTGTATTCTGGAGCAGTTGCTCGCAAAAATCTCTTTCAGGATTCTGGGAGATTCATACTAAGAAGGATCAAGGAAAATCCCTTATGGGAAGATTCTCTTGAGATTCTGGTGTAATTATTTAAAGTATTCTAGAGGAATCACTCTTAGAGTTCTGGGACAACCCTTTTCAGGAGTTCAGGGGAGTCCTTTCAAAGATTCTGGAGGGATGTCTTTCCGGAATCTGCGGTATTTTTTTCTGTTTTACTTATGTGGGAAAATTCCAGGGAATTCTTCTCAGGATGCAGGGGAAGTACATTCTAGAAATTTTCGTAATCCCCTCCCCTCAGTATTCTACATCAATTTATCTCAATAATGTGGAAGAACCGCGCTTGGAATTCCTCTCAGGACTCTGGGAGAGTTCATCTTAGGATTCTGGGAGAATCGTATTCAGGATTCTGGGATAACCCCTCTTAGGATTCTGGAACATTTTGGGAAAATGCCAAGGGAGATCTTCTCTTAGGATTCTGAGACAATCTATCACAGGGTTCTGGGAGAATACCTCTCGGGACTCTGAGATAATCCGTCTCAGAGATATGGAGTAATCTCTCTCAGGATTCTAAGAAAATCCTCAATGGAATTCAGAGATAATTCCTACCAAGATACCGAAAGAGTCTTGTTTTTTTTTTTCTAGGTAATGTCGCTCAGGATTCTGGTGTGATCATTTTCAACATTCTTAAAAAATCTCATAATTCTAAAGGAACTCCTTTCAGAATTCTGAAGGAGTCTCTTTAAAGATTTTGGAGAAGTTTCTCTCATAGTTTTGTATTACTTTATAACATCGAATCGATGTGAAAACATCGAGTCAAAGCATTCGTTTAAATCGGTGAATCGAAACTGCTGATCCGATTCGAATCGATTCACAAAAATCGATGTCTCAGTCAGATTTGCACAATGCTAATCTGATCTGATTTCCTTCTTAGGATTCCTTCAGAAATTCTAACCGGGGATTTATCCAAAGATTGCTTCGGAGATACCTCTAGGGATTTCTTGAACAAAATTTCAGTTATTTCTCTAGAACATGATCAAACAATTTATCTCAGGGGAATTATCCAGGATTGCTCAACAATCTTCCATATAGGACTTCTTCTATGGACATCTCGTAGGACTCCTCCAAGAATTCCTGGTGATATTCCTACAGAAATATCTCTATCTATTGCTTAAGGAATTTTTCTTTTGATGTCTTTTGAACTCCTGCATACATTCTCCTAGAATTTCTTGCCGGGAATTCTCCTGAAATACTTAAGAATTTGTAAAGCCACTTCTGTTGGAATTCCTCCAGGAATTGCTCCAAATATTCTCCCAGATTTTTTTTAAGCAAATCCTACCTACATTTCTCCAGAAATTTTCAGCTGGAATCCTTACAGGGATGTTTTTCAGAGATTTTAATAGGAATTCCTCCAATGATTCTTTTTGGAAAACATTCTAGGGATTTTGAAAGAATACCTCTACGGATGCCTTTAGGGCAGCGTTTCTCAAACTATGGGTCGCGACCCACTGGTGGGTCGCGGGCTGATTTTTGGTGGGTCGCGAAAGCTTTGGCGATGTCATAATAAATGTATTAATTAACTTATGCAAAATGAGTTTTGCTAGCAATTTTTAAGTTACCAAATACTCTCTAAGAGAATCGCCACAGTTATTTCTAGAAATTGTGTTTCTCCTGAATCATAGTTAAATGTTTTGTATTATTAATCTGAGTCTGGATTCAATCGGATATTGATACTACTTTCGGCGTTCTGAAACTATGGAAACGTTTTAATTTTTTTGTGCTCTCTAAACTGGCTTCAAGTTGTTGTTTGCAGTTAGCATTTTCCGTTAGATTTACATATAAAGTTCAGCAGTAAAAATTTCAGAAAAATGTTGAAATACCAAAAAATCAACAAATTTCGACAAGAAACCAACGAACGTTTGGTTATCTTCACCGATTTTTTTTTTGTAGGGTTAAACTCCTGTAAAATTAGATTGAATTTGGATAATCTCAACCATTTACGAATATCAAAACAGCTGAAAAGAGGTTTAAAAAAAAGAGTTGTTTCAAAAAACGCTGTGTATATAGAAAATTACTTTCAACCAGATCTGTAATTTTTAACTATAAATCACGATACAAAATGCTTGACTTTACTTCTTTTCATTTGAAGGTCATTTTTAAAGTTCCCCGAAGCATTGAATTGCCACTGTATTTTCAACGACACTGTAATTTCTATGTGTTCTTTCTTTTTGTGTGATAAAATTCCTAAAATCTGTGGTGTTCTGTAATGTTGAATTGAACCAGACTGGTTAAATTTTTATTAGAAACTTGCCAATTTATTTCAAATTCTCAAAACAAGGAATATACTGAAACTGATCACTTGAGCATCTTTACTTCATTTTGACTTATTCAAAAAAAAAAAAATGCTAAACGAACACAAACTAAAAAAACTAAAATTTTCAAGATTTAATGCTACGTAACGTATGTTTAACAAAACGTATTAACGCAATTGAATGTATTTATTCAAAAAGTCAACCCAAATTTTCCAAAATGACGTATGCTACGAAAATATGTGCTGGCGGGTCGCCGAATACAATAACAATCAAAGGTGAGTCGCAAGCTGAAAAAGTTTGAGAACCCCTGCTTTAGGGATTTATTGGGAGATTGCAATAAGGATTCCTTCAAATATAACTCAAACAATTTATCCGGGAACTCCGCTCGAGGTTTCTACAGCAATCACTAACGGGATTCCTTCAGGAATTCTTCTAAAGTTTCGTCTTGTAATTCCTCGGCAAATTTCAACTGGAATTTCCCCAAAAATTTCTCCAGTGATTCGAACTGGGATTTTTATTAGGTTTCTCGAGGGATTCTTCCACATAGATAACTTCAAAGATTTTTCCAGGGATTATTTTAGGAATTGTGTACACTGGTGTGATAAGCGTGCTTTCCTGTTACATGTTACACGTCCTGTTAGAATTATGGAGGAATTTTTGGAAAATTTATTCGAAGAATTCTGTGAGATTCTTTTTCTGCATATTTATGAAGGAATCCATGGAAGAATATTTTAAAAAATAACTGAAGGAATCATTTGAAGAATTTATGGAGAAATCTTGGAAAAAATGCGAGGGATTCCGTGAGAAATTTTGCTAGGCATTCTACAGTATTCTTGGAGGATTTTTTTGTGGAATTTCTTGAGGAGTTCTAGAAGAAATTCTTAGAGTAATGGTTTAAGGCACTGAGTGAAGAACTGGGAATGGTTAAAATTCACATAAATAAAGATAAAATGCAATGTAAGAGAAATCCTTATAGGGATTCCCGGAGGAATATTTGGCAGGAGCGTTTGGAAGAATACCAGGAGAAACTTGGAGGAATTTATAGAAAAGTTCCTGGAAGCACCCTTGGGCGACTGGCTCTAGAAATCTGCTTGAGCTTGAGCTTGATTGACCGCCCGTAGATGCTACCCCAGTATCGCCAGACTAGCTACACTCACACAAGGAACCAATGAGATATATGCTGGGGACTAGCAGGCATCTTCAGTGTGTGAGCGTTGGTGATCTTCTATTTTTAGGCGACAATGGCGCCTGCCACATCAGGTTGCAGATCAATGTGGGAAAGGGTAAGGAAGTGATGATTGCAATCATTTGTATCCACATCTAACCGAATATACCTCTGCGTCAGCACAAATTCATGCAGATGTCGGAATGTTGGTGGGACTTGGTTGGCAGAAGGTTCACACATTGGTGCGTGGATTACCTGGGTAAGGTGATAGAATTGTGTGTGTTTTTTTATTATCCGAAAATATGCGGCACAGTTCGCTTGATTGCATAACTTGTAGGCGTTATCTAATAGGATTGAGACACTGTGCTGTGAAAATTTGGAGGGAAGGGAAACGGCTTTTTCAACCCGTTTCTGTTCTAGCGATGGCTATGAACATGTGAAGTGAATATATGTACATTAGTTGTATATGTAGAGAGGAGGGATAAAGTATATAGAAGACACATTCTACGTGACGTGAATCCGAATATGCAAAAATATTTGAGGGTTTATGGTCGAATTTACGAGTTATAGTGGAAAATCTGACAGAAAAGGCGTCAATTCGTTGTAACGTCACGGTAGAATGTGTCAGAAAGATACAAAGTAGGAGGAAAGGGACGGGCCAGGGATTGAACCTTCTGCATATGAATCAGAAGCGGTAGCCACTAGACCACCAAGCCCGTCGCCTTGAGCGACTGGCTCTAGAAATCTTTGGAGAAAGTCCTGGAGGAATCCTTGAAGACCTTTTTAAAAAAATTATTGGAGGAATTCATGGAATATTTTTTTGGAAAAATCATTATAAGAGTTTCTGCAGAAAAATCTTCGACTGAATTCTAAGGACAATTTTTGAATAAATCCTTTGAATTAAGAAATAAGATAAATACGCTTATCTAAACACATTAAAAACTTTCTTAAGAATTCTTACGTAGTACTTGTTTTAAAAAAAATATAAACCAAGAAACTTTTATTTGTTTACAAGAAGCGCTAGACAAAGACACAAAATGATCAATGTTACCCTGGATTACGGTATTGTTTCTGAATCATGTTATCACTTTTCAAACTCAGTTGTTCTTTGTTGTCAGTTGCGACGTTAAGCTTGGGTATACCAACGATGGGTTTGGGTATAAGTACGATAGGCATAATCGACGACTGGCATCATAGTCGTTAGACTTAATGAAAGAAAGACAAAATTTGCTATTATTTTAAACGCTTATGCCTAACGTCAGTTCTGGCTAATGTTTTAATGCCGAATGCCTTTATGCTTAACGTACTCATCCCAAACGCCCTAACTGGGTATACTCAATCTAGGTGTACCTCTCCATAGGTATGTGAACAATTGTTATAGTACAGCGTTTCATTTGTCACTGTCGAACGTCGTCCGGGAAAGATTTTCAATTTCTCATCAAAATGGTTAGTCACATTTGTATGTTGGCGGCCAGGTAGCCCGGGCTACCTCCCAATTATATCGAAGACGAGAAAAAGATGCATAAACGTATTTGTTAAGACAAGGAAACTGTTAAACCTCGAAGAGCAAAAAAAAAAAAAAAATATACAGAAAGCAGATCGAATACAATTTAGTCCTCTTCTATGCGGTTAGTCACGTGTCAACAATAAGCTTCATCAAACCATTTCCGGGCGGGTGTGTGTGTAGAGAGTAGAATCAATGATGAACGACGTGGTAACTGGTTTGATACTGATCAGGATTAGAAGAACGTAAGTGTGCCAGACACATACAACATAGAAGGATAGGGAGAGACAAACATACATAAATAATAATAATAACAACGCTTTTTATATTAAAAAAAAACAGCAAGAAAGGGAACCTGAATGTAAGAGGAACGGAGGACACGGGGAAGGTGGGAAAAATGTTGTATCTGATAACGAGACGATGAAAGGCAGCAGCATCTATGCAGGTATGTACATCCACTTTGCATATGATTACCACCGACCTGCCCTCCCTCCCTCTGTAAGCGTGTGTCCACTGTGTTACCGTTGTCGACGCATTACAGATAATCGAGGGACGACGAGTCTCCGTGTGCAGTCGATTGGGGTTGGTTGGTGCGTATATGTTGCAACATTGTGGCAATTCAGGTTTTTGATTAAACAGTCGGCTTGGATTGTTACACGAAACGTTGGAGCTGCATTTCAGGCGTGTGCTGGTGTCGATTTACTACGCATTGATTTTGCATCGATCTGTACTATATCTACAATCTCGTACCTACTGGCTTGTTACAGCTAAGGTGATTATTAGTGGCTAAGGTGAATTATACTGTAGACCTACTGCTACATTGTGTTAATTGTGGTGGTTCTCGTACAGGTGGTATTTTACATTAGTGAGATTACTAACACAATTATTTTATTATCGGTAAGTTGATATTCACTGAAATCATCGGATGCCATGATGGGTATCAATTATAAAAATAATCGTGATATTATTTTGTTCTCTTTATTACCAGTTTTGTGTCATCTTCTTACACCCCAGCAACAATGTCACAATCATCAATTTATTTAAATTTTCTGACAAAATTTGGAAAACTGAGATATTTAAAGAACAGCTCTCAACATGTGTAAATCCCGAATTAAAAAAAACCAGCTAAAGCCAGTCACAGTATCAAAAAGTGTGAATTAATTGTGCACCAACCAAAACACGAAATGCCGGAAGCTATTTCCGGAGGGAAATTGAGCTCGGTACAATTTGGTTTACGATTGTTATGCCAATGCTCCCCCATTTCGGTGTAATTGTCAGAAAAATTAAAAATTATAAATTTATCACCTCCTTATCCGGAGCTTGTAAACACTTTACGATTGAGACTACAACGGGGAATCCAAAATCAACATCCACTCGGTGGCGTGGCGGTCCGTGCACTTATAATAGAGACTTCCGAGCTTTAGTTGGAGTGCCTACATTTTTTGAGGCTGTGATTTCTTCGTCAGTAGATTTGTGAATGACGATACAGTTTACGAGAGGTATCGTTTAATAGCCGCGCCAATTCAATTGGGTGTTTCGAAAAAAAAGTGCATGCATAATTGACGGAAGCAGAAGAGAACGCTTCGATGTAAAACGGTTCCCTTGACCGAATGTTTCAAGCTTCTGCCCAAAAATAACGATATAGCACCTTACCATTGCAGCTTATAAAAGGTTGTAATTGTAACCTGTATCCCTTATTATAATTTGAATCATAAATATAAGAATGAAGAATAATAAAGTGTGATGTAAAGTTCCAAACATAGTGTCCTATCCAATAAGATCGAATAATGCTAATTGGGAGATCACGCCGCGATATAGGCATTAGGCATACCCCTATGAACGGAAGTGTAAATTCCGCAAAAGCCACCGAATTTTCAGCGAAAATCTGCCTTAACTGACACAAATAGTCAATGAGGCATGCTGCATGAAGCTTCAGATCCTAGAACTATTAAGAAAAAAACTACTAGGACGATTCTTCTTCTTCATATTCTGAAAATGAAGATCTTCTGGAAAAGATAACCTCAGAACTTCGAGCTGAACTTGAATTCATGTTAGTCTTTGGGTCTTCTCGTGGTGTAGTTGGCAACGCGCCTGTTTAGTGAGTAGGGGTCGTGAGTTCGAGTCTCGCCGAAAAGACGAGTAACTTTTTGGCAAATTCCACTCCAATTTGTCCATTTCTCACTCACGCCAGTATTTGTTAAGTCTAGCTTTTGGAATTTTCATTGTTGATGATAATCCATTTTCGGCGCTGCGGAACGAATAAGAACTTATTCTCGGGAGAAACTCGGATCTGAATTGATCGCACTTCTTTTTTCGCTGTATTTTCCGTGTGAGAGAGTTTTCTATAATCGCGATCATGATCGATAATTTCATATCCTGGTCAAGGTGATGGCGGGCAATCACCCAGAATGAATAGCCTCGACCCTCTGCACCACCATGGGTGCTCAGGATTGAAAGTAAAGTCGAAGATTGCTACGCTATTTGAAGAGTATTCATACATTTGCTTAACATATTATCACAGAGAGCGCCACGATGTTGCGCCACTTATGTTGCCGATTTCAAATGGCCGTTAAATTCCTTACACAGTTTCGGAACTGGACTTGGATGTCTGTTCTCTGTGATATTATGTCAAACTTTCATATGTATGGCAGTAGTGGGAACATCAGGGCACCCGATTCAAACAATTTGGATGTCGAGCTTCGAACTCCTCCTTGTTGTTCAATTTCGTGGATAGAGAACGGGCTCCTCAACCCCATTTATTGGAAGTATTCTGAAAATCGAGGGCTTGATTTTATGTTTCCTAGTGTCAACTTTCTTCTGGAAAGACATTCTCTTCCTCTAGAGCGGGCTAGAAGTGTCTTGCGGGTCCGCACATCCGTTTTTTGGCCATTCACACAGGAGACTGAATGATCACCAACAACAATATAATCTTGATCAAATCGCTCTTCAGATTACTCCAATGCTATAGGCAGGTGCCTTGCAACCAAAGACACTCTATGCTAAAGACACAAAGTCTGATGATTGTTGTTGTTGATGATGATTTCAGCATCATGACGACGATGCTGCCGAGCAATGTCTTTAAAGCGCGTTTGACAGGTCTCCTGTTCGATTGGAATAATATTGATAATAAATTTGGAATTCCGATTGGAACATTTCGTGTCTTTGCATATAGTGTCTTTACTTGCAACAATAGATGGTAGAACAAATAATCATCATCCACCTGGGATATCATCAGCCATTTGAAGGCGCCCTTCAAGATTTCTTCCGGGAATTCCTGCAGGAGTTACACCTGGAAGTACTTTAGAAGTTCCAATCCGAGATTCCTCCAGAAGTTCCATCTGAGATTCCTCCTAAAGTTCCTTCTGGTGCTCCATATGAAATTTCACCAGGAGTTTCACCTGACATTTATTCAGGAATTCCACCTGGGATTCCTGCAGTGGTTTAATAGATATTACTATTTAGAAATATACATATTATTTCCGATATACTATTATCCAGAAATTCTTCCTGAAATTTCTTCTGCAGTACCTAGGCTTCCTCCAGGAGTTCCAGATGAGATTCTTTCAGGAATTTTATTTAGAATTGTATGAGTTCTACCTGCGTTTTCTCCAGAAGTTTCTAGAAGTTTCACCTGGAATTCCTCCATGAGTTCCACTTGGTAGTTCTCTAGGAAATCTTCAGCAGTATAAGCTGAACTCCCTCCAGGATTTTCATCAGAAATTCTTTCGTGAGTTCTCTAGATATTTCTCCAAAAGTTTCACCTACGATTCCTCCAGGGGTTCCATTTAGATTTCTCTACAAGTTTCATTACGCATTTCCCCCAGGATTCATCCTGAGATTCATTCAGGAATTACAGCTTGGATATTATCTGGGTGTCCTCCGGGTTTTTCCGATAAGGATTTCTCTAAGATTTTCCCAGAAGTTTCAACTGGGGTTTATTGGGGAGTTCCACATGGGATATCTCCAGAAGTACCACATAATATCTGCGCTCTGCGGCAGTTTCACCTGAGATTTCTTCTGTAGTAATATCTAGGTTTCCAACTAGAGTTCCGTCGACTACTTCTAGAAGAACTTTCGGAGAAATTCCTGCGAGAATTCTCTTTAGAAGTTTCGGTAAAAATCTCGGAGGAATTGTTTGAAAAAAAAATCAAAGAGAAATACCTGCTCACTAGGGTGGCCCACACTTATATAGAAAACAAAAATTTCGGAAAATGCCAAGTCTTACCTCCTAAATCAGTTGTTTTTGACTCCCAGAAGCCACGTTCAAAATTTGAGCAAAATCGGTTGAGCCTAAGGGGGCGCTCAAAACGCTTGAAGTTTGTATGGGAAAACATGGCCAAATGTATGCAGAAATTTTTAGTTTTCGAATTTTGCCGCTAGGTGGCGCTGTAAGCGTTCAATAATCAAACCCTTTGGTATTATTGTAGGTTACTATATGCAAACAACTTTGTCGAAGACCGCGAAGCTATCCGACGGCTGTGAAAAAGTTATACCCTAGGCAAAGTGAGGCAAAGTATTGAGATTTCATTATTGATATTATTCCTTTACGTGTGTTGGAAAAACAACAATAAAGTTTATCCTCATTTTACCTAGGGTATAACTTTTTTCACAGACGTTGGATCACTTTGCGGTCTTCGACAAAGTTCTTTGGCATATAGTCACCTACAATAATATCGAAGGGGTTTGATTATTGAACGCTTACAGCGCCACCTAGCGGCAAAATTCGAAAACTAAAAATTTCTGCATACATTTGGCCAAGTTTTCCCATACAAACTTCAAGCGTTTTGAGTGCCCCCTTAGGCTCAACCGATTTTGCTCAAATTTTGAACGTAGCTTCTGGGAGTCAAAAACAACTGATTTTGGAGGTAAGACTTGGCATTTTTCGAAATTTTTGTTTTTCATATAAGTGTGGGCCACCATACTGCGCTAACTAAATATTTTTTGGTGAATTTTGCCGAGCTGAAAGTTTCGGCAAAATATTTGCTGAAATTCAACAAATTTTGCTGATTTGTTCAATAAAATCTTCTGATCAACAGCAACGTTTTCAGCAAATTTTACCGAAAGTTCACCGAACAATTTTGCCAAATCCTTCAGTTAGGCAAAATTTTGCTGAAAGCGTCTTGGTGTGCGGAAAGTCGCAGAGAAATTCCTGAAAAAATTTCCGGTGAAACTCCGTCGGGGATTCCCGATGAAGCATTTCGAATAATAAGCAGATGAACTGACGGATACTATTGAAGAATTCTCTGGGAAGAACTTCTGACCAATTTTATGGAAGGATTCATGGCAGAACTTTTGCAGAGGTTTTTGAAAAGATTTTCGAAGGGACTCTTTGTGTAGAATGTTCACAACCAAAGAGACAAACATATTGTGAGAAAATATTCACATTGTTCATCCCTCGTATGATGTTAAGCCAGGCGCACCACGATGGCGTAGTGTACGTTCAGTGAGCCGATCTGGGTTATATTTACCCCAGCATCCTACTAGGGTTGAAGAAACGTAATGCATTTTATCAAGGTTTTGCGGTACACAATCTAAAAAACCACTGTTGTAATTTATTCTAAATGCTTCCGCGCCATTCGGCCGAATGCTATTTGACTGATTGCCATTTGGCCGGAGGGGTCATTTGGCCAAACACTGTTGGGTCGAATGCAATTAGGTTGAAAACTGAATGTTGTATTTAAGTGATCATGTCCCTGTTCTTTATAGGGTATGTGTACCGTTCCTTGGCCTAATATGCCAGCCACCTTGACAATTTTGACCATAACTCGTGAATTAATAGCAGTATAAATGATGTGTTCACTATATCACGCACTCTAGGCAGTGCACGTTTCTGCAATTGGAAGTAAACTAGCGTAAATATACAAGAACTTACTTAATTACGTTGAAAAGATTCGATGCGATGGTATGCAACGTTGGTCTACGGTACAAAAATTGGCCTATTAGTGGATACAACGTTGGCCTATTGCTTTACAAACGCTAGAACCACTTATTTTATATTTTTTTTAATATTTCTGCTGGAGTATTATCACTGTTTGTTCACCAATCTTGCTTTCAAATTACATTTTCGGAGCAGAATTTTCACATAACTATAAATAAATCACTTAAACTAAAGTTCTTTCTTAATTTAGTAACGATAACAGTGCAACCCCATTATTGTGTTATATTTTTACAATCACCGCACACAAAATATTTCTTCCCGTTCGTTCTTTATGGTTCATTCGCAAGCAATGTGGTTGACGTCACTTTTTCGGTGTTGTTGACCTCACTTTATTGATGGGCCAAGATTTGGGTACATAGTGAAAAAAATGTCCTCAATATTCGGCCCACATTTAATTTGTAAAGTAGTTATTTTTTCGCTGAAAACAAATATACTAGATCAAAATAGCGTCTTTGACCGTCGCATAAAATGTTCAGTTATCGAAAAGTCAATTCGAAATGTTCCAGAATCAGGCCATTTATGATCGTGTGTATAGACCACCCACTAAGTCGAAGAATCATGGCGTCTACAAAATCTAAACAAAGTGACATTTTCATTCAATTTTAATGATCCAAAATGCTAAAATTGAAACGAAATGTTACAGTTGTCTGGCGCATAGCTTTTCCGATCTCCAGTTGTGCGTGTTTGTTTGAGTTTTCGGTTAACGTTAAGATAGGCCGAATGAGGGGACTATGCCAACGAAGCATCCCGATACCCTATCAGTATAACTCAAAAGAGCTGCCTAGATTTAAAGAAGGAAGAATCTGTGACAAAATAGGGTTTGGGTACTAGTAGTGGAGAAATTTATTTCTGCGGCTCTTTAGCTATGTTAAGGTAGTGGATTGTTCCAAAGTTGATTTTTTAACAAGTTCCACGTCCCCTCTTTATCTTAAGACCGTCAAACATACAACATTGATAAATTATTCCAGTGAAATACGTATTTGAAAATACGCATCGATGTTGCCTATAATGGACACCACCGGGTCCATTATAGGATTATTTACAAATATCTTGGCGCCTATAGTGGATCATATGATTTCCATGTTAGTTGTCACGCCGCCAACGGTGCCTATAGTGGACACTCCCTGAGTGTGCGTATAGTGGACCCTTTTGAGTGTTTACATTCATTAAATAGTTAAAATAACCGATTGTTACGGCCACTGGGTCATTTGTTTGCCAGGAACTGCTGTGTAGCAATGTAATTGATGTTCCCCCGGTGGAAGTTGCCTGGAAACAGCTGATTTGGGCATTTATGTTTGAGTTTTTCTGAAGGGGGTCCACTATAGGCGTAGGATCCACTAATAGCACACAACCCCTATGTCACATCAACTGTTTTCTTCATGGTATGTAAAACTTGAAAGAATAGCCTATGATTAAATGAAGGAAATATTTTAGATCATCATATTAGTAGCTAGACTGTTACTCAGAGTTTGTCCTCACTTCTGAATTAATTTTATCATGATTTCGCCAAACGGCATTTGGCCAAACGACCCTTTCCGTCAAACGGCGTTCGACCAAACCATATTCGGCTAAATGGACACCATTCTAAATTCCTCCCAAAATAATCCAATAATTTATCTAAACTCCAAATATCGCCGGGGCCCGTGGCGCAAGTAGTTGCCACATAAGCAAATTGTCATGAGTTCGATTCCAATCCCAGCACTTTCGTCAGTTGCTCTTCCCCCTGAGAGCAGCTGACACTGACCCTCTTCTGCCCACGGCTCAAACAGACCCGGATGCTTTGACATCGGCAAACGAGAACTCATAATAGACCCCCAATCGGACTGGAAAAAGCAACAACCAACAGACACACATCAACATTCTCGTGCTCATCATTCTACCATGGACTGGGTAGAAAAGTGACAGCAGCGCAAAGGCAACCAGTTCGATATAGCTAAATTAGAATAGAATACATTTAGGCGCTGTACGAAGTGCACACCGAGAAAAATTTCTACTCAATGACTGAGTTGACCTTACTCAGAAATCGAAAAATCCTTTGTTTTCTTACTCAGTTTCGGCTAAAAGTGGGACAACCCATTGGCAATGGGTTGTCCCACTTTTAACGGAAACTGAGTAAGAAAACAAAGGATTTTTCGATTTCTGAGTAAGACCAACTCAGTCACTGAGTAGAAATTTTTCCCTGTGCAAGTGCAGCTGCCAATTGGAATCGCTCACGCAGTGCCCTAGTGGACAAAAAAGCTGTAAATTATGGTAAGTTGTTGAAGAATAAAAAAACGACCCTCCAAATGAAACTATACGTATAAATAGTTATAAAAATAACAAAAAAAACTGTAGAAAAGTCAAAAGTAAACTATCTACTTTTCAAGACGAATCAACATAATGTTATATATTCATAACATGACTACATTGGCATAGACAGGGCGCCCCTTTAACCCTACATTGGTATAATAGAAGGCAATCATGCGTCTCCATATATCTGGTAACGCTGCAGCGCATGGTGATAGAATTCAAGTACCACATGATACCGTGTTGCAACCGTCAGTGCATGTGTTACAATAGTGGTTCACTATTGTTAAAATTATGTTTATTGTCTAAAAAGAAAGATTGCATTCTAATAGGAAATTAGCATTATTTTCACAATAAAGAATGGCTATAGATATACGCGGCACTTCTAGTGCATCGATAGTTCGTCAACGCAGTGGCAATTTCAACAAAAAAAAATATTTCCGAAATTTTAATGCTAAACAGCTAAACCATGAGCAATGAAATGGAAAGGAGCATGCATCTTTAGTGACGGCTGTTTAAAAAAACGCAAAACACAAGCAACCCAAATTTCTTTCCGCAAGGTTAAACCCCAATCCTAAGATTATAGCTTGTAATACCTGACACCGAATGCCGCCGGAGGGAGCTTCGCAAGCGTCGTAACGGTATCGTCGACAGAAAGAGGGTGTTGCTAGCGGCGGTCGTAGCCGGATTAGAGGAGGTGGTGGCGGTGCCGCTGGTGCTGCTGCTGCTGATTCCGATGCTCTGACTAGTGGAATGGTTGCTGCAGGCGAGGCGCATATGGCGAGTAATCCCTGCCAGCGAGAGCGAAGATCCAGATCCTGCCCCGGGTGGCTTTGTGTGGGCACCGGCCACCATGGGGGCCGGTGGAGGTAGCATGGGAAATAGTTGTGGCAAGTCGTCCACTTCCATCGGCACTGCCGTTACCGTCGATGATGAGGTTATGGCCGTTTGAATGCTGGCAGTCGATGAGCAGCAGGACGACGAGTCGGAACCACTGATCGCGCCAGCAGCGGTAACGAAGCCACCATTATTGGGCGACATCGAACAGGACGAGGACGACGACAGCGACGAGGACGATGGCGGACGCTGCTGGTGGTAGCGATGGAACTTGCCCATTGACGGCGATGGCGATGGGGGCAGCATCATCGATATGACTGCCGCCTGACAAGTGGCGACCGCGGCTGGTTGGTGATTGGTTGATGGAATTGATTTTGTGGTCGGGAACACATAGTGTGACAGTGAGCGAAGGGAAGAGAGAGAAAGAGAGAGACACAGAGATTGTGGTGATCGGTGTTGTTGTGGGAATTTAAATTTTGATTTTTCTTTTCATTAAATTTTGATAGCTATATAATTTGGACAACAAAGTGGCGAAAGAGTTAATTCTAAGCCAAACTTCAAAAAAAGAACAAAAGCCAATTCCAAAGTCCAAAATAGTAAGAGTACAGGTGTGGGCGTGTAGCTTGTGTATGTGGTTGGGAGGTTTTACACCGTGCACCTTTTCGGGTATCTCTGCTTTTTTGAGTGCATTCGGCAAGATTTGTTTTTTCTAGCTAAATGATCTCAAAAAATGAAATAGGGAAGATGAAGATATGAGGTCGAGATGGGCGCGTAACCAAATGGTGATTCTTTGATGAGAATGATGATAAAAACAACGAAACAAGATAATTAAGATGCAACGCTTGATAAAAGCCTCGAGTCGGAGCCTTTTTGGGGCTACTACACTGATGAGCTCATTGAGCTCATCACAGGAATTGACACCACTAAGGCATCCTACACGCTACTCAAACCGTTTGACTAACGCTGACTCAGATCCCAGGTAGGTCAATGTTTTTGCAACCTTTTGACAAACTATTTTGGCAGTTCTTGAACCATCACTCGTCGGTCAATTAAGAACAGACTTGTTAGCATCCCAAAATGGCCGACTTTGGTACCTACTCACGATTTCGACCGCACAAATCCCTTCGCAAACAAAACCAGTGCACCTGGGCTTCTTATTTTAAGCTTATTACAAGTGAGCAAGAACAGAATAATGTAATGCACTATTGTTTGAAGCTTGCTTCTTGAGATTTGTACGTCTGAAGTTTTGATACACTGTTGACGCGGAATCTCAAGACGTTTGCCCTTAATCGCGTAGCGTGCATTTTAACATTGAAATAAATTTTGTTGTGGGCACTAACGATTTCATAGTAAAATTATTGACCGTACCTATGATTCTCAACCGACAACAATTTCCAGTTAATTCCACTAAAACACTGTCAATTGAACTAGCAGTGCAGTTAACATTAACAAAAATAATCCTAATTAAACAGCTGGGCATTGTGTTTTTAATCATACTTGTAACAATGTTTTGTTGTTGAGGCGACTACGCTTTTAGTCAAATTTATTGCAATGCATTGTAACTTCAATCATATTTCTGCCAACTTCACAGATTTTATTGTCGGTTGAGAATCATAGGAACGGTTATTAATTTTACTATTTTATTTCAGAGTATGGTGTTCAATTAAATCTCTGGAAGATTTTTCATCATGTGGTGTACTTGGCTGGAGCAAGATATTTATCTAAATTTCAACAGGAGTTTCACTTAATTACAAACAATCTATGATTTTTTCTATCCTGAAATTCTATTGAAAAAAATTGAGGATTCTTTATCAGAAATGTGTGAGAAACTCCACCTGAGATCACCTTCAACAAATTGGTTTCAAAATACAATAACTCAGTCAATTTTGGACTAATTCGCATGAAAATTTGTACACAGAGCGTCACAGTTAGTACTATCCGTGTACGAAAATTCAAGTCAATATTCTATTCTATTCTAGCGCTTGCACAGCCAGTATTGAAAAGCATCCTGGAAATACCCAAATTTCTTCAGGTATTTTCTTGTCAGCATTAATATTTGCAGCATATCAGCGATATGATACAAATATTAAAATGACCGGGCCCACTACTGTGCAGACTAATTGGGCTTGAGGATAAAAAAATATACGGCAATCAGATTATCCACGTATGAATAGTATGATTAACGTAATGTTTCGAATTTGTTAGAGGAAGAAACGGGGACAACCGTACCAACCGTTTCATTTTAAGGGAATAGATTGTGTACATAGACTCATTGGAAGTGGCGTCGCTAAGAAGGTTAATGCACACTCCTTTCTGGCCTGGTGGTTCTTCTCTTGGGATGGGATAAATGTATTTTGGCCATATATCCTAGCAATAAAGCCCATCAAGTCAATAGGTTCAAAATTAACAAATTATAATTTAACAAACGATCCGTGCAAAAAAAAGAATCAAGTGTTTTCTACGATTTTCACTAAGTTTTTCTTTGGAAAATTAATTGGTATTCATTAGTCTTAATTCTCCATACGAAACATTTTTTTCATGATTTTCACCAAATAAGTTACAACAAAAAATGAAAATTACGGAAAAACAATTCCTATATTCACAGTCTGGCGTCCAACTTGTTACATGCTCCTGAGATTTACCTTTTCAAAGTAACATTATAATCGTTGATGTTTTGGTTCGGCTATTGTAACTTTCTCAAAGGTCGATATATGCTCGAAACTTTTAATATGTTGATTTTTGCATCGATCCATGAGGAAAGTGAAATAGCCGTCGGCAGTTATAAGAATATGGTCAACGCAATCCATTCTTTTTTACCGTGTCTCCAAAAATAAGAATTTGTTAGTAATGTTCTCCCGAACATGTATCACACATTCTACCAAGAATGGTTTAGAGGAATCTTTAGCGAAAAATCATGTCGTTAATGGTCTTAGAATTTACAGCATGATCCTGACCAGCAAATATCTTGGATATTCTCTTCGGCATTGCTCCCAGAGTTTTTCCAGAAATTCAATAAATAATTCTACTGAAAAGTTTCTCCAAACCAGTTTATCAAAAATATAAAAAAACAAACATTTCAAGGCAACTTCTAGAGTTATTCTTCCAAATAATAGCAGAATATACACCACAAATAAGGCGGAGACTGGCGCTTGAGTCTAGCTTTTTAGCACTGTAGTTGGAGGAAATGCCAATGCAGAACCCGTAGCTTCCGGGGGAAGGTAAGCCTAGCTCCCTGGGTTAGTGGGTTGTTGTTAGGCCCGCCGTAAAAAGACAAGCAACGAAAAATTAACAAGAGAAGAATGCAAACCGATACCAATGGCGACGACCACAGCGACGAGAGGGTTTTGTGATTGGAAGCTCGGTACGCGTAGCTGCAGATCTCTCAATTTCATTGGAAGAACCGGCATACTCACCGGTATACTGAAGGACCGCGGGTTTGTAATCGTAGCGCTGCAGAAGGTGTATTGGACCGGAGTTATGGTGCGAACTTTTAGAGGTAATCATACCATCTACCAGCTTTTATTGTGACGGGCGACATAAAGAGGCGCGTGATCGGTTAATGGTCGATCGACGAAAGAATGTGCAGGTTGAGGATCAAGGGCCGATTCTGCAACATCAAGCTACGACGTCAAGATCTTCATAGAAGACCTAAATGCTCAGGTAGGACATGAGGAGGAATTCAGACCTGTGATTGGAAAATTCAGCGCTCACCAGCTAACAAACGAAAATGGCCTACGCCTCATCGATTTCGCCGCCTCCAAGCACATGACCATGCGCAGCACTTTCTTCCAGCACAGCCGTGCTTGTCAAGTGTAACGAGATTACTTCAACAAACGGAATCGCAAATCAATCACGTTCTGATTGATGCCGTCCATCTTCTCCGACATTATAGACGTCAGGACCTATCATGGCGCTAATGTCGACTCTGATCAATACCTGGTGATGGTTAACCTTCATCCAGCCAACGTACATTTTTCACCTTCGGAAACGCACAAAAGTGGTCATAACTTTTTTATTTTTCGATGATGAAATTTTTACAACTTCCCGAAAAACTCTTCAAGTTTAGGATTCCGGGAACATGGGTGCCTGGTCCACATGGTTTCGGAGTTATTCCGGATTGTCTTGGGGTACCAAAATTGGCCACATACTTTGCACAGCATATACCTCAAAATCCCGATGAGGTAGAAGTATAGTGTCTTCGGCAAAGTTCTTCAGCAAGCTCAGAACTATCCGATAGTGCGCAAAGTCTTTGGTTTGGGATTGTTCCGTTAGGTGGCGCCTTGCGTCTTAAAAATTCGAACAAGTATATTCGATACCCTAATGAGCAACAAGCATGCCGTTTTCAGCAAAGTGGTTCATCAGGCTAAGAAATATCCGGTAATGGCGTCTTTGGTTCGAGAATCGTCCGCTAAGTGGCGCCAGGGTGAAAAATATTCAAACTTCTATATCTCAGAATCCTGATAAGATAGAGTGATGCCGTCTTTAACAAAGTTCTTCAGCTAGCTAAAAACTGTCTGACAGTTGGGTCTTTCATTCGCGCTTTTTTTCCCTAAGTGGCACGTTGTGTAAAATATTTAAACACGTACACCTCGATACTCTAATAAGGTAAGAGCATGGCGTTTTCTGCAAAGTTGTTCAGCAGCTTGAGATCTATCCGGCAATGGTGACGCTAGGTGACACCAGCAATCAAAACGTTTAAACATTTTTATCTCAAAAATCTAAAAACGTTCAGCAAATTGTCCCAAAAGTTAAGAGAAAGTAAGATGTATCTGGTGTCCTTGGTTCTGATATTATTCATTCGATAGGTTTCGTCTAGTATAAAAAAATACTTGTATGAACACCCTAATCAACAAGAAGTATTCCGTTTTCAGTATATTTGATCAGCAAGCTAAGAGCTATTTTGCAGGATAGCAGGCGGTCGAGTGCAAGAGGCAATACTTTTACACCGTCTTTAACCCCCTACAGACAAATTTTGTCACTCCAAAATATTGCTTCTTTTGCTCCGTTTTCCTTCTGGGAATGTTTCCGGGAATTTCTACAGGATTTTTTCCGGGAATTTTTCCAAGAATTCCTCCTAGAAGCACACCGAGAATTTCTTCAAGAATTCCTCCGGGAATTCCTCAAGGACTTCGTCTAGGAATTTCTTAAGGAAATCCTGCGAATATCCTCTGTGAAATTCCCGGGGAAAATCTTGGAAACAATTCCGGAGAAATTCCTGGAGAGATTCCCGGAGGAATTCCTGGGAAAAAATCCGGAAGAAGTCCTAGAGAAATTACCGAAGGAATTCCTGGAGGAATCACCGGAGGTATTCCTGTTGGGAGTCCTAGAGGAATTCCTGAAGAAATTCCTGGAGGAAGTCCTAAAGGAATTCCCAGTGGAAATCCTGAAGAAATCTTTGGAGGATTTCCTGAAGAAATTCCTAGTGGAATTTCCGTAGAAATTCTGGGAGGATTTTCTGGAGGAATTCTCGGAGACATTCTCTGAGGAATACCCGGAGGCATTCCCAGAGGAATTCCCGGAGGCATTCCCGGAGGAATTCCTGGAGAAATCCACGGAGGATTTCCTGGAGAAAGTCCTAGAGGAATTCTTAGGTGTTTCTTGAAAAAAAAAACAGAAGTTTTTCTGGAGGAATTTCCGGGGATAATCCTGGAGATATTCCTGGAGAAATTTTTGGAAGAATTCCTGTAGAACATCCCGGAGGAATTTCTGAAATTTCGAAGACACAGGGTATGTTTGATTGACAAATTGAGAGGAAAGTTGTGAAAAACCTACCACTTGTTTTGGCGGGATTCGAACCCATAATTCTTTAAACCAACTAAGCCACAGAGTAAGCAACGATTCTGCGGTCTGCGATTGAAAGACAAACTGCGTTCGAAGCGTCACCCTATCTGGACTCATTTTTCACAATCTTATCTCTCTTTCGGCTTAGATGATTTTCTTCTTCGCAGAATCGTTACTTGGTATGTCGATTAGTTGGTTAAAACGCCGGACTAGCGATAGGGAGTCGTGGGATCGAATCTAATTAACTCAACAAGAATTGTTTTGCGACTGTGGACCTAATATCACGTGATTTATGGTCTGTTTCGGCCTGGGCAGTCTTGGAAAACAGCAAAAACGGATTTGCCTTTTTATCCGACGGTTTCGGTTTTTATTAAACCTTTTTCAGGGATTATAGGCTCGTTTTTTTTTTTTTTGTACTGTTCATGGGTGTAATTGTCCATGTATGTTCGTCATTTATGCAAATGGCGCCTACTTCTGTGCGGTTCGTATCGATATTTGAGCGACTCACTGTACTATTTTTAAGTTTGTACGACCGGTATAAAAACTCGTTCTTGCTTTTTGCTGTGGGTTTTAGTCACTTTTCGCCTACGTTTTTTCGTCGACTTTTTTCCTCAATCTAGGCCGAAACAGACCATAAATCACCTAATTAACTCAAACACTATTTTTTACGAATTTATTTCTCAATATGTGTCTTCTAATTGATAGCTGTGATCAAATAGGCCCTCCTGACCATCTGTAAATGTCCATTCTAACAAAATTCATCTGTAAAATTTGAATTTTGCTAATCTCAACAGCTGCTATGATGCTTCTTCTTATCGTTCTCTAATTCAATAATAATAATAGTAATTTGACTGTTGAAAATGCTTTGCATTCATGTGCATAACAGAAACATCTGCTCGATGAACAAAGTGAGATTTTAATTATGAAAAGAAATCCACGTACTCCGGTGAGACTCGAACTCACGACTCCCAATTCGCTAGACGGGCGCTTCTATTCCTTCAAGCTACGGAGTCACTCGACTATTTCCGTCGCCAGTAGGTGTAGAACTGAACTCGATTCCACAGTCGCACATGGTTTTGCTCCTTTTCACAATCCAAATCTCCTTCGGATAGGATTAGATTATCATCTAACACATACACTGTTGGGCACATGTATGCCAATTTGTTCATCGGGCACATGTTTCTGTTGTGCACATGGATGTGCAAGCATTTTCAACAGTGTAATTTCCACATGGCTTGGTCAGCCAAAGCAAAACCAAGAAATTGACACACGTAATTTGAGTTCTTCCGGAATATCTCAGTTTTGAGAAAATCTTAATCAATCCAATTTTTTAAGCGTGTGGGGTTTAAGATATAGGTATACTAAGAACGAACTCAATATGCTGTTCGAGTTGGACGGGCACAAGGAGCACAAACTGTTACTTTCAGAAGTTCTACTTTAGATACTTATTTAATAACTTCTGTGGAGTTACTCTAAACCATTTAACACCGTAGTTTTTGTAAGATTCCAGGCTGCGCGAGCGGAATATTGATTTCAGATTCACCAAAGAACGAAGGTGGACGGCATTCTCATGCCGTAATCCCTCAAACATGTTGACAATGAACATATCCGAAGATGAGTTAGAATGCAAAACGATAAAAAACATGAGTTTTAGGTAGCAACTTACAGTCGGAATGGGCCAGGTTGAATGGCAATGATGATGATGATGGTGGTGATGAAGCTGACACATTTTTGTTTTCTATTTCGATAACTGTAATGAATGTGTGGGTATTGGCATGGTTGGCAAATTGTTGTTTTCGTATTTATAAATTAATGATAATGATTACAGCAGCGCAGAATTATTGTATTACAAAGCTACACATCAAACTACTTGTCTACACAAGCACCATCAATATACATATATACAGCAATGTTTTAGTTCTACATAAAAATCATGCTACATCTCACGAGAAAATGATCAAACATAAACAAGCATCAATTGCATCGGCATTGGCATCGGCATCACATCATGCATGCACTAGAGAGGTACAGTGAAAAGTTATAACAGAGCTAAGGAGGTGTGGCACTAGAGTTTGCTTGCATTGCATTGCAGTATCGATAGTCGCGTTTTTCCACTTTGGGGTGTTTGTGTGTGGTTTTGCACAGAAACCTCGCCTTCGTATCTTTGTTACAGAATTTGGATGCATAAATTTTAGCAGCGGCAGCAGCTATTGCGGTTTATTTCGAAAGATCCGAAAAAAAAAGTGTAAACGGTTAAATGGCACATTCTCCGTGTCCGTTGATGCAATGCTTTCGTTCAAACTTTTTTTTTTGGTGCGAAACGGAGATTATCTGACACATGACATGTTACAATAAAGTCCCTGGAGAATGTGCCTCTGCTGGAAAGTGCATTAAAAAGCTCGTTTCCCACACCACCCACACGGTGCGGTGGTGTGGCAAATCTAGGCGAAAGAACCTGGAACCCCGGGCAGGAGGAGAACAGGGCAGGGTGGCGGGCGGTTAACATTTGTGGGGGAGAGGGAAGACATGTACGAGGTTGAAACGAAGGGAGGTGGGTTTAGAATTAGACGATGTAGATTTGGATGGAAAGGGATGACGATTATTATGGCATGGTAGATTGTTTGAAGAAAATTATAAATAGGTAACAGCAAGCTCGATTTATGGACATTATGAACAGTGGAGTTGCCATCGATAGGGCGAAAAACAAAATGGGATCAACAGACGAACAAAGATTGATTGAGTTTAAAAGATCGATTGAAGGTTGTTTCGAAGGAATCGTTTTGAAAGACTTTTTCTAATTACATTAATAAATTGTAGGTATCTGAAAACCGGAAAATTTAGCCCACATATTAGTAGATTTTATATACGAATACATAGAATTCCTTTGAAAAATTCATGGAATTATATACCACAATGTACAGAATTTCAGTCAAAAATAAATCTTTGAATTCCATTAATAAATTTTTAATAATCTAACACACAATTTTCAAAATTTTTATCAAAAATTCTCGAAACTAGAGTCTAGGACCAGTTGAGCAGAGGGACCTATTTTGGGCATTTGCTATTATAACTCAACTTCAACTTAAGGCGAAACTGGAAGCATTTTCCCATTTTTTTGGTGTTTGATTTTTTATTAAATAACGAAGCAATATTTTCAAAATCGGTTTTCGTACACATGTAGAGTATGGATCAAGGTATCATCTGTTTTTTTAGGTGAAAAATGTTTTCCATTTTTACAGAAACCATTTTTTTGTGAAATTTTGTTCAAAAATGGTTTCTACAAAAACGAAAAAAACATTTTCCACCACAAAAAATTCAGAAGATACCTTGATCCATATTCTACATGTGCACGAAAACCGATTTTGAAAATATTGCTTCGTTATTCCAATAAAAAATCAAAAACCAAAAAGTGAGGAAATGCTTCCAGTTTTGCCTTAATACCAATCGACATGAATTTTTGTACATGAATAGACACTGTGAGTATCTCATCGTATCCCAAAGTAAATTGGTTCAAAATTGTCTGAGTTATAGCAGTAAGTGCTCAAAATACTCCCTGCCCAAATAGTCCTAGACCATTTAAAAAAAATATTGGAATTTTGGTTGCGATTTTTTTTTTAATTGCAGTAAGGC
This sequence comes from Aedes albopictus, assembly GCF_035046485.1. Classification (NCBI taxonomy): domain Eukaryota; kingdom Metazoa; phylum Arthropoda; class Insecta; order Diptera; family Culicidae; genus Aedes; species Aedes albopictus. Next base: position 219,034,454 of record NC_085137.1, on the reverse strand, counting down.
ATTATAACTATTGCAGACTATCAAATTCAACAAAAAAAATCGCAAAGTGTCAGTTAGACAAACTCGAAATTATATCTAAGGATTCTTGTGCCGGGGCCCGTGGCGTAGTGGCTACACGTTTGCTTCATAAGCAGATGGTCATGGGTTCGATCCCAGCCCCGGCACTTTCGTCAGTTGCTCTTTCCCCTTAGAGCAGCTGACACTGACCCTCTTCTGAGCCCATGGCTCAAATGAACCCGGATACTTGGACATCGGCGATCGGCAACCCATAATGGACCCCCAATCGGACTGGAAAACAGGAACAGGAACAGGAACACATCAACATCCTCGTGCTCATAATTGATACGGTAGAAAGTGAAAGCATCGCAACGGGGCCCAGTTCGATATAGTACAATTAAAATAGAATACATTTAGGCGCTGTACAAAGTGTATGTACAGCTTCCAATTGGAATCGCTCACGCAGTGCCCTAGTGGACAATAGAGCTGTAAATTAGGTTAAGTGATTGAAGAATAAAAAAAAGATCTAAGGATTCTCAAAATTTCGGCCAGAATTTTCCAGAGTGTCATTCAACGATTTTTGGAATTCCTTCCAAAAACTGTAGTGATTCTACATAGTAATTATTGAAATTCCAGAAAATCTGCTGAAATTTCGAGTATTTCTGGTGGGACCTTAATTTAGGCCCTAAATTATCGAAATTCTTCTATTCGGTCTCTAAATTAAGGACAAACGTCTTGACATCCCGCTTTAACAGTGCATCAAAACTTCAAACGCACAAATCTCAAGGAGCAAGCTTCACATAACAAATCATTTTATTATTCTGTTCTTGCTTACTTGTAATAAGCTTAAAATAAAAAAGATCAGGAGCGCTGGTTTTGTTTACGAAGAGATTTGTGCCCTCCAAATCGTGAGTAGGTACCAAAGTCGGCCAATGTGGCGGCCATTTTGGGATTCTAACAAGTCTATCCTTAAATAAGGTTTTTTTTAAGTTCTTACCAGAAATACTCCAAATTCTAGCAAGACAAAGGGATGTGTGGTATTGCAATCAAGAATTTTCGAAATTTACGCTAAAAATGCTTGTAATTCAAGCCATTCAAATTGACCATTTTCGAAATTCCAATCAGGAATCATCAAAATTTCAGCAAAGAATTTTCGGGATTCCTACATTAAATACCGATTTCTAAAAAGTTCAGTCAAGATTTTTCGAAATTATAGCCAAGAACTCTCGACAATCTCGTAATTCAGGGTATGGATTCTCGTTTTCTCGAAGTTTTATCAGGAATCCTTGAAGTTCTAGTAATTAATTCTCGGAATTTCTTGGATTTTTAGCCAAAAAATTCTTAGAGTTCTTGCCAATTTTCGAAATTCCAATTAGGAGTTCATTGAATTCCAACCAGGAATTATCGGAATCGCACCCAGAAATTCTAGGAACTCATGTTACAATTTCGAACTAAGAATTTTTGGAATCACAACCAGGAGTTCCAACCGAAAACTGTGAATTTCGCCCAAAAAGTCACACATTTTCATTCAGAAAAGCTCAACCCTCCTAAAATGTAAAGTTTTCTGCACCATGATTGTGTAGTGCACGTTCAGCTTGCCAATCTGGGTCATATTGACCCTAACATCCTACTAGGGTTAATGAAGGAGGAGGTATTTCAGAATTTCCATGACGTAATTTTGATGAATTTTAGTCTTCTGGTGGATTATAAATTCATGCCTTAAGTTTACTTAGTATATTTTTTTCTCAAATTTCCATATCATTAAAAAAATGAAAAGCAGTTTTGCACAGAAAATCAAAGCAATCTAATCGAAAACGTATTCGGTGCACCATCCCGCAATAAACAGTGCAAGAATTTGGGGGCCTAACGATAAAACTGCTTTTGAATTGTTGATGATGACGATGATCTCGAAGATTATTGTGTACAATTAAAAAAAAACTTTAAAAATTCCTTAATTTTGTTGGGAAGTTGATGCAAAATTTTTCCTGACAAACTTTATCCAAGTTCGGCTGGAAAGTCACTTGGCTTTCATTAAAGAATATTTTTAGTAATATTTATGCAATAGAATTGACATCAAATCTTACAGAAACAGTAAATTTCAATATAATATTAAATTAAGAAACACGAGAAATTTCAGAAACCAGAGTCAGATCAGATATTTATTTGCTGAAACTGTTTAGTCGGAAGCTTTACGTAAAACTCAACGAAAATTCAAATCTTCATAAGTTTTGGTGGTCGGGAACCATTTTAAAACTCAGTTTAAAGTTTGTATGGCGGCACTGATAGAGCTATCAAGTAGTTAAATCTCATCGGCTGGAAATTAAAAAAAAAACATTGGGATTTTTAGCCCTAGGGTCATTAATCTTAAGACCCAGTAGTATTGAATTGCATGACTTGGTGAAATTAGGTAATTTTTGAATACCCCTTCTGAAACATTAAAATACTATATACATATCTAGACAACCTATAACTTCGAATCAACACATAATAGTTTTGGCCTAATTTTATTTTTTCCGACCATTGTGCGATACTGTTCTAACATAATTTCGTAACACGTTTATTGCAATCTTTATTATATTTTTTTTTGTAAGACAATAATTACAGAATTTATAATATTTTTTTGTGATGTTTCGAAAAATATTGATAATTTTTGTTATTTTGGTCACTCGAGCCAAGAGATTTATAACAAAACTTTTAACATTTTTTTTCTGAAATATATAACGGAACTTGTTATAATTTTGTTATGATTTTGCATGTTTAGTCTAACAAAATTTGATATAACCTTGATATCATTGTATCTCAACTCAATTTTTTGTTATTTTAACTATTAACAGTACATGTTTTATAACAATCGTTGCTACAAAAATCATTGTAACAAAATAACAGAACCTGTAATAATTTTGTTTTTCTCATCTAGTCGGGAGGTTTTCTGATATTCTTCAGGATTTCACGGAATTGGCTTCTTTATCGGTGTTGGGATAATTCCATATTCTGCATGCCAAACTGAGCCGAAATCCAAATTTTCATCAATTTTGGTGCCCGGGAACCTATTTAAATATCAATTTTAAGTTTGTATGGGAGCGATTTGTCGACCCAAGCAACACACATGTTATATAAAAGTTACGACAGCGCAAGTTTTGGTTGTATAGAAGTTTATTTTACGTTATTTCAACACAATGTTATAATTACGTAAAATGAACTTCTATACAACCAAAACTTGCGCTGTCGTAACTCTATTATAACATGTGTGTTGCTTGGGGAATCACCCCTCGTTGCATTTTATACTTGGCGGAGCTGTCAAACAGTCGCCTAGCTGTCAAAAGGTGATTTCGAAAAATTTCTTTGAAATTGATTTTAAGGTAGGCTCAGTGTACCAGTTATGGCTATAGTACCTCAAATTCGCCATAGTCGATTTTCAACCTTTGAAGATGTAAATCAACAAGACAAAAATCGTAAACAACAGATCACGTTCACAAATGATGTTTGCAATCATTCAAACTTTACAATTTGCTCAAATTATGATAGAAATAAATAATTTTCCTTAACTTTTCGGCTTCCTTGCACCCTATTTCGCCAGAGTGTACCAGTTATGGTAAATCCTATAAGGAATGCATGTAAATAGTGCGAACGCGAAGTGGAACCCAAATTAACAAATGTGTCCATAACTGGTACAGGGTTCCTATCATTGGCACACGCCGTAATCTATCTATATATATAAAAATGAGTTTGAAGTCCCTTTGAGGCAACAAAACTCAAGAACGGCTGAACCGATCAGGATGACTCTTGCATGGTTCGGTTCGTATTCGTAGTGGCTGTGTTTATATGTACAAAAAGTTACGAAAATCAGATAGAAAAGCAACAAAATTGAAAAAGTACTGATTTTCCATGAGCTGGGAAGTTCATCAACACGATCGAAATGAAATCAATCTAGAGTGCGGTGACGTTATGAGCTCAACAGTTGTCAAACCACCACAGCTTGGCAAGACAACGTTTGCCGGGACAGCTAGTAATTAATAAAAGTAGTTTTGGCTCCGTTTCTATATTTTTCCTGTAAAGTATGAAAACTAATCAATCATTTGACATATCGATGACATTCGTCGGTCTTCTTCTTCTTTTTGTAGAAATAGTTTTCCTTAGGTAGTACGATAACTGGTACAGGAACCCTATCAAAATAAAGGGTGCTCTTTCGTATAAAATAAAAAAATGAATACTTTTTTCAAAATTTAAAAACCCAATTCTTGATATTCATTGTAACAATACTGCTTCCTCAAGTATATTGAACCCCAAAAATTCCCCTCTCGAAACAACCTTCAACGATGACCTTCTGAATCGGTGGTGCCTCGCGGATTTTTTTTTTTTTGGCAAATCGGCGTGCTGTACATCTCTATGGGACTGCGATAAACTGGGGGACTATGACCATGCGTCGTCAGCTCCCGCACATCAAACCAACCTATCGCGGTTCCATAAACAGTCAATAATGGTTAACAATGAAAAGCGAGAATTAGGTGGGAAAATTAATTCTTATTACAGTGAACGAACGCGGCAGAGCACCAAACCGAAATGGACACGGCTCGGCAGGTGCGATTGGCTGGCGTTTGGAGCAATAGCTCGCTCCTTGTAGGGTACAAACAGCGAGCTTCGTCTCCAGATGGCGACCGCCGCCAATGTGTACGTCCCGAGAGCGCGTGTAAGTTTGGTCAATCGCCGAACAAAAACTGAAAACGTTTACATGAAAGGTGAACGTGGAAAAGTAGTTTTAGGCGTAGGATAAACAAAAAAAACGAACTTAAGTGTTTGTTTCCTTTCGGTAAGAAGTAAAGTTTTAAGTAAGATTGGTAGATGCGAGATGCGAGAGAGAGAGTAAAACAGTTGAGGCGTACCATGGTCACTCGGCGACGGAGACTCGCTGGTGGATGCCAGCGAGGTGGTGGAGATGGTGGTCGCGATCGCGCCGCTGCTGCCGTTAGTACCCACTACTACACTGGTGGCGGTGCTGCTGGTGACGTTGTTGGCACCACCAGCAGGGGAAGGCCCAGTGTGATGTTGCATCATCATCATCATCAATGGTGGCGTTGCAGTGCTAGAGGTCCCACCGGGCGCCGTCGGTTCCCGGGCGATGGAGGTGTAGGACCGGAAGGACGAGGCACTGCCTTCCTCTTCCGGGGGAGGTGCCAGCTTGGGTTTCTTGATGGCACTGCGACTGTAGGATGGGGTCGGGGATGGATGGTGAGGATGGGGATGGGAACCGGTGAGGACGCCCGCCGGGTGACCACAGCTATTGGACGACGGCTGGCTACTACCGGCAGCCGGGAAACCCGCCACAACACCACTACTGCCGACGGCGACGGCGGCAGGGACAGAGCTAATAGACGTGCATGGCTTGTCCGAATTCGGGTGGTGATTTTGAGTCGATTTCAAATTTTGACTGGAATTGGCGGGGTTTTGTGGGACCATGACTACTGTATTAGTGCTAGTGGCCGACGAGGAGGACTCGGAACTCTGTGCATGGGATGCATGTGGGGATCTTTGATCTTCTGTAAGATGCAGCAAAATTAAACGGATTAACACTAAGTGGGGTTGTTCTGATCCAATTGTTCGGCGAAAGGAGGGGGATGTTTGGGAGGATGAATATTGGAACGTATTGGGGATTTGTAATGGTTTCTGTAATTTTATTTTTTTGCAGGCATTTGATATATCCTTATCATTGTGATGTGTATGTAAAATACGTCTTATTTACAATAAAGCAAAGTATATACTGAAACTGACTGACATTGAATTAATACTAGGTATCCTTTGAACTGTATTTATAAACTGTAGTAGCACATCTCTGTTATAACCCCTACCCGACTAGAAGATTCTAACAAAAGTGTAACATTAATATAACATATCATGATATTTATAACGAGTATCCTGGATTTCTCCCATTACTGACCATATGATCAAAAAGTTATTATCGCTTGTATATTGTATACTATTGTTCCCAAATGATCTTTGGCTCCGTAAAGTGTTATACGCGATTGAGCCCCAAATAAACAAACGTGTTTAAAAAATGATATATATGACACATTCTACCTTGACGATACAACGTTTTTACGCCTTTTCGGTCAGATTTTCCACTATAACTTGAAAATTCGACCGTAGACCTCCAAATATTATTTCATATCCGGACTCATTGTAAAATTTCTGATAAGTATGACCTGTTGAACAGTTAGTTTTAATTTGAAAAGTATTTTAACAATAGGAATGAGTAGCGTGACGTTACAACGGTGGAAAAGGTTTTCCGAAAAATGTTCCACAGTTGAGAAAATTTGTAAAGAAAAGGCGGAAAAACTATGCCCGAATTCGCTGAAAATGTTCAAAAAAATATTTTTGAGAAGGTGATTTATAAGCTTTGATTGCTGAAATTTTTGGAATGTACTTTTTTTTCTTTCCTGAGTTATGGCCAATTTTGTTGAAAAATGTCCAAATGTGCCATATAAGCCTTTTCTTTGAAAAATCATAACTCAAAAACGAAGCATTGTAAAAACAAAGTTTTTATTTTGAAAGTATAGGCAAATTTTCTCGAAAATAAAAAAAACAAAACATGAAGTGGAAAAAGTTTTCCACAAAATTTTTCACAGTTGAGAAAATTCATAAAGAAAAGCCGGAAAAACTATGCCCGAGTTCGTGGAAAATTTTCAAAAAAATATTTTTAAGAAAGTTATTTCATAGACTGAAATAACTTTGGTTCCTGAGTTATGGCCAATTTTGTGCAAAATGATCATATAATGTATGCGTACATGGTCATTTTTCACAAAATTGTTCATAACTCAGGAAAGAAAAAAAAAGTGCGGTCCAAAAATTTCAGCGATCAAAACTCATGAAATTACCTTCTAAAATTTTTTTTTTATTCCTGAGGGGCTGTCCATTTATTACGTAAGGGAATTTTTGCGGTTTTTCGACACCCCCTCCCCCCTTGTAAGATTTTTTATGTAAGAACTAAAATATTTTTGTATGGCGTTCGAACCCCCCCCCCCCCCCTCCCCCTATAAACCCTTACTTAATTGATGGACAGCCCCCTGAGAAAATTTGCTTTCATTTTCATCAAAAAAACTTTGTGTGTTTATTCTTGGATTTGTCAAAAAGTTCTTTTTTTGATAATTCCTCCAGCAGTTCCTGCTGAGAATTCTTCAAAAGTTTCTTCTGTAATTTTTCAAGGAGTTCTTTCTGAGATTTCTTAAGGAGATTCTTAGGAACTTCCTTGGATTCCTCCAGGAACTGGCTCGAGGATTCCCTCAGGAGTTCCATTGCGAATACCTCCTAAAGTTCCTTCTAGGATTCCTCAAAAATTTTCCAATATTGACCGTGAGTTGCTTCTGAGATTTATCCAAGAGTTCCTTCAAAGATTCATGGAGGATTATCACTCTGCAGCAGGCGAAATCGGTCGATTAGTTTAAAAGTTATGACGGTTTGAAAAAAAAAAGACAACCCGGGCAGACGAGAATATCTAAATCAAATCTCAAAGCGAACAATTTTTGCTGTCATAGCTCGATGTAATTTTGATATGCTATTCAAAAAATTTTAAATTTTATCGCTTTATCGAATCAATAACTTAAAGTGATATGATTTCAGTTTTTGTTCTTTTCGAAATATTTGAAAATTTCTACATAAGAACAAATTTAGCTCTTCTGTACAAAATGGTACACATACATCCATAGAGATGGCTCAATGTTAGTGAAATGCCATGTGCCCCTTTCTGAGCTGGGGAAACGGAGAAGCTCGTGCTGTTGTTGCCATGATGTTCAATGGTAAGTATCGCTGCCTGTGAATCCTAAGGTCGTAGGTTCGATGCTGGATGTTGGCTTTTTTTTTCAAGAAAATGGTCGACAAACCGTGTCTGCTATTGTTTTGATCTTGTAATATCTTAACGAGCTATTATTGAGCAATCCTCCATACTAGATTTTGATATCATTTCGGATGTTTTACCTCTTTTATCAATCAAAACAATATCGGTTTTTGTTCTTCAGTAATTCAATAATTAATAACTGAATGTGTTATTCGTTACATTTTCTCACCTACTCGGGAAATGTCGTTTTTGACCACCCTATTTTCAAAATGGACAACCTAATATCGAAACAAAGCTGTACGGGTCTAAGTATTTTTGGGAAAGATCATTCCTACCGAATTTGAGCAATATCGGAGCACTTTTATTCACAAGTCAATTCTTTTTTTCATGGAATAGTTGTAACTTGAAGCTAAGGTGCATATCAGATTTTGTTATACATTTGATCAGATTATAACACAATAAGTTATTTTCCTGATTGGGTCAGAGTAATTTTTGTTGCAATTTTAGCTATTTTAACATCATCTCTAGTTATCATATACATAATATGTTATACACAAATATTATAAGCCATAGCACAATATGATACAAACTTGATATAATGTTATCTTAGTGTCTACATTTAATCAGTTTCAGTTGATTCCTACATTTGAAGTCTCTATCGCTTTGCCTTATCGTAAAACGTACGCATTATTTGAAAGGATTGTAAATTTTGCAAGTTTTATGTGTTTCTGACATAGAAAAATACTTTAGGTATTATCGGATATTTCAAACGTATGCAAATTTAAAAAGGAACAAAAGTAGATAAGAGGAGTGTTGCTTTTACTACTACCTTCTTGTGATCTTTGAAGTAAATTTATCACCGTAGGATTTACCAATGGATAATGAAAATCGTTCGTACGCAAACAAACGGGCACTAAACTGAAGTTCACAAACGAATTTATCAGACTCATATTTTTTTAAATGCAATATCGGGAACATATGACAATTACAAATCAAACTTAGCAAATTGGATGCGCTAACTTCCAATTGTACTGAGGGAGTATAACTAGTGTTAAAACTATACATAACTGCAAACCACTACTGTGCGCTACTGAAACAAAACACCAACAAAAAAATAAAAACGAAACTGATCTAAGGTTCATAAGATAAAACGCAAAAAAAAACAATTCTATTCACAAAAGAGATTGATGACACCAAGTAAAACCTAGGAAAATCACAACATCACCTACATTGAATTAGAAACTTCACTAGAAAACCGTAATTATTAACTGTTCACTTCACTACTGATTTAGGAATGTGGCAATATGAAGTCGAACGGAAGGAAGTTCGACAAGAAAAAAAAAATAAACGAAACGGTGTGATAAAGAAAAAAACGCTGGGGAATAAAAAGGTAGTGCGTTGCGTTGAAAATGAAAAAAAAAGAAAACATAAAACAAAGGAAATGGAACAGAAAGAAAGAAAGAAGATCTCCACCTAGGGTGGAAGAAAGGAAAAGAAAATAGAAACTACTCTAAACCTCCCTAGTGGAGCGCGCGCAGTGTGTATGATCGGTATGAGCGGTCTAGAAAAAATAGGATATTGTTCAACAAGATACACGGAAAAAAGGGTGGAAGAATCTCAAAACGTATTTGGCGGTGGTGGTGGTGGTGGTAGTAATAGTATTTTAGTAGTAGTACGGAGGGTAGAGTTAAAGAAATAAAATAAAATGAGAATCGATCTGAACTTGTGCGACTCACCACCAGAGGGCGAACAGTTGACCGGCTTCTGGCCGGTGTAGGTCTGACGGCGGCCCAGCATCGCCGTCGGCTTGGAGGCCGCGTTGGCCGACGAGGAACGATTCCGAGGGATTGGACCGAGACCGTCCACCTCTCTGTTTTTGGTAGGTCTGTAACGAGCGAGAAAAAAAGGAAAATGTGATTACTGAAAACGGTTCGAAAGAAACATGCACGTGTATGTAATGTGTACACAGCAAAATTTTCTGAAAATTACAGCCGACGTAAAAAAAATTAGCATACAATTTTCTATTCTATTTCAATGAATTTTGCATTAAAGAATTTCTTGTATGGAATGTTGAATGCGAAGCGCTTTTCATAATGGAAATTGGCATAGAGTATCTTCGTGCCCGCCACTCGATTTACACATGCAAAATGGTCATTGACAGAAAAAGCTCTCAGTTAATAGTTGTGGAAGTGCTCATGGAACACAAGTTAAGAAGCAAGCTTTGCCCCAGTGGGACAAAGTTACGTTACGCCAAACAAAAGATGCAGAAGATTCAATAAGCCTAAATACAGGAAATATCTCTTTAGGGACGGAGCACAAAAAAGTGAAATCTCTACCCAAGTATCGTTTTGATAACCAATTAGTCTTGAAGAGGTTTTTAGAACCGTCAAATTTTGTACATGGCTAGATACTGTGCTTACCTTACCGTATTCCAAAAATCAGGTCAATTGGTTGAAAATTGACTGAGCTACAACAGCAAGTGCTCAAAATAGGTGTTCCTGCCCAAATGGTTCTGGACCCTAGATATTTCTCGTAAATTTCCGTTATCTATAACCCCAAGTCAGCACTATTATATGAGATATTAAACAAATGTCAAATTGTGTAAATAATCACGATCTTGGATTGATTTTGAAATTTTAAAATATTGAAATATTGATACATTCATTCAAACTGAATGTTGTACTCTAATCAATCAATTTGGATTAAAGATCTTTAGCAGAATTTACGTATTACCCACAGAACCCATTATACAAACAAACAATTGAACTCCCTCCCAGCGTGTTTCAAGTGCCCCTCCATTCATTCCCCCCTCGCCCACTAGGTAATCCATTACCAGTTGCTCACTCGTTAGAACCAACAAACGAACAACCGAAAATGGCCCATAAAAGATGAGCGCTCTTCAGCGTTACTACTGCCGTTTGGCGTCATCGTTTCCTTTGCACTACTAGATGAAATTTAATTGTGTGAAAGAAGATGGGGGCACGGAACTGGGAGTAAAGTGGCGAAAAACCAACGATTGTGTCGTCGGAGGAGCAACGGACCACCACCACCGCTCTGAACTGGCACCAGGAGAGGATGCAAGTGCAACGAGGCGAGCGACAGCCGTGGTTCCTGTGAATTTTGGTAGAAAAAGAGCTGGGTTCTATGGCTACAAATCTACAAGTATACTGTGATGTAGTACATATACGGAAGGATGATAGCGGACGATTTTTCATGCGAAAAGACCTCCTATAGACAGTTAGTAAGCTACAGGTTACAAGTCAGTGGAACGTAGAACATAATCACTGGACACTTGGATCGATATTTACCGGTGAGCTCTTTCCATATTACTAAAATAATTTTAAAAGATGAACCAGTCTAGGGCTGAAAATCGCTATAATAAATTTATAATAATAATAATAATACTAAAATAATTAACACTAAATGACCTAACCTAACCATATTTTACGGGTATTTAGGGTCTGGGGCCATTTGAACAGGAGGGCCTATTTTGGGCACTTGCTGCTTTAATTCATCTTGTACCGACTTTTCGAACCCTCTAAGCAGAATACCCTCTATGAATGAGTGTAATCAGTTTCGTACCTTTTGTGGATGACTGACACTGAGGAAGATTACAAGTGGTAGTCGAAATACGCGTATCTGTCAAAGGATAATGCTTTAATTCAGTTAATTTTGAACCAATTAACTTTAGATTTTGTACATGGCTAGATACTGTACGTATCTAACCTATCTCAAAAATCAAGTCAATGATACAATATATTGTTAATGAATTCTCAAATTTTCATTTAATTTGATTCATTGTTTAGGAGATATGACAGTTTAAAACTTATTTGTCTAAAAATAGTGTTTTACGAGAACAGTTCTAGCTTCATGAAAGATTATCCAATTGAGCACAAATTTGTACCAATGATACACACATAAGAGGTTGACAAAAAGTCAAAATTTGAGAAACTTGGATGCTCTCTATGAAAAGTTACAGGTTGTTGTTTGGAGAGAAGAAAAAGTTGCCTATCCCAAACATTTTGGCCACCCTCTGTACTTCATGATAAAACAATTCATCAGGATTGTTTCCCTCACTTGTCATTTGCCTTTTTCCACATTTTCTACACAATGCAGACACAGACCATCAGAACCCCCAAAGCTATCACAACACCGGTCGCCAAAGCAACTGAAACCGCGCCGTACGGAGGCGGCGCTTCATTTCCCGCGATCCGTCCGTAGGAGGATAATGATGATGATGAAGTGCCAAACGCATTTATTCTCTCCGCTTCTTTTTCGCACCCAACCATGAAGCCTCCTACTACTGTTGTTGCTGCTGCTGCTACTACTTTGTCAGTCAACAACTGTGGTCGTCGGTTGGTGAGCAGCCGCGGTAATTACCCACTGTTGTTGTATTTGACTTCCACGCTTGTTTTCAGCTACTTAAGACAGCTTAAAACACCCGATTGTTAACTTCTTGAGTGTCCCCCACACCCCCGTCCATTACCACCGGTCGGGCACAGTTAGAGCGGCACGGCGCAGCGGCAATCGGCAATCCATAAATTTTATGTACTACTATTTGGACTGGACCTAATGATAATTTAATTACTGCTTGCTTACGAGATGAGACAGGTCGCTGTTCCCTTTCTTGTTTTTTTTTCTTAGACTGTGTCGGAATGCAAGAGCACATCGCTGGAAAATCATCGGAAGCTTTCTTGTCGTTTGTTGGTTTATTATCAACTTTTTTGAAAAATTAAAAAAAAATAATTAAAAAATGTTCTGTACTTTAAGACGGGCTTGGTGGTCTAGTGGCTACCGCTTCTGATTCATATACAGAAGGTTCTGGGTTCAAACCCTGGTCCGTTCCTTCTATTTTTGTATCTTTCTATCCACTTTTTCTATACTCTCCTCTCTACACATACAACTTATGTATATCAATATGTTCATAGTCATCGCTAGAACCAGAAACGGTTGAAAAGCCGTTTTCCTTCCTTCCAGATTCACAGCACAGTGTCAGTCCATCGGATAACGCCCGCGAGTTATGCAAACAAGCGAACTGTGCCGCTTTAGCTTCATAGTAATAATCTCACTATCACCTTTCGCCAGACATCCACGCACCAATGTGTGAACCCTCTGCCAACCATATCCCACCAACACTCCAATATCCGCATGAGTTTGTGCAGACGTAGGGTATATACGGTCTGATGTGGATACAAACGATTGCTATCATCACTTCCTTCTCCTTCCCCACATTGACCTGCAACCTGACGTGGCAGGCGCCATTGTCGCCTATCAACAGAATATCACCAACGCTCACAGACTGAAGATGTCTGCCATAGCTCTATATATAGACTATATACTCTATGTCTATATATACTATAGTCCCCGGCAGATAATCTCATTGGTTCCTTGTGTGAGCAACGAACCTTGCTGCAATTTGTTTATCCTGGCTTCGCTCACTTGCTAAAAAGAGACAGATAATCTCAATCAGACGCATTTGTTTACGATTTGGAAACGTGAGTAGGGGTTTAAATCGGCCACTGTGACAGCTATAGTTAGTTAGTAAATTGTTAGTTTTTTTCGGAAGTTCCACCTCAATACCGTTGGAAGAGTCCTTCGTCGGAGAATAGCAAGCTGGTTTTGGTAAGAGCCAATCAACGACAGATCTCTGCGACGAATCCTAGATAAATTCCAACTAGCAATACAACTGGTAGACCCATCATCTGTTTATTGATTTCAACCACACGCCGCGATTTAGTAAAAAGAAATGCGTTACGGCAGAAAATGGTAGTACACTGTTTTCCGACGAAACTGATTAGGCTGATTTGTCTGATTGTAAGTTATGAGTACATGAAACGAGCTTATCAATTTATGATCCATCTCACTGTCTACCAAGTTTTTTGTCCACCAGCAGTGCACTACAGATCACAGGACGAGTGATTTGGCTATTGCCTCATGCAAAGAACATATCAAAAACCGAATTGACAAACGCAATATTAACGAAACAAATTTTTAACTTAACTGTTCAACATGGTTCAACTTTAAGAGTCAATTTTTGCGAACGAACTCCAAAAATATTTTATATAATGACATTTTCTATGGATTTTTGGGAATTTTCGTGTGTTCTACAAAGTTGATCCTTATGATGAAATACACCTTCTTCTACTTTTTTCATGTTGGAATAACGCTTCAAGTGGAACACAGCATACATCTCAGAAATCCCAAAACAGATTTCCTAATGCAGTCAATGGAAAAATCAGTGGTTGAATCATGGGAGCAATTTTGAAGAAATTTCAGGAAGAAATCTAGGGTTCCTGCTAAAATTCACCATGCAAAGACAATCACTAGCGTGAATAGACTTTTATTTTTTTGTCATTCATAAACACGAGAAAGAGCGGGACGAAAAAGGGGGCAAGTTCTCCCTCTGCCATCCTCCTCTTTCTTATGTAAGTTTGGGAGAGTGAGTGATTCCTGTTGTGGTTCCATCAAGCATTTCTACAAGAATTAGGGTAATTTTCCAATTGTTGCACGGCTAAAAACTCGCCTATTGTTGCACACTCCATGTTATTCTTATGGGGTGTGCAACAATTGGCGAATTTTTAGCCGTGCAACAATTGGAAAATTACCCTACTACATTTTTTTTCTAGAATGTTCCCTGTTGAAAATCATCTTGTGATTCCTCCAGGCTACTTGTAGGTATTGCTCCAGGAATAAAAGACTTTTTGAGAAATTTCCGATACAATCCACCAGGAAGTTATGCTGGGATTCCTCAGACTGTTCCAGCTGGGAATCCTACTGAATTTTTTGGAGGATTCCCATGAGCAATTTCTGGAGAAATTCCAGCTGCAAATGTTAGAGAAACCCCATTAAAAATTCCTGAAGAAATCATAGCACGAATATCTGCTGTTACTCTAGAAAAAATAAAATATCAAGAAATTCCTGCTGGGAATGCTGAAGAAATACCTTAAAAATTACCTCCAGAAATTACTCCTGGGATTACTTCAGGGGGTCCACTCAAAGTTCCTCCAGGCATTCCTCCTGTGATTCGTCCAGGTATTTCTTCAAGAATTTCTAAATTAATTCCTACTGGGATCATGTACCGACTTTTCGAACCCTCTAAGCAGAATAATGCTACTTGGATTTTTCCATGAATTTCCGCAATCCCGGTTTCTCTAAGGACACTTTCAGTATAGCTCTCGAAAATCCTCCACAAATTCCTCCTGTGATTCGTTCAGAGATTTTACCAAGGATTCCTCTAGGAATCCCAAGTAACAATGAATGCTGAATAGTGAGAGTATTAGCTGCACAATAGCTAGTTAATGGTGTCAATAACTAAACACAATGACAGCTGAATATTGGTCTGAAGTTTTTGTTCAACCTTTTAAATCAGCAATACACAGATGGCTGAATATCAAGTTGAATAGAATATTATTCATCTGGGTAACCAGCTTTAAAACAAACACCAACATGCAGAATTAATCATCTATTGTTCAACCTTCAATCAAATATTTTTTGACGGCTGACCCAAGCATGATTCCATGAAGTCTACATCGCTTCTTCAGCCTCAAAACAAACTTAGTTCAACTAAAAATAGGCTCACGAAAGTGTAATTGATTACTAATTAAGTGCATATAAAGCCTTAAATCAGCCTTTTATTGAGCCTCAAATCAGCTAAAAGTTGAATAAAATCACCAAAATTAGATGTTTAGGAGCTGAATAAAGGATTGTATCTCTTGTGCTCAGCTTTTGTTCAAATGAAGGCTGATTTAAAATAGTTGGAGACACGTTTGTACAGCATCAAATTGTTACCTGGGATTCCTCTTAAGATTCCTCCAGCAATTTTTGCACGGATTCTTCCTTGAATTCTTCTGGCATTACCACTAGCTATTCATGCTGAGATTCCTCAAAAAAATCCTTCTGTACTGTATTTATCGATTTCATCGTAAAAGTAGCATTTATACTGGGAATTATATTGAGTTTATTGACTCCTACCGAAATTCCTCTAGACATTTCTGATTGGAATCCTCAAGGATTTTTTTCTTGTTTCCTAAGTTTCCAAGGATTTCTGCAAGAACTTCAAGAAGACTCCATTGAGAAATCCCAACAGGAAAAACTGGAGAAATCATTGGAGGAATTTTCGGAGGAACCTTAGAGGAATTCCAACAGGAATTGCTGGAAAAATCTTTTGACAAATCCTCTTGAAATTCTTCCAGGAATGCAGCATGGATTTTTCCAAAGATTACTCCGGAAATTGCTTCGGTGATCTCTTTATGGATTTTTTCAAGGATTCCTCTAGGAATTCTTCTCGGAATACCTCCAGAAATTCTTACTGAGATTCCTTCATGAGCTCCTGCCAGGATTTTTTCTAGCTATATTGCTGAGATTTCTCAACCCGACTAGAAGATTCTAACAAAAATATAACATAATTATAACAAACCCTGATATTTATAACTCATTGTGATTTAATCAAGTTTTTATATCTTTGGGGTTAACAAATATTATATCTCAATTATATCTTATTATGTTATAAATGTCGTTTACTAACTCATTGTGAAATAATTTTGTTTCAATTACTTGACATTCAGAAAATCATTTTGTACAATTGTATCAAAATATGGTAGGAACTAGTTTTCTTGAAGCTAAAACTTATATCATATTTTGTTATAATATTGATCAGAGCATAACAAAATAGGTTATTATTTTGATTAGACCGGTGTATTTTTTATTACAATTTTAGTTATTGTAAACATCATCCTGCACCTAGTTTATAACATAATAAGTTATAGGAAAATTTAATAACATCATCAGACAATGTGTTATAAACTTGATAGATTTTTCTAATCGGGAAGCATTTTCATAATCCAGATGTTATTTCTGCACTTATTGCTTTTAGAAGTCTTTTAGAAATTGTTTGAAGAATCCCAGCAAGACTTCTTAGAGGATTCCCACTACGAATGCCCTGAGAAATCCGAGCAGCAATCTGGGAGGAATTTCAACAGAAATTCTCAAAGGAATCTAAGAAGGATTTCCCGGAAGAATTTGAGCAGAAATTCCTAGCAAGGAACCTTAGAGGAATTCTGAAGGTATCCCAAAAAAAACTCTGGGGTAATTTCGAGAAAAATCCACAGCAGTGCTTGAAAAATGAAGCTTTTTTCCTCAGACAAGGCAAAATGTGTTCCTTTTTGACCGGCGCTTTTCAATACAGGGCGTTATTACTGTGCAAATGACATAAACTCAAACTAAATCGATTGTAATAGTCACATAAAACATTCCCATACCAACAAAATTATTTTTTTTTTCAAGTTTGAGCAACAAATGAATCCACTGAATCATTCCCGCATCTTCACACTCACCGCAGCAAGTTAGCTTGAACGATCATCAGTCAGTTTGCTTCACAAGCTATTCGACCGATGAGGAACAGCAGTCACAGTTGGCTCGGTTTTTTTTTTTCGCTCCCTTTTCGTGATCCTTCGTAGTAATGGCTAGCGCTGATAACTGGTCGTATTTTTCATATTCACTCAGATTCAAGCACTGATCCACAGAGGAGTTAAAGCTGGCATTGCTAAAAGGATCCCATCAAGAATAATAGCAGAAATCCCAGCAGGAATTTCTAGAGATAATCCCAATGCCATTCTTGGAAAAATTCCAACAGGTATTCCTGGAGGAATCCTTGGGAAAAGAAAACATGAGGAAGTTTAAAAGGAAACCCATCAGGCATTCTTGTAAACTTTCCAAGCTGAATATATGGAGGAAGATTTTGAAAAATCTCTGTGGAAACTACAGAAGCAACTTCTGTATTCCAGTGGACATTCCTAGAGGATTGCCTAGAGGACTTCCTGTAAAATCGCTGGGAGATACCTGTGGAGAGATGCAGATGAACTTCAGGAGGAATTCATGGAGAAATCGTTGGGAAAATCTTTTCAGAATTCCTCCACAAATACTTGATGGTAAATTCTTCCTGAGATTGTTCCAGAGGTCTTTTTTTCCTTACACATCCTTCCTGTGATTCCTCCAGGTATTGCTATACTAATTCTTTTCGTGATTTTTTTCAGAATTCTTCATGCAAATCAGTATATGAAACGATCAGATTTGATTGTAAGATTCAGATCTTGCTTTATAAATCAAAATAGGAACTTTTTACTTCAAGAAATATCAAGAAATAGAGCGTAACGGAACACCATCGCAAAAAAAATGACAAATTTTGACTTAACGCCAAAAAATGTTCTACTTTCTCGAACAGTTTTCAAAGTTTCAAGTACTACTAGAATTATACAGGTTGTTAGGTTTGTGAGTGCAAACTTTTCAAAGGGTGATAGAGGACCATAAATGGTGAAAAAAAAAGTTCTACGCATATGGTCAAATCTCAACCGTTGCATAGTTATTGAACTTCCCATGTTTTTGATTGATTGATTGATTGATTGATTTGTTTTTATTACAGACACTTTCAGCCCTTGGCTGGTTCGTCTCTATCCTGTTTTTTTTTTTACTCTCATCGCCTTAACTGGCTATAACTTGAAAATGGTCAAACTTATCACAATTTTTTGACCCTTATTCGAAACATTATTGAATTTTCTATTAAATGGCATCTTTGAATCGATTGGTTTAGTTAAATAACTAAGTTTTCTATGGCAAAATTGCCCAAAAGTAGTGTGTTTTAATTTGATTTTGTCAATTATCTTTGAAAAATGCGTAATAATTTGATTTTTTTTTCTTTGACAAAGTTGTGGCCCCTGTTCGACTCTACAATTCGTTCTTTGTCATCAAACGTCTATATCTTACCGTTTTCTTGCAATTTCGATTTAAACATCGCATTTCAGGTCATAAATTTGCAACTGTCAAGGTAAACTCTTTTTTGCGCACTGTTCCGCACATTTAAATCGAAATTGCAAGAAAACGATAAGAGCTAGAAGTTTGGTGTCAAAGAACGAATTGTAGAGTGGAACAGGGGCCACAGTTTTGCCAAAATAAGAATTTGAATTTATTACGCATGTTTCAAAGATAGTTGACAAAAACAAATTAAAACACACTATCTTGGGCAATTTTGCTCTAGGAAACTTAGTTATTTAATTAAATCAATCGATTCAAAGATGCCATTTGATAGAAAATTCAATAATCTTTCGGATAATGGTAAAAAATTGCGATAAGTTTGACCATTTGTAAGTTATAGCCAGTTAAGGCAATGAGAGTAAAAAAACATGGGAAGTTCAATAACTACGTAACGGTTGAGATTTGACCTAATGCGTAGAACAATTTTTTCCACCATTTATGGTCCTCTATCACTCATTACAAAATTTGCACTCAGGAACCTAACACCCTATATAAGTAATAATTTTCATTTTGATGTATAAAGAATCAAAACCGACAACAAGAGAACTAAAATATCGTTCAATGAAGTTCAAAAACCGCGGTTTAGAAGTGCGTGGAATGTACCAACAAACGTTTCAAGCTAAAAAAAATGTATTTCGAAAAAAAAACAAGTATCATACCAAAACATGTTATAAATCTTAACTGTGAACTTTTAGTGGCTACGCAGTCTTTATTCTTGAAACGGGTTTATTATTTACCCAACGTTTCGGCAAATAAAGAATAAAGACTGCGTAGCCACTAAAAGTTTACAGTTGTCGGTAAGGTATCTCTTTCTCTTCTTGGCGTAAAGTCCCCACTGGGATAAAACTTGCTTTTCAGCTAAGCGTACTACAAGTACCGTAATCCGCGTTCAAATTGATCACTTGAAAACAACTTTTATGGATAACATGTGTGACAATTCAAAGATTGCCAAAAGAATTTCTGTAAATCAGTACCCAGTGGGTCTCTATGAAACCATGTGACAGTTTTATTTGTGAGCCATACCCAAACCCGGTGTAACCAACTAGTGCCAAATCCCTAGAACCCCCTTTTTCGAAAAACAGCTGATTAAAAATCAAATGAAACCGTTGAGACCAGTGTTGCTGAGCAGCGATCGAACTGGCGAAGCACGATGAATTTTACTCGGCATTGGCATGATATTCAATGAACAACGCATTTCTTCATTCGGTAGCTTTGTTCGTAATCGGAGAATGAACCGAAAGCCCGATCGTCCTAAGGTACTTCATTCCCGATCTATGGATCGTTCAAAATGAAGAGCAGTGCGATTCGCATTGGCTGCTCTTCGCGAAGAGCAAGAAAAACATTCATTGCGATCAGGCGTCGACGCGGCGGCCTTCCCCTGTTTGATGCAGGCATGGTTTGATTGATCCACAGCAAAGCGCTGAGATGCCGTGATGCTTAAGTTTTTTTTAATTATTGAAAGAAAAATTGGCCTACATTACCGTGGAAAACAAATAATTTTTTGCAGTATGACACTCCACCGCTGACTTGGCCAAGACGAACCGAAATGAAAACAAACTACCGTCCTGGATCGAGCTTTAAACAGCTGAATGCTTTAAACAATTGTTTCCATTTGCGTGTTAAAATGTGCATTTTTTTCTCGCAAGCTAATGCCATTGCATATAAATCAACAGTTGTGTTGTGTTTGAAATCTCTTATAATCTTTTTATCGGAAATTGAGAGCTGTGCCAAACTTAAGTACATACCTTAAATTGTCCGCAAATTCAATCTGCACGGTAGTTGCTGTTGTCAGAGTTCGCACCGAGGAGCGCCATCGCCGACAGCACACAGACCGTGGTGGAATGAATGCCACGACGAATAGCGTTTGCTTCGTTTGCTTGAATGCTTTTCAATGTGGTCGTGTTGATTTATTCGTTCGTTCCTTCATTCGCGTTGCTTGAATTGTATTCACGATGCGAAAATAGAAAATGAACAGCAGCGAACTTTGGATCGCGAAGATGCTTAAATGAATGCTCGCGAAGAAGATCCATTGCAACATTGGTTGAGACATTCCGGTAAAGACAGACCGATGCCCGTTGTGGAGAGAAAGCAACCCTTTAGCTACCGACTTTTTATATTTTGTATAAATTATTTTAACTTGTCGTCTTAATATCGAGCCCTGAAGAAGGCCCCATCCCGGGTCGAAACGTAGGCGAAGATAATCAAGTAGTCGACGCAAAATTCATGACTGAGAAGCCGAAACCCACGTAATACCAAATTCCATTCGAACTCCCCTTCGTTACATGTGACAGAATTTTGTTCAACAAGTTTAATTCAAAAATCAAAAAATTAAGGATGCCACTTTGGGGCGAAATTGATCAGTATACAATTAAGCATCGGTTAAAAAGATAAAAATCCTTATCCACTTAATTTTGCTCTTCTAAACCCGAATAACGCGTCAAAACTCTTACAACTAATGAATTTGACTGCCCGTGTAGCTGCCGGCTTAGAATAGCACTACGGACCACCTGTTCCGGGGGTAAAAGTCCACCAAACAGGTAACCCCAATCCAAGGTGTCAGGCGACCCGTGCTGAGGGATGAATGGTTGAGGGGGTTTAAAAGATGCTCGATCTTTAACGGAGCCCGTAGCGTGGGTAGATCGCCTTTTTGGGTTGCGTTGCGGTGTTAGATCTACCAAACCGAAATCTAGTGTCGTCCTATTTTTCAATTTTGGAATATGTGTTCTGGTAATTCAAGGAATTATAGTATTATAGTAGTACTTACTACTAGTGTTTTGGTGACTTCCAGTTTTTGAATAAAACTGAGTTTACCAACTTTACTTTGCATATAGTTAAAAACCTCACCATCTGAGGCTAAACTCAATGCAAAGGAAATCAAATTGGGTTAGGGATCCATGTATGTACTAACTCTTCGAAGACTGGAAAGTGCTAGTACGCAAGGAACATACTAGAATCCTTATTGCTGAACACTTGTTCCATTATTGGAATGATATTGCTGCTAATGTGAAAACCCGGGTCCTACTGGGGAGAATTTAGCAGTAAAACAAGGGTTATGCTAGGTTTCCGATGCATGGCCAATATCAGTACTCTTGTTTTGTTTTCTAAGAAAACAAAACAAAAACTGTATCAAAATCGATACTTTATTGCCCCTCAATGGCAATTGAGTAATGCGACATGCACTACACTAAGGATACGGGTAATGTCACAATAGATCTAAAAACTGGTCGCAGTGACAAACCCGAACAGGAATAAAAAAAATGAATTTGACACTTAAAATGCAAAATTCAATTTTGAAATTTCCCCCTTAGCGCCTAAAGGCAGGCAATTTCCTTTGAAATAAGTGCTTTTGTTACAATAAATGACTTTTTCGTCAAAAAAAGAACTTTGTTTAACTTATTGAAATTCAGAATAGCTTCATAACTTTTCAACCGAAGATCCACAAAAATGTTAATACAAAAAATATACGGGAAGTCCTAGTGGCAATCGATTGTTTAGAAGCAATGATTTCAGCTAAGTGAGATATACATTACAAATTCCTGAAAAAAAAGGCAGAACTAACTTTTTTCTAAACAAATAAAAGTCTAAACTCATCTCTAGACATCTATGAACTAGATGAGGTAAGAAGTTTGAGGTCATTGCGACGCTTAGAAGTTCCAATTACAATGTAGTACCCAAATGATCAATTTCACCCCGCTGATTCGGTCGGTTTACGGTACTTGACCATTTTGCATGGCTTTTTGTTTATTTTTCCACAATCAGTTAGGAACTATTTTTATAAACAAGATTCACACTTCAGCCGCTACCAGAACTGTGTATAGGTGAATAACCGAAAATATTATGAAACGGGCTCACCAATTTACCATGACACTGATCGTCATAGCGGCTACTGATGTAACTTTAATTTTCGATGAAAAAACTTTGAGTCTTGTTTTTTTGATGATAGGTTTTTATCACTGATACTACTCGCAGATAGAAAAGATCTTCCCTTCATTTAACCAAGGAATTCCGGCCGTTGAAATTGTATATCCCTACGTTCTGGGACAGTCTACAATCGGTCGGCCGGCTGCGGGTCGGCGAACAACATTCATTGCATTCACACGAGCGGTTAGGTTGTATAGCGTAGTAGAGCCTAAGTGATTCGAGGGTACTTACTTCATAATGGTGGTGTGCATGTTGTGGGCAATGATAGCGTCCGGTGCTTCCATCCATATCTCGCCGGGGCCGATTTTCGAACTCCGGCCCACCTCCAGGTAGAAGTAGCGCTGGGAGGCACCGCATCTGGAAGAGACACGAGAAGGTGAGACACACGGCGGCGCGGCGTAAAACAATGATATTGAGTATTATTGCTGCGGAGTACCTAAAGCTGGACACGGGTGCGCGGGGGTTGAGTGAGTATTTTGGTGGCGGTGCTCAAGTTAATTGGTTCGAAATTTCTTTTTAATTGGAATGGTTGCCGCGCGGTTCCACAAGCGTGAAATGCGGCAGGCAGATGATTTATAGATGGAGCTCTGGATAAATGAATAAAGAAGGCGATATGTATCTACGATGAATTATGCATTTGAACGCCTGACTTAATCAGCGGCTTATCGGAGTGAAATGAATGGTTGCTTTTGAGTTTGTACTTGCTGTCGTCTCCAGTGTCGAACAAACAGCTACAGAACTGTTTTGGGATTTCATGAACCATGGTTAATGAATCAATTCACAACCATCCGCCATGTTCAAAAAAACTGAAAAGCGATTTCAACTAATGATATCCAATCAGATTAGATCAAACGAGCGATCCACACCACAATAACAAATTCATAAAGGAAAACCGCCACCGCCACTAAATTCAATGGTTTCTCCTCACTCCCGCCCCATCCTCTCCACTCAACCCCTAATCCACTTACCTCCTAATCGACGCCAGTGAAAACTCGACCACCTCGACCCGGGCATCGCCGGAGTTGGTCGTCGGCGGTCCTATCCGCACCAGCGAAAGCGTTTTGTCCGTGATGCACAGCCGGTAGGTGCCGAGGATTCCGCAGCTATCGCCCAGTCCTTTGCGTTCGACAAACACATCCCAAACGTGCTCTGGAAGGAGGAACAAAAAAAAATCGAGTCAATTAGTGGAACTGAAAACATCGTAAATCATATATGTATGAACATACAGTTCTAGATTGGGGAAAACGGATCAATATGTACCAAAAAAAGTTCATGTTTTCCTAATTTTGTGAATAAGTCTATGGGAGCCCGTGTTTAGTAATAGTGAAGCTTTTTCGATTGAATGCTTAGTTGGAGCAGTATTTTGTTCAAACATAAGCTTCACTAGTGTACTGGTGCATTGATGTTTATAACTTATTGTGTAATGCTTCTGTCTTAAATAATTTGTGTCCGTAAAATATTATAACACAATTAGATCATTATGTTACAAAAGCAGTTATAACATTGCAATATACTTTAGTTTTGATTCTTCAGAATTGCGATAGTATTTTTATAAAGTTGAATCAAATTATGATAGAAACTAGTTATTTTGAAGCCAACATTTATAACACGCTTTGTTATAATTTTGTTCTGTTTATAACACAATAAGTATTTTTTTAATTATTCCAGAGAACTTTATGAAACAACTTTAGTTATTTTAACATCATCCTGCATCTAGTTTTTATCATAATAATTTATTCAAAATTTTTATAACATTATGGCACAAAATGTTATAAACTTGATATAATTTTCTAGTAAGGATATCTACGGCGCAACGTTATTTTTTGAACTTGGTATTATGTGTCTGGTAAAGTCGTAGAAAAATGCAAATCAACATCAAATAAGGTATGACTACATCGTAGTAAACGATAGTCTGATGTTTTATTTGGAGTTCTTGCAAATGATTTTAGGCGAAAAAGCAGTATATTATTTTTATTTATTACCTTTAGTAAACTCTCACTTGCCCCAGTGCATTTTTATATCTGGGGCAAGTGAGACTTATGAGCACAATTTCATAGGTTGATCTCGCTTTGTCCAGACTAAGACGAAATTTACACGAAAGTCAATAAAAATCAGTCCCTTTTGAAATCTACCGTTAATCATACTTCAATTCCTCTATTTCGACTATTATGGCTTTCTGGAGGAATCTCCGGAGGAATTCCCGGAGGAATCTCCGGAGGAATTCCCGGAGGAATCTCCGGAGGAATTCCCGGAGGAATCTCCGGAGGAATTCCCGGAGGAATCTCCGGAGGAATTCCCGGAGGAATCTCCGGAGGAATTCCCGGAGGAATCTCCGGAGGAATTCCCGGAGGAATCTCCGGAGGAATTCCCGGAGGAATTCCCGGAGGAATCTCCGGAGGAATTCCCGGAGGAATCTCCGGAGGAATTCCCAGAGGAATCTCCGGAGGAATTCCCGGAGGAATCTCCGGAGGAATTCCCGGAGGAATTCCCGGAGGAATCTCCGGAGGAATTCCCGGAGGAATCTTCGGAGGAATTCCCGGAGGAATCTCCGGAGGAATTCTCGGAGGAATCTCCGGAGGAATTCCCGGAGGAATTCTGGGAGGAATCTCCTGAGGAATTCCGGGAGGAATCTCCGGAGGAATTCCGGGAGGAATCTCCGGAGGAATTCCGGGAGGAATCTCCGGAGGACTTCCGGGAGGAATCTCCGGAGGACTTCCGGGAGGAATCTCCGGAGGACTTCCGGGAGGAATCTCCGGAGGACTTCCGGGAGGAATCTCCGGAGGACTTCCGGGAGGAATCTCCGGAGGACTTCCGGGAGGAATCTCCGGAGGACTTCCGGGAGGAATCTCCGGAGGACTTCCGGGAGGAATCTCCGGAGGACTTCCGGGAGGAATCTCCGGAGGACTTCCGGGAGGAATCTCCGGAGGACTTCCGGGAGGAATCTCCGGAGGACTTCCGGGAGGAATCTCCGGAGGACTTCCGGGAGGAATCTCCGGAGGACTTCCGGGAGGAATCTCCGGAGGACTTCCGGGAGGAATCTCCGGAGGACTTCCGGGAGGAATCTCCGGAGGACTTCCGGGAGGAATCTCCGGAGGACTTCCGGGAGGAATCTCCGGAGGAATTCCGGGAGGAATCTCCGGAGGAATTCCGGGAGGAATCTCCGGAGGAATTCCGGGAGGAATCTCCGGAGGAATTCCGGGAGGAATCTCCGGAGGAATTCCGGGAGGAATCTCCGGAGGAATTCCGGGAGGAATCTCCGGAGGAATTCCGGGAGGAATCTCCGGAGGAATTCCGGGAGGAATCTCCGGAGGAATTCCGGGAGGAATCTCCGGAGGAATTCCGGGAGGAATCTCCGGAGGAATTCCGGGAGGAATCTCCGGAGGAATTCCGGGAGGAATCTCCGGAGGAATTCCGGGAGGAATCTCCGGAGGAATTCCGGGAGGAATCTCCGGAGGAATTCCGGGAGGAATCTCCGGAGGAATTCCGGGAGGAATCTCCGGAGGAATTCCGGGAGGAATCTCCGGAGGAATTCCGGGAGGAATCTCCGGAGGAATTCCGGGAGGAATCTCCGGAGGAGTTCCGGGAGGAATCTCCGGAAGAATTCCGGGAGGAATCTCCGGAGGAATTCCGGGAGGAATCTCCGGAGGAATTCCGGGAGGAATCTCCGGAGGAATTCCGGGAGGAATCTCCGGAGGAATTCCGGGAGGAATCTCCGGAGGAATTCCGGGAGGAATCTCCGGAGGAATTCCGGGAGGAATCTCCGGAGGAATTCCGGGAGGAATCTCCGGAGGAATTCCGGGAGGAATTTCCGGAGGAATTCCGGGAGGAATCTCCGGAGGAATTCCGGGAGGAATCTCCGGAGGAATTCCGGGAGGAATCTCCGGAGGAATTCCGGGAGGAATCTCCGGAGGAATTCCGGGAGGAATCTCCGGAGGAATTCCGGGAGGAATCTCCAGAGGAATTCCGGGAGGAATCTCCGGAGGAATTCCTGGAGGAATCTGTTATGCTTTTAATTACACACAATGCATAATATATGGAATGTGAATATTTTGAAACAATTATAATGCACGTCAATAAGCAGACATATACCAACATCGTCTTTTGGAACCATTGAAATCATTAAGTAATTTGTGTTCAGAAATTTATTGCATGACAAAACCAAATTAGCAATTTTTTAGGTTCCACTTGCCCCGAGGTACCTTAATTTTTTTTTGTTGAGACTTGCATTGGTGTACGAACTAAATCGTATAGGCTCAGTGTACCAGTTATGGCTATAGTACCTCAAATTCGCCATAGTTGATTTTCAACCTTTAACGATGCAAATCATCAAGAAAAAATATGTGAACATCTCGTTCATAAAAGATGATTGCACTCATTCAAATTTCACATTTTGCTCAAATTATGATAGAAATAAATCATTTTCTTTAAAATTTTGGCTTCCTTGCACCCTACTTCGCCATAGTGTACCAGTTATGGCAAATCCCATAAGGAATGCATGCAAATAGTGCGAAGTGGAACCAAAATTAAAAAGTATGTCCATAACTGGTACAGGGTTCCTATCATTGGCACACGCCGTAATAAATAGTAAAAGTTGGTTTAGCTCAGATTTTATATTTTTGCTGTGAAGTATGTAAACAAATCTATCATTTGACATATCGACGACATTCGTCAGTCTTCTTCTTATTTTTGTAGAAGTAGTTTTCCTTAGGTAGTGCGATAACTGGTACAGTCACCCTAAATGTAAATAATAAACTCGTTCAAGTGTGCATACTAACTCGCATAAACGAGAGTCGTATTTATTGACCTATTGCGATTAAATATGTGATAACAATGGAAGATCTGCAGTTTGGCTGTGGTGGTGGTGCCGAAATGCTGCGATTAGTATTAAGTCGCATAAGATACTACATTACATCGCAATAGTTGTACACGCTTCAAGTCATACAGCGTTATTATTGTCCCGCCAATACACATATCGCCTCGCACAAATGAATTGTAGGCACCTTTGCTGCAGCTTATGCGAGGTAACTTTCCCGTATAAGAGTTCGTATAACCCAGTCATCTAGTTAAGTTCACTATACGTAAAAATTGGTTGTCTGGGAACTCGGACAAGACCAAAATTGACCAAAGTGAACGAAAACTTTATTTCGTTGCAAATATATTCATCAATTAGCTATAGATAGACTCTCTACAACGAAATGTTGTTAAGATTCGTTAGCTCATCTTTGTTTAGGCAGGGTGACTAATTGAATAGTCATCTTGGAAGAACTATTCGACAAAGGCAGCAGAAGGTGGCAGAGTGATAATGGATTCAACCAATAACGGCCCATAATCGACGCCGGTAATTCGATCCGGTCGTGCGTAACTGCGTCGTCATTTTCTTTGGTCCTGCTGTTTCGCAAATCATGACTATACGTCCTATTAAGAAGTCCACTAGTTGTCGTCGTCGTTCGTCCCTACAAGTGTTTGCATTAATTTCATTTGCCATTCGACCATTGGCAAGAAGTCGTCCCCCCGATTACGTGAATGTTACGCATTATTCTAGTTTCCTTGTGTGCGGTGATGTTCGAACCGGGCCCGAACCGACTGTCCATTTTCACATTCACATATCCACGTTAGGCTGCTGGATCTTCTCGCCGAGGGGCTGGATGTCGATAACCTTGCACATACATAGCTACCGGCAAGGATCTCATCGGTTTACAACACGATGATAACCGGCAAACCATTAGAGATTATTTGCATAAGTGATTCAGGCCAATTTTCTTGCCTGACCGGAGGAATGCGAGCACCACACTCTAACAAGGCATGAGAAATATTCACTTGGAGTTTTTGCGACTGAAGTGACGACGATGACGACGACGGCGCGGCAGAAAGCTGGATCGAATGACCAACGCGAAATGCAAAATCGCTGTCGCTCGAGTATGGCTTCTGTGTTGGACGTTTGCTGGCGCCTGGCTTCTTCCCCCGCTGCTGGCTGCTGGTGTGGTCACTTCCCGCACAGACAAATTATGGCTAGTCACACCGTTTGGCGTTGATAGATTCCACCAGTTCAGTCAGTGGCTGGGCTGGCTGTGGCTAGTTCTGTATAATGTGTGTCTGCCGACATATTCCACGCACTAGAAACATACTCGATTGGTTGTTTATTTGCGTAGGTGCTCGTAACCAGGGGCGGGTTCCGTCCGACGACATGTATGTCATTTGAATTTATTGAAATGTTAGTTATAGGGACAGGACTAGTCTACCTACCTACGACTGAAGTTCTCTATAATTAATTAAAGAAAAATCAAGTTTCAGCTCTCATCGAGTCAGTTCTAGTTTCTTTTACTTTTAGTTGATTTACCAATCTTCCTGACATGATTAGTAAATTTCACCGTTTACAATTCACTAAACGTTTCTCTGTTGATACCATCTTTTTAATTTGCTTTGAATTTTTATTCCTCAAAGAAAGAAGCCACCGTGTGGCCAGAATCCACCAAAGTCGTTTTTCTTGGTTCTATCTATTATACTGGTTTACCGACGAATTTGGGCGATCTTTGAGATGTCGCATGATGGGGTTCTTTTGGAATCACAAAATGGCCATTTCTACCGGAGACTCCAAGGTCTCCAGAACTTGCTCCGTGTCCACCGGTAGGTCATAATCGATCAAAATCAGTATGTCTTGGTCCTACTGGATTACGAACGGAACTGTGAGAATTTTGAGGTGTCGTATGATGCGATTCTTTTAGAATCGAAAAATGACCCTTTCCTTCGGAGACTCCGGTATCCCCAGAACCTGTTCCGTGGCCAGAATCGATCAAAGTCGTTTTTCTTGGTTCTACTGGAATACGCACGGATTTGTGCGAACTTTGAGGTGTCGCATGTTAGGTTGGAACCCTACAAATTCTTTATTTTATTTTTCATTTGGCGCTCAGCCGCGAAAAATGAAACAGAACACTACAAATGTACAATAAGACACGACGTCACAAATTGACACACATCTATATAAATAAAAATGGAATGGTGTTTGTATGTCACGAATAGGCTCGGGAACGGGCAAACGGATCTACACCATTCTTTCAGTGTTGCATTCGTGCAGGGCTCCGACATGTTCGTACGAAAAAATAATTGGGAAAATCGACCGGGAACGTACCGAAAAAAAGAAAGTTTGAAATTCCATTTTGCGAGGCATTTTTCTACAGAGCTGCATGTCAAAAAAAACATAGTATGCAGGCAGAACGACGTTTACCGGGATAGCTAGTAAAGTATAAATTTAATACAACACTAAATTTGGCCTGCTACCCTAATGGGCAACAACTTATGTACGATCACAGGATGACGAGGTTTCATATTTGTTCTAGGTCCATCAGTCATCCTGGAGTTTGTGTTTTGTATGCCTGATTGCATTCTTGTTAACAGTCTTTGTTATGTGTTCATAGCTTAATTTAGTCTAGGAAAACTAATCCTAATTGGTCATCCCGAATCGGATTTTAATGCAAGACGGCTGCATTTTGATGTCCGTGCTAGAAACCGTTTGCCTGTCTTGCAGTCATTTATCGCACAAAATAACCTGGAAGTATGCAACCATTTTGGTTGCTAGGGCTATTTGCTCCTGAATAATGGAAGAACCCTATAAATGCACAATAAAATTGTGAGAATATTCACAAGTTAAAATCGAGCATGCAACAGAGAAATAAAACTGGTAACAAGGTTTCTTTTAGAATAGAAAAACGGCTCTTTCTACCGGAGACTCAAAGGTTCCCAAAATCTGTTGCGTGGCCACCGGATGTCTAGTTTGCCTAATCAGGTCTGAAATGACATGTACAGAATTATAACAGCGACAAAAACATGCTGTTTTGCTGTAGAATTTTTTTATGATATGCTAAATAAGAGCCCATACAGCCATAGCTATATTTCTTATGACTTCCTCATCGAGAATTGTAACATATTCCTGGTATTATCGGTAGATGCCTTATACTATCTTGGCGTGTACTGTGCTTGTTTTTATTTCCAAATTTGAAGCAAACTCTATGAAAAGACCATTGTAATGCTTCGGCAGATTATTGCCAAGATGGTGATAAATTATTTTCAATGCTGTCATGGTAAAGTCAGGACTAGTTAGTCAAGGTTTCCCGATTTCAGCGCCCCTTCAATGGCACATTCCCATGGATGAATTCCTGGAGGAATCTCTGAAGGAACCGCTTGAGCAAATCCTGGCGAAAGTGCTGGCACAACTTTTTGAAGAATCCATGGAACAAATTTTTAAGAAAACCATCTTCAAATTTCTGAAGTAATTCTAGGAATATTGAAGAAGTCTCTGAAAATATTTTAATGAAAAGTATCGCTGAAGAAATTTCAGACGGAATGGAAAAAATAATCTGAAAAAAAAATCTAAAAGAATTCCTAAAACAACTTCTGAAAAACAGGAACATTTGGTCGGCGTTAAGCCAGACCGGACCATCTGTTTTTCAATGATTTCGAGAAAATGTCTTGCAAGCACCTGCAACTTCAAATCTCTGGTATTATTTTCAGGAATACTATTATTCTTTTATGTAATTACATATCTGCATTAAGGGCGGACGGGACGGTCGAGAAAATATCCGCCATTGCTCTGTTGCTACTAAGATGGTAATCTCAGATTCTACTTCATATTTTGCAACAAAAACCTATCATTGTGTATGCTCACTTGCAGTGCATATGCTGATTGGTTTTCAGCATCTTCAGTGCGATAGGTCTCGAGATTACCATCTTCAAAATCGCGAGGCAAATTGTTAGAAAGAGAGGCAAGATAGGAAAAATAACACGGCGTCCCGTTTCACCTTAAAATATCGCCGAAAAGTTCAAGTTTAACTAATTCTTCAGCTTATCTTTACCTGCCCGATAAACCGCGCAGTCCACTCTGGTTGAACGCCGACCATTTAAGAATCTATAGATGGATTTCCTGAAGAAATTCCAGGAAGAATACCTGAGTAACACCTGGAAACCCCTGGAGGAATACCTAACCAAACCTCTTGAAATATTTTGGAAAAAAATCCTAAAGAAATCCCATAATAAAAATACTAAAAAACTTTTTAATCAATTCCTGGATGCATCCATAGAGAAACTTCTAGAGGTACGCTTGGAGGAAATCCTGGAGGAATTTCTGACAAAATACATAGAGGAATACTTGGCGGAAATTCTAATGCAATGTCTTCGTGAATTTCTGCAGAAATCTCTGTAAGAGTGTCATCCAACTTTTCCGTAACAATCCCTATAATAATTTCTGAAAGACCATGTAGAAAAATTTCTGAAGGACTCCTTGGAGGTTTTACTAAGACTTTCTAAAGAAATCCTTGGAGCAATTTCAGAACGAGAAATGTCTTGAAGGAATATCTAAAGGAATATTAAGAGTTTCCTTAATATTCTCATGTAGAATTTTTATGGCAATCCTTGGAGAAAATTCTTAAGAAAGGCTCTGAGAAAGTTTTGAGGAAGTTCTGAATTTCTGATTCCTGATGTATCCGTGAATCATTTCCTAGAAGAAAATATGCAGTATTTTTGAGAAAGTTCATGGAAGGTTTTCTAGCTGAATGCTTTGAAAAAATAATCTGAAGAAATTCAAGGAGGAATTTCTGGAAAAGTCTATGCAAGATTTTTTGAAAGGAATTCTTTAAGTATTTTCTAAAGAAATCCAAGCTATTCGTGCAAAAGGAGTTAATGGAGAAATTTCTGGAGGACACTCAAAAGTCTAAAGGAATCCCTAGAAGATTTTGTAAAAGAATTTCTGACTGAATTTCTTTAGGATTTCCTGAATGATTTTTTAAAGTAAGCCTACGCGAAGTTTCCAAAGAAGTCATTGAAATAATTTCTTCAAGGAATCACTGGAACATTTTTTTCAGGAACTCGTGAAAGATTCTTTTAATAAACCCTAGGATGAATTTCAGCAAGGGTCCATGAAATAATTATCGAAAAATCTGTTGAAGTTTTTTTTTTTTCAAAGTCATTCTTGGAGAAATTAGTAGAGAAACCTCTGGAGGAAAATCTAGAGATATTTCTGAAGAAATTATAAGTTGAATTTATAATTAAAACTTTGAGATTTTCTAAAAGAGTCCTTCGAAAAATTCGAGAAGGGACCCCTAGGGCAGTTTCTATAGGAATCCCTGCAGAAAATTCACGAATGGGTCTCACAATTAAAACAAAAAGAATTTCCAAAGAAATCCCAGGAAGATTTTCTGACAGAAATTGTGAAACTTTTGGAACTAGTGCAATTTTTGAAAAAAAAAATAATTTTGCTGGGGTATTTCTGATGAAATTCTATGAAGAATTTCCAAGGTAACCCCAGTACAAAATTTTGAATGAACTTTAGAAACATTTTCTGAAAAATTCTGGAATAGTTTTTGAAAGCTGAAAATTTTATTAAAGGAATCTCTGTAGAAATTTCTGAATAAATACCTCAAGAAATTTATGAAGGAATCTCTGAACGAATTTTGGAAAGAATCCCTGGAGGAATTTCTGCTCAAATTCTTAAATAATTTTTGAAAAAAATGGAGAAATTTCATAGGTAAAAAGGAATCCTCAATGCATTCTTGAAACGAATGCCTAGAGAAATCCAGAGAAATTCCTGAAGTAGTCCCTGAGCGAATTTCTCAAACAATATTTGAATTGATTTGCGAAAAATTATGGAGAAATTGGAGTTAATTCATGCCAGATTCCGTAAAAGAATTCTTTGTGACACTTCTGGAGGAACACATGAAGATTTTCTGAAAAAATCTGTAACATGATCATTTTCGGTGAGAATCGAACCCACGACTCCCAATTCGCTAAAGGGGCGCTTCTTATTACTCCTAGCTACGGAGTTGAGTATTACCTCTTTATATGTTTATTTATTCAAGTATAAAGTTCGATAAAACCCACGAAAAGTGAAAGTGTGATTTTTTATGGAAAAATAGCGATTACTTAAAAAAACACGCCTTATGCGGTTATATGAGAGCTAGATACATCTACTCGAAAGTTTATTGCTACGACAATGAAAGTTTAAAAATTCCCTTGGATATCGCTTTGGCAATTTTTTGGAAATTTCTCCGGCATTTTCTTTGGAAACGCATCATTTCTTAGGATTTTTTTTTAAAGAGAATTTCTCTGGAAAATCCTTCGGGCATTCATTTGAAAATTTGTCAAGCTTTTCTTTTAATTCCACCCTATGTTGCTTATCCTTTGACAGACACGCGTATTTCGACTACCATTTGTAATCTTCCTGAGTGTCAGTTATCCACTGTGGATAACTGACACTGAGGAAGATTACAAGTGGTAGTCGAAATACGCGTATCTGTCAAAGGATAAGCAACATAGGGTGGAATTAAAAGGTACGAAACTGATTACACTCATACGAAGAGGGTATTCTGCTAAGAGAGTTCGAAAAGTCGGTACAAGATTCTTCTGCGTATTTCTCGACCCTTCCTTTGACAATCTTTTCGTAAATTCCTTCGACCATTCTTTTGGAAATTTCTTAGACAATTTCCTTGAATGTTCGGGATTCCTCAATCGCAAGTGCTGAAGAAATTTGCATTGAAATTTAATTCTTTTGGAAGACTTACCAAAGGAATTTCACAAAAGCATTGTCTAATTAATTTCCAAAATTCGGGATTATCAAAAGAGTTTCCGAAGAAATTTCCAAAAAAAAAACCTCTAAGAAATTCCTTAAGGAATTGCCGAAAGGGTTTAAAAAAACTTTAAAATTCTAAAGTGAACTTCCGAAAGAGTTTCTGCTGAAACTTCCAAACATATTGCCGAAAGAATCCGAAAGAAAAGACGACTACATTTACAGAGGAATTTATCAAAACGATTCTAAAATAAAAAAAATATGCCGATGCCAGAGGAGTTGCAGGAGAATTTTTTAAAGTAATGACCCCTCAGGAATTAACGAACAAATTTCCGAACAAACAATATATAGAAGAAATTGCGGAAGAAATGCCCAAAACAATTGCGTGGGAAATTTTCAAAGAAATTCTCCAAAGCGATTTCCAAAGGTTTTTTTTAATAAAATTACCTAATGTAACTTTTTTTCAAAGAATTTCCGAGGAAACTTCCAGAGCTTTTACCTAAACAATTCCCTCAGGAGTTATCAAATAAGTGGACAAAGGATTGGCCAAAAACATTTCTGAAGGAACTGCGAAAACAATTACCGAAAAAAAAAACCTGAGAAGTTTTGAAAACTTTGAGAGGTGGGCAAAGCGATACTCAAAAAAAAATCTGCGAAAAAGTTCCTGAGGAGTTGCCACAGGAATTCCTTAAAGCATTACTGAAAAACTTGCAAAGTAATAGTCTAAAGAACTGTCATAGGAATTACAAAAGGAACTCACAAAAGCATAGCTTTCATTGACTTTCCAAACGAATTCCTGGAAGATTCCTCAAAGAATTTGCCAAAAGAACTCCCAATGAAATCGGAAAAATTTCGAAAAAAAATATCTGTATTGTGAGAATTGTTGTGATATAATGTATAATTCTTATATGAATGTTTACCATCATATATACCATATATCGTCAAGTTATGTGACAAATGTAATTTATTTTCCGTAATAAAACTTCAGTGTTAATGTGATTATTCGTAAGTTGGTATTGAGCTACACAATTTTCACTGCTACAAGTTCTGCTACCTTAGGAATATCAGCTACGTCTAAGCTATTTAAAAGTACGGTTGCAATAAAAGTGTACAAAAGAATGTTGCCGTGCACTCGCGTCTGTTCAATGGATCTTTTCTGTTCTACGAGTTCTGCTACCTAGCAGGGAGTACCTACATACGGGAATACCTCATACATAGTACGCTTTCATTAGCGCTTCAATACAAATCAACGAGACTATCAGAGAGCCAATCAATTCAGCAACCCACCTCCTCCATAGATTGCATTGAGAACTGAACCGTGAGAAACGCGTCCGAGTGCAATTCAGGGAACTCCAGCAACCGGTAGATTCCGGTTTTTGGTGTAGTGAGGTTTCCCAGCAAGATCGATTGTCGTAGGTGGTAATCATTTGCGTGGGGAATTATCCGGTGTATTTTAATGAATGGTTTTCCTATATAATCGGGAGGTGTTCTATCATTTATATTTGTATTAAGTCATTATGAAGTCTTAAGGCGAAACTGGAAGCATTTCCTCATATTTTTGGTTTTTGATTTTTTATTAAATAACGAAACAATATTTTTAAAATCGGTTTTCGTGCACATGTAGATTATGGATCAGGGTATCTTCTGATTTTTTTACGAGGTAGAAAATGTTTTTCGTTTTTGCAGAAACCATTTTTTACTGAAGTTTTGTTCAAAAATGGTTTCTGCAAAAACGAAAAACATTTTCTACCGCGTAAAAAGTTCAGAAGATCTGATCCATACTCTACATGTGCACGAAAACCGATTTTTAAAATATTGCTTCGTTATTTAATAAAAAATCAAAAACCAAAAAAATGAGGAAATGCTTCCAGTTTTGCCTTAAACAAGATTTCCAATGCGGATATAGAATAACATTATAGAAACGGATATAGACAATCTTAAAATTAGTAACTATACAGTAATTCCCTGAAAAAAGATTACACTCGAAAATAAAAGTGCTCATTTATTTATCATTTATTTTTTCGCCATTAGGGTGGTCATTTTGAAAAAAAGAATGGTAAAAAACGACATTTCTCAATTTTTCTTTTATTTTCGAACCGTTATAACTTTTGAATCAATTGACCGATTTGCAATCTTTTTTCACGAATTAGGAATTCCTTAGAAGAAAGTGTGATAACCTTAGTTAAAATGTCAAATTGCAAATGAAAAGCCTATTCCAAATCCTCGAAGTACAAACCAAAGCCTCTATTACATGCCTTGAGTAACGACAAAACGACTATAAATCAAGACACATCCCTGAATTGAACAAAAAAATACGTTTCAGAATCACCACCTCATCGCCGCCTATCGCGTTCTTCAGTGTCGCACTTGTATCATAAATAATTCCCTTTTTATTTCACACAAACAAAATATACCATCTCAACCCGGTCAAGCCCCCTCAAAGAAGCGAACCAGCCAAGCTAGCAGTAGTGCATCGGTGACATCGATACAAATCGCTTTACATCCTTGTAAATTCTGTACGCGCCAACTTTATGTGAGCGAATGCGGCCTGAGAAAGTATCTGCCACCTTTCGCTATCCCCCGAAGCAGCCAACAACAACGCAACGAATCGAACCTGGTCCTGGTCTGGTAGTCGACGAGGTGCCGATTACAGGCAGTATAAATAATAAAATCCGACAACTCCCAGTAGTCGCCAGCTACTTTCAGATTGCCGGGTCTCGGTTGGATGCTTCCGCTGCGCTGCGCTGCGCTGGTTGATCCCCTTTTGGAAGTCGAACGAGCTTACAGAGCACACATTTCAGTAGTCATCGCTAGTTGGTGGAAGAACGTGACCGTCCTCTTCAGAGCTAGCTAGAAAATAAGAACTATAAAATATGTAATCGGGTGATGTGCCTCCGATCAGATGGGAATAACAAAATTATAACTGGTTGTGTTATTTTGTTACGTAAACAATCATGAAGACAAAAATACAATGCTTCAAGATAACAGAACTGTATCAAATTCTGTTATCGTACACGGAACTAAAGTTTGAGCTTGATTGACCAATCCGTAGTCATGGGTTAACTGCAGTTTGCAGTTGGTCACAGACATCCTGTCGATTGTGATGATGACGATCGCCCACTGAAATATGCAAAAGTTCATACATTTTTATCTCAAAATTTTCGCGAAATATATAACAAGATGTTTTACAAACTTGTTCCAAGTTCAACAAAACTATATCAGCTTCTATTGTTCCCAACAACAACTGTTATAACTCTATCAAAGCCTTGTTATGCTACCTTAGTCGGGACCCCCCAAATCTTGCACACGTAAGCCGTGCTACTAAACGAATCGTATCGCATCTTCGTCCCTACTTCCGGCGGATCCGATGGATCCATAAAGCGGCGAAACAAAGCACCCATTCCCGGCGCGGTTCATGTTCTCTTAAGTTTCAATATAGCGAGTAGCTGCCACACAGGGCACCGGAAAATCCTTTTATGTGTGATGATGTTCGTGGAACACTGCTGGGGAAAACCCAGGGGAAGCAGCACCGAGGAGGCAGATGAAAGAGAAAAAAAATCGAAACAACAATAAAAACATGAAAACTCATTCAACGCAGATTGGCTCCCGTTCAAGAAATTCACAACATCCCCCGGCGGCAGCGATGGAGAACATGTCGCATTTATAAGGATAGTTTTCGTTTTTTCTTCCTTTCTCAGACTGGTTTGAGGCTGTGCCCTCTTCCCAGTGACGTTCATGCTCTCCTTCCACGTAAACAAAAGCAGCAGCAGCAGTGCCATAATGTTTGCATTTCCGTTTTCCGCTATGCGGCGATTAAGTGCTTTCGGGAAGAAATAATTTATGCCATTAGAGTACATATATCTTGTATTTATTTTTCGGGAATCTTCTAGTAGGGGCCCGCCCCTACTTTAGGACGGCGTAGTATCTTCAAAGCGAACCGGAGAAAGCCGTGATTCGCTACACTCAAACAAAAAAAAAAATAAATACAAGAAAAAAATAAGTATTTTTCATAAATGTTCGAATAGAAATTCAAGGATTCTGGACAGAATCCTCCAAGGATTGTGGAAAAAATACTCCGAAGATTGTGGACAGAAGCCTCCAAGGATTGTGGAAAGAATCCTCCAATGATTGTGGAAAGAATCATCCGAAGATTGTGGAAAGAATCCTTCAAGGATTGAGGGAAGAATCCTCCAACCCGAGCAGGAGAAAATAGCTGAAGAATAACTAACTCAGGTATGGAAAACCGAATACCTACAACCTGAATGAGGTATTAAGTAGCCCTGCATAAGAGGTAAAATACCTAAAATAATAACTGGTGTGTATTCTGAGCATAACGCGTGAATAATGACATCAGGTATGGCAATACCTAAATAATAATCGGCGATTTTTCCATACAAATAGCGATTTTTCCATAATTGAATAATACCTCAATCAGTCCTCAACACCAAACCAATAACTCATTGAGGTATTGTATCAATACCTATAAAATACCAAAATAAGTTATTTTCAATACCTGGATAGCCGACTAATACCTTGTCTTGGTATGATACCTGACTTTGGTATTCTCCAGTTATGTGTCAGTTATTCATTCCTGCTCGGGAAGGATTGTGACAAGAATCCTCCAAGGACTGTGGAAAGAATCCTCCAAGGATTGTGGAAAGAATCCTCCAAGGATTGTGGAAAAAATACTCCGAAGATTGTG
The DNA here is from genome assembly GCF_035046485.1 of Aedes albopictus. Classification (NCBI taxonomy): domain Eukaryota; kingdom Metazoa; phylum Arthropoda; class Insecta; order Diptera; family Culicidae; genus Aedes; species Aedes albopictus. The sequence goes on along the minus strand of NC_085137.1, from coordinate 218,995,652 downwards.
GACAGAAGCCTCCAAGGATTGTGGAAAGAATCCTCCAATGATTGTGGAAAGAATCCTCCGAAGATTGTGGAAAGAATCCTTCAAGGATTGTGAGAAGAATCCTCCAAGGATTGTGACAAGAATCCTCCAAGGATTGTGGAAAGAATCCTCCAAGGATTGTGGAAAGAATCCTCCAAGGATTGTGGAAAGAATCCTCCAAGGATTGTGAAAAGAATCCTCCAAGGATTGTGGAAAGAATCTTCCAAGGATTGTGGAAAGAATCCTCCAAGGATTGTGGAAAGAATCCTCCAAGGATTGTGGAAAGAATCCTCCAAGGATTGTGGAAAGAATCCTCCAAGGATTGTGGAAAGAATCCTTCAAGGATTGTGGAAAGAATCCTCCAAGGATTGTGACAAGAATACTCCAAGGATTGTGGAAAGAATCCTTCAAGGATTGTGGAAAGAATCCTCCAAGGATTCTGACAAGAATCCTCCAAGGATTCTAACAAGAATCCCCCAATGGTTCTGGAAAGAATCCTCCAGGAATTCTGACAAGAGAATTGGAGGATTCTTCTGACAAGAATCCTTGGAAGATTCTGACAAGAATCCTCCGAGGATTCTGACAAGTATCCTCCAAGGATTCTGACAAGAATCCCTCAAGGATTCTGACAAGAATCCTTCAAGGATTCTGACAAGAATTGGAGGATTCTTCTGACAAGAATCCTTGGAAGATTCTTCTGACAAGAATCCTTGGAAGATTCTTCTGACAAGAATCCTTGGAAGATTCTGACAAGAATCCTCCGAGGATTCTGACAAGAATCCTTCAAGGATGCTGACAAGAATCCTTCGAGGATTCTGACAAGAATCCTTTAAGGATTCTGACATGAACCACCACGGATTCTGACAAGAACCACCACGGATTCTGACAAGAATCCTCCAAGGATTCTGAGGAGAATCCTCCAAGGATTCTGAGGAGAATCCTCCAAGGATTCTGAGGAGAATCCTCCAAGGATTCCGAGGAGAGTCCTCCAAGGATTCTGAGGAGAATCCTCCAAGGATTTTGAGGAGTATCCTCCAAGGATTCTGAGGAGAATCCTCCAAGGATTCTGAGGCGAATCCTCCAAGGATTCTGAGGAGAATCCTCCAAGGATTCTGAGGAGAATCCTCCAAGGATTCTGAGGGGAATCCTCCAAGGATTCTGAGGAGAATCCTCCAAGGATTCTGAGGAGAATCCTCCAAGGATTCTGAGGAGAAACCTCCAAGGATTCTGAGGAGAATCCTCCAAGGATTCTGAGGAGAATCCTCCAAGGATTCTGAGGAGAATCCTCCAAGGATTCTGAGGAGAATCCTCCAAGGATTCTGAGGAGAATCCTCCAAGGATTCTGAGGAGAATCCTCCAAGGATTCTGAGGAGAATCCTCCAAGGATTCTGAGGAGAATCCTCCAAGGATTCTGAGGAGAATCCTCCAAGGATTCTGAGGAGAATCCTCCAAGGATTCTGAGGAGAATCCTCCAAGGATTCTGAGGAGAATCCTCCAAGGATTCTGAGGAGAATCCTCCAAGGATTCTGAGGAGAATCCTCCAAGGATTCTGAGGAGAATCCTCCAAGGATTCTGAGGAGAAACCTCCAAGGATTCTGAGGAGAATCCTCCAAGGATTCTGAGGAGAATCCTCCAAGGATTCTGAGGAGAATCCTCCAAGGATTCTGAGGCGAATCCTCCAAGGATTCTGAGGAGAATCCTCCAAGGATTCTGAGGGGAATCCTCCAAGGATTCTGAGGAGAATCCTCCAAGGATTCTGAGGAGAATCCTCCAAGGATTCTGAGGAGAATCCTCCAAGGATTCTGAGGAGAATCCTCCAAGGATTCTGAGGAGAATCCTCCAAGGATTCTGAGGAGAATCCTCCAAGGATTCTGAGGAGAATCCTCCAAGGATTCTGAGGAGAATCCTCCAAGGATTCTGAGGAGAATCCTCCAAGGATTCTGAGGAGAATCCTCCAAGGATTCTGAGGAGAATCCTCCAAGGATTCTGAGGAGAATCCTCCAAGGATTCTGAGGAGAATCCTCCAAGGATTCTGAGGAGAATCCTCCAAGGATTCTGAGGAGAATCCTCCAAGGATTCTGAGGAGAATCCTCCAAGGATTCTGAGGAGAATCCTCCAAGGATTCTGAGGAGAATCCTCCAAGGATTCTGAGGAGAATCCTCCAAGGATTCTGAGGAGAATCCTCCAAGGATTCTGAGGAGAATCCTCCAAGGATTCTGAGGAGAATCCTCCAAGGATTCTGAGGAGAATCCTCCAAGGATTCTGAGGAGAATCCTCCAAGGATTCTGAGGAGAATCCTCCAAGGATTCTGAGGAGAATCCTCCAAGGATTCTGAGGAGAATCCTCCAAGGATTCTGAGGAGAATCCTCCAAGGATTCTGAGGAGAATCCTCCAAGGATTCTGAGGAGAATCCTCCAAGGATTCTGAGGAGAATCCTCCAAGGATTCTGAGGAGAATCCTCCAAGGATTCTGAGGAGAATCCTCCAAGGATTCTGAGGAGAATCCTCCAAGGATTCTGAGGAGAATCCTCCAAGGATTCTGAGGAGAATCCTCCAAGGATTCTGAGGAGAATCCTCCAAGGATTCTGAGGAGAATCCTCCAAGGATTCTGAGGAGAATCCTCCAAGGATTCTGAGGAGAATCCTCCAAGGATTCTGAGGAGAATCCTCCAAGGATTCTGAGGAGAATCCTCCAAGGATTCTGAGGAGAATCCTCCAAAGATTCTGAGGAGAATCCTCCAAAGATTCTGAGGAGAATCCTCCAAAGATTCTGAGGAGAATCCTCCAAGGATTCTGAGGAGAATCCTCCAAAGATTCTGAGGAGAATCCTCCAAGGATTCTGAGGAGAATCCTCCAAGGATTCTGAGAAGAATCCTCCAAGGATTCTGAGAAGAATCCTCCAAGGATTCTGAGAAGAATCCTCCAAGGATTCTGAGAAGAATCCTCCAAGGATTCTGAGAAGAATCCTCCAAGGATTCTGAGAAGAATCCTCCAAGGATTCTGAGAAGAATCCTCCAAGGATTCTGAGAAGAATCCTCCAAGGATTCTGAGAAGAATCCTCCAAGGATTCTGAGAAGAATCCTCCAAGGATTCTGAGAAGAATCCTCCAAGGATTCTGAGAAGAATCCTCCAAGGATTCTGAGAAGAATCCTCCAAGGATTCTGAGAAGAATCCTCCAAGGATTCTGAGAAGAATCCTCCAAGGATTCTGAGAAGAATCCTCCAAGGATTCTGAGAAGAATCCTCCAAGGATTCTGAGAAGAATCCTCCAAGGATTCTGAGAAGAATCCTCCAAGGATTCTGAGAAGAATCCTCCAAGGATTCTGAGAAGAATCCTCCAAGGATTCTGAGAAGAATCCTCCAAGGATTCTGAGAAGAATCCTCCAAGGATTCTGAGGAGAATCCTCCACGGATTCTGAGGAGAATCCTCCAAGGGTTCTGAGGAGAATCCTCCAAGGATTCTGAGGAGAATCCTCCAAGGATTCTGAAAAGAATCCTCCAAGGATTCTGAAAAAAATCCTCCAAAGATTCTGGGAAGAATCCTCCAAAGATTCTGGGAAGAACCCTCCAAGGATTCTGACAAGAATCCTCCAAGGATTCTGAGGAGAATCCTCCAAGGATTCTGAGAAGAATCTTCCAAGGATTCTGAGGAGAATCCCTCAAGGATTCTGAGGATAATCCTCCAAGGATTCTGAGGAGAATCCTCTAAAGATTCTGAGGAGAATCCTCCAAGGATTCTGGGGAGAATCCTCCAAGGATTCTGGGGAGAATCCTCCAAGGATTCTGGGGAGAATCCTCCAAGGATTCTGGGGAGAATCCTCCAAGGATTCTGGGGAGAATCCTCCAAGAATTCTGGGGAGAATCCTCCAAGGATTCTGAGGAGAATCCTCCAAGGATTCTGGGGAGAATCCTCCAAGGATTCTGGGGAGAATCCTCCAAGAATTCTGGGGAGAATCCTCCAAGGATTCTGGGGAGAATCCTCCAAGAATTCTGGGGAGAATCCTCCAAGGATTCTGGGGAGAATCCTCCAAGGATTCTGGGGAGAATCCTCCAAGGATTCTGGGGAGAATCCTCCAAGGATTCTGGGGAGAATCCTCCAAGGATTCTGGGGAGAATCCTCCAAGGATTCTGGGGAGAATCCTCCAAGGATTCTGGGGAGAATCCTCCAAGGATTCTGGGGAGAATCCTCCAAGGATTCTGGGGAGAATCCTCCAAGGATTCTGGGGAGAATCCTCCAAGGATTCTGGGGAGAATCCTCCAAGGATTCTGGGGAGAATCCTCCAAGGATTCTGGGGAGAATCCTCCAAGGATTCTGGGGAGAATCCCCCAAGGATTCTGGGGAAAATCCTCCAAGGATTCTGGGGAGAATCCTCCAAGGATTCTGGGGAGAATCCTCCAAGGATTCTGGGGAGAATCCTCCAAGGATTCTGGGGAGAATCCTCCAAGGATTCTGGGGAGAATCCTCCAAGGATTCTAGGGAGAATCCTCCAAGGATTCTGGGGAGAATCCTCCAAGGATTCTGGGGAGAATCCTCCAAGGATTCTGGGGAGAATCCTCCAAGGATTCTGGGGAGAATCCTCCAAGGATTCTGGGGAGAATCCTCCAAGGATTCTGGGGAGAATCCTCCAAGGATTCTGGGGAGGATCCTCCAAGGATTCTGGGGAGAATCCTCCAAGGATTCTGGGGAGAATCCTCCAAGGATTCTGGGGAGAATCCTCCAAGGATTCTGGGGAAAATCCTCCAAGGATTCTGGGGAGAATCCTCCAAGGATTCTGGGGAGAATCCTCCAAGGATTCTGGGGAGAATCCTCCAAGGATTCTGGGGAGAATCCTCCAAGGATTCTGGGGAGAATCCTCCAAGGATTCTGGGGAGAATCCTCCAAGGATTCTGAGGAGAATCCTCCAAGGATTCTGAGGAGAATCCTCCAAGGATTCTGAGGAGAATCCTCCAAGGATTCTGAGAAGAATCCTCCAAGGATTCTGAGGAGAATCCTCCAAGGATTCTGAGGAGAATCCTCCAAGGATTCTGAGGAGAATCCTCCAAAGATTCTGGGAAGAATATTCCAAGGATTCTGGGAAGAATCCTCCACGGATTTTGAGAAGAATCCTGCAAGGATTCTGGGAATAATTCTCCAAGGATTCTGGGAAGAATTCTCCAAGGATTCGGAGAAGAATTCTCCAAAGATTCTGGGGGAATCCTCCACGGATTCTGGGAAGAATCCTCCAAGGATTTTGACAAGAATCCTCCAATGATTCTGACAAGAATTCTTCAAGGATTTTGACAAAAACTCGCCAAGGATTTTGACAAGAATCTTCCAAGGATTCTGGAAAGAATCCTCCAAGGATTCTGAGGAGAATCCTCCAAGGATTCTGAGGAGAATCCTCCAAGAACTCTGGAAAGAATCCTCCAAGGATTCTGGAAAGAATCCTCCAAGGATTCTGGAAAGAATCTTCCAAGGATTCTGGGAAGAATCCTCTAAGGTTTCTGGGAAGAATCCTCCAAGGATTCAGCTACCGGAGGTAATCTGCCTCATTTACAAGAAAGGTGGCTATTTGGAACGTGGGAACTACAGGGAAATTACCGTTTTGAGTGTCGCCTACTAAGTGCTATCCCAGATCATCTTCCGTCGTCTGTCACCTAAAACGAATGAGTTCATGGGATGTTTTCTAACCAACTTCATCGACGGCAGGTCGACAACGGAACAGATCTTCACCGTACGGCAAATCCTCCAGAGTTGCCATGAATACCAAGTCCTAAATGCATCGATTCCTACGAAAATTTACGTAGAATCCAAACCAGACATGCTAAGCAACCATGACGTTACCGCTTCGGCTAAGCCTATCAAATACTCCGCCATGTTGAAAACAAGAGTCTTGGTAATCCATCCGTATGATGCAGAGAAAGTAGTAACATATTGATCTCAAATATTGCTTTCCCTACCGAGCAAAACCAGAGCTCCACCCAGGGATGGCATTCACCATTTGCAAAGAGTTACATTCACTTGCTACTATCTCAGTTCATAAGCATGCTATCAAAAAACAATGTATGGATGACTTTTACCTTGTAGTTTTATCTGAAACTTTGCTGAATATCATAAGGGTCGCTCACGCATGCTTAACTCGTGAGCGAGCTGTGAAAGCAACTCGCTCACGAGTTAAGCATGCGTGTGCGACCCTTATGATATTCGGCAAACTTTCAGATAAAACTACAAGGTAAAAGTCATCCATACATTATTTTTTGATAGCATGCTTATGAACTGAGATAGTAGCAAGTGAATGTAACTCTTTGCAAATGGTGAATGCCATCCCTGGCTCCACCCTCAACTTTCCCAACATCGCGGAAGGCCCGACTCGACAGCGTACATGAAGATGAAGAAAAGAAATGCATCCGCGCGTGTGCCACAACAATAAATATCCCCTCCGGCCACGTCGCGCCGTCCCGGGAACGAGAAAAAGGGAAAATAATGTAACCGTCGTCGGAGGGACACATCCAAAATGACGGAAAGAGTGCAGGACATAATATTAAATTTATACACAAAATGCCATTAAGTGAGCATTAAAAATGATAAATTGTATCAAAAGTTCCGTCGTGCTTTGCTTTTGCAGCGGCGTGCACTCCATAAACTGACATTGACCACTACACTGCACTACAACTGCAAGCAGCGACGACGGCGCGCGGACAAGAAACATCATGCTCTCCGGAGACCAGGCGATGATATACCGAGAGATTCGGAGAAACTGGACACCATAAAACTTGGAACACACTTTGTCATGCGATAATAATGACCCAGCGACTCCAGGGGAGATGGGGACGGTACTAGAGAGGAGGCGGACGGGCGGGAGCAGCCTTGTGTGTTCCGAAAGATATGGCATTCTTATGGTCCGAGTCCTCTCATGTCTTCCGAGAGTTTATTTGTGTCTGTGTGAGTGTGTTTGTGCATGTGTGAGCAGGAAGGCAGGCGGGCGGGCGGTCACTATCAAGCTGCTTGCTTTGAAAGGCGATTATAAAGGACGTCACTCGTTTTCCCGCACCCGTCCGCTTGCCCATCCGCCGTCTGAGTCTGAGAGTCGAGATGTAGGGCTAGTCGTCTAAGTCTGGGTGGCCAAATCGGAATAAAGTGCAAGCAGCATATGATGGGTTTTGGTGTGCAATAAAAACAACTTTGGCATACAATAGAGTCAAAATAAATCGTGCACTACTAAGTGAGGAGAGGAGCATACTCTTCGGGGATGGGCCGACCTAGAAGGATGGATGGGAGAAGTATTGGGGCCCTTGGTGTGTAGAAAAGCGCATATTAAAAGTTCATTGATCACTTGCGATTTTGCTGGGGTCAGTTGCAAGCTATTACGGGGAGGACCTCGTTTCGGACAATTGTCATGTTTAAAAAAGTGATAAATTGTTTGTTGTTAGAGCCTGCAACGCTGCAACATGATGAAAGAAGATGTATAAGATTTTGTCACCAACAAAAAAAAAACAGATTATCCCATTATCATCACAAATCATGAAAGAACTCATTCCGCAATTGTTTAAGTATTTCTTCGGAAATGCCTTTTATTTAGTAGTTCCTTGGTCATTTTGGGAATTTTATCGGGATTTTTGTTTTTTTTTTTATAAAAAAAATCTTTTGACACACCCTTTAAAATTTCATAACTACCTAATTTATTCGGAATCTGCTGCAATAATTTCTTTAAGGCAATTATTTCAGCATTTTCAACGCAAACCCTTCCGAAGTTGTTTCTTGGCCAAGCATTAAAGGAATTTCTCAAGCATGTTTTGGAACTTTTTTCAGGAATCCTTTGGTAATTAGAAATTGTTTTGGAAAACAGGACAATTCCTCCGCAATTTCTTTAAGAATTTCTTCGGAAATACCTTCGAAAATTTGATTTGCATTTTCTTTGAAACTCCCTTCCTGGAAATGTTTCCGGTCATTAATTTGGAACTTGCTTAGTTTTTTTTTTTAAATTTTACCAACAATTCCTTTGAAAAATTCTCAGGAAAATATCATTGTGGTTTTATGAAAAATTCTCCGGGAATACTTTTAGAACTGCTTCGGAAACAGCTTTGAAATCTTTTTAGACGAAAGCTTCAAGGAGTCCTTCAGCAATTTCTTTAAAAATTTCTCTGGCATTGTCTTTGAAAAATCGTTCGGTAATTTCTAAAGCAATTATTTTGGGTATCCATTCCGAAATTCCTTCGACCGGCATTTCTTTGAGAGGTCATTCAAAAACTTTCTTGTGAATTTTTGCGGAAATTTCTAAGCACTTCATTTGAACAATTCGGAAACTCTATTAAGAATTTCTACGATAATTTTCTAGGAAATTCCTTTAGTACTCTGTCAAGAATCCTTTCAGGATTCTAAGAAGAATCCTTTCAGGATTCTGAGAAGAATCCTTTCAGGATTCTGAGAAGAATCCTTTCAGGATTCTGAGAAGAATCCTTTCAGGATTCTGAGAATAATCCTTTCAGAATTCTGAGAAAAATCCATTCAGGATTCTGAGAAAATTCTATTCAGGATTCTGAGAAGAATCCTTTCAGAATTCTGAGAAGAATCCTTTCAGGATTCTGAGAAGAATCCTTTCAGGATTCTGAGAAGAATCCTTTCAGGATTCTGAGAAGAATCCTTTCAGGATTCTGAGAAGAATCCTCTCAGGATTCTGAGAAGAATCCTTTCAGGATTCTGAGAAGAATCCTTTCAGGATTCTGAGAAGAATCCTTTCAGGATTCTGAGAAGAATCCTTTCAGGATTCTGAGAAGAATCCTTTCAGGATTCTGAGAAGAATCCTTTCAGGATTCTGAGAAGAATCCTTTCAGGATTCTGAGAAGAATCCTTTCAGGATTCTGAGAAGAATCCTTTCAGGATTCTGAGAAGAATCCTTTCAGGATTCTGAGAAGAATCCTTTCAGGATTCTGAGAAGAATCCTTTCAGGATTCTGAGAAGAATCCTTTCAGGATTCTGAGAAGAATCCTTTCAGGATTCTGAGAAGAATCCTTTCAGGATTCTGAGAAGAATCCTTTCAGGATTCTGAGAAGAATCCTCTCAGGATTCTGAGAAGAATCCTCTCAGGATTCTGAGAAGAATCCTCTCAGGATTCTGAGAAGAATCCTTTCAGGATTCTGAGAAGAATCCTTTCAGGATTCTGAGAAGAATCCTTTCAGGATTCTGAGAAGAATCCTTTCAGGATTCTGAGAAGAATCCTTTCAGGATTCTGAGAAGAATCCTTTCAGGATTCTGAGAAGAATCCTTTCAGGATTCTGAGAAGAATCCTTTCAGGATTCTGAGAAGAATCCTTTCAGGATTCTGAGAAGAATCCTTTCAGGATTCTGAGAAGAATCCTTTCAGGATTCTGAGAAGAATCCTTTCAGGATTCTGAGAAGAATCCTTTCAGGATTCTGAGAAGAATCCTTTCAGGATTCTGAGAAGAATCCTTTCAGGATTCTGAGAAGAATCCTTTCAGGATTCTGAGAAGAATCCTTTCAGGATTCTGAGAAGAATCCTTTCAGGATTCTGAGAAGAATCCTTTCAGGATTCTGAGAAGAATCCTTTCAGGATTCTGAGAAGAATCCTTTCAGGATTCTGAGAAGAATCCTTTCAGGATTCTGAGAAGAATCCTTTCAGGATTCTGAGAAGAATCCTTTCAGGATTCTGAGAAGAATCCTTTCAGGATTCTGAGAAGAATCCTTTCAGGATTCTGAGAAGAATCCTTTCAGGATTCTGAGAAGAATCCTTTCAGGATTCTGAGAAGAATCCTTTCAGGATTCTGAGAAGAATCCTTTCAGGATTCTGAGAAGAATCCTTTCAGGATTCTGAGAAGAATCCTTTCAGGATTCTGAGAAGAATCCTTTCAGGATTCTGAGAAGAATCCTTTCAGGATTCTGAGAAGAATCCTTTCAGGATTCTGAGAAGAATCCTTTCAGGATTCTGAGAAGAATCCTTTCAGGATTCTGAGAAGAATCCTTTCAGGATTCTGAGAAGAATCCTTTCAGGATTCTGAGAAGAATCCTTTCAGGATTCTGAGAAGAATCCTTTCAGGATTCTGAGAAGAATCCTTTCAGGATTCTGAGAAGAATCCTTTCAGGATTCTGAGAAGAATCCTTTCAGGATTCTGAGAAGAATCCTTTCAGGATTCTGAGAAGAATCCTTTCAGGATTCTGAGAAGAATCCTTTCAGGATTCTGAGAAGAATCCTTTCAGGATTCTGCGAAGAATCCTTTCAGGATTCTGAGAAGAATCCTTTCAGGATTCTGCGAAGAATCCTTTCAGGATTCTGAGAAGAATCCTTTCAGGATTCTGACAAGAATCCTCTCAGGATTCTGACAAGAATCCTCTCAGGATTCTGACAAGAATCCTCTCAGGATTCTGACAAGAATCCTCTCAGGATTCTGACAAGAATCCTCTCAGGATTCTGACAAGAATCCTCTCAGGATTCTGACAAGAATCCTCTCAGGATTCTGACAAGAATCCTCTCAGGATTCTGACAAGAATCCTCTCAGGATTCTGACAAGAATCCTCTCAGGATTCTGACAAGAATCCTCTCAGGATTCTGACAAGAATCCTCTCAGGATTCTGACAAGAATCCTCTCAGGATTCTGACAAGAATCCTCTCAGGATTCTGACAAGAATCCTCTCAGGATTCTGACAAGAATCCTCTCAGGATTCTGACAAGAATCCTCTCAGGATTCTGACAAGAATCCTCTCAGGATTCTGACAAGAATCCTCTCAGGATTCTGACAAGAATCCTCTCAGGATTCTGACAAGAATCCTCTCAGGATTCTGACAAGAATCCTCTCAGGATTCTGACAAGAATCCTCTCAGGATTCTGACAAGAATCCTCTCAGAATTCTGACAAGAATCCTCTCAGGATTCTGACAAGAATCCTCTCAGGATTCTGACAAGAATCCTCTCAGGATTCTGACAAGAATCCTCTCAGGATTCTGACAAGAATCCTCTCAGGATTCTGACAAGAATCCTCTCAGGATTCTGACAAGAATCCTCTCAGGATTCTGACAAGAATCCTCTCAGGATTCTGACAAGAATCCTCTCAGGATTCTGACAAGAATCCTCTCAGGATTCTGACAAGAATCCTCTCAGGATTCTGACAAGAATCCTCTCAGGATTCTGACAAGAATCCTCTCAGGATTCTGACAAGAATCCTCTCAGGATTCTGACAAGAATCCTCTCAGGATTCTGACAAGAATCCTCTCAGGATTCTGACAAGAATCCTCTCAGGATTCTGACAAGAATCCTCTCAGGATTCTGACAAGAATCCTCTCAGGATTCTGACAAGAATCCTCTCAGGATTCTGAGAAAAATCCTCTCAGGATTCTGAAAAGAATTCTCTCAGGATTCTGAGAAGAATTCTCTCAGGATTCTGAGAAGAATTCTCTCAGGATTCTGAGAAGAATTCTCTCAGGATTCTGAGAAGAATCCTCTCAGGATTCTGAGAAGAATCCTCTCAGGATTCTGAGAAGAATCCTCTCAGGATTCTGAGAAGAATCCTCTCAGGATTCTGAGAAGAATTCTCTCAGGATTCTGAGAAGAATTCTCTCAGGATTCTGAGAAGAATTCTCTCAGGATTCTGAGAAGAATCCTCTCAGGATTCTGAGAAGAATCCTCTCAGGATTCTGAGAAGAATCCTCTCAGGATTCTGAGAAGAATCCTCTCAGGATTCTGAGAAGAATCCTCTCAGGATTCTGAGAAGAATCCTCTCAGGATTCTGAGAAGAATCCTCTCAGGATTCTGAGAAGAATCCTTTCAGGATTCTGAGAAGAATCCTTTCAGGATTCTGAGAAGAATCCTTTCAGGATTCTGAGAAGAATCCTTCCAGGATTCTGAGAAGAATCATTCCAGAATTCTGAGAATAATCACTTCAGGATTCTGAGAAGAATCTTCCAAGGATTCAGAGAAGAATCTTCCAAGGATTCAGAGAAGAATCTTCCAAGGATTCAGAGGAGAATCTTCCAAGGATTCAGAGAAGAATCTTCCAAGGATTCAGAGAAGAATCTTCCAAGGATTCAGAGAAGAATCTTCCAAGGATTCAGAGAAGAATCTTCCAAGGATTCAGAGAAGAATCTTCCAAGGATTCAGAGAAGAATCTTCCAAGGATTCAGAGAAGAATCTTCCAAGGATTCAGAGAAGAATCTTCCAAGGATTCAGAGAAGAATCCTCCAAGGATTCTGAGAAAAATCCACCAAGGATTCTGAGAAGAATCCTCCGAGGATTCTGAGAAGACTCCTCCAAGGATTCTGAGAAGAATCCTTCAAGGATTCTGAGGAGAATCCTCCAAGGATTCTGAGAAGAATCTTCCAAGGATTCTGGGAAGAATCCTCCAAAGATTCTGAGAAGAATCCTCCAAAGTTTCTAAGGAGAATCCTCTAAGGATTCTGAGAAGAATCCTCCAAGGATTGTGAGAAGAACCCTCCAAGGATTCTGAGAAGAACCCTCCAAGGATTCTGAGAAGAACCCTCCAAGAATTCTGAGAAGAACCCTCCAGGGATTCTGAGAAGAACCCTCCAAGGATTCTGAGAAGAACCCTCCAAGGATTCTGAGAAGAACCCTCCAAGGATTCTGAGAAGAACCCTCCAAGGATTCTGAGAAGAACCCTCCAAGGATTCTGAGAATAATCCTTTCAGGATTCTGAGAAGAATCCTCGAAGAATTCTGAAAAAACCCTCTCAAGATTCTAAAAGAATTCTTGCAGGTTTCTGAGAAGAATCCTTGCAGGATTCTGTGAAGAATTCTTGCAGGGTTCTGAGAAGAATCCTTACAGGATTCTGGGAAGCATCATTGCCGGAGACAATTTTTTGCAGGATTCTGCAAAGATTTCTTGTAAGATACTAGGACGAATCCTAGCAGAATTCTGAGGCGAATCCATGAAGAAATTCGAGTCGAATGCTTTCAGCATTCTCAGTAGAGTCCTTACGATATTCTGAGAGGAGTCCTTTCAAGGTTCTGAGAAGAATTCTCTCAGGATACTGTGAAAAGTTCTGAAAGAAATTCTCTAAGGATTATGAGATGAATCGTTTTTTCGTACATATCGAGATGAATCTTCGCTTGATTTTCAGATAAATCAAGAATCTGAGACACAAGGCATTTCTGAGTTGAGTCCTTCCTAGATTTCGGGATGAATCCTCGCGTGACTCTGAAGTGAATTCTTGTAGATGATGAAAATAAATTTTCACAACGACGCACCTGGTGATTGAAATAGAACCAATAGAAGGGAAGAAAAACTGCTGAGTGGTTCATTAATTACTTCGGCTTCCAAACATTGACTGTGAACACTGAATAACTGTGTGTTTTCCGACTGAGTCGTAAATATGGACACCATTGTGTTAGATACATACTTAGCTTTGATTTCAAGCAAATCATTGCGCTTACCTGAAAAAAAAGAAAAAAAAGAACAAATGGTTAGTTTTCAGAATCTAAATAATACAAACTGTCTTATGTACAAATGTCACGGTCGCTATGTTCTAGGCATTACGGTCGTCATGTCTTGTCCTACAACTATCTGCCCTCAGCGATAAATCATAATTACAAAAAAAAATCTGGGTTGTTATGATGTGGACAACAAATATGTACCACCATAAGTATACTTATTAAGATTGTTGTGGAGATGTTTAGTAAATGCAGAACACTGCGGAGGGCGCTCTGATACCTCATAGCCTCCGTTAAGGTGAAGATATAACAAAGCCACTTCTCACAAGTGACACAAATCTGAAGAACCGAATGTCGCTTTGCGTTGGAAAGTTGATCGATTGGTAACCCACTCGTGGTTAATAATCGATCAACTTTTCAGGGCAAACCAACACTCGGTTCTTCAGATTTGTGCTCTTGAAAATTCGAGGTGTGGCTTCGTTATACCTTCAAGTTTTTATTAGACTCCCCTAATCATTAATTCCTGAGCTCGGTAAGCATATAGCCGAATCACGCCATCAATTAGAGGTCACCTGTTTAGTCTACTCTTTTTTTATCTAGTTCGTTTATTTATGGCTCAATGCGTGTAACGCTTGACGGAGCCTATACTATGCAAAGCTGTTTTAAACGTAATTTTCATGATCCTACGTGTTATAAAAGTACAGAGCATTCATATACGTGCAACAAGTTTATGTTCTCATAACTGTAACTAATGTCATAAGACATTCGTTAACGTGAGACCTAATTCAAATCTGAGCGATACAACAAACGAATACACATTCGTTGATGTTTGTCCTAGTTAAGAGTATGGGCCGTTTAGTCAATCGTAATCCATATCTCAAGTGAACATCTCATGCAAAATCGCACTTGAGAGTTGAGACCACACCGCATCATTGCTGCACTTGCATCCATGTGGCCCCAAAAATAAACTAACCCTTCCACGTCATGATCGCACCCCTCTCACCTTCTTCTAGAGACCTAGAGTGTTCGAAAGATGTCACACGGGCGGAGCTCAAATTTCAAATCGTTTCACCGTGTACCATGCAACCAACCAACGGACCATCACCACAGGACAACACCATTTATCTATAGCAGTTGTTTACATTAATCCTAACATCGGCAGACAGCGGCTGTTCATTTCGTTCAAGCGTTGTTGTTCGTTAGTTAGACGATTGCGGAACCGAGCGCGTCGTCATGTTCGGAAAGTGATTTCTCGGAGGCAGCCGATTTTGTGCGCCAATATAATGCAATGGATGGCTCCTTCGAGAGCAGTATTAACCCTCTAATACCCAACCCCGCCTTTAGACGGGGTATAGTTTGAGCATTTTTGTAATTTTTGTTTCGTGGGAAATTAAAATTTTTATATTTTTGGCTGATATTAAGGACTGTTTTGTATATCTCAAAATAGTTTTTGGTGTATTTTAAGGCGTATTTACATTTTTTAAAAATCATTGAAAAATTGATGTTTTGGTCACCTTTTAGAAGTCATTGTTTATTTTGTATTGAATCGCTACAATTAACATATTTTAAATTTTTCCCAAAACATTCTATCCTTGTTTAATAGTTTAAGGGGATCGAATACACTCTAAAATTATTTTCCTTTAAATTACACGGAAAATAAAATTTTATATGGAAAAAAATTAAAATAAATATATTTCAACAATAATCATAAAATCTCAAAATGTTTTCTTTCCAAAAAATCCGTACCCCAAATAGGCTTCAGGGAAAAATATAAAAGCGTGGGGATCTTCAAACACAAAAATTAGAAAAATCGAAAACTGAAATTCATCAAATCGAGAATTAAAAAGAATCATCTTCCAAAATATGTTTAAATCGATTTTAGATGACGAAAAATGATATTTAGATCAAAATCAAAAATTTGGGTATTAGAGGGTTAAACAGCGAAGTTCGACAGTGCATCGCCCTGATTTAATCCATCTATGGTTACGACAAAATGTCTTGACATACACAGGGAAATATTTCTACTCAGTGGCTGAGTTGGCCTTACTCAGAAATCTAAAAATCCTTTGTTTTCTTACTCCTTTTCCGTTGAAAGTGGGACAACCCATTGCCAATGGGTTGTCCCACTTCTAGCCGAAACTGAGTAAGAAAACAAAGGATTTTTAGAATTGTGAGTAAGGCCAACTCATTCATTGAGTAGATTTTTTTCTCGGTGTAGATACATCAAGCAAGCGTTGCACGAATCAGCCTGATCAGTTTCGTCGGAAAACCGAGTTCAGCTATTATCCGTTATAGCTCATTTCCGCTCACTGTATCATACGTCGACATCGTACGTTGCCATTAGTAAACAAAATTTACATCCTCTTCTTCATCTAACGTAACGCGTGATGCGCGGTGGGGCGTAACGTCTCCACTGAGACAAAGCCTGCTTCTCCGCTTAGTATTCTATAAGCACTTTCACAGTTACTAAGTGAAAGTTTCCTCTACCAATGACCATTTTGCAAGTGTATGTATGTATATCGTGTAGCAGTCGCGAAGATACTTTATACCCAAGAAAGATAAAGAAATCAAGAAAACTTTCTGAACCGACCGGGAATTGAACCCGTCACTCACCCCTTCACAGTTGTGGTCTGTGGATCCCTCCAACTATCGAATAAACCTTTCCCCGCTTCAAAAACTCCTTGAAATGGCCACCGACAAAAGGAAACTTCCTTCTCATCCTCTGGGGACGAGCAGCACCCCACCCAGATTAGGCACAGTAGCTTAGGTGCCTAATGAACTGGCGAAAATCTATTGGGACATCTCGTCAATAATGTTAAGAGCACTATGACGGCGGCGACATCAGCCCAACGAAACAACATGGACCGATTGGGGTGGTCGTTGTCGTCAGAAGCATTGGAGACACGGTACGGTGTGTTTAAAAATAGCCCCACTTTCAGCGCCTCTAGAGAGATTAAGCCAAAAGATATGCAAATTCTGTGGGCGCGACAACAAGCTGGCAGCTTTTAACCAACAAGCGAGAGGCATGGGCAACAAGTGTGCGAGATTTAATTGCCGTAACCATTCACGGTTACTTTAATATGATGTTTATTTCATAAAATAGAAATAAATAACTCTAGCATAGTGTATGTAGAGACGCATCAAAAGTCACCTAAGGTCGACCACGTTGTGAAAAAGCAGTCGCCATCGACTGCAAATTGATCAGAAAGAAAAAAAAAAAACAATGAAAAAAGTCTTGGACGGGATTCGAACATTGATTCTCTACCAGTAGAGTGGCGCCCGAGTTACCTGAGTCATTCTGTTTAGTTGAAATAAAAACGATCAACTTAGTAGAAGCAGGGTATCTTTAGGCAAATAGCGAGTTTTTTTAACTCTACTAATTAAGTAAAGCTATCAGCCTGATGCAAAAAATGACAAACTAAAACATTTCCCACAAAAGTTTCCCCAATAAAAACCGCTCAACCCCTCAATTAACCCCGCACGATCGTAACAATCGCACTCCATTATTACTTGTCATTCGTGTTGCACTACTCCAAGCGAATCATCTGTTGGCGCCAGGCCAATCGCATATTTCGGGCAATAATTTCGCCAATTACTATCCCCTCGCCTTCTGCCTCTCGCCAAGAAAATCGAAGAAGAACTATTGTTCCCTGCATTAGTTTTTTCCCCAACCCCTCGTCGAGGGAATAAAATTGTCCTGAACAAATAGTATACCCTTTCGACGGGTGGCGCGACGCTTCAAAGACGAAATTCGGTCCAAAATATTCGTACACGTTAATGCAGTGTCCCAGTCCCGTAGTATAACTTACGGGTACAGCACATATACGCGCACGGGAAACTGCCTTCAATCACGAACTTTCATTAGCCATTTTGCGCCCCGACTTTTGACGCCGGAAAGAAAATTATCAAGGTAATGAGGATGAAAATAGTAGGCCTGACTTTGGCTGAATTATTTTCATTTTTATGATTTGTGTTGAAAAGCTTTAAAATTAACAGGGATTGAGTTCATATTTTCCCAAAAAATATACATATAAATAACATAACGGGAAACATATCCAGAGCCTCTTTCAGGAATATCTCCAGAGATTGTTCTAGATAACTTCAGGAATTCTGCTTGGGATTAATTCAGGAATTTCATCGGGAATTTTTTTTTTCCAGGAATTCCTGTGGAGATTCTTTCACGAATTCCTCCGGGGATTCCTTCAGGAATTCCTTCGGGGATTCCTTTAAGAATTCCTTCGGGGATTCCTTCGGGGATTCCTTCATAAATTCCTTCGGGAATTCCTTCAGAAATTCCGTCGAGGATTCCTTCAGGAATTCTTTCGAAAATTGATTCAGGAATTCCTCCGGGGATTCCTTCAGGAATTCCTCCGGGGATTCCTTCAGGAATTCCTCCGGGGATTCCTTCAGGAATTCCTCCGGGGATTCCTCCAGGAATTCCTCCGGGGATTCCTCCAGGAATTCCTCCGGGGATTCCTCCAGGAATTCCTCCGGGGATTCCTCCAGGAATTCCTCCGGGGATTCCTTCAGGAATTCCTCCGGGGATTCCTTCAGGAATTCCTCCGGGGATTCCTTCAGGAATTCCTCCGGGGATTCCTTCAGGAATTCCTCCGGGGATTCCTTCAGGAATTCCTCCGGGGATTCCTTCAGGAATTCCTCCGGGGATTCCTTCAGGAATTCCTCCGGGGATTCCTTCAGGAATTCCTCCGGGGATTCCTTCAGGAATTCCTCCGGGGATTCCTTCAGGAATTCCTCCGGGGATTCCTTCAGGAATTCCTCCGGGGATTCCTTCAGGAATTCCTCCGGGGATTCCTTCAGGAATTCCTCCGGGGATTCCTTCAGGAATTCCTCCGGGGATTCCTTCAGGAATTCCTCCGGGGATTCCTTCAGGAATTCCTCCGGGGATTCCTTCAGGAATTCCTCCGGGGATTCCTTCAGGAATTCCTCCGGGGATTCCTTCAGGAATTCCTCCGGGGATTCCTTCAGGAATTCCTCCGGGGATTCCTTCAGGAACTCCTCCGGGGATTCCTTCAGGAATTCCTCCGGGGATTCCTTCAGGAATTCCTCCGGGGATTCCGTCAGGAATTCCTTCAGGAATTCCTCCGGGGATTCCTTCAGGAATTCCTCCGGGGATTCCTTCAGGAATTCCTCCGGGGATTCCTTCAGGAATTCCTCCGGGGATTCCTTCAGGAATTCCTCCGGGGATTCCTTCAGGAATTCCTCCGGGGATTCCTTCAGGAATTCCTCCGGGGATTCCTTCAGGAATTCCTCCGGGGATTCCTTCAGGAATTCCTCCGGGGATTCCTTCAGGAATTCCTCCGGGGATTCCTTCAGGAATTCCTCCGGGGATTCCTTCAGGAATTCCTCCGGGGATTCCTT
Source organism: Aedes albopictus (assembly GCF_035046485.1). Taxonomy (NCBI): domain Eukaryota; kingdom Metazoa; phylum Arthropoda; class Insecta; order Diptera; family Culicidae; genus Aedes; species Aedes albopictus. Next base: position 218,976,888 of record NC_085137.1, on the reverse strand, counting down.
CAGGAATTCCTCCGGGGATTCCTTCAGGAATTCCTCCGGGGATTCCTTCAGGAATTCCTCCGGGGATTCCTTCAGGAATTCCTCCGGGGATTCCTTCAGGAATTCCTCCGGGGGTTCCTTCAGGAATTCCTCCGGGGATTCCTTCAGGAATTCCTCCGGGGATTCCTTCAGGAATTCCTCCAGGGAATCCTTCAGGAATTCCTCCGGGGAATCCTTCAGGAATTCCTCCGGGCATTCCTTCAAGGATTCCTTTAGGAATTCCTCCGGGGATTCCTTTAGGAATTCCTCCGGGGATTCCTTTAGGAATTCCTCCGGGGATTCCTTCAGGAATTCCTTCGGGGATTCCTTCAGGAACTCCTCCAGCGATTCCTTCGGGAATTCCTCCGGGGATTCCTTCAGGAATTCCTCCGGGGATTCCTTCAGGAATTCCTCCGGGGATTCCTTCAGGAATTCCTCCGGGGATTCCTTCAGGAATTCCTCCGGGGATTCCTTCAGGAATTCCTCCGGGGATTCCTTCAGGAATTCCTCCGGGGATTCCTTCAGGAATTCCTCCGGGGATTCCTTCAGGAATTCCTCCGGGGATTCCTTCAGGAATTCCTCCGGGGATTCCTTCAGGAATTCCTCCGGGGATTCCTTCAAGAATTCCTCCGGGGATTCCTTCAGGAATTCCTTCGGGGATTCCTTCAAGAATTCCTCCGGGGATTCCTTCAGGAATTCCTCCGGGGATTCCTTCAGGAATTCCTTCGGGGATTCCCTTCAGGAATTCCTTCGGGGATTCCTTCAGGAATTCCTCCGGGGATTCCCTCAGGAATTCCTTCGGGGATTCCCTTCAGGAATTCCTTCGGGGATTCCCTTCAGGAATTCCTTCGGGGATTCCCTTCAGGAATTCCTTCGGGGATTCCCTTCAGGAATTCCTTCGGGGATTCCCTTCAGGAATTCCTTCGGGGATTCCCTTCAGGAATTCCTTCGGGGATTCCCTTCAGGAATTCCTTCGGGGATTCCCTTCAGGAATTCCTTCGAGGATTCCCTTCAGGAATTCCTTCGGGAATTCTTTCATGAATTGCTTCGGGGATTCCTTCAGGAATTCCTCCGGGGATTCCTTCAGGAATTCCTCCGGGGATTCCTTCAGGAATTCCTCCGGGGATTCCTTCAGGAATTCCTCCGGGGATTCCTTCAGGAATTCCTCCGGGGGTTCCTTCAGGAATTCCTCCGGGGATTCCTTCAGGAATTCCTCCGGGGATTCCTTCAGGAATTCCTCCGGGGATTCCTTCAGGAATTCCTCCGGGGATTCCTTCAGGAATTCCTCCGGGGATTCCTTCAGGAATTCCTCCGGGGATTCCTTCAGGAATGCCTCCGGGGATTCCTTCAGGAATCTCTCCGGGGATTCCTTCAGGAATTCCTCCGGGGATTCCTTCAGGAATTCCTCCGGGGATTCCTTCAGGAATTTCTCCGGGGATTCCTTCAGGAATTCCTCCGGGGATTCCTTCAGGAATTCCTCCGGGGATTCCTTCAGGAATTCCTCCGGGGATTCCTTCAGGAATTCCTCCGGGGATTCCTTCAGGAATTCCTCCGGGGATTCCTTCAGGAATTCCTCCGGGGATTCCTTCAGGAATTCCTCCGGGGATTCCTTCAGGAATTCCTCCGGGGATTCCTTCAGGAGTTCCTCCGGGGATTCCTTCAGGAATTCCTCCGGGGATTCCTTCAGGAATTCCTTCGGGAATACCTTCAGGAATTCCTCCGGGGATTTCTTCGGGAATTCTTCCGAGGATTCCTTCAGGAATTCCTCCGGGGATTCCTTCAGGAATTCCTCGGGGGATTCCTTCAGGAATTCCCCCGGGGATTCCTTTCTTTTTTAACTCCCTCAGGGATTCTTCCAAGGGCTCCCGTAATGTTTTTTTTAGGTTCCTGCAAGGTTGTTACAAGAATAAGTCCAAGGATTTCAAGGATTCTTTGTTGTTTACATGTAACATGAGATTACGTCCATTTAGTTATTCCCACTGTTAGCAGGATTAGTCTGATTTTTTTTTGTCAATTCGGTTACGGTCCCGAAATTGTCCTGCGCAAATGCGGTGGTACCGACCTTCGACCGATTCTCGCGTGCGTGTGTGCCTGCCAACCCTGCTGCCCACGAGTACCTCCAGCAGAAAACAATTTTCTCTTTCGAAAACTCATAATTTCCTATTATTATGCGGCATGAATGATATTGCGAACGTACGCCCCCCGAACTGACTGGCATGGCGGCAGCTGGCCTACCGACTCCTTCGCCATATTTGTATACTACAAACCTGCGGAGCGGACGAATGGAGGCACGTCCTGTGCGACGAATGAACAAATGACCGCCGCACCGCCCCGCGCCATTGTTGATTGCTGCAAATAGAGGCACGGAGTCCGGAACTTTTATCCCTCCCAAAGGAAGTGTTCTGCTGGCGCGCGCTGGCTGGTGACGACGACGACGACCAGTCTCGAAGAAGGTTCGGCGACGACGTCGACGACGACGAATACGAGGACGTTTCGTACGCGATTAAAACCAATTTGCAAATTAGATTCAACATTAAATGTCAATTAAAAAGCCCACGTCGATAATTAAATGTTCCACTGCTGCTGCTTTGCCGCATGGAAAAAGTGCACGATAGCTACCGGGTATGATTTCCCGTAAAATGATGGCGTGCGCTATTGGTTGTAATTTAGCGACATTTGAAAGTTAGTTAATTTATGGGGCATAATACGCGATTTAATGCATGAACAGAAATCCCAATAATCGGTGGAGCAACAGTCACGAAATTCATTCCGATCGAAAGTTTACTGTGCAAACTGTTAGGTTGCTATACAAAGTAGGGCCCGTTTATACCATTTAGTCAATCAAATCATATAAAAAAAACTGCTGAAATAAATATTTAAAAAAAGTTCCGGGAACATCTGAACAGTTTCAAACTTGTATATATTTTTAGAAATTTTATCCCTTATATCCAACAAACTTGTTGATCTCCTTATCAAAAAATTTTATTATTGAAATCTTTTCCTCTACTCGGTTTTCGGTCTACTGAGAAAGGCGGATGGTAAGGATGGGTTATCGATAAAAAAAAGTTGAACGGCGTTTTTACCGTGCGTTTATTCGAAGCAAAAGAAATGTTTCGGTGGGATTCGAACCCACAACTCCATATTGCCAATGCGTAGCTTTTGCCAACTAAATCACAGAACAAGTTACGCTTCTGTGGAATTGATAGCTAAACATGCTCAGATTTAAATGCAAGATTATCACATTTGGCTCTTGCAGACAAATAAAGACGGAAGCAATCAGAAAACAGCTCAAAAAAGTGAAGTGAACTGTCTCAAATTACACAAACGGCTCATGCCGTCATAATTTGTTGCTGTTCAGTGTGCATTGCTTCCGGCAGAACACTCGCCTAGAGTAGGTGATGAGTGGAACCAACTGGTGCCGGCCATAGCCAAAGTGTCAAATACATTGTAATACCCATCCTAATCCGTGTGCTGATGCTTGTTTGTGCGTTTCGTCATAAAACCCGGCCAAAGGCTAAACCAATAACGCCCCAGCAGCAAGCTTACCTACCCCTGCTGGTGAGAGTATGGTTTCAATTTCGCTACTGCCACTGCATCTGTAGAGCTTCATGCCAAAACAAAATATTGTTGACAATTTGCGCGAGTTGTGCGCTGACAGACTCCGACAAATATTACGCGGAAAATTCCATTCAACACCCAACATTCGGTAACAATAGGTTTTTGGGTCTCACCAAGACCGCTTCCAGACTTCCTACCAACAGTCATACGTTGTGACCTACCAGCCCCAGCCAGTAGGCTACAGGTAGATCGCAACGGGCGAAAAATTTTCCACTCGACAAGCCGGATATTGGACTCCCATCCATTGTTGGTCACGAACTGTTCCACTTGAACTCTCGCACCGCGCCGTTTAAGTTTGCAGCAACAAGCAAAGAAAAAAAAGTGGCCGCGCCAGTGACGGCCGATAATTGATGCTAATTGAATTGAATTAAATGTGCAATTGTTCAGTACATCTTACCGGTGCGGTCGGTGGTGTCGTTGGAATTGGTGCTGATGTACTGAACTGCACATACCTACCTAGCTTGCCCTGTTTGTTTTACTGTCTGCCCTCCGTGCGCCAATTACACGGGATGAAGTGTGAACTTCATGAGATTCAGGTACTAGCAACTTTAAAGGGATGTGGCATACGTGTGAAATATCGCGAATGCGAAGAGATGACTAAATGGGGACTGTCGATTTGTACACTTGATTCAGAAGGAGACAGTTCCAAAAGAATTCATGGAGCAATTAAGAGATCCAAGGAGAAATCCCCAAAGGTATCCCTAAAGAAGTTCCCGGAAAAATCTCCGATGGAATTTTCGAAGATATCACCGGAGAAATTCTCGAGAAATTTTTGGAAGAAACTCCGGAGGGATCAACGGAGGAATTTCTAGAGGAGCCTTTGAAAAAAATCTTGAATGAATTCAGGGAGCAATCCTCGAAGAAATTCTGGGAAGAAATCCCTACAGAAATTCCTGAATGAATCATTTCCGGAGGGATCACCACAGGAATCTTCGAATGAATATCCGGAGAAGAGATTGTTGGACGTCAGAATCTATCGTTGCGCTAACTTCAACTCCAACCACTACCTGGTGATGGTCAAACTGTGTCCAAAACATTCCGTCAGCAATAATGTACGGTGCCGGCGTTCGTCACAGTACAACCTAGAGCGACTCAAGCAATCGGATGTCGCTTCGACATACGCGCAGAATCTCGAGGCAAGTTAAACTTGAACTTGATGTGGCCCCTCTAGAGGACTGCTGGAGAACAGTAAATGCAGCTATCAACGACGCAGACGAGAGCACCAGAGCGGTAATGCTGCAGCAAGGAACCCGTCAGAATGTGGAACGCTACAAACAGAAAAGAAATTTTACTCCGATAAAATATAATACATTGGGTCGTATGAATTAAAAGTAGTGAACTTTACTACTTGTAGATCTACTCAAAAGAAAAATGAATGAACCAGGAATTTAAAACCCATAAAGATATTTCGCTACAAGGATTTTCCAGAGAGTCTGTCAAGAGCATGGTAGTGTTGTCACTACCAGAATTTATCCCGAATTCTCTATAAGAAGTTCTATTGCGATGAATCGTACAAGTTGTCACAGAATATCTCCTAGAATTTATCTCGGGATACCTCTTGGAAATTTTACGCGATTCCTTCCGGTGTTCCTCATGGGAATTCCCCATGAGAACTTCCCAGAATCTCTCAGAGTTGCTACATGAGTTATTCCTAAGATTTCTACTACAGTTCCTCCAAGGATTTCTAAAGGAGTTTCTCACAAATTTTATGCAGGAGTTCCTCTTGAGATATCTTCCAAAGTTTTTCTTGTAATATCTGGAAGAAATTTCTGTGAGCTTTCTTCTAGAGTTCCTTCCTGACTTTCTGCAGGAGTCTTAAAGGTTCTTGTGGAGTTTATTTTGCAGTTTTACCTGAGATTTCTCTCGGAGTTTCTTCTGGAATTTTTTTCCGGGTTAGTCCTGAGATGCACCTCAGAGTTTTTCGGAATGCACCCTGAACTTTTCCTAACATTTTTTCGGCAGTGCCTTCTGGAATACATGCAGGAGCTATTTTTGATATTTCTCATTTAATTCTTCCCGTGAATTCTTTCAGAGCCAGGCTGTTCCTCGTGTTCTTGCAGTGATCCACCTGAGATTTGTTTAAAAGATTTTCTCTGCATTATTCCCATATTTACCGGAAATTGTCCAGAGATTTTAGATACTCCTTTAAGCACTTCTCCAATAGGTATTCCCAGATTTCTTGCAGGGATTTTTGCGCGAGTTTTCCGTAGAATCTTTCCTGAAATAACTTACGAAATTCATTATAAGAAATTCCCGGAGAAATATTCGAAGAAAGTCAAGTGAAATTTGCGAGAGTCTAATTTAAGAAAACTCGTCAGAAACTTTAAAAAAATACCTGAGTAAAAATGAGATATTTAGGTTAAAAGATATGAGTGATCCCGGAGGAAATATTAGGGACACCCAAGGAGGAACTCTGAAAAGCAAAAGCTATGGAATTCTGGGAGCGAAATTCCGTGATGAAATCCAAGAGAAATATCAGAAAGCTATCGGTAAAAACCCCGAGATAAACTGTTGGAAAGCTATCCCGGTAAACCACTAAGTGACATTCATGAAGTAACTAAGATCCATCCACTTCAGGAGTAATTCAGCGAGAAACTCTTCAATCATATTCCGTACACTAAAAAGCGTTAGCAAGACAAAAGCTCCTTGACATCATATAATTATGATGGTATCATACCGGTGAAAGCGGTTCCCATTTTTAGCGCAACCAACCGTTGCGTTCGTTGTTCGTTCTAGAACGCTTGTTTATGTTGCTATTTTTGCTAAACATTTGCCAACTGTTCTGAGAAGAATCCTCGCTGGATTCTAAGGATAATCATCGTAAGATTCGGATGAAAAGAACCCTCTCAGGACTCAGAAAAGAATCCTCGCAAATATTCTGAGAAAAATCCTCGCAGAATTCTGAGGAGAATCATTAAAGGATCCTTACTGTACGAGTTCTCGCAGGATTCCTAAAAATCCTCTCAAGATTCCCAGAAGAATTCTCTTAGGATTCCGAGAAGAATTCTCTTAGGATTCCGAGAAGAATTCTCTTGGGATTCCGAGAAGAATTCTCTTAGGATTCCGAGAAGAATTCTCTTAGAATTCCGAGAAGAATTCTCTTAGGATTCAGAGAAGAATTCTCTTAGGATTCCGAGAAGAATTCTCTTAGGATTCCGAGGAGAATCCTCTCAGGATTCTGAGAAGAATCCTCTCAGGATTCTGAGAAGAATCCTTTCAGGATTCTGAGAAGAATCCTTTTAGGATTCTGAGAAGAATCCTTTCAGGATTCTGAGAAGAATCCTTTCAGGATTCTGAGAAGAATCCTTTCAGGATTCTGAGAAGAATCCTTTCAGGATTCTGAGAAGAATCCTTTCAGGATTCTGAGAAGAATCCTCTCAGGATTCTGAGAAGAATCCTCTCAGGATTCTGAGAAGAATCCTCTCAGGATTCTGAGAAGAAAGCTATCCCGGTAAACCACTAAGTGACATTCATGAAGTAACTAAGATCCATCCACTTCAGGAGTAATTCAGCGAGAAACTCTTCAATCATATTCCGTACACTAAAAAGCGTTAGCAAGACAAAAGCTCCTTGACATCATATAAATATGATGGTATCATACCGGTGAAAGCGGTTCCCATTTTTAGCGCAACCAACCGTTGCGTTCGTTGTTCGTTCTAGAACGCTTGTTTATGTTGCTATTTTTGCTAAACATTTGCCAACTGTTCTGAGAAAAATCCTCGCTGGATTCTAAAGATAATCATCGTAAGATTCGGATGAGAAGAACCTTCTCAGGACTCAGAAAAGAATCCTCGCAAATATTCTGAGAAAAATCCTCGCAGAATTCTGAGGAGAATCATTAAAGGATCCTTACTGTACGAGTTCTCGCAGGATTCCTAAAAATCCTCTCAAGATTCCCAGAAGAATTCTCTTAGGATTCCGAGAAGAATTCTCTTGGGATTCCGAGAAGAATTCTCTTAGGATTCCGAGAAGAATTCTCTTAGAATTCCGAGAAGAATTCTCTTAGGATTCCGAGAAGAATTCTCTTAGGATTCCGAGAAGAATTCTCTTAGGATTCCGAGGAGAATCCTCTCAGGATTCTGAGAAGAATCCTCTCAGGATTCTGAGAAGAATCCTTTCAGGATTCTGAGAAGAATCCTTTCAGGATTCTGAGAAGAATCCTTTCAGGATTCTGAGAAGAATCCTTTCAGGATTCTGAGAAGAATCCTTTCAGGATTCTGAGAAGAATCCTTTCAGGATTCTGAGAAGAATCCTTTCAGGATTCTGAGAAGAATCCTCTCAGGATTCTGAGAAGAATCCTCTCAGGATTCTGAGAAGAATCCCCTCAGGATTCTGAGAAGAATCCCCTCAGGATTCTGAGAAGAATCCTCTCAGGATTCTGAGAAGAATCCTCTCAGGATTCTGAGAAGAATCCTCTCAGGATTCTGAGAAGAATCCTCTCAGGATTCTGAGAAGAATCCTCTCAGGATTCTGAGAAGAATCCTCTCAGGATTCTGAGAAGAATCCTCTCAGGATTCTGAGAAGAATCCCTTCAGGATTCTGAGAAGAATCCTCTCAGGATTCTGAGAAGAATCCCCTCAGGATTCTGAGATGAATCCTCTCAAGATTCCCAGAAGAATTCTCTTAGGATTCCGAGAAGAATTCTCTTAGGATTCCGAGAAGAATTCTCTTAGGATTCCGAGAAGAATTCTCTTAGAATTCCGAGAAGAATTCTCTTAGGATTCAGAGAAGAATTCTCTTAGGATTCCGAGAAGAATTCTTTTAGGATTCCGAGAAGAATCCTCTCAGGATTCTGAGAAGAATCCTCTCAGGATTCTGAGACGAATCCTCTCAGGATTCTGAGAAGAATCCTCTCAGGATTCTGAGAAGAATCCTTTCAGGATTCTGAGAAGAATCCTCTCAGGATTCTGAGAAGAATCCTCTCAGGATTCTGAGAAGAATCCCCTCAGGATTCTGAGAAGAATCCTTTCAGGATTCTGAGAAGAATCCTCTCAGGATTCTGAGAAGAATCCTCTCAGGATTCTGAGAAGAATCCTCTCAGGATTCTGAGAAGAATCCTTTCAGGATTCTGAGAAGAATCCCCTCAGGATCCCGAGAAGAATCCTTTCAGGATTCTGAGAAGAATCCTTTCAGGATTCTGAGAAGAATCCTCTCAGGATTCTGAGAAGAATCCTCTCAGGATTCTGAGAAGAATCCTCTCAGGATTCTGAGAAGAATCCTCTCAGGATTCTGAGAAGAATCCTCTCAGGATTCTGAGAAGGATCCTCCCAGGATTCTGAGAAGAATCCTCCCAGGATTCTGAGAAGAATCCTCCCAGGATTCTGAGAAGAATCCTCCCTGGATTCTGAGAAGAATCCTCCCAGGATTCTGAGAAGAATCCTCCCAGGATTCTGAGAAGAATCCTCCCAGGATTCTGAGAAGAATCCTCCCAGGATTCTGAGAAGAATCCTCCCAGGATTCAGAGAAGAATCCTCCCAGGATTCTGAGAAGAATCCTCCCAGGATTCTGAGAAGAATCCTCTCAGGATTCTGGGAAGAATCTTTTCAGGATTCTGAGAAGAATCCTCTCAGGATTCTGAGAAAAATCTTCACAGGATTCTGGGAAAATCTTCTCAGCATTCTGAGAAGACTTCCCTTAGAATTCTGAGGAGAATCCTCGCAGGATTCTGAGAAGAATCCTCAACAGGATTCTAAAAAGAATCCTCACCAGTATTCTGAGAATAATTTTCGCAGGATTCTGAGAAGAATCCACGCAGGATTCTGAGACGAATCCTCGCAGGATTCTAAAAAAATTCTCGCAGGATTCTGAGACGAATCCTAACAGAAATCTGAGACGAATTCAAACAGAAATTTGGGTCGAATGCTCTCAATGTTCTTAAAAAAATCCTCTCGAAGCTTTGATACAAAAAATCCTCTTCGGATTCTGAGAATTTTCTCAGGATTGTGAGAAGAATCATCTCAAGGTTCCGAAAACTATACTCGCAGGATTCTGCGAAATTCGTACAAGGATTATGAGAGGAATCCTCTCAGGATTCAGAGAAAAATCCTCGTAGGATTCAGAGAAGAACCCTCGTAAATATTTTGAGAAAAATCCTCGCAGGTTTTTGAGAAGAATGATCGCAAGATTCTGAGAAAAAATATTGTAAGAAGAATTGTCGCAGGATTCGTAGAAAACTTTTCTCAAGATTCTGAGAAGAATCCTCGCATGATTCTGAGAAATATCGTCGTAGGATTCAGAGAAGAATCCTCGTAGGACTCAGAGAAGAATCCTCGTAAATATTTCAAAGGAATCCTCGCAGAAATTTTAGAAGAATGATCGTAAGATTCTGAAAAAAAATATTGTAAGAAGATTTGTTGCAGGATTCCTAGAAAACTCCTCTCAAGATTCTAAAGAAGAATCCTCTCAGGATTCTGAGAATAATCCTGTCAGGGTTCTGAGGAGAATCCTCTCAGGATTTTGAGAATAATCCTGTCAAGATTCTTGGACAAATTCTCACAGAGTTCTGAGGATTCTGAGAAGAATGCTGTCAGGTTTTGAGAAGAAGTCTTTTAGGATTCTGAGAATAATCTTTACAGGATTCTAAGATAAATCCTTTCAGGATTCTAAGAAGAATTCTTTTAGGATTCTGAGAAAAAACCCTTTCAGAATTCTGAAAACAATACTTCTGAGAAGAATCATATCAGGGTTTTTGAGTAAAATGCTCGCAGAATTCTGAAAAGAATTTTCGCAGGATTTTGAGAACAATTCTAATACAATACTAGGAAGTATCTTCGCAGGATAGTGGGACTAATTCTCACAGGATTCAGAGAGGAATTCTCGCAGGATTCATAGAAGAATCCTCGCATGCTTCAGATCAGAATCCTCGCAGGATTCAGAGAAGAAACCTCGCAAATATTCTGAGAAGAATCCTTGCAGGGTTCTAAAGAGAATCATCGCATGATTCTGAATAGAATTCTCAGAATTCTGAGAAGAATCTTCGCAGGACTCAGAGAAGAATCCTCGCAAATATTCTGAGAAGAATCCTCACAGGATTCTGAGAAGAATCATTGAAGGATCCTGATAAGAAGTACTGTAAGAAGAATTCTCGCAGAACTCCTAAAAAATCCTCTCAAGATTTTCAAAAAAATTCTCTCGAGATTCTGAGAAGAATCCTCGCAGGTTTCTAAAAAAGACAATTACACCTTCGGCCAGAGGCCGCACAGACGGACAGCAGATATAACACCCAGTGACCCAGTGGAGAATTTTCCGTTTGATGAAAAGTTTTCCCCGACTGAAGCGAGAATCGAACCCACACTCCGTGGCTTACGAGATACCTATACGACTGATGCCGCTAACCGCTCGGCCACGAAGCCCATGATTCTGAGAAGAATCTTCTCAGGATTCTGAGCAGAATCCTCTAAGAATTCTGAGTGGATTCCTCTCAGGACTCTGTACAAATTCTCGAAGATTCTAAGAAGAGTCCTCTCAGGGTTCTGAGACATATCCTCTCAGGATTCACAGAGGAATCCTCCAAGAATTCTGAAAACAATTCTTTCACGATTCTGAGAAGAATCCTCCAAGGATTCTGAGAAGAATCCTCTAGGGATTCTGAGAAGAATCTTCCAGAGATGCTGAGAAAAATCCTCCAAGGATTCTGAAAGAATCCTCACAGGATTCTGAAAAGAATCATCACAGGATTCTGATACCTAAAGAATCCTCACAGGATTCTGAGAAAAATCCTCCTAGGGTTCTGCGTAGAATCCTCACATTTAAGCCATCATCGTCCAATTTCTCGCTGAAAATCCCAAACGGGACAGATTCCTATCGTATGGAGTCTTCCGCAGTTATTAACAAACAACTTTCTTCGTCAAAAAACTGCCAGCATAATACTTGAGTTTACTGAATAACTGTGTGTTTTCCGACTGAGTCGTAAATATGGATGCCATTATAGAAGGTACATACGTAGCTTAGATTTCATGCGAATCATTGTGCTTACCTGAAATAAAAAGAAAAAAATAAATGATTAGTTGGTGTTTTACTATATTCCACGTGCGTCGCTATGTTCTATGCATAACAGTCGTCATGTCTTGTCCTGCCTGGTGAGATGGTTAGATCACATGCCAGTCACGCTGAGGGATGGAAGCCCACTTCCGATAAACGCACAAAAATGTGAGTTCTTCCTTCGGAAGGAGAGTCAAACTATGGGTATCGTAATGAACTAGCAATTTGTTTAGGAATTTCTCCGGCATTTTTCAGGATTTCATTTGAAAATTTTACCAATTTTATGCCTTTGCCAGTTTCTTCAGGAATCCATCAAGCAAGTTTTACATGTATTCCTCTGAAAATTTGTACAGAAATTACTCAGATGGTATTTTTTTTAAAGAATTCTCCGAATGGCTTGGAGAACGTAGGCACGGGAGACCACGGCAACGGAGGAAACGACTACGCTAGTGAAACAGATGACGGAAAGAGAGGACGCTGAGGGAAGTTAGGGATGAGATATTCACCAAATCAAAACCAACAAGGAAAAGTTGGCCACCTCTCCGCATCGGCTGATAGTCAGGATCTAGGAAACCGAACAGCTACCGGAGGAGCGAAAGAAAGGGGTTGTTTGCTCCAAAGAAAAGCGACCATTTGGAATACAAAGTGCTATCCCAGATCATCTTCCGTCGGTTGTCACCTAAAACGAATGAGTTAGTCGGAAGTTATCAAGCCTACTTTATCGACGGCCGATCAACAATGGACCAGATCTTCACCGTACGGCAAATCCTCCAGAAATGACGTGAATACCAGGTCGTAATTCGCATCATCTGTTTATCTACTTCAAGGCGGCATACGACAGATGTGGGTCCAGCCGATCAATGATACCCCGTTTTACGGTACATACTTTCTCAGACCTTTCTCCCCATTTAACCGAGCATCATATTTGAATAGTCTCTTACCTTGTTCAAATGAAATCTTGAGACTATTTGAAACGTTCTGAAGTTCGGATACCCCGTATATTTTGTTCCGTACACTAAAATACGTTAGAAGTACAAAAGCTCCTTGACATCATATAAATATGATGGTATCATACCGGTGAAAGCGGTTCCTATTTTTAGCGCAGCCACTTTCCAACCGTTGTTGTTGCGTTCGTTGTTCGTTCTAAGACGCTTGTTTATGTTGCTATTTTTGCCAAACATGTTGGCATTATTTCGCCAACTGGTTGTTCCACCGAGATTCTACCATGGCGGTACCACTTCTTACCTACCGCATCGCTCGCCAACAGAAACACACATTCGGAACCCAATGCGATGCGATGTCTCGATTTCATCTAATTGACTCGAACAACAACTCTATACATTTTAAATCCCACCGTCTCGGCTCCACCGTCGTCGGCGCTGTCGTTTCGGAAAAACATTCTCGTATACAACTTGAAGAATCCCATTTCGCACCGGCAGCGTCGCGGCGAGCGATTCAACTGGGTATAGAGACCATATTTCAGGCACCCCTTTCTCGAGGTAATTGACTTGACTGCTCTTCGTTGGACATCTAACGTCCAACGAACGTACCGAACGAGATCCACTCCGGGCTCTCCGCTTCTCAAAGTAGCTATCTCGCGCGACGTGAAAGATGACTTTTTATGACCGGTGTGCGAACGACGAGGATATGCGTCGGGGGGCTACTGTGTAGAACTCGGTAGGTCGGCCACTCGACACCACACAGCTCAGTACCGAGTGGACGCGGTGCGGTGGGTGACTCAACCAACGGCAACGGCGACGATCACCGCCGCGAGACCAAAACAGAACTTGTCGTCCAAGTGGAACGAATGCGCTTCGCGCAGGCAGACAGACAGAAGGATGAAATATTGTGACTGCTTTCCGCGACCTTTGCCGGTTGGTAAAAATAATTTTCCTGATTATATTTTTAGCCGCGCCGTGGAAAACGTCGCGTCGTGGGGGTGCTCCGGTTCGGCCGGAGTAGGTTTTCCATATCGGTTGAGAACCGCGCAATGTTTGATTTCGCGAATGGGAAGCAAACGCAATGCCCAATGCGGTTCATTGAACCAGTTTGTGTGGATCAAATCCTCTATCTATGTCTTGTCTTCAAGCTATAACTAAAATTCTGCCTAAATTTTCAAGTTGTACCAAAGGTTCATCAGCAATGCCCGAAGGCCATACAAGCTTTCTTGATTCTGAACTCAAAATGAGGTATCCAAGAAAGCTTGGAATCAAGAGAATGACTCCAACGTACATTATCTGTTCAGTCCCATCGATTTCAGAATCAAAGAGACGCAAAGTTCGAACGCCATTACGGTTTCGCCTTTCCGTGAAAAGAACAATAGATGTTTTACTCGGATTAATCGAACGGCCATATTGGCGACACCAACCCTCAACTACTTGACGAGCGCTTTGCATCAGGTCTCGAAAAAGGTGCTGATGCTCATACCGACTAACAATGTTAGGTAGTCGTCGGCAAAACCATAAGTAGGAAAACCCGCTATTGTTGAGTTGCCTGAATAGCGTATCTGCTACGAGATTCCTCAAAAGCGATGGCAAGACTCCCCCTTGGGGGCATCCACAAACACTCATTTTCCTAATCGCTGCTAGATGCAATGTCTAGAAGAGATGTCGGTGTTTGAGCATTTGGTAAATCTAATCGGAAATCATTGGAGATATACCATGACTCCGTGCGGCTTCCAATATGGCTTCGCAAGGCACGTTGTCAAAGGTACCGCCGATATGTTAAAAAAGACCCAAGCAGGATTGCTTTTGTGCGAATGCCTGCTCGATATCGTTAACAACCTTGTATAAGAGCGTCACAGCGGACCTACCAGCTTAGTTGGCATGTTGGTTCACATGAAGAGGCACGTTGGTCAGATGAACATCAAGGATGTGATGATCCACAATGCGTTCTAAGTATTTCAGAAGAAAAGAGGTCAAACTGATAGGTCTGAAACTCTTTGCTTCTTCATACGACGCACGACCCACTTTCGGTATAAACTTCACAGTAATATACTGCCAAGATTTGGGAATATACCCTGTAGCAAAACGGCAAACAAGGAGTTTTTTTTTCAAAACATGTTTGAAATAATCAAACTCCTTCTGAAGCAAAATAGGATAAATCCCATCTGCCCAGGAGATTTGAAAGGAGCAAAGCTATTAAGAGCCCACTCAATCGATTCTATAGTTACAATCCCGACTAGATGAACATAACAAGAATAAATCATAATTATATCTTAATGTGATATAACGAACAAATTATGTTATAATTTTGTTATGACATGGACTGTTTCAAACTTTTTCAAACTAAATTATAACAAAATATATTATAATCTTTTGTAACTAGTTTTGTTACAAATAAATCAGAACAAACTCTGTTATAACTTTGTTATTTTTGCAACTGAACAAAATAAGCAGATGCAAAAATAACATAATTATATCAGAATATGAAATAATTTTAATTTTTAGCTATATTACAAAAAAATGAGAAATATGATTAAGTATTCGTTTTTTTCATTGCTTGTAGGGTAAAAGGTCGATGGATATCAGGTAAAAGATCAGAAAATGGTTATGCGAATAGAACGATTGGGTTACGCGGTATTTCCAAAAGTCCAAATTTTTTGGAACATGTCCTTATGCTATTGAGGGGCCCAGATGCAAAGAGGTGTAAGTGACCGTTTTGTCGAGTTTGAGCTGAACATATCAAAAAATCTTCAGATTTCAAGCTCACAGGAACTTTTTAAAGATTATTTTTATGATGATTAAAAAAATTACAGTAAATCAGAGAAAATTGGGTTGATATTGATACTCCATACATTTTGAATGGGATGTAAAACTGGTGAAAAACTTCAAAGCTCATTACTCGAAAGTGGGTTTTTGTAACTTACCTTTGCTTCTAAGCTCCTCTATTCTAATATCGGCATTGTTGGAGTTAGCGTATTGAAAAGACATGGTGTCTCTGGTGAAACATGCTTCGTAATTACACTGTTGAAAACGCTTTGACATCCATGTGCACAACAGAACATGTGCTCGATGAACAAATTGAGATTTGAATTATGAAAAAAAATCCACGTACTCCGGTGAGACTCGAACTCACGATTCCCAATTCGCTAGACGGGCGCTTCTATTCCTTCAAGCTACGGAGTCACTCGGCTATCTTCGTCGCCAGCAGGCCTAGAACTGAACTCGATTCTACAGTCGCACATGGTTATCTTCTTTTCACAATCCACACCTCCTTCGGATGGGATTAGATGAACATCTAACACATACACTACCGTTCTACGCATAATTGTTCCATGTTATATGGGATTCCCATATAACATGGGACAATCGGGCGTAGAACGGCAGTACACTGTTGTGCACACGTGTGTCAAAGCGGGAGAGGAAATTATTTTTAATTGTCAAGAGTTTCGGGCACTGCCTCCCAATAACTTATTGGTATGACAATTAGTGTGCAGTCGGACTCTTGACGGGTCGGTCCTCGGCCGACCGATTACGGTAAGGTTGACCGTAGCTTTTTCATAATTCAAATCTTAATTTGTTCATTGAGCATATGTTCTGTTGTGCACATGGATGTCAAAGTATTTTCAACAGTGTAATTTCCCACATGGCTTGGTCAGCCAAAGCAAAATCAAGAAATTTTCATTTATGCTTCGTAATGATTACTTTGAAGTCAATACTTTGGGCCTAGGCTGGGCCAATCCACTGAAATCAATAAGATTCCGCGGTGATTAATCCTAATCAGGGCAGATATGCTATTGGTGATTTGATGTTGCAAGAAGAAGAAGAAGAACGATGGTGTTTTGAAAAAATCCTATCCCTACCACACAGGAGAAGATTTTAAAATGCCTCTATAAAATCTAAAACAAAATCTAATTAAAAACGGTTTGATGTACGGTGTAAGACTTTGGACGGACTACATATTGAACGTATAAATTTAAATTTAACATTTTTTTCTTGATAAGGTACTTAATTTGTACCAATCACCAATTGCAGCTGGTCTATGGAAAATTCCACGTGTATGGCAATTCGGGTTTTTCTTAACTCACGATGACCAGATCGGTTCAGTCGGACTTGTTTTGGATGGAAAAAATAAATCTGGATTAAATGAGATCAATATTGTCAAAATCGGAGAAAATTTATCGCAGATATAACCATTACATAGTTTACCTTCTTTATTTTATTGTCTGCTGTTTCATATTATGAAGTAAAAAATAAAGGCATTTCAACTTCTAGAAATTTCATCAGTCTCTTCCGTATTTTTTATTTTATTCATTGCTATAATTTGAGTTTTTGGGTAAATATAGCATCATAGCTATTGATATGTTTATCTTAGTATTAATTTCCTTCTTTCAATATCCCAGTCCCGTTACGGTGCCAAATTCCTATCACTTTTCTACGATTCCCGATTCTTATAGGTTAAGTAAAATTTTAGCTTCAAAAAGTGATACATCTGCAAATGAGTTTTTTTTTTTAATCTCAAAATTGAGTAAACTTAGTTGAATTTATATGTCATTTTAACGGTACTGCTATTCTAACCTCTAATTATAACGTCAAAAAGTACCAAACAGACTATGTATTACGAAGTAATGAATGTTAGTGAGCGTGGAGATAGCAAATATGGTACCTACTAAATAATTCTAATCAATAAAAATGTCAACTATACTGACAATTCTGCTCAATTGATGATTGCATTTGTCTATTATAACTTTTTTCTTTCGATCTATTATTATTCGACCATATATTGTTTGACATTATGTCATAAATATCTTATTTCATTACTAAAAATAATCTAAAACGGAATAAAACTTAACAGCATCTGCAGAAGTAATCATATCGGCATATGATATAATTGTGATCGATTAAAACAAATCCACATTTTACCTTCGCTCACGTAGGTACGTGTATAATCGCCGTTCTCACAGCGCGAACAAAACAAAAAATAAAAAAAATCATCTCCGTCCGGTAAGAATCTTTGTCGCCGCCAAAATGCACCCCATGACGAAGCTCAATCATAAATAGTCGACTAGCAACTTTTTCGTCGCTCTCTTTGTTCCGAAACAGCCGACGACGGGCCATGCGGACGCCACCACTGTTATTAGAGTTTCAGTGCGCATGTCTGCGCACCGCGATAGCGCTGTTGGTAAGAGAGAGAGAGGTTCATTGTTTGATCTTGCATTCAAATCTCTGTTTATTTTTGTCCTGCGACTGGCAAACGTGAGATGGGGGAATAGGGAAACTGGCAATACGTAGAACCAGTAAAGCTTCTATCGTCCCTCACTTCAAGTGCTGTGATAGCCTCATTGGTAAAGGCGACTGAAAATTTACGACGGCAGGATTGGAGGTTCAAATCCAGTCCATGTTTGTAGGTTTTATAATGAATTCGATTTTTTTTTATGTGACCTATTATTTTCTAAAAATAGAATAACACACTTAAAATTATTACCCAACAATGAGTAAAAAAAGTTAGTTTTTACCCTATTTGATTTTTACCCTTATTGAAAATATCAAAATGTATTATAATTTTGATATATTTTATCAAAAACTTAGAACAGGGCTTGATATATTTTTGATGTATTTGTAACAAACTCTGATACACTTTTGTTAGAACCCTTATGATTTTTAGTTAGAATTTTTGTTATTTTAACAACATCCTGCATCTAAATTATAACTGCCTATGTTAGAAAAAATCTGTATAACATAATAACATATTATGATATAATTTTGTTATGATCGCCTAGTCGGGATACTCCGAGCCGAAGCTAAAGAATCATAACTACAAGAAAAGACATCAGGATCATCCGAAGATGTAATATCCACACATCCAGGGAAGTGTGTGCTGAATAAGCATTCCAGAACTTCCTCATCAGAGGAAGTCAGATCGCCATTTGGCAAACGAAGTTCGTTCACTCGGAAATCCTTAGATTTCGCAAGGATTTTATTTAACCGACTGACTTCACTCAAACTGGAATCATTTGTACAAAAGTTTTTCCAGCCGGATCGTTCAGCAGACCGGAGAGCTTTCCTGTAGGCCTTGCGAGCCGACCTGAAAG